>NC_136461.1:105010649-105633831 GCF_902686455.1 Sciurus vulgaris
CCCCCCACCACCCAGTCAACCCCAAACACTGGGGAGCACAGGCTATGTGTCGTGGCAGCCTTGACACAGGTATGCGCCCTCTTGCTTACTAAATGATGGTGGGCGTGTAACTTAGCCTCCATGCTTCATTTACTCTAGAGTAAGGGTGATGCTTCAGAGTTGTCAGACTGAGATCATACGTGAAGGGATTCCGACTGTGGCTGGCACGCCCCAGGTCATTTTCTCCATTGCCACTGCTCTTCACATCTGTACCTCTGCATCAGCCCCTGGTGGGTCCCCTTACTTTCTCCCTTCTTCCTCTAAATCAGCAGTTCTCCAGGAGGTGTCTGGACTAGCAGCCGCAGCCCCATCGCCTGGGAACTTGTTAGAACTGCGAGTTCTCATGCAGACCCACTGAATCAGACACTGGGGCAGGGACCCCAGGAATGTTTTCATAAGCCTTCCAGGAGATTCTGATGCACACCAGACTCCAAGAGCCATTGTTCTGACCGGCCCTCCACTGGGTTGCTCCTCTCTGGCACCTGTGTGTCCTCACCCTGGAGCCCAGCACATAAACCCTCTCTGCTCCGTGGAACTCCTGCACACTATCTTAATGTGCTGCACCCCCTTTCCTCTGCTATCCTGCATGTCCCCTTGGCAGCCTCCCCTCCCATCCTCCTTCCCCAACCTTCACTCACCTGGCTAATCCACTGGCCTATTTTTTTTTTGGGGGGGGGGGGGATGTTTGTTTGGGAGGATTTTTTGTGTTGTTACTGTTTTTTATTTAATACTAGGATTGAACCCAGAGGCACTTTACCACTAAGCTGCATCTCCAGCCCTTTTCATTTTTTATTTCGAGACAGTCTCACCAAGTTGCCCAGGCTGGCCTTGAACTTGTGATCCTCCTGCCTCAGTCTCCTGAGTACCTGAGATTATAGGTGTGCACCACCACACCCTGCTTCCACTCACCTTCTGGATACCATTTAGGTCTTTCCTCTTGGGGAAGCCCTCAGTGGGTCCTAGTTTTTGAATACCTTGCTGTGCCACTACACCCCTGTTTGTGTTCCCAGATGGACTGTGAGTTCCATAATGCCATAGACCAGATTGTACCCTCCCCAACATCAAGCACAATCAGTGTTTGCTGAGTGAATAAAAGTTTTTTCCCAGAATTTTTTTTTTTTTTTCTTTTTTGGCTGTTGCCCAAGCAGCCATAATTCGAACATTGTCCTCTCACCTGGAGTCTGTTTCTTGGCTCAGAGCTGACACTTCGCCCAAGGGAAATCCGTGCCCAGGCTTGCCACCAGTCTGCTGAAAGTTAGGGCCTCTCCTCTCTTGAGGCTGCAGTTTGAAAACAGAGTTTAAGAAGGAGTCATGCATGGAACTGGCAATTATGGAGTTGAGTGGAGGACCATGGCCAACAAAGGTGTTCAGTAAAAAAGCGAGATCAAAAAGAGACACAGGGACACCAAGGGGACACTGGTCCCTGGACTTGCCTGAGCCCTAGAGCTTCTCAATTCTCCTCCTGGGCCTCAACTGATCTGCTCTTTAGAGTGTTGACGAGTCCCCTGCACTGCATTCTAACTGCATTTCTCAGGTATGTAACCATTCTTTTTTCCCCTCTAACCTCTAGGGTCCGTGAGGTCAGAGAACCTGACTGTTCTTTTCTATTTTAGCCCTAATGCTCAGGTCAGTGCGTCACACAGAAAACACCACGTTAGGACAGCAGCCCACATTCTGGACTCAAAGAGAAGGGCCAAGGGGCAAAGAGCTTGTCTGTCACCACATAGTACAGCGGCGAAGGAAAGACTGAGACTGACGGCCCACACGGGACCTGTCCCGTGGTGACCGTGGGCCACCTCTGATGCAAACCTGCCACGCAGGTGTTGAGCTCTCACAGGTGTGGGGTCTCCCAGGGGGGCTCAGGCTGGCTGGGGTCCATATGGGATGTGGGTGCACAGTCTTGAGCACTGGGTCTCTTTGTCACCTGCTTCCTGTCACCTGCGTGCCTGGAGAGAAGTGGTTCCACCGTGGTTCCAGAAGGCTCACTCAGTTTTTCAGGTGGGCAATGTGAGCACGTCACTTACAGTCTCCAAGCCTCTCCGTCTACGAAGTGGAGACTGTCACAGCCTACTTCACCAGGCTGCTGTACAATGAAGTACAATGTGGAAAGAGCTTGGCACAGCGCCTGATCCTACATAAAGTTTCAGAAAACATTACCCCAACCCTCAGCACATCTCCACTCTGAATGTACTCCAGGAGTCCCCGGAAGATAGACCTAGGGGAGAAGTTTGATTTCCCATGTAATGGAACTAGCTACTTAACTATATAGCGATCGTCATGTGCTGAGCCATGTCTCACAATGTAACCATTTTACAAATGAGAAAACTGAAGCTCAGAGAGGTGAAGTAACTTGTCAGAAGTCACACAGCTAATAAGTGGCAGAGGTGGGCAAGTCTGCCTCCAACCCAGACAGTCAGGCATGGGATCTGGGATCCTAATACTTTGTACCTACACCTGTGCATGCTGCAGGAGTGGACTGCAGTGGTAAAGAGCTTCAGCGGGGGCCAAGAAGCTGAGAAGGGCAGTGTTTTAATGAAAAATAAAGAACAGGGAAGGCTAGAGTTGGTGTTAAAACACAAGATCATGGAAACTTTCTTGGAAATGAAACACACGCTGTTGAACAGTTACTCAAATGAATTTGCCCCCAGGAGCTGCCAGGTGATCAAGCTGCAACTTGCGCAACGGGAAGGTGAGAGGGCAGTGGCGCTAATCCTGGGCAGCTTCGGCCTGCCTCGCCCATCAGGCTAATGGGCGAACTGCTTCCCAGGCTGTGGCCACCTAGGGACAGAGCTTCCAGCTGAAGGGTGGCAGGTCCCTTAACTTCCACAGGCTGCAGAAACGCCCCTGTGCGTTAATGATTGTTTTCCAGTACTCAGAGTTTTTAACACCCTCTTTCCCGGACCTGCCTTCTATAAAAAGCAGGGTCCCTTCCCTCCCTTTCCCTGCTCTTCCTCCTCTCCCCTTCCTCTCCCTTCCCTTCACGCATCAAGCTGACTCAGAACAGTTCATCTGTGCGTAGGAAAGCAGAACTCTTTAAAGACGTAGTTCAGTAATGTGAAGAATCCTTTTGTAGTACGAATAATTGCTCCACTTGAAACTAGTTGCAAGCTTTTACATTTTTCCTAAAATGACAGACATACAAGGGCATTGATGCCAACTAATTTGTCCCAGAGATGTACTCTCTCCCTTTACTATAATGAGAGTCTTCCATGTGTGTTCTCTCTCAGAAAAACAGACGGTAAAAGTACTCAAAGCCACCTCTTCCTCCCATATGTTTGTGCCAGGAGAGAAGCCCAGAGCCCCTGCAGGCCACCCATTCTAGGGCCCTTGTCACTGGGACCAAGAGGCAATGTTTTCTAAGGAGAGGGGAACCACATTCACTAAACATGTACTACTGCCTGCAGCACTGTCTTTGGCACTTTGTTATTTAATCCTATGACACAGACAGAGTAGAAGGACAGTATTGCCACTGTGCAGAGAGGGTAATTCAGAGAGTTTAGAAACTTGTACAAAGTGATTGAGAAAGCGTTTGAGCACAGATCGGTAAGTCTGGGGTCTTTCTACCACACCAAGCAGCCTCCCTCTAGTAGGTATAAAAGTCCCCCATGTTGCCATTGGTAGTTTTTACTTAGACATTCTCACCCTAAAGCTGAGACCTGACATAATCTCACACATATACATGTGCGCTCGCAAATATCTGTGGGTCCACACACTTGGGCGTGCATCTAGCTAGGTATGCTTATCCCAAAGTAGCAGTGAGGGCAGGAGCTCCCTGGCTGTTCAATAAGCCCTGTGCCTTTTCTTTTCAGCCACATTTTCCAACCTCCCTTGTGGGAGTTGTGATCACCTGACCATTCTAGGCAATGGAATGCAAGCTGACCTGATATATGCATCACTTCCAGGGCTGATCCATAAACCCTTGCAGAGAAGAACATTCTCTTTATACATCCACCAGCTGAATGGTGGAAGAAATAGTAAGGCCCTCCTTGGCTGCACGCTAGAATCACACAGGGAATTTTAAAGCTCTCCATACCCAAGCTGCATTCTAGACCAACGAAGTCTGAATCTCTGGAAGCAGAATCCAGGTGTGAGGATCTATTAAAACTCTCCAGGTGACTCTGAAGTGCATCCAAGATTAAGAACCACTGCCTGAGAGCAACCAAAGTGTATGCCCAGTCCAGCAATAGAAGCAACACCTAGGAACTTGCTAGAAAAATGGACATTCTCAGGCCCCATTCCAGGCCTAAAGAATCTGGGGAGTTGTGTTAAACTCTCCAGGTGATTTTGATGTGCACTGATCACTGCCCTGGAGGAAGGGGCCTGGGTCCTGCACTGCTGCTTGGAGAAAGGCCCCGTGGGACAGCCACCATATCACCAACACTCATGTTAGACTATCGTGTGGGTGGGAAATAAACTCATTGTGATTCGATAGGTAAAGCAGCCCTGTGGCTTCAGAGAGAATATGAACATCAGGAGGTGGGGAGCGAGCGGTGGTGTGCAGGCGTGGCTCTGACAAGCTCAGGTTCAATGTTCAGGAATGTAGCGAGCCTGCTAACCACATTGGCAACACAAAGTTGACCAAGGCTGGAATAGGCACACCATGGAAATCGTCAAATGCCACAAACCAGGGCTTCTTTCCTGGGAGCTGGGTGTTGAACATTAACCAGCACACCACTAGAGTAAGCGTCAGAATGGCAGAATGGCGCAAGGGTCCTGCATGGAAATGAACTATCAACGGAAACGCCATGACGTGAGGTTCTGAGCCCCAGCCAGCTCTTGGGCCACTCTCAACCACACCCTTTGAGTGCCAAGTCCTTGTATCTAGAACTTCTGGAAGCTGAGAGACGAAGACTATAGGAAGCAGAGTGGTTAAACCCTTAGAAGAACCTTGCAGGTTAAGAATCATGAGCAGCTCTAGGTGGGTTTCTTAACCTTGGGGATGTAAACACCTTGAGTCAGATAATTCTTTGTCATGGGTGATCCTTTTGCATACTGTAGCATGTTTAGCAATATCCCTGGCCTTTACCTCCTAGATGCCACTAGCCATCTTTCTCCTCCAAGCTGTGACACAAAAAAGTATCTTTGGGCATTTCTAAATGTCTGCAGGAGGGCAAAATCACCCCTAGTTGAGAGCCACTGGTTAAGAACTATTTAGATGGAGCTGATATATGGATGCTAACATACAATAAGGAGGTAGGACTAGAAGTTCATAGGATTAGACAAAGGGGAACGAAAGGAAGGGAGGGGAATGGGAACTGGAAAGACAGTGGAATGAATGGGACATAACCTTCCTATGTTCATATATGAATACACGACCTGTGTAACTCCACACCATGTACAACCACAAGAATGGGATCCTGATTAGAATAAGTTATACTCCATGTTTGTATAATATGTCAAAATAAGTTCTATTGTCATGTTATCTAAAAAGAACAAATTAAAAAAATTTTTAAAAAGAACAATTTAGATGGAGCCAGGGATCCTGGTACACACCTGTAATCCTAGCCACTCAGAAGGCTGAGGCAGGCAGATAGTAAGTTCAAGGTAGGTCTCAGCTACTCAGAGAGACTGTGTCTCAAAATAAAAAATAAAAAGAATTGGGGTGCAGCTCAGTTATAAAGTACCCCTGGATTCAATTTCTAGTACCTCCCCTCAAAGTATTATGTAGATAGGAAGAGACAGCCTAATGCGAGAGGGCCAGACCCATTACAATTTAGGGAAGAAGATTCTTGGGTTCAACCCAAGTCTCTTGTGGACCTCAATCAGTCTTGTCTCCTTTGTTCCCTGTCTGATCACTCCATTCCCTTTCTTACCACACAGTTCCTGGAGAGTATATCACTACATTTAGTTTTTAGATTGGGAGTATCCAGTGGTGCTCCCAAATGCTCCAGGTGTGTAGGCTTCTCCTTCGACACTACTGGCCTTCATTCCTCCTTCAAGAAAGTATGATGCAAGTACTAAGAAAACTGTTCAAATGCTGTCTTGTCTGATGAATCCTGGCTCTACCACACTTCAGTTGTGTGACATTAAGCAATTTTATTTTTTAAAGCAGGGATTAAACCCAGGGGTACTTAACCACTGAACAACATCCCTGGACCTTTTTAAACATTTACTCAGAGACAGGGTCTCTCTAAGTTTCTTAGGGCCTCACTAAGTTGCTGAGGCTGGCTTTGAACTTTCAATTCTCTTACCTCAGCCTCCTGGGCTGCTGGGATTATAGGCATGCACCACAGGCCTGGTTTAAGCCAATATCTAGACCTCTCTGAGCCTCCATGTCCTTGTTGACCAAAAGGAGAAAGCATCATTTTCTATTTTGAAGAGTTGAAAATAAAATGAGAAAATACTCAACAAATATTGGCTATTGTTTTTCACGAAACAGATTTTACAGGGTACAATCAGTGTGATGGACTCTGCACCACAAGCTGGGGACAGAGTCTGGCTCTGTCTTTGCTTTGTATTAGCTTTGCTTTGTGTTAAGCAAACACAACACAAAGGCTCAGTCCCTGCTACACACAGTCTGGAAGACAGTGCAATGATTAGGGCTTAAGAAGAAGTATGGTAAGTGCCTGAAAAGGAAAAACGTTCCAGTATTGTAACACTCACAGGAGGAGGCTTGGGGATTGGGAGGAGGCTCCTTGAGAAATTGAAAGTGTGTGCTGGGTAGACCTTCCTGTGCTCCACTGGGGGTATTCTGATTTTTCTGGGCCTTCCTGATGGAACACTGAATCTTATCTCTATTTCCTTTTCCCTTTTCTCAGCGATGCCCAACCTCCATGACTTTCTTCTGCCTCACAGGTAACCATTTTAGTGTTCATCTTTTAATTTCAATGTGTTTTTATAATCTGGGAATTCTGTGTGTGTGTGTGTGTCTTTGCGCGCGCACACACCCGCGTGCACGTATGCTTGCACACATGCTTTTTAACTTTTAACATGAACAGTCTCTGAGGGACACAATAGTAGAGATGATAATGTAGCAAACCTGTGTGTAGCCATTGCCTAACTTGAACGGTGCCAACATTTTGTCAGTTTTGTCCCATCTCTTCACTGCCTTCCATCCCCACTGCTTGCTCTGTGGAATATTTTAAGACCTATCCCACACATCATTTCACCCATAACCCTTCCATCTCTCACAGAAAATGACTTTTAAAAAACTCATAACCATCAAGTAGATTCTTCCTCCACCTCCGCCACTTTTCTTAAGAAACATCTTGTCCTTAAGATCCATCCGGGTTGCTCTGGGCACTCCTCACCCACTGCTTCTAACTGCTGAGTACTCCTGACTGAGTGCATCCACCACATTTGACCTCTTCTAAGTCATGGCCACCCAGGTGGCGAGCTGCTCCCCTCCACTGCCAGGAAAGCTAAGCGAACACCCTCACACGTAGCTCCTCGTGGCTCGCTGGGAACTTCCCTGGAGGCAGAATGGTGGGTCACATGGAACGTGCTTGTACATAACCTGACCCAAAGGACCAGACTGCCCTTCAGCATGGCTGCACCAGGGTTCCTAAGTCCCCATATCCTGCCAAACACTTCAAGTACTCGGCTTTCTAGTTGTTGTCAACCTGGTGGATGTAGATTTCTACTGAAATTCGTATTTCTTTGGTGATTTACAATGATTTGAGTATTTTGTCACGTTTGCTAGTTTTTAAAATTTTTTTTTGCAGTATTAAGGAATGAACCCAGAGACTCTCTACCACCAAGCTACATCTCCAGGGTTTTTTTATTTTTATATTGAAACAGGGTCTTCCTAAGTTGCCCAGGCTGGCCGGAAAAAGTATATCTTTCTGCCTGAGCTCCCGAATCACTGGGATTACAGGCACACACCACCGCATCCAGCCATTTGTTAGAATTTAGAGTTAATTTTTCTTTTAATAGCATGTTCATATCTTTTACCCATTTCGTCATTGGGGTTGATGAGGTGTTCCTTGTGTGTTGTAGATATTAGTCAGTTTTAGACCTTGCAAGCATCTCTCCCAGTCTGTCATTTAACCCATGGGCAGAACCCTTTTGACCCAGTATCCACCCTCCCATCACCAGCTCAGGGCAGTCACCTGCATGATCCTATCCACACGTGGGGCTCAATACCCTTTGCCAGGACTGGCTGTAGGAACAGAGTTGTGACCTGTTCTCCATTGAGAGAGAAGTCCATGGGAGACATATAGGAAAGAGGTCCTCACTTTTCAGAGACACAGGAAGATCTATTGTCTCTTCCCCCTGGGTGTTCTTGGGTAGCAAACTGAAGCTTCTGCAGCCACTTTTAGCCTGAGGATAAAGCCCACCAGAAAGGCTCCACATTCTCGGTGGCATGCTTGAGACACAGTATCACCAACCGTCAGGCCTCCCCAACCTCTGGACTTCCTTTTAAGTGAGATAATAGATGTTCATTTTGTCTAACCTACATTGAGCCAGAGTTTCTGATACTTGCAGTGAGAAGAATAATGACAGACATCATATCTAAACCAAAGATTTTCAAATATTTTGATTACAATCACCAGTAAGAATTACTTTTTATATGGCAATCCAGAATACATATACCAGAATCAATGCCACCTGCCTACCTTTATTAGGTCTAATATGCTCACATAGGCACTATTCTATTCCCACTGTAGTTTTTTTTTGTTTTCTTTGTTTTTTTTTTAAATGATAAATGTGACCCACAAAGTTAATTACACAGCTCCTAATAGGCCATGATCCACAGTTTGAAAATACTGCTTTAAGTCTCAGATCTCTGAACTGGGGCCTGATGGAATAATAGGCTTTAGTCAAGTAAGATGGGGGCAGGGAAGGAGGTGGGGGGGTGAGGTTTTTCTATGCAAGAACATTGCAGAGGTCTCAGTGGGACAGGCCAATCAGACACCTCCCTCCCCCAAGGGTGACCATTGAGTGAGCCCTTGATAAGCTTTTGTGGACTGCTGAGTTCCTCCCACAGCTCTCCTCCCAGGATGCCTTTCTGCAGCCTTATTCTGGGAGTAGATGAGACTAGAGCTCTTATCTCACCTCTGCCTGGCCCTCAGGACACTGTGGGCCCTGAAGCCTGCTAATTAGAGATGGCTGGAAGGATTACCAGGCCCTGCTCTGGCAACTGTGCCCAGCTGTAAATTCAATACCTAGTGCCACACAGGGTAAGGGCTCACCTTGATAAGGCCCCAAGACAAAGCAAGAAGACAGATAGGGTTTGTTCTCGACAGAGCAGTCACCCTCTGAATACAGTTTTTGTTTAAGCCCCAAGGCTGGGAACATTCCATGGCCTGGCAAACTCCCTGTCTCCTCAAGGTCAGTCCTTCCTCAGCATTCCTCTCTGGAAACGTCTCCCACGGCTGGCCCTGCTCCTGCCCCCTGGCTTTGGGGGCAGTTATATAACTCCTAGGAAGACCTAGAAATGCAAGCATATGGTGCCCTCAATTCCCAGCACAGCCTGGCTGCTTCACATTTTTAGCTGGTGCCGAGAGACTGGCTTTCACACACACAAAGGTGCACACAAGCGCACACACGTACATGTCCCTGACTCACAACCACATTTCTGCTGCAGTATTTAGACTTTTTGCAAGTTAAATACAACCTCTGGAGCCATACAAAGGTGAAAGTGTAGGATATTTGTCCCAGTAACTGTAAGGAAGGGGAAATGCATTCATTAGAATAGATGGCGGGAAAGGCCTCCAAGGTAGGACACAGAAGACCATATTATACTGCCACTGCAGAACCAGGGCTCCTTGCACCCTGGCTTTGGCTCTGAGGACAGCATGTGCCTGGCAGCTGAGTTCTCTAACCAAAGCCCACCAGGCTTGGTGTTGAGTGCACAATTTCGATGAGCATCCATTATATATTTGCAATAAGTAAAATGTTAGGGAAGAAAGCTTGGTTTGGGGGAAGGGAGGTATCTAGAAAATTTGTTTCCCAAAATGTTTTACTAGAGACCCTGAAAATTAAGATTCAGAAAGTATTTTACTTAAAGAAGAAAATATGAGTAAATATTTACAGAGGAGTTTCGTTGTTACAAACACTATAGAGTCGGGGTCAACCCAGATTCTCATTCTGGCTCTACCACTTACTAGCTGTGACCTTCAATAAGTCCTTTAACCTCTAAGTCTTAGTTTCCCAATGTGTAAAATGGACAAAACATTGTGAGAGTGTTTGTGAGGATTAAGTGAGATTACAGAGCATTTAGCACCATGACTACAAAGAGAAAGAACTTCTAAATGTAGCCGATACTACAATTCACTTTAAATGCAAGTGAAACACCTTTCAATTGGATGATGGAACAGATTTTAGGTCAATTTTCTTTTCTCCCTTACTCCGTAAAGTCTAAACTACTGGAGAGAGGAGGAGGGATTCACTTAAGCAGTCCTGTGAGGTGGCTGCATCCAAGAAGTTAACTCAGAGTGCCGGGTGTAATTAAATACTGCAGGACCCTCCTCTGCCAGATGGGCTGGCTCTGATCAGGACAGGCTATACACTTGAGCTCCTGACTTACCAGGTGTGGGAACCAATGGGTACAGCAAATGCAAATGGCAAACAGGGCAGAGAGTAAATTCATTAAAGAGGGCCCTGATCCAGTCCCCAGAGGGTTTGCTGGCTGCCTGGGCATGGCTGGCTTCCCTTTGGCTCTCTCTTCTTACACAGTATCTGCCCTCTCTGTTTACCTGTGCTCATAAGAAGCAGGTAGTAAGAATATGTGTCCAACACAGTGTGCAGCTTGTAGATCATTTTAGGGAAGAAGAAACTGCTACTGTACTTCTAGTTAAATGTCAGGAGATATATATATCTTCCTCATAATCCTCACAACAACCCTATTAATTCCTCTTTACAAATGAGGAGACTCCCTGGCAGGCTGCTGAAGATGTCCAGTTAGTTGTAAAGGGCAGTAATGATGGAGAAAATTATTTATTTTAGCACCAGCCATTACTCAAATCCCTGTAAATATCATTTCATTTAGTCCCTTTAACAAGCCTGAAGCACCAACATATCAAAGATATTTTGATCTCTCTTCAGAGCCCACACTGTCCTTTGTCCGGTGCAGAATTGTTGACTGGATCTATTCTATTGCTGTTGTCCCGGCAGGGGTTAGCCAGAAAACTCCTCTTAGGGTCGGGAAGGGGTCCCTGCATTTACAAGCAGATGGCCCATATTGGAATTAGACACTGCAGTATGTGCATAAGTACTGCATAGGCATGATCTCATTCAGTCTTCATACAGTTCCTGAAATCAAACTGCCACTGACCTACCTCACAGGAAAAGAAGCAAAGGCTGAGAGGTTCTGAAGATGCACACAGTCGTCCAGATGGGTCCAGTTGCCCAACCCGAGCCTGTTCTGAGATGCTGATTGGTTTCCGTGCTATGGTGGCCACCTAGGACCAACCCGCAGAGCCTGACCAGGCTTCATGGTGGGTTCTGAGACTGGGGCTCCATGAAGCTCACCTTGACTTCCAACGCTAGCCAGGCCTCCAATAAACAGGAAAAGGAACCGCATCTACCACGCCAGGAGTCATCCCATGAACAGCCCCATGCTTAAAACTAAGTGCATTCCTGAAATGTAGCTATTTTGAAAGTGCCAAGAATGATAAAATAATTATAACAGTACCTGTAGTTCTGCCACCAAGCAAACCATTACTGCTTGCATGTATTCTGCTCCATTCTATGTGTATGGGATTTATTGTTCTATAGCTGAACTAAAATGCCCTAATGTGTTATTACAAACTCTTCCTCACTGTGAATTTTTACGATAGCATTTTTCCCCCCATTGGGTCCATATGCTATCATGTACCTGAGCATCTGCCAGATGTCTTACATTCAAGTGGTTTCTGTAATAAACATTCTTGTGAATGGAGTCCTTTCAATATTTAGACCAGTTTCCTTAGGTCATATCCACAGCAGTGGATTTATAAGATAAAAGAGTTAGAACGGTTAAAGGCTTTCAGTATTGCTGAATAGCTTTCCATGGGAGACGGAGGGAGGGTTCGGGTACTTCAAAGCTTCCACTTATATCCTAAAATGTTCTTTCATGAAAACAGTTAAAATGTACTTCCATTGAGAGGTAGTGACCCTTTTGGAAAGTGTTTACATTTAAATCCAGATCAGAGTTGAAATAGAAAATTTTATGCTGTAATTATGGGCCTTCAGGCATCAGAAAACAGGTTAGGGAGGTCCTTTGTATTAGGGTTTTTCTGGTGACCCAGAGTGGGTGACCATTTATTCTGCCTATACTTAAGACTGCACTTGACTCCCAGCCCTATGTAGAGTTCTTAAGGATGTCAAAGGTCAAGGGAAGAAGTGAAATATTCCATGAATCCACAGACTTTGAATGATTATGTCTTTTCTCCTGCAGATGCCAAGGTAACTCAGGAATAGGTGAAAGACAGAGCAGGAGTCCAGTCTAGTTACTCTTTTACTCTTATAAATCCACTTGCTATCTGGCATGGTCGTGCCAATTTACCACATTTGTTCTGTGATCCCCAGGGAAGATTTGGAGATAACCAGCAGGAAGGCTATCTCCCTATGGGCAGGGAGTTTAAGAATTCTGCAGGGATTGGGATGCAGGTAGGAGATGGAAATATCACCTCTTTGCCCGGTGAGGCAAGTCCATCTCTTCCTAAATGCACTCTGTCTTCTCTGGGATCCTCCCCTTCCCCAAATCTTGGGAGAGTACCCTTCAGTTCATTGCCATTCACCCTACATTAGAGTGCTCTTGTCCTGGGCTTTGCCTTACACCATCCACATTTCTCCTTAGAATTATTGGACTTATTCCCCCAACCTGCTGGGGACACACTGACAGACAGACCCCACCAGGAAGTGCCTCTGCTGAAAAGAGATACTTCCCTCAATATCACCCCCCCACACACAATTTCTGGGGCAGTCCACACCCAGAGAGGTATAAGGGTCTGGCTCCCTCACACCACCTTCCCATCTCCTAGGGAGTCAGCTGGGGCTTCTGTGAAGGCCACTTTGCAACCCATCTTCTTTCTCTGCCCAAACTCTTCCTCAGTTTCTTTCTCTTTTGAAGGTGTTAATCCCAAGGATATTTCCTGATAAACTTCCTACATGGAAATCTCCATCTCTGTATCTGCTTGTGGAAAATCCAACCTGTGACATCGGTCCTACGTGACATATACACTGGCTACTTTCTTGGTCCCTTATCTAATAAAGATTATCTAGCAACAACAGGGGATAAGGTCACAACTCAAAATAGGCTGCTTTATGGCTCTGTGACTTGTGTGTGTGTGTGTGTGTGCGTGTGTGTGTGACTTCTTTTTTTCTGATTTTCACAAGCTTTGTCACACTATGACTCCTATTTCTAGACTACAGATGGATTTTTAAGGTTGATAATCAGATGATCTTAAAATAGGAAGATGATTCTGGATACAAAGAGCTCAATATAATCATGAATTGTTAGACATAGAAGGAAGCAGAAGAGAGAGATGTATCTGGAAAGGGATCAGAGAGATGCAATGTGAAAAGTACTGGACTCGCTATTGCTGTCTTTGAAGATGAAGAGGGTCCACAAACAAGAATTATAGGTGGTGTCCAGAAACTGAAAAAGGTAGGGGAATAGATCCTTCCCCAGGGCCTCCAGGAAGAAATGCAACCCTGCCAACACCTTGATTTTAGCCCTGTGAGATCCATGTCAGATTTCTATCCCACAGAATTGCAAAATAAGAAGTCTGTATTGTTTTAAGCCATTTCATTTGTGGTTGTTTATGACAGTAACAATAGGAAATGAATACACTGGGCAAATTCACTCTCCACCCACTTACAGGGGAGGCCCCAGCAGGAACAGCAAGGAGGAAGCAACTAGTACAACTTGTTCACACAAATTACACAAATTACTCTTGGCTCTTCTGTCCTGATGCTACAGCGAAGTTGAAAAGTTCTAGTATTTTTATATAACCCACTTTTTTTTTGGAGTGAAATAATACATCCAAGAATTTTAGCAGTGAAAGAGAGTAGAGTTCATCTCTATCAATAGTTTTCAAGCCTTCTTTTATTGGGGGAACTCTTTATTTTTAAAGGAATTCACATACATGCAGTATCCAAGACAGATACAAGCAGAGATGTTCTGATTGAAGCCTAAGGCCAGTTGTCTTTTGCCTCACTGAGGAATTCTAGCTCCAAGGACAAAGTGTAAAAATTGCAGACATGATCACTGGGTCCCTAGGCTGCAGAAGCAAAGCAAAATCTGAACTCAGGTCTCTAGCCTTAGTGAAGAGCCTAGATAAAGAGATTGACTCCATGATATTCTCAGCAGTAAGCTGTCTACTGGCCTAGACTCTCTGATTTCTGTGGTCCATGAAATTTGTAGAACATTTGTCAATTTCCTTTAGGCAGAGCTATACCTTTATTTGCATGTGTGTGTGTGTGTGTGTGTGTGTGTGTGTGTGTGTTGTGTACTGGATTTTCACACCCATTGTAAATGGAGTAGGCAACTTACTACTACCTGGTATGACTGTCCAGTAGCAGAAGATCTGTCTGGCTCCAAGCTTCTCTACCCACCAAGATACCAACACTCCACCATTGGAGTCACCAAGGCATTGCCTTCAGAAGTCTCCTTTCAAAATTCAAATATGTTTCATTGATTCAAATGTTCACATTTTGTCATGTGTAAACATCTTTCATATCAAGCCCTAACAAAACCTCTGGATTCTTTCAATTATAATTGTTTTCTCCTTGTACATAAACAAATGTAGCATCTTGAAAGTCACTGACATTTTAGATTTGAAGAAACATGGCATGTGACTTGGAAGGGTGAGAAATAAATTGACCTGTTTGGGACTAAAGTAGAAATCAGAGTCCACAATGAGTGAAAAGCATCAAGGTAAAACTTAGTTAAGAGGAAGAAAAGCAGGAAAGGCTCTGTGTGTAGATAGCAATGTGTGTGCTTGTGTGCATGTGTGTGTACATGTGTGTGTAACATAGTGTGAGGGCTCTGAACATCCAAGAACAAAAGAAGAGAGAGGATGGGCACACTGGAGAGGTTGCTAAGTCGATATCAAGTTTATATTCTGGCCTAAAAATTAAATTAAGATCCTCATCTGTTTTGGGAAGCAAATGAGTTTTTAAAATGGTCCATAGAGTTTGTTACAATGACATTCATCACTTCAGAATCAGTAATTAATCAAGTAAATATAGAATATATAATTTCAAGCATAATTGAACTCCTTCATGCTACAAAATGGATGTACTTACTATTTCTGTGTACCAGCTAAAGGTTAGCTGGTAGCTAATGTGAGCCATACCAAGTGAAAATCAGTGAACAGGATATGTCTGCCTCGTTGCATGAACTATTAGTGCATTTCACCAGAGTCTTAATCAAGATCAACAGCTGAAAAGTACTTGCCAATCCTGGGATGACATTTAAGACCTAAAAAAGAGAAATATACTTTTGAAATATAGACATCATTAACTTTCATTAACTAATAATCAAGACATGAGCGTGTTATTCAAACAATTTTGTTTGAGAACAGAAGGAGAAACCAAAATTGCAGTCCAGGGGCTTGTTATTTCGTCTCTCCTGCTACAAAAATTAGCTATTACTTGGTGTCCGGCCAAGGCCATGAAGTTCCACTTTGCTTGCCTTTCATTTTAAATTTGGAGATGTGCTCCTCTGGAAAACAAACTGGCATTAACACATAATAAAATTCTGTGCAAAAGGACAACAGACCTTTAAAAACCACACAGAGGAAAAAAAACAACAGTTTTTTTTTTTTTTTTTTTGCTAAAAGATTCATCATGTTACTCTGCCATTCACCAACATGGATGCAAAAAGCTGAACTATTTTTGTGTTTGTCAGAAAAGTATAAAGGTCTAAAGAAGAAATATCACTGATGGCTTTGCGGAACAGAACATAATGAACTGCAAATCTCTCAGCTCCTGCAACTCCCTCCACAGCCCTCGCAGCACTCCCAGCCGCAGAGCAGGCCTGCTCCTAGGGCACTCTGCACACGCTGCTGGCTTGGGAGCTGAACCTACGGAAGGCACCGCAGATAGAGATGCAGAAGCCATCGCTAAACCCAGCCCTCAGGGAACAAATGAGACACAGGGCGGGGGGGGGGGGGGGGGGGGGTTTGAAGATCTGGCAAACAGGTGCTGTCTGTGAAATCATGTCCCAGTGTGTCAAACTTGTTCATGGCGAATTCTACAGAGCGTAGCCCACCCTGTTCCAAGAAGGCATGTGCCAGAATTCAGACATTTCCTAAGGAAGTACTGTGTGCGAGGCGTTGCTAGGGGCACCAGAGAGGACGCAGACAATAGGATCCCTGTCCTCAAGGAGCCGACCAACTCATGGGAGAGGCAGAAAGGACCACAGTAGGCTGAGGGGGTGGGACTGTCACCCAGCCACAAAAGGTAATTGGGTGCCAAGGGAGCCACAGGAATTCTGAAACTGGACAGTAAGAGGCTCAAAGACTGTGTAGGAGCACGTGGTAGGTCACGCCATCTGTTTGTGCCACACTTGGAGGACTCAAGAAAGGAACAAATGGGAATGTAGCTTGGTTTTCTAGCAATGACAGGAACCACTGCCTGCGTGTGATCACGCTTTCACCTTTATCTTCTGGGCTTTGCCATGGACTACAGCCACTGCAACAAGACTACTCAGTAAGGGCACCCATTGGGCCATAACCAAAGGGAGCAAAGAGGACAGAGGCCTTGTGGCTGACTGAGGCTCCCATTGTCCTGGCCTGGTGTTAGAGCCACAGAAGTAGAATCTCATTCAACCCTGTACCACAGTTCAGTTTAGAACAGTTCCATCAGCCCAGAACAAAATCTTATTCCCTTTAGCTACCGCCTCCTCAACCCAAGGCAACTACTAATCTGCTTTCTGTCTGGAGAAATTATAGAGATTTGCCTGTTCCAGGCATGTCATCCAAGTGGAATTACACAATAAGATCTTTTGCATCTGCTTCTGGCTTCTTTCATATAGGATAATGTTTACAAAGTTCAATCATGTCTTAGCACAGACCAGTATTTCTTCCTTTTTTATGACCAACTAATACTTCCTTATGAATATACCACATTTTATTTATCCATTCATCAGCTGGCAGATATTTGGGTTGTTTTCATTTCTTGGCCATTATGAATAATGCTGCAATGAATAGTCATGTACAGTTTTTATGCAGATGTATGTTATCAATTATTTTGTGTATATACCTAGCACCTGGCATCAATAAATATCCATTGAAGATGGTGGAACTCACCTGTGATCCCAGAGATTCAGGAGGCTGAGGCAGGAAGATTGGAAATCAAAGCAAGATTCAGCAACTTAGCCGGTCCCTAAGCAACTTAGCAAGACCCTGTCTCAAAATAAAAAATAAAAGGGCTGGGGACGTGCTTTAGTGGTTAAGCACCCCTGGGTTCAATTCCCAATACAAAAAAAAAAAGATCCATTGAATGGATGAATGAATAGAAGTTGTCTTTTCATTTTCTTAGAAGATTTTCTAACTAACATTAAAAACTAGTGGCAAGTGGTGATTAAACCTGCCACAGTTCTCTTTGTGACTGATGTGGTTTGAGGGAGGCCTGACCCTTCCTGTGAAGCTGAGGAAGTGGGAGGTGGAGGGCAGACAGTGTGCATGCCTGCCATGTGACCCAGGAACACAGAGGCTTGTCCTGATGGCAGGTTCTCTGAGCAGTGAAGGCCCCACAATCCAGCTGACTCATTCCAAGTGACACAGCTTCCAGGAGCAGCCAAGATGAGACTTCACAAAGCCAACACTTCCTAGGCAGGCTGCGGGATAAGGATAGGAGGAGACAGGGGCTTTGTGCTCACTGACCCGCCATCCAAGGTATGCTCCAGAGTACAAGGGCCTGGCTGTGTGTGTGAACGTCAGGGGCAGAGCTGGGGCTCACGCATCTTTGGGTGCACTGGCATTTCAACGGACACACTGCTGCTCATATTGAGGTTTATTATCCATTATCAAGGGCCACAGAGGGATTTGGAGTTCTCACCAGTCCTCAGATGCCATGATGAAGTCTCAGTCTCTCAGCCCCGTCCTCCTGTCCCACCCACACTCCTCTGTTGCTCTGGCCTACACTGGCCTGCCCAAGCACAGGGAAAACTGCTTCTGTAGCTGGATCCCAGATTTATTAAGGGCAGCTGTGGTTGACAGGTGGCCTCCCAGTTGGTTTGAGGCAGGGCCGTGCACTCCTACAGGTGCTCCTGTGGCAAGCCAGCCTGGATCGGTTCCTCACAGATGCTCTGGCATCTCTGACCCAGCTGTCCTGGGTTCACTGGTCTGGGTGGAATTACAACAGGCAGATTGGATTTCTAGTTTCGGAGCTGAAGGAAGGTCTCTCTTCCACCCAGGTGGGGGTCTGCCTGCCCTTCCAGCCCAGCTGAGAGTCAGTGTGAACCCTTCATTGACATTGGGCCCCACAACACTCCCTCCTTTGCTCGCTCTCACATTTGGGCTCTTTTCTCCCCAGCAAGAATAACATCTTAAGGAGAATAGTTCTTTTTCTATAACAGCTTTCCTGAAATCTTCAGAACACAGCCCCCAATTGAGAAATCAGCAAGAAATCTTTTCTCTACCTCATTAAATCATGTCCACGTCTAATACTTATCCTATAAGCCTCGTCCTTACTCAAGGTCTCCAGAGTTATTGAACAGATAGCCAGTATTTTATGCCCAAATAATATTTAAGAGTCTTTTTTTTTTTTTTTTTTTTAATTTCAAAAGTAGTACATGGGTCTGGAGATGTTCCTCAGTTGGTAGAGTGCTTGCCTCACATGCACAAGGCCCTGGGTTTAATCCCCAACGCCACAAAAAAGAAAAAAAAAAAAAAGTAGCACATGTCTAATGTAAATAATTTTAAAAGTATACCAAAAGGAATAAAATCCACCCATTACCCCACACCTAGAAGTAATTCCTATAAAATATTATTGATGTCTATTCTGATGTTTTTCTATTGGCATTTTTAAAAATTGTGATCATAGTGTGCATGCTATTTTATGATCTGCCTAACTAGTTTTGCACATTACTCAGTATTTTCTGAAGATACACTGCTAGAAGTGAAATCACAGGACCAAAACTTATGAACCAGGGCCCCATGGTTGCTAGGCAAGTTCTTCATTACTGAGTTATCATCCCAACACATTTTTCCTTTTTTTTTTTTTTTTTTTTTTGAGACAGGGTAAGTTGCTGAGGCTGGTCTTGAACTTGGGATTCTTTTGCCTCCACCTACCAAGTCCCTAGGATTGTAGGCCTGTGCCTGCAGTTGTGATAGGCACCTTCTGATTGGAAACCTCCACATAAAAAGACAGGATGAGGCTGCAATGAGCAGGACCAGTGATACCAAAAGCAGAGCAAGAAAAAATGATAAGCAGGCACACCGGTGGGCAAAGGGCAATGTGCTTACAAAAATACTTGCATTCATCCAGAAAATGTTACCTCAGACTCCCTATCTCAGTGTCCTCTGCTTTAAAAGGTAAGAAAGCAGACAACACGTTTGAGAGGGAGCTCCTTCCAAGGCGCCTCAGCTGCAAGTGTTCTTTCAGCAGGAGCAGAGCAGGTGGAGCAAGGAGGGGTTTTGGTATCAGATTCAAGACTCAGCTTTCCTATGAACCCCACAGAAACACAGTCATCTGCTCTCAGTCTGGGGTCAGTCTGGCCTCAGTTTCCCCTTCTGAAAATCACAAAGAAAATGAGAAGCTGCTCAACAAGTTTCCTGTGAGCATCAGACAAGACCAAACTATGCAAAGTCCTTGGTAAACAGCCAAGGGCTGATCTTACTGGTAAGAATGAGCACTGGAAGGAGTAATGGTTGTGTCCCAGGAGGGGGACAAGTGCTTCCCTGGAGAGCAAGGATAGAGCAGCTGTGATTCCCTCCTATCCTATCCCCACAGCACACAAAAACTTAGGAGCTGCCCCTCAGTAACTCTTTTTGACACTAAAATGATTGAATAAGAACTTGTTTCTTTCAGGAGAAAGGAAAGGCCTTTTCCTATTAAAATTCTGGCCCTCGAAGTTTTGCTCAAGACCTGACATACTCAAGGCTTTTCTTGATCCTTCATATCATGGGGATTTAAGTGCTCTACATTCATAGGAAGTTTAATTGGCTCCCTTGCTAAAGCATTGGCTCCTGCCTTTTTCCTTTGCATTTGTGGCAGTTCTCAGAGGAGAATCTGGATATAATAATGTCCCAAGGTGAAATGAGGTGACATGCTGGAAATTGCTTGGAAGAGAATGAAATACTATGCGAAGATAGGGGCTAGCTCTCAATAGTCAGTGACATTTAGGAAAGCCTGTTTAGAGCAGATAGATTCAGGAATGTGAATTCTGGAGCCAAAGAAATATGTGTCGAGTCCTGGCTTTGTCTTTTACTAAGTGCATGACTTTTGGCATGTTATTTAATTTGTCAGAGCCTCATATTCTCCTCTTCATCACAACTTTAGCCCTGGGAAGTTGTCTTCATTTTCCTGTATCTGGGACTTACCTCCCTCCACTAGACTGTAAGCCCCAGGAAGGCAGGGATGCATTCAGCCTTGTTCACCCAAGGATCCCAGGACAAGAAGAGCATCCAACTCCAAGATGATTTTTCAGACAGTGAGTAATTCTGCACTACCTTAGGACGTTATCTATAGGGACTCTGCTTTGTCATGTCAAGGGTGGTTTAACATCTGGGGTAAGGGTGACAAGTCAGGAGTGTCTGTGATAAAAGGAGGGGTAGGATGGGCACCACTGGAAAAAGAATGAACCTACTCAAGTCCAATAGCAACCGACAGTCCACTCTTTCAAACAACATGACCACCAAAGGGATTGTGATTTTAGCAAGTTTGGGAACCCTATGGGCAATAAACACTTCTAAAAAGGACCATTACTTTTGGATTATAAATTATTTCTTGCCTTTTAAGTACATATACTTAAATCATTTCTCCACTCCTACCAAAAATAAAAGAGAGTTAAAAATTTGACTAACTCAACTTAAGACTTCCAACTCAGTCCTATATATGGCCCATATGGGTCAGTGCACTCTCTCCTCTCTTCCAGGATAGGACATCCTTCTCCCTGCCTTTGGCCATCTCCCACCTGAGACCTCCTCACTGTGTCAACCAGAAGGCAGCTGGTTATGGCTGGTGGGGTGGAAAGGCGCCAGCCCTCCCTACAGAAATGTCTAAGAGTCAGGCACCCAGTGGCACATGCCTGCAATCCCAGCAACTCAGGAGGCTGAGGCAGGAGGATCACAAGTTCAAAGCCAGCCCCAGCAACTTAGGCCCTAAGTAACTTAGTGAGACCCTGTCTCTAAATAAAACATAAAAGGGGCTGGGATGTGGCTCAGTAGTTAAGTGCCCCCTGGTTCAATCCCTGGTACCAAAAAAAAAAAAAAAAAAGGAAAGAACTATCAGGGGTTTCAAGACCTGATCTGCTTCCTGTCCACTTTCCCACACTAATCAGCCCAGCAAGAGGAGGACCAGGACTGGTCCAGCTCTGCATCCACACTCCTGGCAACATGTTGAATGAATGATGGAGGAGGAGAAGCTGGCCTGAATGGATGAATGATGAATGAACAGGCATGAGGGCCACCTGCCTGCCAAGTGCTGTAGGAGGCACTGCTGCCTCCTTCCCTGTCATCTTCATGGTGATTCTGTGAAGTTGTATGATTACATCAATTTAAAGTAAGGAAACTCAGCCAGTTTGCCAAAGAATCAACCAAGTACTCACATGGTGATTTGGAACTCCCAACTGGCTGGTAAAAACTCAGTTTGTGATTCAATATATGAGAAATTCCTAAGTACTTTAATTTTTTTTTTTTTTTTTTTTTTTTTTTGGTCCCAGAGATTGAACCCGAACCCAGGGGCACTTAACCATTGAGCCATAGGCAAGCACTCTACAAATTGAGCTATATACTCAGCAGATCTTGAAGGTTTGAATGAGGAAATGAAATTAAAGTGATATTTCCTCCCCAAAGATTTCAGTTACAAAAATTAAACCAATCTGCTTAAAGTCCTGTCACATTCACAAACCCCACTTTTTGGAGGGTATCAGGGATTGGACCCAGGGGCACTTAACCACTGAGCCACATCCCCAGCTCTTTTTTGTATTTTATTTAGAGACAGGGTCTCACTGAGTTGCTTAGGGCCTCATTAAGTTGCTGAGCTGGCTTTGAACTCACGATCCCCCTGCCTCAGCCTCCCAAGCCACTGGGAGTGCTATAGCACTTAAACTGCTGTATTTTAGTTACTGGAGGGGAGCAGGAAATGGTTGTCTACCAGAACAAGGGAATTAACCAGCTACAGGGCAGTCCCCAGCCCACACAGTCCCAACGTCAGCATCTCTCCCACTTACTAGGAGCCTGGAGGAAATTACATGAGTTACACGGTCATTACAACTCCTACCCAATAATTGTTGTTCCCATCTTCTAGAGATGTGGTCAGGATTAGATGAAATAATAAATATAAAGAACTTAATGGTGCGTGGCACCTAATAAGTAATTGATAACTATTGACTAATATTGCTTCCATTGTAAAGTCCCATATTATAAATTTCTATGATATACTTTTTCATTTTTATGAGGCATTTTTCTTACTCAGGTTTATTTTCTTAAGATAAATTCTCAGATGTGAAATTCCTGACCCCAAGGGCATAAACACCCTTAGATCTCCCCACATCTTACATGTATTGCCAAATTTCTTTCCCAATATAATGACATATATGATGTAGGCAAAAGGGTGCCATCACTAACCCTGGGCCTTATTGTTTGTTTTTACAATAACTGGAGTGATTTTTAGAGGTGATCCTTTACAAATACCCATCCAGAGAAAGAGCAAGCTGGGTTTCACTGAGTAAAAGACAGAGCCAAGCGACTCAGCTGGGATAAACCCCAAGGCAGGAGAGGGCCTCTGAGGTCGAGGAGGAGAGATAAGGAAACCAATAACAGCATAAATGTTCCCAAGTGCCAGGAAGGAGAGGGACTGTAAGATGCACACTGACCCACCAGT
Organism: Sciurus vulgaris; assembly: GCF_902686455.1. Taxonomy (NCBI): domain Eukaryota; kingdom Metazoa; phylum Chordata; class Mammalia; order Rodentia; family Sciuridae; genus Sciurus; species Sciurus vulgaris. Next base: position 105,033,612 of record NC_136461.1, read on the forward strand.
AATGCTGCAGATAAGCCAGGATAAGACGAGAAATCTCTGAGGCCTAAGTAGCCTGTGGTGATGAAAGAGAGAAGGGACAGGTGACAGGCAGGAAAAGCTCCCGGGAGTCCAGCCAGGGAAGTTGGCAAGCTGTGGATGAGAGGTGGAAAAAAAGAAGGGCATCCAGATCATACTTTCCTACAGAGGAATTGGGAAAAGAAGCCTATGGGGGGATTCAGGGACCTGATACCTTAGAGGGACCTCCAGTTGCTAGAACTCAACACATCTCTATTGTTTAAGCCCTGGGGTTTATGGTGCTTTGATAGGCCGCCCTAGTAAATGTCACAAGGGCATTCCATATCTGACCCCTTTCTCTTCCTCTCACCTTCTGGTTCCTCTTACCCTGTTGGACTCTTCCCTAAGAGCCTTGATCACCCTCGAACAGATGCTATGCCCTCCTTCTTTAACACATGTATTGCTTCTGGTCTGTCTCCTCCATTAGAAGTTACCTGTGTCATGGCATGTTTGTTTTGTTCACTGATGTGTCCCAAGGGTCCAGCACAGCACCTGACACATGGAAGGCACTCAATAATTGGTAAACAAATGCACAGTATGGGGGCTGATGCATGGAATGCGTGCTGCTTCTGTTCCACATGTCTCGACCCTGCTAAGCACTACCTGAAGCTCTCAACAAGCCTCTGGAGTAAGAACTATGATTCCCACTTCATATCCCAGGGGTAAGAACCGTGTTGCTTATTCTACTTCTGTAACACGGGATAGTGCAGTCCCAGGCCTTCGGATCCTGCTGCCACGCTGGCTCTCTGATCAGTAGAATAGCCCTTGCCTGGTTTCCTAGAATCAGGGTAGAGGACCGGGGCGGCTGCTGCTCCACCGCCTGCGGAAAGTGTTTTTGGAGTGACCCTGAGCCACGACTGGCCACCGCCTAGTGGGTAATCCCTCGAGCTTTCAGGCTTGGCTCCCTGGTGACCCGCAGGGGCCAGATCACACTGGAGCTGCCGCTCACTCGTGTGCCTGGGAGGGCGAGAGAAAGGGAAGACGAGAGAGAGGCCAGCAAATGAGGGCAGGGGAAGGCAGGCTCTTGAAATTCTACGACTCACCAGGAGCCAAGTGGGCCGGGAGGCTGGCATTACTGGCTGCGCTCAGCGGGCACCCAGTGGGCAAAATTCCTGTTGCCCAGTTCTCCTGGGACGGGGGTTGAAGGGCAGACTGTAACTCTGTAGTTGTATTGTGACGAAGAAGGAGGAAACAAGAGCAGCTGATCCAGCCTGGGTCGGGAGTGCCCACGTGCATACAGATCGGCCTTTGTGTCCTGGGCCCAGACAACAGGCTGTATTCTTCCCCCACCTCGGTGACGTCCTTCACGGACATGTCCCCAGAGTGCATTATCAAAGGATTAAACAGCTATGGATCAGATGACATGGCATTCCCTCTGGTACTCACTCTGCCTGGGCTGTGCCTTCTCTTGTCTTTGAGCACAGAGCAGGTGGCTGGTCCCAGCTCTTCCCATGGGGGGCTTACAGGGACCCCTGGACAGCTGCAGGCCTCAGTGATGTCAGATGTCAGAATCACAAAACATAGGAGCTGGAAGGGCCCTGAGAGCAAGTCCAATTGGTGCATTTTATTGGCGGGGATGGAGTTAGGGATAGGTCCTGGGACCCTCAAGCCCTGCTCCAATAGCAGTGTCTTTACTGGAGAGCTAAACTTCCCTCAGGCCTGGCTATTACAGCAGCCCCACCAAAGGGCCCAGGCAACCTCCCAGAGAAGCCTGAAGGAGATGGGTGTCATGAAGGCAGTCCTAACTCTTAAGTCTGGACTGAATGGGTGCCAAAGAGAATGGCTTTGGCTTTACTTTCCAAGCTGAATGCAACAGATAGTAAGCACCTCAGGATGTCACTTCCTCTACTGCTTAGCAACATTGTGGAACCTCTGAGGGCTCAGTTACCTGAGGAGTGCTTCTTTCTCTAGATGTGAAGAAAACACCCCTTGAATACTAAGATTGCCACCCTCCCTGGCCTCTCAGGGTCATGCTTTCAGAGTTGGAAGACCTGCTTCTCCTTCCAGAGAGGAAAACTTCAAACTATAAGACCTTGGGAAAAGAGCTATCTTCTCTGACCCTTCATGGTTCCCCATAATATGGGACTTATGATCTCTGTCATTCGCCCCTCACAAACCACTGTGAAGTTCAAGTAAAATAATGCATGTGAGCTGCACAGTGGCACATGCCTGTAATCCTAGAGAATTGGGAGACTGAGGCAGGAGGATTACAGGTTCAAGGCCAACCTCATCAATTTAGCAAGATCCTAAAAGGGTTGAGGATGTAGTTTAGTGGTAGAGCACCCCTGTGTTCGATCCCCAGTATAGCAAAAATTAAAATAAAATAAAAAGCATGTGAAACACAACAAAAACAATGATGACAGCCATTCCCACTATTCCTACTGCTGCCACTTCCACTCTGCCAACAGCAGTGCCAAGCACTAAGCTACTGCTTGATGACCCAGACAACAGCTCACTGACTTCCAATGTCTTCACATATAAAGATCCTTTATGCTTTATATTTGCAAATACAGACCCTCCAAATTTTATTTTTGGTGTCCATGGATTAAAAATACATAAAAAGAGCACACCTTGCAGCGGCTCCTCTGCCTCTTCATCTTTTGCTGGAGAACTCAACTCACTTTGATTCTAAATGTACCCCAATAGCTCCTGGGCCACTGGTGGCTGCTGCATCTGCGCTGGTTCCTGCACATGCAAAGAATGCAGATGCATCTCCTGCAAGAAGAGCTGCTGCTCCTGCTGCCCCACAGGCTGTGCCAAGTGTGAACAAGGGTCTGTCTGCAGGGAGGCATCTGGTGAGGGCAGCTGCTGCACCTGGTGCAGGAAGAGCACTGCTACCATGCATACATAAAGCAAGGTATACAAGGGCTGAGGAGATAGCTCAGTTGGTAGAGCGCCTGCCTTGCAAGCACAAGGCCCTGGGTTTGATCCCCAGCACCACAAAAAAAAAAAAAAAAAAAAAAAAAAAAAAAAAAAAAAGTGAGGTGCACAGCCCTGCTTTTCTTATCCTAGTCCCCTGGCCCATTGGAAGCATTCCTTTTTCTATGAAGTATGTGGATGATAATAAAAGCTGTTAACTCGAAAAAAATACATAAAAGCATAAAGTTAGTTAACCTTATATTACTTATTTTATTGATCAAAATAATAAGTCCATTTAAAAACATAGTCAAACAACTAAAACACAACTTATTTTCTTAAATAAGTATCTTATTTTCTTAGCATACTTATAAACCTGCAGACCTCCTGCAATGACTCTTGGTCTCTCATCTCCTTTAAGCCTCTGAACAGTGCTATGAAGTGGCCAGTATCCCTCTCAATGGATGAGAACAATGAAGATTGACAGGAGTACACACCTGGCAAATGGTGGAGCAAAGATACAATACAAAATTTTCCGATTTCAAATTTTATACTTGACATCATGCTGTACATCTTCCAAACCTATGAAGAGACAAAGAACTATAAACTGGTGTTTGGTTATTATCCAACCAAACTGGCCCAAACTCTATAAAAAACAATCAAGATGCATGTGTTATTAGTATCTCTTTATTTTTAGTGATTATACATTCAAATTGCCTCTCTTTTTGGTGTAAGGGTCTATGAATTTTAATACACTTATAGATTCATGTAACTATTGCAACAAGAAACATAGAGAATAGTTCCATCATCCCAGAAAAACTCCCTCACGCTGTCTTCACACCTCACCCACTCTTAACCACTGGATCTGTGCTGCATCTACATAGTATTCTTTTCAAGAATGTCCTATAAATGGAGTGATTCAATATGCAGTCTTTTTGACCTTAAACTGGCATTTGGAGGTCACATATATTCATGCAATAGTAAAGACTGATACAGAAACTCCATGTATCCCTTACCCAGTTACTCCTATTGGCAATATTTTGCAAAACTCTAAAATTAAGAAACAGACCATTTTGAAGACACAAGGATCCCTCATGTTACTATTTTATATACACTCCCTTCCCTCCCAGCCCACCCATTCCTTAACTCTTGGCAACCATTGATCTACTCCTCATTTCTAAAATGTTGACATTTGAGAGTGCTGACATTTGAGAATGACATTTGTAGAATTGTATTGCATACACCCTTTTGTGATCGGCTTATTATTATTATTATTATTATAGCTTTATGGTGGCTTTTTTTTTTCACTTGGCATAATTGTTGGATGCATCCAGGTTCCAGTGTATACTGATTGGCCACTCTTTTTTTACTGCTTTACTTATGGCATGGAGAGACCACAGTTTGCTTAGCCATTCATGCATTGAAGGACATGTGGTTTGTTTCTGGATTTGGGCTATTATCAGTAAAGTTGTTATAAACTTTGGCGCACAGGTTTTTATGTGAACATTTGTCTTCATTTCTCTGGAATAAGTTCTCAGAAGTGTAATTGCTGCGTCATATGGTAGTTACATGTTTAACTTTTCAAGAAACTTCCAAAGCATTTTCAGAGTAGCTATAACATTTTATATTCCCATCAGCAAAATGTGAGTTATCCAGTTTCTCTCTATTATCACCAGATTGATAATTGGTGGTGTCACTCTTTAAAAAGGCTCCCTGACAGGTATGTGGCAGCATCTCCCTGAGCTCTTATTTTTCTTTCTGTAATGGCTGATGGTGCTGAGCAACTCTTCGTGTGCTATTGTCATCTATGTATCTTCTTCGGTGAAGGGTCTGTCTATTCATGTCTTCTGCCCATCGTCAAACCGGGTTGCTGGATTTCTTATTGTTGAGTTTCGAGATATCTTAACATATTCTGGATACTAGTCCTTTATTGGATATGTGGTCTGCAAATATTTTCTCCCACTCATAGCTTGTCTTTTCATTCCTTAAGAGGGGCTTTTGCAGAATAAAAATTTTTAATCTTTGTTAAATCCTATCGACTTTTCCTTTTATGCATCAAACTTTAAGTGGCAAGTCTAAAAACTCTTTTCCTAGCCCGAGGTCTCAGATTTTTGCCTATATTTTTGGTAAAGTTTTATATTTTACATTTAAGTTCATCATCTATTTTGAGCTAATTTTTGTGTGAGGTATGGGAATTAGATCCTAATCTTTTGAGGAAGCTTCATACTGATTTCCATAGTAGTTGTACTAGTTTACAATCCCACCAACACTGTAAAAGTATTCCTTTTTTCTCTACATCCTCTCCAGCATTTATTATTATTTGTATTCTTGATGATGGTCATTCTGCCTGGTATGAGATGAAATCTTAGTGTAATTTTGATTTTCCTTTCCCTAATTACTAATGATGTTGAATATTTTTCCATGTATTTGTTGGCCATTTGTATTTCTTCTTTTGAGAAGTGTCTGTTTAATTCATTTGCCCATTTATTATTTGGGATTTTAAAAAAAATTTTGGTGTAATGTTTTATGAGTTCTTTATAAATATTATCCTCTGTCAAAGGAGTAGCTAGCAAAGATTTCCTCCCATTCTGTAGGTTCTTTCTTCACATTTCTAATTATTTCCTTTGCTGTGCCGAAGCTTTTTAATTTGTTGTCATCCAATTTATTAACTTTTGTTATTACTACCTGAGCTTTAGGCATCCTATTGAGGAAGTTTTTGCCTGTGCCTAAATTTTGGAGCATTGATCCTAATGTTTTCTTCTAGGGGTTACTTATTTTCTGGTCTAATTCCTAGATCTTTGATCCATTTTGAGTTGATTTTTGTGCAGGGTGAAAGATAATGATCAGTCTCATTTTTCTCTATCTGGATAACCAGTTTTCCCAGCACCATTTGTTAAAAAGGTTGTCTTTTCTCCAATGTATGCTTTGGCACCTATATCAAGAATCAGGTGACTGTAGGTTTATGTGTTTGTCTCTGTGTCTTCTATTCTGTACCATTGGTCTATGTGTTTGTTTTTATGCTAGTACCATGCAGTTTTTGTTACTATAGTCTATAGTATAATTTGATGTCCACTTATGTAAAGTATCCTGCTTAGTTTTTCTCGGTAAGGTTTGCTTTGGCTATTCTGGCTATTTGGCTATTCATTTTCCAAATGAATTTTAGAACTGTTTTTTCTAGTTCTGTGAAGAAGGTCATTGGTATTTTGGTGCAAATTGCATTGAATCCTTATATTGCTTTTGTAGTATGGCCACTTTAATGATTATTAATTCTCCCTATCCATGAACATGGAAAGTCTTTTTATCTTCTGAGGTCTTCTTCAGCTTCTTTCTTCGATGTTCTAATAGTTTTCATTGTAGAGGTCTTTCACCTCCTTGGTTAGATTTATTTCTAGGTATTTTTTATGCTTTTGTGAATGAAACTGTTTTCCTGATTTCATTCTCAGCAGATTTTTTTGTTGTTGTTGGAATATAGGAAATTTATTGATTTTTGTATTTTGACTTTGTAACCTGCTACTTGGCTGAATTTGTTTACAAGTTCTAGCATTTTTGGTGAAGTTCTTTGGATCTTCTATGTATATGCTCATATCATCTACAAACAGTGATAATTTGACTTCTTCCTTTCTTATTTTTATGTTTCCTTTCTCTTGCCTAATTGCTCTAGCAAGAATTTCTAGCAGTATCTTAAACAGGAGTGGTGAGAGTGGACATCCTTGTCTTGCCCCAGATTTTAAAGGAAATGCTTTCAGTTTTCCTCCACTTACTATAAGATTTGCCTTGGGTTTTTCATATATAACTGTAAATGTTAATTTGAATTGTCAACTTGGTAGGACTAAGAGATGCCAATGATTAAGAGTCTTCTGGGTGTGTCAATGAGGGCATGTCTGGGAATGATTGCAATGTGGGATAGTGAACTGAAGTGGAGACCCTCCCTAAGTGTGGGCAGCACCAACCAATAGAATGGAATAAAAGTTGGAAAAACAAGGAAGCAGATGCATATGCAAACTTGACTCTTCTTGAACTGGTTCTTGATTGCTGCTTCCATCGTTTGAGGATATCAGATTCTCACTTCTTCACTTGTCCAAAGCAAACTCTGCCAGTGATTCTCCAGGTAGTTTTCAGAAGCCTTGGTCTTGGACTAGGGTAGCACTGTTGATTCCTCTTGTTCTGGGGCTTCCAGATCTCCAGCCTTCAGACAGCCATTGTGGACTATCCGGCTTCTGGTCGTGTAAGCCAATCTAATAAATACCCTTTTTATAAGCATACTTCCTGTTGATTCTGTTCCTCTAGAGAACTCTACAATAACCCTTATGATGTTGAGGTAGGTTCCTTCTATGCCTAGTTTTTTCAGCATTTTATCATGAATGAATACTGAATTTGTCAATGGCCTTCTCTGCATCTATTGAGATGACTAAGTGATTTTTGCCCTTAATTCCCTTTATATGGTGAATTACATTTATTGATTTGCATGTTAAACCATCCTTGCATGCCTGGAATAAAACCAACTTGGTCATGGTGTATAAGTTTAATATGTAGTTGAACACAATCTGGTAATATTTTAGTAAGTATTTTTGCATCTAAGTTTATCAGGGATATTGGTCTCTAGATTTCTTTCCTTGATGTTTTCTTTTCTTGTTTTGGTATGAATGTGATACTAGCTTCATAGAATGAATTTGGAAGTGTTCCATTCCTTTCTATCTCATGGAATAATTTGAGAAGTTTTGACATTTGTTCTTCTTTAGAAGTTTGATAGAATTCAACTGAGAATCCATCTGGCCTTGGGCCATTTCTGGAAGGCTTTTTGTTACTTCTTCTGACTCATTACTAGTTATTTGTCTCTTTATGTTTTCTATGTATTCTTGATCCAGTTTTGGCACATTGTATTTGTCTAGAAATGTATCTATTTCTTTTAGGTTTTCTAATTTATTGTAGTATAAATTTTCAAAATATTCCCTAATGATCCACTGTATTTCTGTGATATCTGTGGTGATTTCTCCTTGTTCACCTCTAAATTTGTTAACTTGAGTTTTCTTTCTTTTACCTTCAGTTAGTTTGGCTAAGTTTATCAATCTTGTTTATCTTTTCAAAGAACCAGCTCTTTGTTTCATCTATCCTTTGTATTTTATTTTTAATTCTCAATTTTATTGATTTTGGCTCTGATCTTAATTATTTTGATCCTTGTACTGGTTTTGGAATTAGTCTGTTGTTTTTCAAAGACCTTGAGATGCAGCAAAAGATTTTTTTATTAGGCCAGGTGCAGTGGCACATGCCTGTAATCCTTAAGGAAGGAGGATTGCAAATTCAAAGCCAGCCTCAGCAACTTAGCAAGACCCTGTCTCTAATAAAATGTAAAAAGGACTGGGGATGTGACTCAGTGGTTAAGAACCCCTGGATTTAATCCCTGGTACCAAAAATATAAGAATAAAAATGTTGTTTATTGGGGATCATTCTGATTTTCTTATGAAGGCCCTCATAGCCATAAACTTTCTTCTTAGAGCTGCCTTCATTGGTCCCAGAGTTTCTGATATGTTGTATCATTATTTTTATTTGAGTCTAAGAATTTTTAAATTTATCCCTTGATTTCTTTTATCACCCACTCATCATTCAAGTGTATTGTTCTATCTTTGTGTGTTTACATAGTTTCTATAGGGTTTTGTTATGTTTATTTCTAATTTCATACCTTTGTAATCTGATAAGATGCAAGAAATAATATCAGGTTTTTTTGTTCATTTGTTTGTTTGTTTGCTGTATTTGCAAAGAGTTACTTTGTGGCCTAAAACATGTTCTATTTTGGATGAGGTCCCATGAGTCACTGAGAAGAAAGTGTATATAGCTGTTGTTGGATGAAATATTCTATAAATGTCTATTAAGTCCATTTGATTTATATTTTTCACGTCCAAAGAGTCTTTATAGAGTTTATGTCTGGATGACCTATTGAATGGTGAGAGAAGTGTGTTGAAATTACCCAGTATTATTGTACTGAGATATATCTGAGGCTTCAATTTGAACAGTGTCTCTTTTATGTAACTAGTTACACACATGTTTGGGGCATAAATATTTATTATTGTTATATCTTCTTATTTTATTATTCCCTTTACCAATATGAAGTGATCTTCTTTGTTTCTTCTGATAAATTTTGGTATGAATCTGCTTTGTCAGATATGAAAGTAGCTACTCCCGCTTGTTTTCATGGTACATCAGTTTCCATTCTTTCACTTTTAGCCTGTGGCTGTCTTTGCCTAAAAGGCATGTCTCTGGCAAACAACATATAGTTGGGTCCTGTTTTTTAATCCATCTACCAGCCTATATCTTTAAATTGGAGAGTTGAGACTATTTACATTCAATGTTGTTCCAGAAAGATGTACATTAAATCCTGCCATTTTGATTTATTTGCAATGTTTAATGTAGTCCTCTTTTTCATTTGTTTAACTACTCTTCAAATTAGATTTGTTCATTTGTGAATTCTGGGTTCTTTTTTTTTTTTTTTTTTTTTTTTTCCTCTGTGTAGAGTATTTTAAGAAAGTTCTGAGAATTTTTTTAGTTTCTGTTTATCTTGGAAGGTTTTTAGTTCCTCTTCAATTTTGAATGAAAGTTTTGCTGTATATAGCAGTCTTGGTTGACAGTTATTTTCTCTCAGGACTTGGAACACATCATTCCAAACCCTTCTGGCCTTTAGAGTTTATGCCAAGAAATCAGAAGTGATTCTGGTAGGCTTGCCTCTAAATGTGACCTGACATTTTTCTCTTGAGGCTTTTCAAATTCTATCCTTGTTCTGTATGTTAGGCATTTTAATTATAATGTGCTGTGTGGAGGTTCTTTTTTGGAGTTTTGAATGTATCCTGTATCTGGATGTCCATCTCATTCTCAAGGTTTGGAAGTTTTCTGATATTTCTGATATTTCTCTGAAGAAGTTATCAAACTCTTTACCTACATCTCACAGTCTTCCTCAATTCTGATGATTCTTAAATTTGGTCTCTTAATGTTGCCCCAGAGTTCTTGTATATTCTGATCATGATTACTTCTTTTCTTTTCTTTAATGCTTCTGAATGTTCAAGACTGGCCACTTTATCTTCCAGCTCTGAGAGTCTGCTTCAGCATGGTCTACTCTATTAGAGAGACTTTCAATTGAATATTTTATTTTATTTATTGTTTCTTTCATTTCCAAGATTTCGGTTTGGTCCTTTTTCAATATTTCTATCTCCTTATTGATTTTCTCATTCATATTCTATATTATCTTCCTTAATTCATTCAGATTTTCTGTGTTCTCTTTGAATTTATTTATCATTTTTATGATTCTTTTGAATTCTTCCACTTAAATATCTTTGGAATCAGTTGCTGGTGAAATATAAATTTTACGAGGTGTTGTGTTACCTTGTTTTTTCATATTTCTTGTATTTCTTTGTTAGGTTCTATGAATCTATTTGGAGGTATTACTCTGCTGCTTTTATGTGTGTGCCTTTTTAAGTCTCAGTCTTTGCCTGCCAAAGTGTCCTAGAGTGATCTAGATTGAGATACACTCAAAGGTGTGCTATCCACAGTCTGTGTTAATTCTCTCTTTTTGTTGTAACAGTGGATGTCCATAGGTGAGACCTGGGCCCCCCCCCCCCAGGCCTATTTGGGGCCTGTTTATTAGTTTTGTGTTTTTGTCTCTTCTATTCAGTTAATTAAGACATTAAGAGAAAGGAAAGTGTGTTAGAAGGTAGAAAAGAGCTTACATTTTCAAAAACAAAAACAAAGAGAATGCAGAAGGTCTATAGCAAGGTGATGGTTATAGAATAAATGGGAGAAAAAAATAGAGAGAGAATAGAATTTGGCTGCTAGCAGGAGATGAGCAAGAAAAAGAAACAAAATAACAAGGAAAGAAACAAATGAAAATAATTCAAAACAAAACAAAAATATACAAACCAAAAAACCCTCTTAAAAGGCAAGGTGAGAAAAAACCACCACATTAAAAAGGCTAAAAATGAGGAAAAATAAACAAATATGTATATGTATTAATGTCTCTGAACCAATTAACACACCAGGAACTCTGTCTCTCACACACAGACACACATGAAAAGAAAAACGAAAAAGATTCTTTCAAGTAAAAAATGATGGAATTGTCTCCATTGAGTTGGTCAAAATAGTTGATGAGAATGGATGGTCATGGCCTATGCCCAGCTGCCTTTCTTTCAATTTCTTCTTGAGCTATGTAAGGAGAGAGAAAGAGAGAGATAAAGGGCTGGGAGTTGTTAGCCCCTTGCTCTTTTTGTGTTACTCTCTAGGCTGCCAGTTTTAGTGGCCTAAGCCTGAAGCTGGTTGAAATAATTCTCAGCTTTCCTTGTTACTGGTATAAGGTAGGATGGTGTAGAATGTACTGTCAATTGGAGTTTTGTCTGCACATACCAGATCAATGCTCTCCCAAAGTGGGGCTCCTGCAGAGTGCTGAGTGAAGTTTGGGTGGGTGGGGTTTAGTTTTAATCAGACCTCAGGGGCTTTGTTGGGTGGTATCTGCTATGGAGAGATTAGATCAACACAGCTCTAAGGCCTGACAATTACCCATCTGTGAGGGAATCTGAATCTCAGGAGCCTCCCAAGAATTCTACTTGTGGGGCATAGGAGCCAATTCTCCATACACTCTTCTGCCCAGAAACACACACTTCCCAGATATAGGCCCTGAGAGTATTCACCCTTGACTGTTCAGATTTCCCACCCACTTCAGTTGGTCATATGAGCTGCCAGATTCAGTGAGTTGGGCTTCCCTGCAGTTTTCCAACTTGACTCCCTCTGGGCACAATCTTCACTGTGCCTGCTTTACTCCCATTCTGCTAAGTACACCATAGGGAACACAGCAGGCACTTGTCGGGAAAGCAGGGCAGTGTTTGCTCTGATCTCTAGGCTCCTGCAGCAGTGGTAGAAGCATGACTGCTTCAAGATGGCTTCTGCCTTGGTTCTCCACAGCCAGTTGGAAAACAGCATTTTTCAAGCACCAGTGCATAGTGCAGTCCCTGGATCAGCTAAGTTCAGGCCTCTTTTCTGGTGACAGATTTTTCCATGCCAAATCTATATTTTCCTCTGTGTTCTCCCTTCCTCTGTAGTAAACCAACATTGCTTACAACTCCTCCTGCTTGGATGGGCTTGTTCCACTGTACTCTTTCTTTGATTAATGTACCTAAATTTCTGAGTCTTTAAGACACTCTGACTGTCCAATATTGAATTTTAGTGAAATCCCTCTTTCATCCATCTCACCGAGGAACGGTATACCTGGTATGGAGCAAGCAGGATCCTAAGCCATGGAGCAAGTAGGAATGCAGCCTTCCTCTAAACCAAAGTCTTGAATCTCCATTATGTGGTTTTCTGAATAAAAGTGCTGAACATGTTTTGTTAGATTTACATCTAAGTATTTCTTTTTTCTTAAAGCTTTTGTAAATGTTATTGCATTTCTAATTTTAGCATCTAAGTGTGCATCACTAGTATATATTATATATGATTGATTTTTGTATATTTAATCTTATATCCTGTGACCTTGCTAAACTCAATTATTAATTTTGGATTTTTTTTCCTGTCTGTTTGTTGTAGATCTTTGGAATTTATATGTAGACAAGCATGTCATCTGGAAATAGGAACAGTTTCTGATCCATGTGCCTTTTAATTGCCTGATTAAACTGGACAAAACTTCCAGCACTAAGTTGATTAAGAGTGGCGAGAGCAGACATCCTTCTTTTGTACCTGATATTAGGGAGAGAGTATTCAGCATTTCACAATTAGATACAATGTCAGCCATAGGATTTTTTTGTAGATACTCTTTATCAAGTTGAGAAAATTTCTATTACTGTTTCCAAAAGTTTTTATCATGAACAGGTGTCAAATTTTGTTTAATGCTTATATTTTTTACATCAACCACTTTCCTTCTTTCTTTAGTCCATTAATATGATAAATTACATTGATTGCCCCAACCATGTATTTCTGGAATAAACTCTAGTGGTGATTCTTTTTTTTTTTTTTTTTTTTTAATGTGTTGCTGAATTTGTTTTCTACTATTTTCTTAGGGATTTTTGCACATATATCCATGAGAGATACTGGTCTGTAATTTTATTTGTTCTGCCTTTGATTTTGGTAGCAGTGTTATACCTGATGTGTACTCTGCACAGGAAGTATTCCTTCTTATTTTGCTTTGTGGAAAAGCTTTTATAAATTCAGAGTTAATTTGTAAACATATGGCAAAATTCTCAAAGATTCTGCTGGTCATGGAGAATTTGGGGGACTAATTTTTCACTAACAGTTTAAATTACATAATGGTTTAGGGTTTTTCAAAGGATTATTTCTTATTGGAAGAGTTGTGGGGTTTTGTGTTTTTCAATAAATTTGTTTTGTCTAACTTATCAAGTTTATGTGTGTAGAGTTGCTCATAATATTCCTGTTATTATCTTTTTGATGTCTACATAGTCTGTATTTCTAGGCCTTGTTTTATACTTTATATTGGTAATTTGTGTCTTTTTTTTTCTTTGTCAGTCTTGCTAAAGGTTTGTCAATATTATTGTTCTTTTCCAAGAACCAACTCTTCATTTCATTGATTTCCTTTATTGTTTTACCATTCTAAATTTTGTTGGTATCTGCTAACTTTAGTTTTTCTTTCTTCTGCTTGCTTTGGATTTATTTCTTTCTCTATGTTTCTGAGATAGGAGCTTAGATTATTGATGTGCAACTTTTCCCCTTTTCTAATGAATTCATTTAGTGCTACAAATTTCCCTCTGGGCACTGAGTTAACAAAAATTTTTATTGTATTTTCATTTACATTTGTTTCAATGCATTTTAAAAAGATATGTTTTTCCTTTGAGCTGTGTATTATTTAGAGATGAATTATTTGGTTTCCAAGTGTTTCTGTTAGTTTTCTGTTTTCTTTCTGTTATCGATCACTAGTTTGAGTCACTGAGGTCACAGAACACAGTCTGCGATTTCTCAAAGCACAGCTCACTGTGATTAAACTTGCTAAGGATTGTTTTGTGACCCAGGATATAACCTATCTTGGTATATGTTCCATAGATAATTGAAAAGATTGTGTATTCTGCTGTTCTTGAGTGGAATGTTTTATAAATGCTAATTAGATTTTGTTTTTTAATCATGTCCTTGTTCCTATATATTCATGTTGATTTTCTATCTAGTTGTTTGCTCAGTTGTGGAGAGTGGTGTTGAAATCTCTGATAATAATCGTGAATTTGTCTATTTCTTCTTTCAGTTCTCTCAGTTCTTTCTTCATATACTTTATAGCTAGGTTATTTACTATGTACACATTTAATATTTCTTATCTTCTTTGAGACATGATCCTTTTATCATTATGTAATATTCCTCTCTTATTCTGACAAATTTATTTGCTCTTAAGTCTACTTTATTTGAAGTTAATATAGCCATAACATCTTTCTTTTGATTACCGTTTGCGTGATGTATCTCTTACCATTATTTTCCTTTCAGTCTTCCTGTATTGTTACATTTTAAATTAGTTTCCTGTAAATAGTGTATCGTTGGTACATTTAAAAAATCCTCTTGCCAATCTCTGTATTTTAATTGGTATATATTATTGATCATTTAAATTTAACGTAATTATTGATATCTTAAGCCTTATGTCTTTTGCTTTATTTTTTTCTCTCCTTCTCATTTCCCAGAAACCCTGTGAGTTACTTAACATTGTTTTAGAATTCCTTTTTGATTTACCTATAGCATTTTTGAAATATCTTCTTGTTTAACTTAAAATTTTTTTTTATTTAGCTTTTAATTTTTTACAGATTGCATTTTGATTCGTTGTACACAAATGGGGTACATCTTTTCGTTTCTATGGTTGTACACAATGTAGATTCATACCATACATGTAATCATACACATACATAGGGTAATGATGTCTGTCTCATTCCATCTTTCATATCCCCCTCCTTCTCATTTCCTTCTATATATTCGAAAGTTCCCCCATTCTTCTCTCACTCCCCACCCCTCCACCCCCATTATATATCATTCTCCACTTAGGGAAAACATTCGGTCTTTGGCTTTTTGGGCTTGGCTTATTTCACTTAGCGTGATATTCTCCAATTCCATCCATTTATTTGCAAATACCATAATATTATTATATAACTTTTTTAGTGGTTTCTCTTGGTATTCTGTTACATACACACAAATTATCATACGTACGGCTGCTGTCATTTTACAAGTACAAGTGAAGTGTAGAAGTGCTACCTCCTTTTATCTCTTTTTATTCTCCCTTCCTTGTTATTATTTTCTTAAATATTCCCCTATATACTTAGAATAATTTCCCCTATATCCTTAGAAAAAAATATTTTTTGTTTCTATTATCAAACTAAATTTAGAAGACTCAAGAAGAGTCTTACTCTTGTTCTTATTTAGTGTGTTCTTTCACTTTTCTGATTATTACAGTTTGGATATGAAATGTTCCTGAAAACTCATGTATTGAAAGCTTATTCCCAATGTGCCAATGTTTAGAGGTGGGGCTTTTTAGGAAATGATTGGATTATGAGGGCTTTAACCTCACTAATGTATTAACCATTGATAGATTCATTGTCTGATGGTATTATTGAGAGATAATGGGAACTATGAGGGGGGGGGGGCCTATAGCTGGAAAAAGGAGGTCATTTAGAACATTCCCTGTAAGGGTACATCTTGTCCCAATCCCCTTTCTCTTTCTCTTTGGTTCCTGGCTGCCATGATATGAACAGTTTTGCTGTACCATGCCCCTCCACCATGATGGAACCTCTCTACTGTCCCTAAAACAATGGAACCAGCTGTCCATAGGCTGAAACATCAATAAATCATTCCACCTTCATGTTGTATTTCTTAGGTGTTTTGTCACAGTGGAAAAACTGATTAATACACTGATGTTCCAAGTTTCCTTCTTTTATAATTTTGGTCTATTAGAGAACTTCTGTTAGCCCTTCCTTTAAAGAAGGTTTACTACCAATAAGTCACCTCAGTTTTATTATCTGAGCATTTTAATTTTCCCTTCATCCCTGAAAGATAGAAAGTATTTACAGAGCTTACAGAACAGGGTCTTGGGTACAGTAGATATTTCATGCTCAATTTAATTTACTTCACATTAAAAATTTTCCCCTGCTTTTGATATTTTTTTATTTCCAAATTCTTTTTAAAAAGAAATTCTCTAACAGTTATACAAAATTAGTGTTAATATTTTTCATATGATCAAATGCAACTGTTCCATATTTTTGCTGACTACCTTCTAGTCCTACTGAAAATCCTTTGTATTCTTTTCCAAACTGAATTAGTTGTTCTCTAAGACTGGCCATGGTTGTCTCCCTAGGACTTCCTTTTAATTTTCCCCTATATGATATATCAGCATTTTTTCTTTTTTATTTGGTCCTTATTTTTTCTGATATATGTGAGAGAGTGATTTTTATTCATTTATTTAATTCTTTGGGATTGGGGATCAAACCCAGGGCCTCACATACACTATGCACATGCTCTACCACTGAGCTATACCCCTAACCTTGAGAAGTTGTTTTTAAAACCATGCATGTCCCTGAATTATTCAGTTCTAATATTGGATTAAGAGTTTAGCTGGATATAAAATTCTAGATTGAAAATGGCTTTTCCTCTGGGTTTTTGAGGCATTCTGGCTTCTGGTGTTGCTGGTAAGAAGTATAATTCATTCTTGATTCTTTGTAAGGTTCTTTATCTCTCTCTCTGGATGATTGTAGGTTCTTCTTTCTTAGCCACAATGTTTTGAAATAAACTGCTTTGGTGTTGATTATGTTCACTTATTGTACCAGAAATTCTGTGGCCCTTTTCATTCTGAAGACATATGCTCTTGTTTTGCAAAATATTCTTCTACTTTATTTTATAATCAACTCTTCTCAGGTTCAATGTTTCACCCTTTCAGAAACTCCTATTAGTCTTGTGTTGGATCTTTTGGGATTGTTCTCTAAATTTCCTATATTTTCCCCTTGCTTTCTATTTCTTTGTCCCTTTATTCATTTGAATTCCTGTGAGATTTTCTTGACTTTCTACTATAATCTTTCTGGCAAATTTTAAAATATTTAATGTCATATTTTTACTTTACAAGATTCTATCATCTTACTCATTTCATGGATATAAAACCTCCCTCTAATTTCCTAGAGAAGCTCAGTTAACTATTTAAATGTTTATCCTGATTTCTCTATTGTATCCATTTCTTCCATGTCTGGCCATCTTTGGTATTCCTTTCAGATTTATGAGTGAGGCCCTGAGACACAGAGTGACTGGGAAACTGTCCCAAAGTCATGAAGACTAAAGAGATAATGATAGCTGCTCACAGTGTGTGATAAATGGCTATGGTTTATGGTTTGGATATGAGGTATCCTCCAAAAGGTCCTGTGTTAATATAGGAGATGAAATGATTAGATAATGAAAGCATAACCCAATCAATGTATTAATCCATTTGAAGGGTTAATAATTTGAATAGACTAACTGGTTAGCCACTGTAGGGAGGTGGGGCATGGCTGGAGGAAGTTAGGTCAGTGCGTAAGCCAGACTGAGAAATTAATCAGAAGTTATAGAGATATGGCAAAAACTAATTACTTTAAGTGGGGACTGGTGATAATGTTCCACCATCACCTTGGGCCCATAGCAGTGGAGTTGACTGCCAATGGATTGAGACCTTTGAGATCATGAGCCAAAATACACTTTTCTTCCTCAAGTTGTTCTTGTTGGGTATTTTGGTCACAGTGACAAAGATCTAGCTAATGTACTATGAAAGACATAACTAGAACAATTATGAAAACTTGGATACATGGACTGAAGATTTTAATAAATATATCACAATACATGATGTGTTAGGAAGTCCTTGTTCTAAGGAAATATACAATTAAGTATTTATGAATAAAAAGGCGTGATGTCTATAAATTTCTCTCAGGTGGTTAAAATGTGCAGTGTGATCAGAGACCCACTCAGACATATGGAGTCTTACTGCCTTATTTATAGGCTCCTCTAAGGGTTGACTAGGTTGTTTCCTGAGGAAAAATACCTGATTTTATCCTGATGTAAAATCAGGGGGAAAGCTGTTGAAATTAGTAATGTTCATGCCTACAAAGATAACCTAGTGAGGAGATGAAGAACTTAGAATTTAAATCATTCCTTTCCAAGGGCTGAAATACTGCATTCGAGTTTCATTTCATAAGCTCATGAAAATTTCTTAGGTTTCACCAAAAGCAAACAAACAAACAAACAACAACAACAACAACAACAACAAAAAACCAGAAAGCTTGGGGCGATACAACTGATTTTGAGCTATAAGGAGGAGTCAATTCACATTGACTGAGAACCCAAACATTTAGAAAGTTAAGACACATCTCCAGTGATTACATTGAGCTTAGGTGGCAAAGCTGGATTTAGAACCAGTTTTGTCTAATTCTTGACTACAATGTACTCAAAGACCATGATAAGCTTATTCCTGAGGTATTCATTTATCAGATGGATTTATTCCTTGACAGGTAACCAGGAGCAATGAAGTCCAACATGAATTTGGTCTAGATTAGATATGTGGCAGAGCCGGGATGCAGGGCCAGAACTGAGGAATGGAAGGGGCATCATGAAAATCCACATACTGGGCAGAGTTCCTTTAGCACCATACTCCTCTGTTTCTTCTGCCTGGAAGGTAAGTGTCTCTTGCAAACTGAAGCAACCCCAGTGCCTGGGGCTCCTCAAACTGCCACCGGAGTCCCCCAGACACAGGCCATGTCACCTATGCTCCTGGCCTTGATTGTTTCAATGGCATTCACATTTTCCTGCCTCAAAAGAGCTCTTCTTTTGCACTTGTGTTGACTGAAACTCTGCTTATTGGGCTCCTGGAATTGGATATCCAGTGCCACCACATCTCAGAATGCACACCATCCTTTAAGCAAGAAAACCTCGAGCCATCTAGCACTAATGATTGCCCTTCACACCCAGTCCAACTATTCTTTTTCTCAAAACACTTCACTTATCTTTTTGTTTTCTCTTTCTCTTCTTTGAATTCTGCACAGTTTCTTGTGTGTTTCCAGAAGCCTACACATACAGCCCTCTGCTATCTCTGTGGAAGGCCAGCTCAGGGCACACAGGAGTATCCTGGAAGTGCAGGCAATGTATGGCCTCAGGGTCACCTAATACCATGGGAGACAAACTCTTGGGCAATGCCCTAGCCTCCCTGTCCTCTGATGGGACAATTTTGAGATGCACTCTATAGTTCCTCTGAAGCTTGTCATCAAGACTGAGCCTGCAGTCACAGCTTGCTCCTTTATCACATTTTCTTGGCTCCTCTCTCTTTTCTGCCCCACTTTTTACCCTCCCTCACATTCACTTTCTGGAATCAAATCTCAAATAAGTTGCTAATACCCAGGCCTTTCTCTCTGGCTTGGTTTTGGGACTTTGCAAACTCAGATGCCTTCTTGTCCATCCTTTAGAATATTTACATGCTTAGTTGTGTTTCTTGCTTGTTAGACACTACCCTTGTCATTCTAGCTCCTAGCAAGTATCTGCTACCCAAAAGGAGCTCAACAATTATTTGTTGAATGAATAGGTAAACAGCAGATGTTAACATGTGTTTTCTCCAAAATATTGATCACAGTCAATATGACTGGAACTGTTTATGGACTTAATCAAGGAAGATGTATCTTGATACATAATGATATGGTACCAAAGGGAGTCAGTTCATTTGTCCTTTTAACAAATAGGTGTTGAACACCCACTATTTTTTCATACATGGCATTAGACACTATGTCAGGGTTTAAGGAATATATTAGTAGAGAAGAAATATGTTCCACATCTGATTAACTATATGTGCTTCCACTATAGAAGATTATGAGGATTAAAGAAAATGATAATGACACTTTGCACAAGAAGGGCTTAGTAAGTGTTCACTGTTGTTATCATTATTGGAGGAAAGTAACAGATAATTATAAATGCTGTGACAACGTCTGTGGAGGAAGAGTGTGTCATGCTAGGGGAATCTAATGCAGTTTGGGAGGTCACATCCATGAAGTGACATTCAAAGCCATGATCCATAAGATATCAGAACAGGGAGGTAGAGGGGGCTGTATTCTTCAAAGCCACCACAAAAAAGCTTCCAAGCAGCTGAGGGAGCCAAGGCAACTGCTCAGGAAAGTTGGGAAGGGGTTTAGTGAACTGGAAAGTTGGGTCAGTATAGGACCACAGCCCTGGAGGAAGCTCAGAGGGAGAGGAAGAATATTTGGAGAAAGGTTTGCTGAGACATTGGACAGATTTGCCTGCTAGGAATGGAAAGCCAGAGAATGGGAGCAGACAGTAGAGAGTAGGTCACTATCAAAAGCACAGAGATTGACTGTGAGGCCCCGGGTAGCCATGGTGGGCACAAGGGCTGGGTCCAGTGTTGAGAATTCTGAGTTCTAGAGCTGTGTGACCTGGGATGTTAGTTCTCTACTTTGCACCCTAATTTCTTGGTAATAAAAGGAGATAGTAGTAATTTTTCCTACCTGTTTCTGCATATCAAATGTATGTTAAATGTCTTTATAAAGTGAGAGTGCCAGACAGGGGTGCTAATTCCTGATCATCATCTACTTTATAATTCTCCCTTGATAAAAGTAGACAGAAGTGCATGATGCTCTTTAGGTATCAGGGATTAATTTACTCACTCATTTGAAAAACATTCTTTTTGATGCAGTGGGGGATGCAGTGAAAAAGGGACAGACCTCTAACTTTGCAGCTAGTTGAAGATACAAACTTGTAAAAGATAAAGGTAGAAGTGTATGTGTTGATAAAGGTGGGGGGGAGGCAAGAAGTGAGGTTCAATAGATTAGACAAAGGGGAATGAAAGGAGAGTGGGGGTAGGATAAAAAGTGTGTGAGTGTGTGTGTGTGTGTGTGTGTGGGTGTGTGTGTGTGTGTGTGCATGTGCACTTAGGGTGGTGAACATGGGAAGGGCTTCCAGATGTGGTGGAAGAGATGAGCTTAAATGCAAGGAACCGGGGGTTTCAAGAATGGGCGGCCTAGAGGGTGGCTGCATTCATGTTGCTCCAGGACTCAGAATTCAAAAGAGGAGATATTGAGACGCTTGGGACCAACCTCAAAGCAGCCGGGTGACTCTCACCCCCTGGGGGAGGCATCCCGATGGGACGGTGGTCCCGGAACGCAGAAAACTTTGTGAAGTAGAACTGCCGGCGAGACGCCCCTCCCCCCGCTGGAGCAGTTAACTCAGACAGCTGGGAGCGCCGAAAAGGAGGCCGCTCGGCACAGCGCTGGGACTCGGAGCAACCACTGGGGCTCAGGCGGCTGCCCAGGGGAAGAGTGGCGAGGGAGAGCTGTGGTGGACTCAGGACACCGTGGCCTGCCCTGAGGAGGAGGAGGAGGAGCGTGGCCACTTGGATATCGGAGTGAGCTGCGCCAGAGCTACAGGCGGTTGCCAGAGGAGAAGCCGCGCGGCGAGCTGTTTTGGACTCAGAACGACGCTTCTGAACACCGGTGGCCTGCCCTGAGGACGAGGAGGAGGAGCGCGGCCGCTTGAATTCGGTGACTACACCAGAGCTACAGGCGGTTGCCAGAGAAGGGGCTGCGTGGCGAGCTGTTTGGACTCTGACCACTTCTGAACCCCGGGGCCTGCCCGGAGGAGTAGGAAGAGGAGGAGGAGGAGTGCAGCGGGTCCTTTGGACTCGCAGTGACTGCATTAGCGCTCCAGGCGGCTGCTCAGAGGAGAAGGCGAGTGGTGAGTTGTTTGGTCTTAAAGTGACAGCTCCTGAACACAGGGGGGCTGCCTGGAGGAGAAGCGTGGTGGGACGCTTGGTCTTGAGTGGCCGCACCAGAGCTCCGGGCGGTTGCCCAGAGGACCCGTGCAGCGGGTCACGTGGATTCAGAGCCACTCAGAGGGACTGCTCCTGAACACCCGGGTGGTTATCTGGAGAAGGAGGAGGAACGGGGAGGGTCACTTCGACTCGGAGTGATTGATTGCCCCGGGCTACGGGTGGTTGGTGGGAGGACGAGGCACGAAGTGAGTTTCTTGGACTCCTAGTGACCGCACCGGAATACTGGGTGGCTGTCTGGAGGAAGAGGCCTGTGGCGGGTCTCTGGGACTCAGAGCGATTGTTCGGGGCCACAGGTGGCTGCTCAGAGGAGGGGCCACACAACCAGGCGATTAGGTGCAGAGCAGGGTCCCAGGATCTAGGAGGCTTCTGGGTGGAAGAGCCGCACAGAGACAGGCTTAGGGCGGAGCGAAGGTTTCAGGCCTGTGGGCAAATTCTCTGAGAGAGGGCAGCCTAAGGAGATTCATCTGCGAAGGGTGAGGTCTCCAGGCCCAGGATAGGGCCGGCCCTGGGAACTTTGCCAGAGGAAGGGCAGCCCAGCCCAGGCAGTAGCTGTAAATTGAGGGGAACCTCTAGGAGGGAAACTGACCAGCGAGACCTCCCCACCGGGTGAGGTCTTCCCTGCTGGGTGAGGTTTCCCCACAAGGATGGTAAAAACCAGAGACTCCAGCCCAAACAGGCCTTGCCGCAGCTCCCATAGCCTAGGTCCCCTTTGGATGACCATTTGGTCAACAAGTGGAGGCACCTCTGCCCACTAGCAGGGATTATACCCCACCTGAAGGCCACCACTCTAGAGAGGCAGCTTCCTTGTGGGAGCACCGCATTATCAACTTCCTCCAAGACTTCAGCCTACTGAAGACTAAGGGGGGATATATAGAAAATCCTCAGGACATTGTAGAGTCATAGAGGAATCCGGCAATATCTCAGCGGTCCTCTGATACCTGAAGCAATATGAGAAAACAAGGAAAGAAATGCTGCAAACAATCTAGATGTTACATGCAATAAAACCCAGTAACAGCATGGCAGAAGAAATGACAGAAAAGGAGTAGCAGAATGTACAATATTAAAATGATCAGAGAAGCCAAACAATGAGATGGAAAGAGGCAAATGCAAGCATTGAATGATCGCACCAATCGACAGTTAAAAGAGCAAATACAGAAGCAAAAGATCATTTCAATAAAGAGTTAGAGATATTGAAAAAAACCAAACGAAATCCTTGAGCATGAAGGAACAATAAACCAAATTAAGAACTCCATAAAAGCATATCCAATAGGATAGAACACCTGGAAGACAGAACCTCAGACAGTGAAGACAAAATATTTAACCTTGAAAACAAAGTTGAACAAACAGAGAAGATGGTAAGAAATCAGAAGCAGAATCTAACAAGAACTATGGGATATCATGAAAGGCCAAAATTTAAGAATTATTGGGATTGAGGAAGGCTTAGAGAACAAGCCAAAGGAATGAACAATTTATTCAATGAAATAATATCAGAAAATTTCCCAAATCTGAAGAATGAAATGGAAAATCAAGTTCAGAGGCTTATAGGACTCCACAATACACAAATTACAACAGACCCACATCAAGGCAACATTATAATGACAATACCTAACATATAAAATACAGACAGAATTTTAAAGGCTGTGAGAGAAAAGAACCAAATTACATTCAGGGGGAAACCAATACGCATATCAGCAGATTTTTCAATCCAGACCCTAAAAGCTAGAAGGTCCTGGAACAACATTTTTCAAGCCCTGAAAGAAAATGGATGCCAACCAAGAATCTTATACCCAGCAAAACTTACCTTCAAATTTGACGATGAAATAAATCCTTCCATGATAAACAAAAGCTAAAAGAATTTACAAAAAGAAAGCCAGCATTACAGAACATTCTCAACAAAATATTCCATGAGGAAGAGATGAAAAACAAAGAAGCAAATCAGCAAAGGGAGGAATTATCCTAAAGGAATCGTCAATAAAGGAGGAAACAAGTTGTGTCAAACAAATAAATAAACAAAATTTTAAAATGAACCAAATGACCGGGAAACCAAATCATTTCTCTATAATAACCCTGAATGTTAATGGCCTGAATTCATCAATCAAAAGACATAGACTGGCAGACTGGATTAAAAAGAAAGATCCAACAATATGTTGCCTGCAAGAGACTCACCTCATAGAAAAAGATACCATAGACTAAAGGTGAAAGGATGGGGAAAAACATACCATGCACATGGACTCAGCAAAAAAGCTGGAGTATCCATCCTCATATCCGATAATGTGGACTTCAAGGCAAAGTTAATCAGAAGGGATAAAGAAGGTCATTTCATACTGCTTAAGGGAAGCATAAATCAGCAAGATATAACAATCATAAACATCTATGCCCCAAACAGTGGCTCATCTATGTATGTCAAACAAATCCCGTCTCAATTTCAGAAACCAAATAGACCACAACACAATAATACTAGGTGATTTTAACACGCCTCTCTCACCACTGACAGATCTTCCAGACAAAAATTGAACAAGAGAAAACATAGGATCTCAATAAACACAATCAATAATTTAGACTTAACCGACATTTATAGAATATACCATCCAACCAAGAGCGAATACACTTTCTTCTCAGCAGCACATGGATCCTTCTCTAAAATAGACCATATATTATGCCACAAAGCTAATGTTAGCAAATACAAGAAGATAGAGACACTAGCATGTATTCTATCAGATCATAATGGATTGAAGTTAGAAATAAATGAAAGAGTAAAACACAGAAACTATCCACATCTGGAGATTAAACAATATGCTATATATGACGAATGGATAACAGAAGATATTAGGAAGGAAATTAAAAAAATTCTTAGAGGTAAATGAGAACAAAGAAACATCATATCAAAATCTCTGGGACACTATGAAAGCAGTACTTAGAGGGAAATTTATTCATGGAGCGCATTTAATAAAAGAAGTAAAACTCAACAAATAAACAACCTAACACTACAGCTCAAAGCCCTAGAAAAAGAAGAACAGAACAGCACCAAAAGTAGTAGAAGACAGGAAATAGTTAAACTCAGAGCTGAAATCATGAAATTGAAACAAAAGAAACAATACAAAAAATTGACAAATAAATAGTTGGTTCTTCGAAAAAATAAACAAAATTGATAAACCTTTAGCCACACTAACAAAGAGAAGACGAGAGAAAACCCAAATCACTAAAATTCGGAATGAACAAGGAAATATCACAACAGACAGGACTGAAATACAAAACATAATTAGAAGCTATTTTGAAAATCTATACTCCAACAAAATAGAAAATTTCGAAGGACATCAACAGGTTTCTAGAGACATATGGAATTGCCTAAACTGAACGAGGAGGACATACACAATTTAAATAGACCAATTTCAAGTACTGAAAATAGAAGAAGTCATCAAAGCCTACCAACAAAGAAGAAAGTCCGGGACCAGATGGGTTCTCAGCCGAGTTCTACAACCTTTCAAGAAGAGCTCATTCCAATACGTCCTCAAAGTATTCCATAAAATAAAGAGGAGGGAATCCTCCCAAACTCATTCTATGAAGCAATCACACTGATACTAAAACCAGACAGAGACTCATCAAGGGAAGAAAATTATCAGACCAATATCCTTAATGAACATCGACGCAAAAATTCTCAACAAATTTTAGCAAATCGCATACAAACACAGATGATAAAAGATAGTGGCACCATGAGTCAAGTGGGTTTCATCCCGGGATGCAAGGTTTGTTCAACATCAGGAAATCATAAGATGTATTCACCATATTAATAGACTTAAAAGTCAGAATCACATGATTATTTCAATAGATGCAGAAAAAGCATTTGATAAAAACAGCACCCCTTCATGCTCAAACACTAGAAAATAAATAGGGCTAGTGGGAACATTCCTTAACATTGTAAAGGCCAGTTATGCTAACCATGGCTATAATCATTCTAAATGGTGAAAAAACTGAAAGCATTCCCCCTAAAAAACTGGAACAAGGCAGGGATGCCCTCTTTCACCACTTCTATTCAACATCGTTCTTGAGGACTCTGGCCAGAGCAATTAGACAAACCAAAGAAATTAAAGGGATACGAATTGGAAAAGAAGAACTCAAACATCCCTGTCGCTGATGACATGATTATATATTTAGAGGAACCTGGAAATTCCACCAGAAAACTTCTAGAACTCATAAGTGATTTCAGTAAAGTAGCCAGGTTACAAGATCAAATGCCCATAAATCCAACGCATTTTTTATACATAAGTGATGACTCTTCAGAAAGAGAATTAGGAAAACTACCCCATTCACAATAGCCTCGAAAAAAATAAATACTTGGGAATCAATCTCACAAAAGAGGTGAAAGCCCTCTACAATGAGAACTATACAACACTAAAGAAAGAAATTAAAGAACACCTTAGAAGATGGAAGATCTTCATGTTCTTGGATAGGAAGAATTAATATTGTCAAATGGCCATACTACCTAAAGTGCTATACAAATTCAATGCAATTCCAATTAAAATCCCAATGACGTACCTTACAGAAATAGAGCAAGCAATTATGAATTCATCTGGAAGAATAAGAAACCCAGAATAGCTAAGCAATCCTTAGCAGGAAGAGTGAAACAGGGGGTATTGCAATACCAGATCTTCAACTCTACTACAAAGCAATAGTAACAAAAACGGCATGGTATTGGTACCAAAATAGAAAGGTAGATCAATGGTACAGAATAGAGGACACGGACACAAACCCAAATAATACAATTTTCTCATACTAGACAAAGGGGCCAAAAATATGCAATGGAGAAAGATAGCCTCTTCAACAAATGGTGCTGGGAGAATTGGAAATCCATATGCAACAGAATGAAACTAAACCATATCTCTCACATGCACGAAACTAAACTCAAAATGGATTAAGGACCTCGGAATCAGACCAGAGACCCTGCAGATTATAGAAGAAAAAGTAGGTCCAAATCTTCACCTTGTTGGTCTAGGACCAGACTTCCTTAACAGGACTCCCATAGCAACAGAAATAAAAGCTAGAAATAACCACTGGGATAGATTCAAACTAAAAAGCTTTCTCTCAGCAAAGGAAACTACAGCAATGCGAAGAAAGAGCCTACAGAGTGGGGAGAATATCTTGCCAATCATACTTCAGATAGAGCACTAATCTCCAGAATCTATAAAGAACTCAAAAACTCTACTCCAAGAATTCAAATAATCCAGTCAACAAATGGGCTAAGGAAATGAATAGACACCTCACAGAAGAAGATCTACAAGCAATCAACAAACATATGGAAAAATGTTCAACATCTCTAGTAATAAGAGAAATGCAAATCAAAACACCCCTAAGATTCCATCTCACCCCAATTAGAATGGCGATTATCAAGAATACGAGCACAACAGGTGTTGGCGAGGATGTGGGGAGAAAGGTACACTCATACACTGCTGGTGGGGCTGCAAATTAGTGCAGCCACTCTGGAAAGCAGTGTGGGATATTCCTTAGAAAACTTGGAATGGACCCTCCATTGACCCAGCTATCCCACTCCTTGGCCTATACCCAAAGGACTTAAAATCTGCATACTACAGAGATACAGCCACATCAATGTCATAGCTGCCTCAATTCACAATAGCCAGACTGTGGAACCAACCTAGATGCCCTTCAATTGATGAGTGGATAAAGAAACTATGGTATATATATACAATGTAATATTACTCAGCCATAAAGAATGATAAAATTATGGCATTGCAGGCAAATGGATGAAATTGGAGAATATCATGCTAAGTGAGATAAGCCAATCTCAAAAAGCCAAAGGACGAATGATATCACTAATAAGTGGAGGATGACACATAATGGGGGGGAGGGAAGGGTTAGTGTTAGGGTTAGAGTTAGGGTTAGGGAGGGGGGCAAGTATGGAGGAAGGAAGTACTGTACAGAGGGTAAAGAGGGGTGGGAGGGGTGGGGGGAAGGGAAGAAATAACGGAGTGAATCAAACAACATTACTCTATGTAAATTGATGATTACACAAATGGTATGCCTTTACGCCATGTCCAAACAGAGAAACAACATGTATCCCATTTGTTTACAATAAAAAAAAAAAAAAAATGCAAGGAACCAAGGATAATAAAGTCCCCAAGGGCTCTCCCCCAATGACCTACCTGCCTAGATTTATCACACATTAATCTATTAAAATTAGTAATCTGTCAAATGGATTAATCCACTGACTAGGCTACAGCTTTCATAATCTAATAATTTCACCTTCATTGTCTCACACATGAACTTTCAGGAAACATATCATCTCCAAACCATAACACTAAGTATCCTTTGAGATTTTTCTCTGCTTCAAACCCTTTGCCTCTTCCCAGGTCAGGTGAGGGCATCTCTTGCCTCCTGCCACAGCATCCTAACTAAAATCCCTACCTGCTGGCCTTGGGGGCACAGATTGTTCAACATCATCCTTCAACATCCAAGTCCACCACTGCTTCTCCCTTGCTTAAAATCTGTCATGGCTCTCTATCCTCTCTGCAGAATGGTTTTTAAACTTCAATAATTATTAGAATTATCTGGGAAGAACTATGAACAACTCAAAGCTCTGACGATGAGTACTGGGATCTTTAGATGACCTTGATGGCTGGCAGATTTGGAGGCTCCCAGGCTGCAAGGCCAGCTCCTCTGCCTGGCACAGAAGGCTTCCCATGCCATCTCCCCTGGCCTTCCTTTCCAACATCATTTCATGCTTCTTTCCCAATCTTGAGTTTTATGCTCCAGTGATGCTGAAAGCTGACAGTGCCACACATCTGACATTTTCCCATCTCTGCTTTAAGATACATCTCTTTCTTCCCATGGTGACCTCTACCGTATTCCCTAATGAATCTCTTTCTACCCTTTCGCCCATCTCAGTCCCTGAGGAGTTCATACAAAAGGATTTCCACCTATATTAAGCTCAAAACAGACAAAAACAACCTGTACTTTAAGAGTCGGAGAGAGTGGTTTACCTCTTTAGTGGGGGTGGGGTGGGAGGGAATGGGAGTCCAGTGTCTAGGGTAACCATGTTCTTGATCTGGGTGCTGGTGACAAGGGCTTATTCCAAAATGTGGCAATTTGTATGCAGTTTTTTAATATGTTGAGCTGGCTCAGATAACCCTTCTTCCGGGAAGTGTTTGTAAATGACCTCCCTTAGAGTTGATCCTGCCCTTTCTGCTATAGCTCTGCCTAGCTCAATCTTCCCTTATCAGCCTCTCTCCCCATCCAGTCTGTGAGCTCCTTGAGGGTAAGATCTGAAAAGCCCCAGTACCTGCTATGTGTATGGGGACTGAATGCACCAACAAATGAAGAAAAATAGGCTTGGAGGCAATCACATCTACTCCTTTTACCTTTCTTCCTATCAAGAATACACGAAGCACAGTGCAATGGCGCGCACCTGTAATCCCAGCAGCTTGGGGAGCTGAGGCAGAAGGATCACAAGTTCAAAGTTAGCCTCAGCAACTTAGCAGGACCCTGTCTCAAAATTAAATTATAAAAAGGGCTGGAGATGTGCCTCAGTGGTTAAGTGCCCCTGGTTCAATCCTCAGTACCGAGAGAGAAAAAGAAAGAGAGAGAGAGAGAGAGAAAGAATACACTTGAGAATATTGTACCATCAAGACACTTTCAACCAACCAGGGCAGGACATTTGAACCATCTCTGTCACTATTCCTCTGAGCCGGAGCAGGACTGACTACATTCCCACAACAGCGGGCCCTGTCTCCACAGACCCTGAGGCACTCTGCTGGCTTCTCTGTCCACCCAGGCCAGTAGCAGCTCCTCTGATCTCATCCTGTGTAAATACTGCAGCCCAGAGGGTTCCCGTGGGATCACGAGTTGGCGTTTGCTCACTGTCGTCCATTATTGCTCAGCTGGAGAAAACACTTCACTGCGCCAGTCTAGTCATACAACAACAATTTTTTTAAAGGGCTTTTAGGACTAGGAGGGGTTCCTGCAACCACTTATGAGCTAACAGCAGACTCACCACTTGGCAACTGGAATGTCCCCTACTCTTCCCGCATCCTCTACTGTCATCACTCCCTGCCTTTGTCCCCTGAGGAGACCCACTTCCTGCAGGTACCCAGGTCTAAGACTCTTTTCCTGTCATTTTACCAGCAAGACCATCAGGAATGGCCATATATAGCTGTGTGTGTGTGTATGTGTGTGTGTGTGCGTGTGTGTGTGTGTGTGTGTACGTGTGTGTGTGTGAACAATGGTGCAAAGAGCTCTGGACTTGGAACCATAAAGTTAAGATCTTAATTCTATGGCTGACACCTACTGTCCTTGCATAAGTCACCCCAACTCTCTTGTCCTTGGTCTCCTTCTATAAATTGAGACATAAACAGGGCATATCCCATGGATCATAGTGAGTGTTCATCATGAGATAAAGTAGCATAAATGACACACATACTACTGGAAAGTTCCATACAAATATGAGAAGCATCATATTAGTATGAACAGAAGGCCACCTTTTTAAGGAACAGTTGCATTTTTAAGCCTTACATCTTAAAGGAATTTCAAACATCATGTTCCAAACTGGGGTGGCGGGGAGTGTGAGCCAGGTGACTTCCTTGTAAGAGTGATCCAGGACCAAAGGAAATAGTTGCACATGAAAGGTTGCTCACCTCCTCAGAGAGCTGTATTTCCACATCTTGAGCATCCTGTCTCACTGGTTTTCAACAAGGCCATCCCTGGGATCACAGCAGTCCTTCACTATGTCACTATGTAGAAAGGGCTATTCTCCAAAGCTTACATGAGGCTCCCACCTTATTCATCGGTCATCACTGTGGCCCACCCCTGCCTACTGTCCCTTGGAAGACTGCTAAAATTCTCTGAAAACATCTGTACCCTAGGAGTTCAGGAGAAGTCAGATGAGCAGGAAAACACACCCTCTGTCAATATACCATATCATGGGACTCAAATGGTGAGAGTGAGTTTTGGGAGGTCATTCAGAGCTAAAGGCCCTCAGCTCAGCAAAAAGAAAAAGAAAAAAAGAAAAAAAGAAAAAAAAAAAACAACCCTATTAATTGAACAGTCTTAACACAGGATGTTCTGAGCTCCCCTTGTCAGCCATGACAGGGAGTTATATGACCAAGAAATCCCAGGTGAAATTATTGTGCAATTGCATAGAATATCTGAGTGCATGGGGGCTGGGATACATTCCTGTGAAATTGGCAAGTTTTCCCCTAAACCTCTAGAGGGGAAGCAGAAGACTCTCAGACTTGGGTGCTGATGGGCTGGGGATGGAATCCTGGTTCTGCCACTTATTCCTCGTGGGAAAAGTCAGATACTGGTGACTTCGTTTCCTCCTCTATAAAAAAGAAGTTAAAATGCCTACCTTATGATCATGTTGTAAATTAAAGGAAGATGACACATGCAAAATTCTTACCAGTGGCTGTCAGGTACAACGAAATAAGTGGCAGTTATTTTAATATTCTGTTTTACAACTACTTTTCTAACAAGTAGTCCTTTACATGAGGACCCAGATGTTGGTAAAGCACAAACATAGGTTAAATTTCATTTTCATCCTCCCAAGATGCATTAGGAAAGAAAGGGTGGATACCCAGGCCAAAGGTGCACTAAGGGACATGGTTTCTTATCAATCCACTCAGGGCAGGATATAGAAAGAACAGGCCTGTGGGGCTCCAGACAGACTATCTTCTCACCCAAGGAACCCAGCTGCTTCCAAGTGGGCAAAGAACTTCCAAAGGTGGATCCAAACTGTGCATGCCACACCAGGTGGGGAGTATTTAAAGCTTCAGCCCACCCCAAGGAATAGCCAAACTGGCTATCTTTGGGGGACCAGCTATATGGTCTTAATCTTGATTCAGAGGCTGGGTTGCCCATGTATAAGGAACTCCCCAAACTTTCAAAGACGTTTAACTAAAAGGAAAAAAAAAAAAAAAAGCTCTTACATTTCAACCATAGTATAGACACTTAGTCCCACCTGCCAAAATATAATCACTTCTTATCAACCAGTTTCATACGTTTTTGGCACTGGAGATTTAATCCAGGACTGCATTACCACTTAGTCACATTCCCAACCCTTTTTTTTTTTCATTTTGAGACAGGGTCTCACTAAGTTGTTTAGGGCCTTGCTAAGTTGCTGAGGTTGGCCTTGAACTTGGAATCCTCCTGCCTCAGCCTCCTGAGTTGCTGGATTATAGGCCTGCACCACCACAGCTGGCTCAGTTTCATACTTAAGTGTACAAGTTTTAGTTGCTTTGGGGACATATATCAAAGGGCAGGCTCTTTATAAGGTTGCTTCTGCTAAGGAGCTTCCAGTCCAGGAAAGGGATTAGATTATCCTGCCAAGATCCTATTACATTATATAGTCCATAAATGTTTATTGAGCAGTTGACTGATTCATTAATTCATTTATTCAACAAATGCATACGAGGCACTTGCTCCTACACGGCTCAAAGGCCAGAGATGACTAAGTCCTTGATCTAAAGAAACATTAAAATCTAGCAGAAAAGTATAAAAATGCTGACTCTACTATCAGAAAGAATGAAATAAGTCTCCTAGATGAACTGTAAGTCAAGTGCTATGGAAGTTCAGAGGGAGAGACCTTGCCCAGCAGAAAAGAAATATCAAGGACATGTTGGTAAGTGAAGTCTGATGGATTTAGTGATCAGAAGGTTATCAGTGAAAGGCTGATGTCCAGACACTCTGCAAAACACCCTCCTCTTGGCCCACTGCACGCCTGCAGTTCCTCCACCCACCACAGCCCCAGAAACGAGGTTCTGACAGAATCTGCCCTTAGCAAGCTGGACCCAAGAATCAGGCAGCTGGCTCCTCCTGGAGCGCTCAGCTCTGCTCTCTCCACTGGATTCCAGCCCAGAATTGATTTTCCTACATTGCCAACAGGTCACATCATTTTGCAAAGCCTGCATCTTATGGGCTTGGCTAATTCCCCCCATGGGATGTTAGGCAGGAGGCTGAGCCTACAGGAAAATCAGTTCAGTTCTGAGTCCTATTGTGACAAATTTTTTCCACTTTTTATTAAATGGGAATCTTTTCAAGTGGAGGGCTTCTGTTGCTCTGCCTAGAAAATAAAATATAGAGTGAAACAAGAAGGACAAAGATAAAAGAGTGAGATCCATAGAAGCATCAGGGGTTTGGTCAGGAGATACAGAGGTATCTCGCATTGAAAGTTTTTCTGCTATACAAAGAGAACAGCTTGATGACTTCCTGCTATACAATCCCAGTGAGACTGTGATTTTTCATAATCACAATGCCTGGGACTTGTCAGTTTTGCAGTTCCTGAAATATTAGTCTTAGTCTAATAGCAAAATGGAACTAAAATGGAGCCTTTGGTAGATGTGACCTCACCAGCCCCAAGGCTGTTCTGGGTCAGGGGAGCTGGCAAGGCCCAGGGGAGGATGACAGGAGCATCCCTGAGGCTAGGTGACAAGGCATGGTAAGGGTGGGGCTTTGCCCTGGGTGACCTGGCTCCCTGCAAAACCAGATGCAAAGCCTTCAATAAATATCTTCACCTTTGTGAGCCTCAGTTTTCTCATCTTTAAAATGGGGCTATCAACATCTACTCTGAAAAGATGGGCTACAGATTTAAACACCTGCAAAATCCTTTTTCAAAAAATAGAAAGCTATGCAAAGAGAATTTGGACACAGTACATTTGAAGGCCAGAGATCACAAATGTGGCATGGGGTTAGCACCTTCCTTCTTTCTTTCAAAGTTAACTATTTCTCGTCTCCTTGAAATGGCAATTATATTAAGTTACTTAGCGCTTGTTGAGCACAAGGCTAGTTCTGGGTTAACCTCTTTATAGGTTTTATCTCACATGATCCTCACAACTTTCCTGTGAGATAGGAATTTTACAAATGAAAAAAAAAGGGAGAGAGATAGAAATTTTTCCAAAGTCACACAGTTCTGGACAGAGGCAGGATGTGGACCAAAGCTAAGCCTTCAGGACTAATGGTGGTTCTGAAAACAAGAGCTAATTGTGAGGAGCCAATTGTGAGCCAGTGTGCTTTCTCCGGCCATAAGGGACAGAATGTTAAAATATCCCCTTTCCTTACCGCCTTCCTTGAATCTCTTCCAGTGAGGGAGTGGAGAAAAACCAAGGCATCTACCTTCCACCTCCCAATCCCTTCGCCACACCCATAACCCAGCAGCCGGCAACACCAGGAACTATCATTCCAATAGTTCACTTATTGGGCAGCCGCTGCCTACGCTCAGTACTTAGCCCTCACGTCATTTACTCTGTTTGTCCTGCTCTAAAACGTCTCCCACTTTACAAGTGGATAACAGATCAATGGATTGAAACTGCAGGGTCAGTATCTTTCACTGAAAAGGGACATGACCCCTCTTGTTTCTGCAGCACTCCCTTGACACTCAGAACCGTCAAGGGTGCAGAAGCTGCCTGTGTGGCCCACCACCACACAGCCTCCTGGAAACTCCCCAGGCAGGGCAGCCCACACCTGTCTTTTCCAATTGCTTTGAGATGAACTGAATTCAGATCCCTTCCCCTGGTGTGGTTTTGGGTGTGGGAAAGAGAGGAATGGGAAGAAGGAAAGACCAATGGTTTTCTCCCATCTAGGAGAGGGGAGAAATGAATCATGGCTATGCAGAGATGGAGGTTCTCCTGAGGGCTTTCAGGCCAATAAAATATCTTTGCTCTCTGGAGGATTCGGTCTGCAGCAGATTCCTGGCATACCAAATGGCTTTGTTGGGAGGCCTCTTCCTGCTGACCCCTGGCCTAGACTGCCCAAGGGCAACAACTTGCCACTCCCTGAAGGAACTCGGCCTCCATCGAGGCTGGTGAGCTCATTCCATGTGGCTGTTTGCAGGAGTTCAGGCTCTGCAGTGCAGTAGGTACCGAGGGGGACAGCAAGGGAGGTGAGAGAGCAAACACTGAAGTTCGATGGAGGTGTCTAGGGTCCCTGCCTAGACAGCCCAGAGTCTAGGCCTCTGCCTGTATTCCCAAGCTGGACAGGAGAATGAGCAGGTTTGGTTTTGTGGAGAAAACTAGAGGCAACTCCAGAAAAAAAGACTTTAATATAATCAGAAATGAAACTAGCAGGCCTAAACCAAAGGCCCCCAGGTCCAGACAGGGCAGGACAAGGGGCTGAAGTCAAGACTTCTCAAAGCTGGGGTGTCCATATGTAGGAGCCTATATGTGGAAACCCTGTATGTGGGAAGGAGGAGGGGAAGGGATTAGGAAGAAGGCCAAGGTAGAAACATCTAGAAAACTCCCCCTGTGGAACTTGGGGCCCAGCATGGTTGCACCCTGCTGGGAAGGCTGGTGGCTCACTCACCAGCTATTCCTACTCCACCCTGTTTCTCTTTGGAGTGGTCCTCCCCATCCATCCCACACAACCACGGACAGGCTCCTTCTCTGCCCCAGACCCTGCCCTGAACTGCCAGGTCCCAGAATTTTCCTGTGAGGTTGCTCTCAACGGCAACCGCCCCAGGGGGACCACAAAGCCCTGCTGTCACGGCTACCCACTTCAACCGTGCAGAAGAGCTAATGTTCTCTCTCATGCCCATTTCAATCAAACAGAAATAAAATAAACTCTCGAAGTGATGGGAATGCAAACAGAGGTCTCTGGGCTCCAGAAGTTGGTTATTTTAGTCAAAACAAACAATCCTTGTTTACTGTTTGCAGAACAAGGCCTGGCCTTCAGCAAAATGGTGAAGGTTGTCCTCCCTGCCTCCCACCCAGCCTCAACACAGACACACCCTTAGTGGCCCTCACTCTACCCCAATTGGTGAGGAGCCAGGACACACATGCTGCTCTGACTGCCCAAGTGACCTCCACACCACACAGCCCTCTTGCTTCAGATTCCCTAGACTGGAACCACTGCCCCCAAGTTGACCCATGCCTCCCCACACAGGCCAGCCCCAGACTGAATGTTCCAGAAGATGAAGAATATTCAATAGCTTAACCCTGTTACATTCTAGTTACAGCAATTAACCTAAAAAATGTTATTTTGTCCATCCTAGATGGTGCTGATACCACCATCTTGTACATAAGACCCTGAAGATCAGAGAGGTAAAATAACATGTTCAAGAGGGCACAGCAAGAAGTAACCAGTGTCAATATCACAAAGCTTTTCTCACTTCACTTCTCCAATTTTCTACTTGTTTTTAAAACCCCCACTAACTTAGAAGAATGGTCCAGTGTCCTGCAGGTAATAGGTACAAAATCAATGATGAATTGATGAATAGATGAAAAAAATAAATGAATCAGAGAAAATGGGTATGTTGAAATGAACTTCACCAACCATAAATTAAGCAGTTAGCCTCCTCAGATAAACTCCTTACTCTTTTTCACCACGTAATTATTGCAGATTTTATGCCAAATTTTCTTCCAAAAAAAGTAGGATGCAGCCATTATGTGATTTTTTTTTTTAATTGTGCTGGCATTACTTAAAAATCATTTATTATTAAACTGTCTTTGGTGTAAGATTATGATGCACAGTATATACGATAAAACTGAATAGTTCAAATCTAGGCCTATCTTTATGAGTTTAGCAAACACTTTTAGTCCGAAAAAACAAGTTAACATGTTTATTGTTATTGATTTGTGCATTACAGTTGAAATATTATTGAGAAAATTCACTGCAGGGTTGTGAAATATGAACTTAAAAAATCTCATCTTCTGTGTTCGACGAGTCTGCGCAGCCGTGGTTGGTCTCGTTGTGTGACGGCCAGTGTTTCCATTAGCGCCAATAGTACTCTCCGCAGCTTTGGGGGCTACACTGACTGGCACCTTGCAGCGCACCGAGAACTTGACCTTCACGCAGGGTGAAGTGGGTGAGTGCGCATGCTGACGTGCTGCTGGTGAATTCGTTGCTGCTCTATTTACTTCTTAAACAGAATTATACCAAGCAGCGATTATGCAATGACAGGTTAGAAGCCAAGTTTTGGACAGAAAAAAAAGAGTGCGGTGGTTAGGCGGTGGCGACCCTTATGCCATCGTGTGTATTCTTACTCGGAAGATAATTCCCATGCAATGCCCCCGTTTAGTTTGTGCATTTCTTACTGGTTCTAGAAAAGTTGAAGCTTCTTCAGAGAGAAGTATCAGGATTGCAAGGAGCCCCACAGTGTCCCATCCTGAGAATCCTTGCTGGACGGCAGAGGAACAGAACGTTGTGAGTTCAGATGTTTGAAAACTGGGTCGGGCCTGTGGAAGAGAAGAGGGCTGTGCTGTTCTGGGATATTAGAACGAGGATCAAACAGGGAACCATGGAGGGCAGTTCTGACACCAACATGCTGGGTCTCGTGCATTCATTCAACAAACTTCAGTGGGTGTCTCCTGCAAGGGAGTCCCTACTGAACGAGTCTAAAGACAGGGACAATCTGCACATTGTGATGCCTCTTGTATAAAAAAAGGATACCAAGTTACTGGGGATCCTTTTAGGGCCTTGAGGAAAGTCTTTCTGGGTAAGGGGCCCTGAAGCTTAGACTGTTACCTTCATAGCCAATTCACTCTACCCTGTTCACTCCCTGCCCCATCAGTAAGCCTTTTACCTAGATTTTGTGATTTTTGCTTCCCTTAAAAAAATAAGCACACATTTGTACCTATTTACATCACCCATTTCTTATGTAACTGATAAAATACTATATATTATTTTCCAAATCAAGTTAATATAACCTAGAGATAATGCTAAGCAATGCATAAACTTATTCCTCACTCTCTTTATAGCTGTATAGTACTTCATTATGTGGACATACCATTATCTATTCAACTATTCCCTATTAATGGACTTCTGATTAGTTCCCAATCTTGTAGTTGGTAAATGATTCCATGCTTGCCCTTGAGCATCATCTTTTTATAATTTCATCAGCATTATTCCTGGGATAGATTCCTAGATGTGGGATTGCTGGGTCAAAAGTCAATGCCTATGTAATTTTGTTAAATGTTGTTAACTTTGCTTCCACAAGGGTGGTAACTCAGGTCTCTCTTAATGCCAGCTCCTCCCACCTGTCCTTTGGTCAAACACTGACCAGAAGGGCAGCCCTTGGATCACCTGCAGAGTTGTCTGTCTCAGGGACCACTCTGAGATGAGGGGGCATCCCATAATCACAGCATGGCAGGTTGGGGAGGGGCCCCAAGTGGAGATATCTAGTGCCCAGACAGGCTTCCAAACTGTCTCCCTCCTGGGCTGTCTAGAGTCCACAACGGAGCTCCGAGATGGGGTGGGATTAATAGCAATGGGAATATGAACCATTTGAAGGGTGAGGAGAATGGCTAGGGCAGGTGGGCAGGCCAAATGTGGTTCCACAGGCTATGGGAGAGAAGGCTGCTGGACCTCAAGGCCAGGAGAGAAAGGCCTCAGCCCTGCAGGGACATCCTGCTATCGCTCTCAGTCAACATGCTCAACTCAAAAATAGACAGCAGATCGGAGAGTGGCTGCCTGGGATTTGCTTATTTATAGCACAACTATAAATATGTCCCCTCGTGCCCTGCCCTCCACCCTGTGGGGGCTTGTGTGAGGCGGACAGGCTGGTGGGGTGGGTGTGTTGCCCTCTGCAACTCCGTTTCCACAGGACATGCTTTGCAGCTACGTGTCATCGGCCAGGCGCCAGCAGTGCCACTCAGGCATTTGAGCTGATGGCATTTGGGGCACAGCTGGGGCAGGCCCAGTGGAATCTCAATGCTCTGTCACCTCATCTCTTCTCAGGAAGAGCTTGACAACAGGAGGAGTTGTTGTGTGGAGGTCACCCAGCGTGCTCCTGTGACAAGAAAGAACGTCCCATGGTAGGGCGTGGGGGGTGCAGGTCGCCCTCGGGCATCCCCAGGAGCCACCTCTGTGCCTTGCCACAGTCTACAGTAGTGTCAGGCTCCTTTGAAGGTTTTGAGAACACAGGGGTATGGCAGGGAGCAGCAGAGTTCCTATCAGGGCAAAGAAGCATTCCGATTCCACCAGGCGAAAGCACTCAGAATACGTCCTTCCAGCTGGAAAACCCAGAGGACAAACTGCAGGTCCACGTGTGTCACTGATTTTACTGTTTGCAGGACGATACTACTGTTTTTAAATTGTTATGTTTGCAGGCCATTTTTTAAAAAATTGTAATGGCTGTTTCCAAACCCGCCCATCTGTGACCCCACCTCCTGCTGGTCCTGCGCTTCCTCCTGAGTCCAGGTCTCTTGCAGCCCAGGGAGAATCTACTGGGTAGGAAGGGTTTCCACACGTCCCTGTCAAAAAAGGGGTGGAGGAACCCACCTCTGCCTCTGGGGCATAATTTTACCATGGTGACTCCTTTGTCAAATGTCATCATGGCTGTCACCCAGGGAAGAGGGGAACAGGTAATGCTGAGATGCTCACAGAAGCATTCCTCACATTAGCCAAGAGGTGGAAGCAACCTCGGTGTCCATTGGAAGAGGAATGGATAAACAAAACATGGCATGTACTATGATGGATATGATACAGTCTAAAAATGAACGAAATTCTGATACATGTTACAACATAGATAAACAAACCTTGAGGGCATTATACTAAGTGAAATAAGTCAACACGAAAGGACAAATACTGTTTGATTTCACTAACGTGAGGTACTTAGAGTCATTAAACTCAGAGGGAAAGCAGAATAGTGGTTATCGGGGGTCTGGGGGGGGGAATGGGGCTTTTGTTTTATAGGTCAAAGTTTCAGTTTGGAACACATGAGAAATTTCTGGTAATAGTGGTAATGGTTTCATGACAATCTAGATGTATTTAATGCCACTGAACTGTGTACACTAAAAATGGTTAAAAGGCTAAATTTTATATTATGTATATTTATATCATTAAGAAAATTTAAAAATTAAAAATATTTTTAGAAAGGTCTATACTCAGAGGAATGAATCTGACCTAACATTCCTATGTACGTATATAAATATACCATAATGAATCACTCCATCATGTACATACAAAAGCCAATAAGCTAAAAAAAGAATTATAAGTAAACAGCAGAAAGATAAGGAGAGCAGAGGGAGGGGAACAGGGACTGGGGTGAGGAGAGGGGAAGGGGAGGTTCTGGAGACTACATTAGAACAAATTCTACTTCAAGCTTTTAAAACTGTGTCAAAATGAATTCTATTGTCATGTGTAACAAAAAGAACCAATAAAGAAAGGTCTACACTAAGGATCATTTTTCATTTTCTTCACTTCTTTATTTTTCTTTTTAGATATACATGATAGTAGAATGTGTCTTGACATATTACACATACATGGAGCATAACTT
This sequence comes from Sciurus vulgaris, assembly GCF_902686455.1. Lineage (NCBI taxonomy): Eukaryota > Metazoa > Chordata > Mammalia > Rodentia > Sciuridae > Sciurus > Sciurus vulgaris. The sequence goes on from NC_136461.1 coordinate 105,073,511, forward strand.
ATTCTAATTAGGATTCCATTCTTGTGGTTGTACATCATGTGAACTATACCGGTCTTATATTTGTATATGAACATAGGAACGTTCTGTCCAATTCATTCCACTGTCTTTCCTGTTCCCATTTCCCCTCACTTCCCTTCATTCCCCTTTGTCTAATCCAATGAATTTCTGTTCTTCTCTCCCACCAGGGTAATTTAAAAAGCACATTTGCATTAAAGATTTGTTAATGTAACAATAGGTTTAAAGTAATCATGTGATTTATCTAAGAGGATGGTCTTCCAACAGATCATAAGACAGAAGTCAAGGAGGGCAGGTCAGATGAAGGCCCTAGGGAAGAGAGAATTTCCTGCCAGTAAGGCGAAGAGCAGGAAAGAAGGGCCCAGTCTAAGGTGGGACTGCATCTGAAGGAACCTGGAGAAGTCAGTCAAAACATTCCCATTCCTTCAGGCACAATACATTTGGGGATTCAAACTGGCTTGAGGTTCTAGTCATCCAGCTGGGATCTGAAGTCCAGCTAAGGCTATCTCTTCCTTTCAGTGGCTTAGCCTTATAGATAGACGCGTGTGGCATGGAGCTGACTTGTGGACCTCAGGAGATGGATTGATGGCTCTCTGGTCTGTGGACACTTGACCAAGAGCTCAGCTTACACACTCGTGAACCACACAGGCAAGGAGTGTAAACCCTCTGCTGACTCTCAGCCCACTTGTTGCTTGCTCATCTCTCCTGGTGCTCAGATTCCTGACTCCACACCCAGTATCCTTGATCTGCATCTGGCTCCTTCAATTTGACAAATCCCCCCAGTGTAGCCTTTTGGACTTAAAAGATCTTTGCTCAACCCGCAATATTCACAGGAGCCCCAGCAGTGAAGGACAGCTGATGTCCTCCGTGGAGAAGCAGGGGAGAGCCTGCCCTCCAGGTCTTCCTGAGAGGAGACTTGGACAATGAGATGTTGGAATGCTGGGTTCCACAGGGAACAGGGAGAGCACTGGCCCCTGCCACAACCAAGCCTGGGAAGCTGGGCTTCCACCTTCATCACACAGCAGAGTGCTGGACCTTCAGACCCAGGAGCTAAGGAAGATCAGGACTAATCTAGAATCTTAGCTCTACTGGGAAAATCTCAGGCCATCAGTGAGTGTAGCTGCTCCCTATCTCTTCTATACCTCTGTCAGGGAAAGGGGCTCCTTTATGCTTTAAACCCCCCAGCAGCCACCCTCCAGCCATGCTTATATGTCTTTCTGTTCCAGATTGGATGTGGTTGCAGATTCCCTGAGGTTAATAGGAATCTGACCTATTAACCTCTGGGTGACTGCCCTTGCTCAGGCTCCACTGATTGTTCACTACGGATAAATAAACTTTAGCCAAACCCTGTGCAGGTACTAAAGATCATTTGCTCTACTGAGGATCTAACTTGCCCATGGATCCCAAACTAAGCCCACACTTGTCTGTTTGGAGAAAGGGCAGAGACCAATGCAGAGCTGCTGAGGCCACTTAAGAAAGATATCCTCTTAGGTCCTTCCTGCATCTTCTCTACTGGCCACCCACCAAAGAATATCCACCTTCATAGCTGAATTGACCATGAAACACACACCATGCACATATGCATTCACATTTAGAGACTTAGATGAGGACTCTGAAAAAAGCAACTTTCCCAAGGTCATTCAGCTATAAGTGGTAGTGCCAGGATTCAAACCCAGGAAGTTAGCCTGGATTAGACAATGCAAAGTCTAACATAAAGCATCCGGCATGGAAATCATAGGAGCTTGGCAAATGGTAGTAGGGTTAGTATTACCATCTTATTCTAGCTTCACCTCCTTTACTCTTTTATTAAGTAACACTGGAAACTGACTGTGGACAAGCTCATTTGGTAAATGTCCAGTTCCATAAGTTAGGACCACAGAACGACACAAAGTAATTTCATGTACATGGTCTTTGGCATTTCTACATTTAACATTAACTGCTTTGTCTAAAGATCTATAACTGATAACAATTTCTAATTCTTACACAAGTCGCATGTCCTGTTGAGATGTTAGTTTATGGTGCTAGTGTTTTGGTCAGTGAGCAAACCAGACCAGCACCGGGCATCTGCATAGCGTCACGTGGATTTCCCCCTCTATCTGCTGTGGCTTGTCTAGGAATTTGTGAATGACACAAATTCGTGTTTCTTTGTGGAAAATGAATATTGTGAGAAGGACAGCTGCTGGTGTTGACAGTAGAAGTAAAGAGATCTAAAGCCATGACCACTCCCTCCTCAGAAGAGGAGTTTTAAGCAAACTAAGGATTAGAATGGCAATCATCAGGGACTCATATCTATGCCATGAACAAGTCTACCCTAAGCTCCATGCAAAAGCTAGGAATAAGATTAAGCAAGTGTAAAGGGAACAGGAGCCCCGAGGGAAATGATAAGCCATGGACACCTGCCATGTTCGAGAATTTACCACAATCTGGGGATGCAAAGACCAGCTCTATCTCAGTACCTGGCTTGGTGGGAGCCTGGATAGCAGTAGCCTTCCCCCCCCCCCCCCCCAGGGAAGAAAGCAAATAGAAGCATCAGAGACCATGGGGGTCTCATGATGGAGCCAACTGTTCTCACCCTCCCTGTGACCCTCTCTAGGCACAGCCCAAGAGCCAGCCCAACCCTTCAATAGCCCCCCACATTTGCAAGGCAGCCTAGGCACCTGCTCCATGATGTGCAAGTTCAAGTAGGACCACTTTGGACTTGACCTTAGATTTCCTCAATGCTCTGCCCTCCTTTACCCTCTGCTCTCTATCTCAAGTATTACTACAGATGACTCATAAGATCACTGTCTATTTGAGGCTGATATTTAACTTGCTGGGAGCCAACCTGGCTTTAAGAAGGAATGATAAGCTGAGTGCAGTGGCCCACACCTGAAATCCCAGCAACTTGGGAGGCTAAGGCAGGAGGATTGCAAGTTTGAGGCCAGCCTCAGCAATTCAGCAAGACCCTGTCTCAAAATAAAAAATAAAAAGAGCTGAGGATGTAGCTCAGTGGTGAAGCGCCCTGGGTTCAATCCTTAGTAGAAAAGGAGGAGGGGGAGAAGGAGGAGGAGAAATGGTTAGAGCAAAGGCAAAACAAAGACAACTTGAGGCCTGTTTTATGCACGAATGGTCCTTTGCCATTCTCATCAAGCTGAAAACAAACATCCTGAAACTATTGACTAGGAGCCAATTAAGTTAAATATCTAATTAAAAGAGAACTGGAGCTGTTTTAGAAATCGAACACTTGAAATGCTTGCCAATCGGAACGGGATAAAGCTGGGGAGAGGGGGTTGACAGCACAGCAGCAAAGAAAAATATTTACCAGTCTCAGCAAAAATAAATGCACAGATTTTTGTTTTTAAGGAAAACACACATATGGCTATTTCAAATCCACGGGGTGACTAGTTGATGCCTCTGGGTGGAGAGCATGCAGGGAGGACAGAATGCGGGGAGGCATCATTTATCAGGAAAGGGAATGGCACCACCCAGCCTTTCCAGCTGTGGGCATTCTGAAGTGAACAGGGAGGATGCTTTAAGTGGAATCCAATTTAGGGTTGCTAGATCAAATACAGGACAATGGATCATCTTTTTGATATAAATAGATCCCAAATATTGCATGGGACATACACTAACATTTTACCTTTTGTTTATCTGAAATTCAGAATTAACTGGACATCTTATAGCTTTACTTGCTAAATCTAGTGACCTTAAACCCCAAATATTCAAGGAACCCGGGGCTGGGAGTGTAGCTGGGTGAGTCCCAGAACAGAATCCTGGACTGGCTCAAGTTCTACCAGGGAACCAAATGAAATTTGAGCTTGCTTCATCCTGCGGACAGTAGGGGCAATGACGCTTGCTGTGTCGGGCTGCTGTAAAGATTATTGGTGAAGTCATGAGGCATCTTTTGGCCACATTTTGTGTGCTCAGTACATAGTTGCCATTATTGGTATACAGAGGGCCCATCGAAGCAGCACAGACATGAATTAATTCTTATCTTTGAAGAAAAAGGAGAACTGACAGGTAAATACCCACAGCTTCCAAGGACCTGCTAGATACCAAGCAGTTTACAACCTGGTCTCACTTCAGCTTCTTGAAAACCTCACCAGACAGACATCACCATTTTCTTTTCCTGGGCATAGGAGTTGAAGCCCAGAGTTGAACTAGTTTACCTAATATTGATCACAATGAGAAGCAGAGCTGAGGGCCAAACCTGCCCAACTCTAAACCCTGTGCTCTTTCCCCTGAATCGCTCTGTCTCCCTTAGCTGGATTCCAGGCAGGTGGAATGTTGCATGAATACCCTGATGTCGTGTTTGCCACAGAACTGGCCTCTACGTAGCCTCTTCCCGTGATACATTTTCATCTCTGATGATCGAAGAACTTCCTTTTCCCGTGGGAACACACCTGTGGTCTTGTGCTGAAGGCCGTGGGAATGGGTGATCTCTGTTTTGGAAGTTTTTTATTGTCCACCTTCCTGGCCTCACTGGTGGGCTCATTTACAAAAAATCACAAATAATGGTACAATTATAAAATAAAAGCAGACGATCCCTTTGGGAAACCGGCAGGAAGTGAAAGGATGACGATGGATTCTTTACAAGCTCCTATTTTGTCCCAGTCACCCTCACTAACACTGCTCTCCTCTTTCTACACAGAATCAGAAAGGCCTGCTGCTCTTTCTCCTATGGGCTTTACTGGTGAGAGTAGAAAGTAAAATGGTAGGCAGGAAGGCCGCCTACTAGGAAGGAAAGATCTTTTGGAGGGTAACACTCAGAGGCTGCTAAGGTTCGGATGTGTCCCCACGAAGTTCATGTGTTGAAAACTTGATCCCCAAATTCATATATTAATGGTGTTCGGAAGTGGAATCTTTGGGAGGTAATGAGGATTAGATGAGGTCACCATGGTAGGGTCCCCATGAGGGCACTAATGGCTGTATAAGGAGAGGAGAAGACACCCAAGTCAGCATACTTACCCCGTCTGGTCATGTGATGCTCTCCCCCATGACAGGACGCAGCAAGAAGATTCCTAGATAACAAACATATGACAGTGCCTACTCTTGGACTGCCCAGCCTCCAGAACCATGAGTGACATAAACTGTTATTCTTTATAAATTACCATTTGTGCTATTCAGTCATAGCAATGAATTGGCCTAAAATAGAAATTAATACCCTTTTTTCTTGGTACCAGGGATTGAACCCAGGGTGCTTTACCACTGAGCCACACCCCTGCCCTTTTCATTTTTAATTTTGAGACAGGGTCTTGCTCAGTTGCTGAGGCTGGCCTTGAACTTGAATCCTCCTGCCTCAGCCTCAGAGTCGCTGGGATTGTAGGCATGTGCCACTGAGCCACTACTAATACCACTTTTTAAATAGCAACACAAAGGATACTGGTTGACATCCCACCCTGGAAGGAAGAAGCCCTCCTCTGAAGGACGCTGTGATGTGGGGAGAATATCACTAAGTGTTATTTTTGCAGGATTGAAGACATCAGTGAGATTCGAGGAAAGACCTAGGAGCCAATGCCATGCCACCCTCGACATGACATGACAACCATCTTGGTAATTCAAGATATAAGGTGACAGTGATCCATAGAAAAGAGAAACATTCCTCAATTATACTTAAAATGTTTTCCCCCACTAACTTGGTTAGTTGTCTAAAATGTCAAAATGGGGGGAGACATGGCCTCAGTCCTGGTCAAGTGTTTTCAGTTGTTTGTTCCCAGTGAGACTTTACCTTCAATTTCTTTTGTATTTTTAACTGATGAAAATGTTCTAGTATTTTTGGATCTTACTTAGACCCTACTTAATTTTTCCCCCAATTTTTTGTACTGTGATAAAACTCATAACAAAATTGCTATCCTAAGCCGGGTGCAGTGGCACACACCTGTAATCCCTGCAGCTGGGGAGACTGAGACAGGAGGATCTCCAGTTCAAAGCCAGCCTCAGCAACAGCAAAGTGCTAAGCAACTCAGTGAGACCCTGACTCTAAATAAAATACAAAATAGGGCTGGGGAGGTGGTTCAGTGGTCAAGTGCCTCTAAGTTCAATCCCCAATACCCGGAAAAAATAAAAACAAATTTTAAAATTGCCATCCTAACCATTTTTGATATGCACAGTTCCATGAGGCTAAATATACTGATGGTTGTTATGCAGTCATCGCCAGCTACTAATTTTAAGTTGTAATTTTGGACAGAGAAGACAAAAACACAATGTTGGCCCCTTGCCCCTGACAGTGACAAGTTCCTTGGGGTTCCTGAACCTTGTCCTTCTCCTTCTCTCGGCTTCTCCAATCTCTTTCTCTTTCACTTTTTCACTTTGTCAGCAAAACACGTCTTTGCTGGAGCCATCCTGATACTACGTTCCCTGTCCAGGTCCAGTCGGAACTGACTCCACACTCGCTCTCCTCTGGCTCCTCTCTGTCATACTACTTGTCCTCGGGTCCACTGGTGAACCAGTAAACACTCACATTTCCTTCCTCAGGCCCAAGGCCTGTCTCAGCCCCTCTCTGGGCCCAGGAATTCCAAATCAGTCATTTCAATCCTGGAGTTTGTGTCTGAATGTCAGCTGGAGAGCTGTTTACATGCCTGTAGCCCCTGGGGGCTAATTTGCACAGTGCACTTACCTAAACAGAGCTGGTTCCAAGCCCAGAGGCCCCAAGGACCTTTTCAGACCTTGCCAGCACGGTAACAGTTAGGGAACTGAGGACAACAGTTATTGCTGAGCTCTCTTTTTAACTTCCATAACCAAATCTGACTTGCTACCAAGCTTTCCCTGTTTTGCCAGCAGATTCAGTCTGAGATTTCCAGGGAGTGAGTCCCCCGCCCCCACCTGGCAGAATGGTGTTCACCACTGTGTATTTTTGTGTGAGGCTGATTCTGAGGTGCCTCTTAGATGTGGTCTCAGTTTCCTGCCCCCTGTGAAAAGACACAAGCTGGCACCATGTCTGGGTTTACCAGAAGCTCCAGGGGCCACCCCAAGGGTGCGAGAAGAAAGCTCATCTTCCTTTACAACTTTCCCATTCCAAAGGGAAGGAGGCCTTCACAACTTGGCACATGTTTGTTCTTTGGTGAAGGTTGTGGGGAGGAATTCTGGATCTGTTTTTGTTTTTCTGTTGGCATGATCTGTTGCCTAGGTCATGTTCCCCAAAGTGTGGCTGATAAAAAGGAGAACCTTCTAGCACAGAGCATTGGCTGGATTCCTTGGAGGTGGGGGTGGTGGTGAGTGATGTTCTTGAGCAACATGCATATGTCCTCCATAAAAGTGATAATGGTGGTGACGGCGATGCCGGTGGTGAGGTGTGTTGATGGTAGTGTCTGAGTTGATTGGGGATGAGGACGTAGGGAGACAGAAGAGGAAGATGATGATGAAGAGGACAGAGGAAGGGTGACAAAAGGAAGGGACATACTGCCATCATTATTGCTTTTAGTTCTGAGACTTCCTCTCAGCCCGAATAGCATCTCCCTCCACTATTTGCCCCATTGAGGTGGACTGGACTGGCATCTGAAAACATCACGTTTTAGGGGACAAAGGGAGGGTCGGAGATGAGAAAATCAGTCATTTCTCACAGAACTTCCCAGGGTCAGTTTGTTTGGTGAAAGTCTGATCATCTGCACATGTCATTATTTATCATGTCATCTTGGCAATCTTTGGGTACAGAAAAAAATATCACTGATTGACTACAGTTCTTAGTACCTAATAATCACTCAAGGAGAAGTCACATCGATGATGGTTCCAGTTCTAGGCTTGTCATTGTCTTGTAACTTATACTCTTCAAACCTGACTTTCCTCATTTGTGAAATGGGAATAATAACACCTGCAAGATGAGATTCAGCAAGACAGGGCCTGGCACATAGTCAGTGCTGACTAAATGTCAGTTTTTTGGGTACTCCTGCTGTTCCCAGGATGGGGTCCACAGCAAGATCAGGATGTTCAAAATAGTTTTATGCCAACTTTCTGCTTCTCTAGCAGTCGTTTCCTGCCCTAAACATTTTTCATGAGCCACAGTTTTATTTATTAAGAATCCTTTTTCTTCTTGTGACTTTGGATAACAAAGTTTCAGACATCAAAACAAGGAAAGAGAGAGAGAATTTAACCACTCAATTAGTTGTTTTTTTTTTTCAAATGCTGCCCAACTGGTTTTTTTCCACTGAACGGGCTGATATTTTGGTTGACTTGACCATGTGAAATGATTCTATAACATTTTTTTTCACATCATCAGGATGTTTTCCTTGATATCTGGCCCAAGTTCTCTTTGCTTATGTCATTCCATTACTCCTACTTATGCCGTCTGGTACCTGAATAAAACATCTAGTCTATCACTTGAGTTTGTTCCTTTCAAATATTTATAAACTATAGTCATGACTTCATGCAGTCAATCCTACACATATTTAATTTTTCCTTCTAAACAAGCCCTAGCTTTCCTAAATCACTTATATACTCTTCTGAAATCTTACAGAAATCCTTTTAGCCTTAAGATGAAGAGATGCCCCTAAATGGATTGTTACAAGACAGGCTCTAAAAGGTAATGTTCTGGAACCTGGTACGTGCACTATCAGTTCAGATTCCCAGCCCTCCTCGCCTGTGATTCTGACTCATGGGTCTAAGGTAGGGGTCCAGGAATGTGCACTTTAACAATCCCCACTCCCACATATGACCTCCAGATCATCTTGATGTGATGTCCCTATAGGACACATTTGAAGGCACACTGTCACATCACAGCTGGCCTGGTAAAGCACCACAGGAGCTGGTGGGTTTCTGCTTCCTAATCTGCAATTACATTCAGGCTCATCTACCCAGGATGGTATCAGAATGACCTTGATCAGAGTTTCAAGGATTCCCAAGTCCTTCGGTCACATACATTGTCTTGGTTTACTACATTAGATGGCTACACAGACCCAGCAGAGAAGGAGTGACCCATTCAGCTCACAGAGGCTGTACTAAATTTTCCCAGTTCTTCAGTCTTAAAGTTCTGAGTTGGTGGTGGAGCAAGGATAGCAGAGAATCCCTTTCTCTGCCACCCCTATGTTCCTAGATATCTAGCAACTTTGCACCCTGTATGGCTACTCTTCATATCTCTTTTTAATCGATGTATCAGCCAGTTAACACAATAACACTAATTCTTTGCATTTTTATAGCACTTTGTGGTTCATTAAATACCTGCCTCTCCACGAGGTCATCTGGTCTTCATATTGGCTCTGGTGAGGTGTAGTCAGGTATTACTACCATGTCCATTGAAGAAAGGCACAGAGAGCATGGAACTTGCCCAGGATTTTATAAAAAGTAAATGGATAACTTCTCAGCCTTTTTGCCAAGTGTAGTATCTGTTCTTACCAGTTTAAAAAGTAAGTAGATATCCCAGTATTTAAAATAATTATTCTGGAACCTGGGACATGGGTCACCAAACCTCTGCCTTATGGTTGTACTTTTCCAGGCTCTTCAATTTATAGTCTTTTAATGTCATAGATTTATAACTAAAACATTTGCTTCATTAATATATCCATTACTTAACATAGCTGTTTGGAATGAAGAGGAAATACACAAGTCAGGTATTTTGACATGCCCTATATTTATTGCATTGATTCTGTCCACATTCATATAATAGAGCTCTTTGTTTCTGTACGTTTTATTTGGAAAGATAAACATAAAGGATGATGGCAATCTATCACATTGTGAATAACACAATTATTGATCTCATAAGGTTCTCCCCACAAGTAAAAGTTTATCATAGGGACCCTTTTGGCAAGAGAAGGAAAAAGAGAGATAACTTAGTCTTAGATAAGGACTAGGTCATGGGTATAGTTTTCTCAATCAATCGGTGGATTACAGTTAATTAAAAGTGGGTTTTTTTGGGAGGAGCACTAGGAGTTGAACTCAGGGGTGCTCTACCACTGAGTCACACCCCAAGCCCTCTTTTGTATTTTAATTAGAGACAGGGTCTCATTAATTGCTTAGCACCTCACTTTTGCTGAGGTTGGCTTTGAATTCACAATCTTCCTGCCTCAGCCTCCTGAGCTGCTGAGATTGCAGACGTGCAGAGCTTAAAAATATTTTATGGGTGAATAATAGTCCATCCTGTATACATCCCATTTTTTTTAACCACTCATCTGTTGATGGACACAGTAGCTACACCCTTATCTTGGCTATCGTCAACGGCGCTGTAGCAAGCATTCATTTCCTTTGAATATATACCCAGTAGTGGGAAAGCTAGATCACACGGCAGCTCTATTTCTAGTCTTTTTGAAGAACTCCATACCGTTCTCCATAATGGTTGTACTAATTTACATTACCACCAACAGTTCACGGGAACTCTTTTTCTCTGCATCCTTGCCAGCAATGTTATTTTTTTACTTTTTTGATAATAGCCATTCTGACTGGAGTAACGTGGTAGCTATAGCTTTGATTTGTTGAAATCCTGTCATTTGCAGCAAAATGGATGGAACTAGAAGATACCATGTTAAGAGAAATAAGCCAGGAACAGAACAACAAATACCACATGTCCTCACTCATAAGTAGAAGCTAAAAAAGTAGATCCCATGAAAGAAGGCTGTAGAATAGTGACCACTAGAGACTAGGAAGGCATTGAGGAGAGGGCACCAAGGGAGGTGGGAAAATGGTACCAAAATATAGTTAAATGTGAGGAATAAGTTCTACCATTCTACAGCACGGCAAAGTTACTATAGTTCACCACAACTTATTATACGTTTTATAAAAAACAGGAAGAGAGGAGTTTGGAAATTTCCAAACACAAAGAAATGCTAAATACTTGAGATGGAAATGCTCATTATCTAGATTTGATCATTACACCTTATATACATATGTCAAATTGCCGCGCTACACCCCAAAAATATGTATAATTTTTATGTGTGGTTTAAAAACAAATTCTTAAAAAGTATTTATTGGATACTGGTTATATTGCAAGTCCACACATTAGATAATATTAAAAGAATATAAGCAAATCTAGGTGCTAAGTGACTTTAAGTTCTTGACCTTGTTGCTTTTACCTCCATTTATTTATTTATTCATTCATAGAATAAATATTTTATTGGGCACTTACTGTGAACCACACTCTGTGCAGGGCCCTGCGGCTCCATCAGTGGATAATACAGACTCAGCCCTGCCTCATGAACCCAACAGTCTAGAGAGGGGTTCAGACAAGGACTCTGGCAACATGAGCAAGTGGTAAATCGTGTAGGACAGAAAGCCAGGCTGTTAGACACATACTCACAAGGGACATCCAACCAGTCTGACTGAGGGGCCCTTGCTGGGAAGCTGTCCTTGCATACAGGTCCACTGCTTTTAAAGGATCATAGGTTTATTTGCAGTAGCTTGTAGGGAGCATGCTAAAGGTCTGTCTCCTATTACCCCAACGGCACTCCAAAGGTCCTATGGAGTCATTGCTTTATGTATAGAATTGCCTCTGCATGAAACATTTTCCTCTCCTCCTCCCTTAGCTAGATTCTAGTGCCCACCTGTCATCCCTAGCCCTTGCTGTGTTGGTGGGTGTTAGATATTCCACCTCTGTGTATTGTAATATCCTGTGAAAATCCTCCATTATCATCCTTACCCACACTGTTCCTCAGACGTCTCCCTCCTTGGACTTGGAGCACTTCCAGCTCAGAGCCTGATGAATTTACCTCTGTTTTCTCTGCACCAAGTGAATGACTGTCACCTAATAAGAACTGGATAAATGTTTGCCCAATGCACAAATAAATGAATGTACCAGACTTCAATATCTGGTTGATAAGGAGATGGGAAGCTGAGTATGTACAAATGAGACCATTTGCAAGCAATTAAGCACAAGTCAGCATTTCAGTGTATAAAATCATGTAGCATCCCCTTCAATATTTATAGCATGCCTCCCTCACCCAGCACACACAGTCCCCAGGGTGGTACGCTGCTTTGCCAGTGGGGAAATGTGTGTCCCTACCATGTATGCTTCATTTTCTTCAACCCAAGTCTCACTTGGCATCATGAGGGGTATTGACCCACCCTACCCCAATAAAAAGTAAATCCTTTGGGAGTGACCATGGGTAGGTAGGGTCTCTAAGAAGTACAGGTTGAGGAGGAAACTTTCCATCCAAAAGCTGCTCATATCACAAGGTCAAAGCCAGCCTCAGCAACTTAGCAAGACCCTAAGCAACTTAGTAAGACCCCCGTCTCAAAATAAAAAATAAAAAGGGCGGGGATGTGGCTCAGTGATTGAGTGCCCCTGTGTTCAATCCCAGTACCAAACCAAACCAACAACAACAACAACAAAAACAAACAAACAAACAAAAAGCCCTGCTTAGTTGCTGAGGTTAAAAAACCCCACAGAATTAGGATCAGGGTGAATTGAGTGAGGTCAGGTCAAACAAATACCAGTCAGATTCTATCTTTATCTAAATTTTTGAGCATTTGTCCTTTTTTTGCATTAATGTTTTAAAAATACAGAAGGCCCCCAACTTACCATGGTTTGATTTACAATTTTTCAACTTTACGACTGTGGTAAAGTGATATGCATTCAGTAGAAAGTGTCCTGTGAATCCTGAATTTCCCTCTTTTCTGGGGCTGGTGCTACCCACAACCAGAGTCTTCACAGTGCAAGACACAGCCACGTAGAAACCAATGCTACTCCACAGTGCGCTGTTGGCTAGGCGAGGATTTGGGCAAGTTAGGTGCGTTCTGTGCATTTTTGACTTATGGTATTTTCAACATGTGACATCAAGGAAATCTACACCATCATTCATCTTGAGGACTGACTTTTTTGTCCACTTCCCCCACTGCCAGCCCTGAAAGCCCATTGGGTCTGCCTTCCTGGTACACACCAAGCAGGGGACACTCAGACCCAGGCTTGACACCTGCCATGGCAGGGCTCACTCTGGTTCTCCTCCCTTCCCAGGTCACCTTCTCAGTCTCTCCGGCAGTTTGATCTTTTCTCATGTGACTTCTGTGCTGCGCTGTCTCACCCGACATCCATACCAAGTCTGCACGTTCTCCACCGTCTGGGCGGTCCCCCTCCTGCCCTCCTTCCCACCTGCGATGGACCTGCTTTGTAATGGAAAAAGTTTTTTAGTGCCCGCCATGAAGTCCTGTCATCCGGGCAGAAAAAGACTCCCTGACTGAATCATTAGGATGAGCTCCCCTCAAGGAAAAAAAGGTTTTGATTCCTCTGTAGGTGGCTTTCTTCCATAGAAAGTGTCATCTGGGCCTCAGAAAGAAGTGGTAGAACTAGAATATGGGCTGACAGTGAGGGTCCCACCCACCGTGGCTTCCCACCTACAGTGTGCCGTGCACACACTTCTAATCCATCACCTCAGGTGTTTTTTATTTTATTTTCCCCCGAGACATGCAGCCTCATTATGCTGCCCAGGTTGGCCTTGGACTCCTATGCCTAAGTGACTCTCCAGCCTCCTAAAGAGTTGGGACTATAGGTGTGTGCCTCTGTGCCTGGCTCTGACCATATAATTTTCATACATCTCCACACTGCTCTCTTATGACAGAGAAATGGGTGCTCTGGCAGACTCAGTGTGCTCTGGCCACATCAGTGGATCCCAAAGTAATTTTGTGGACAAAACAAAGAGTAAGCCTATGCTTTTGGACCCTCATTCCATGTCCATCCCATTATTCCATGAACTCTCCCTTCTACATCCCCTGTTCCCCTCTCACCCATAAGCCCTGTGAAGTCACTGGACTTCTTGGTTCATTACTGGGCCAATATTCATGTTTTAAAATGACAGATTGTAGATTAAGGAAGTCAAGATCTCTTTAAGTTCCCAAGGACACAGTAAACAACTCAGAAAAATCCTCTCCCAATTTTCCCTCATTAGTCTGAATTTACGCAGCAACTCTTCTCCAGCTCCTTTCAAAGTCTAATCCAGATTCCCACTTGCAATCCTGCTAAGGATGAGCCTTACCCATACACTCTCTCTGATGGACTGCTGTTGTGAGCTTAAAAACAGACACAGCACCCGTGAGGGTGTGCATGGATTATATTTCCCAGCTGGACATCTTCAGAAGCTGGGGACATTATTTTTCCCCTTCAGCATGTCAGGCTGTGGTCCCTGAGCTCATGGGAGGGCAAAGTCCTGTGGAGAGACCATTATTTATTTCCATTGCCTTTGCTGATAGCATGAGATCAGCTAAGCGACAATGGCAGGTCTCCAAGTCCAAGCACAGAGCAACTAGGGGCTTGGTGATGGGAAGCAGTAAATTGTGGGAGATGTTTGTAATCTCACCAACAGAAGTCATGCCTTTCTGGGAAATGCATGAAGTACTGAATACTGGAGTGCCTAATGGGTTTGAGGTCCAAGTAACTGTGTTGGATGGGTGCCAGGAGAGAACACATCATTTCAACCTCAAGCCTCCTCAATGCATGTCTGGGATCTCCATTGAGAACGACTGGAGAGACTCCATGATTTGGATGTGGGAGGCACTGGGGAACACCATTCACAATGCCCCAGGAGACATTGCCTATAATATAACCTTCAGTCAAACTCCAAGATGGATGCTTTACAGAGACCATCTCAATGAAGCCCTACCATAACACTAAGAGTTATAACACTCCTATTTTAAAGATGGAGAAAGTGAGACAGAGGGAGTCTGTGTCTATCAAGAGGTAGGGCAAAATCTAAACTCAGTTTTGTCTGATTCCAAAGCACACGTTCTTAACTACCCCATTCTATGGGCCTCAGAGTTCTTGGACACCAGGCATCCCCAGCTGGAAGGCCCTTTCATCTGCCTATGCATCTGATGAAGATTCAACAATGTTGAGTGAGTATCTGCATTGTCCCAGGCCTTTGCTAGGCCCTGGGCTTCACTGATGGAAAAGACATGGACCCTGTTATCATGGAAGCTGGAAAGTAATGGGAGAGGGCCAGGGTCTGGAATGAGTTAAGGTGTCACTTGAGGGGACCTGGCCAAGGAACAAATGGGTTCTGAAACCCAGCTTACAGTCCACTGAGCTAAATGCCCACAAGCTACATTCTGTGGAGGAAGCAATTGTATTGTTTTCCCAAAGTGTTATAAGGTCTATTTGGGAGTGCCTAGCTCCCTTCACTCTTAACACCATCATCACTCTGAAAGGCACAATCTGTGGTGCCCCCAGGAATCTGCACCAGGGCAGATTCTGAATAGTGAAGGAAGTCAATAGCAAGTCCAAGAAGCTGTAATCTGGTTCCTTTGACACCAGTCAATGAGGTTTGCACCCACCTCCAGGGAATCCTGGTCAATTAACCATGATTTAAACTAATGTCTCTTAGCAAAGGGCCTGAATAAGTAAAATTTCCTGGGATTCCCAAAGATACCCCCTCTCAGCAGAGAATGGGGCTCTTTTTTTGGTACTGGGCCTTTTGCCCATGACTATCGGACCTCAGAGGAGCTAAAGGAAAGGCTTTCAGGGCCACTCACCGAAGGATAGAAGGAAAAAGAAAATTCAAGCTGACATCAAGCCCTGTACCACAACGATTAGGGGGAAAAAGTCCACATTAACAGAAACACAGACTGAAGGAACTATTTGGGAAGAGGGGTGAATTCTTCATGTGTGCTAACTTTCAAGTTACAAACATATTGGGCTTATATTTGCAGAGCTTCTGTGTATGAGGAAGGTAATGTGTGTAAATGTTACGAAAGCCCTAACCTAATTGCCTTTCTATAGATGAGAACATTGATCCCCAGAAAAACCAAAAAATTTGGCTTGGATCACATAGCTTAGAAATGGCAAAGGTGAGTCCTGTTTATTCAAAGGACACGTGATCAACTTGCAGACTAGCTTAGATGCCCTGAACCCTAAGATAAAGATAAAGGAAGTAAGATAAGGGAAATGAGACCAAGAAATAGCAAGGCAGGTGGAGAGAAGGGAAAGAAAGAGGCAAAGGCAGTGGAGGGCAGATCCTAATGACTTCTGTTAGGTAATAAAGCAAGAAAACCTCCTGTGACCAGCCGTAGATGGAGTTCACCCAGCTCAGCATCTAAAGCAGAGAGTGTCAGAGCTGGAAAGGATTTGCACTCTCATTCAGTCCCTCATTTTACAGCTGAGGAAACTGATACAGGAGACATCTAGTAGCTTCTCAAGGTTCCTCAGGCTGTTACAGAGGCAGAGCCATGGCCAGGCCCCTGGTCTCCTGGCACACAGGCCTGATAATTTCCATCACACCATATCACGGAGATTATTAACCTCAGTGACGATGGTGCTATTAACCACTGTGATCACCGTCCAGTTATTTAGCACATGCCACCCTGGCAGCCATCTTAACTTTGTGACTTGAAGGGTACACTGCCCTGGTCATGTGAGCCTAAGAGGAATGGAAAATTCCAGGCCAATGAACAACACACCCTCCAGGTATCCTTCTTCATCAGCCCTGCCTTCAGAGGCTCCCAGGCCCTTTTGTCCCACCACCAGTTAATATTTCACTTCGGTGAGACTTCAGGGAACAAAGAACACGAAGCTGGCCTTGAGGGGCCAAAGGTAGGCAGACCATGGTTCCTGATGTGGCTCGTAAATAAGAACAGTGCAAATGTACTTTGGATAAGAACGCAGCTCAGCCTCCCGCAGAACAGCTGGGGAAGCTATTCATAGGGTAGAGAGCTATTTGCGTCCGTCCACCTGGCATTTGAATTAGGCTCACCTAACTGTGCTGCCTTCCCTGCAGATGTGACTCACACTCCTCATCCAGGAGTAAGGAGTGGCCAAGGGCAAAGGAGAATGCTTCTCAAGGCTAGCCCAGGGAAACATGGGGGCCAGGAGTGCCATTTCCAACGATGCCTCCTAC
Source organism: Sciurus vulgaris (assembly GCF_902686455.1). Classification (NCBI taxonomy): domain Eukaryota; kingdom Metazoa; phylum Chordata; class Mammalia; order Rodentia; family Sciuridae; genus Sciurus; species Sciurus vulgaris. The sequence continues at coordinate 105,090,244 of NC_136461.1, forward strand.
CCCTGGCAGGGAGGGCATAGGACAGAGAAAGCTCATTTGGTAGTAATATCAGCCTAATTTCCCTCCAGATGTCTCTCTGGACCCTTCCTAATGTCCCCTTCATCTTTGCTATTGTCCAGCACAGGAGACATTCCACAACCTTTCCCCCCTGGTGGCTTAGCTACCCTCTCAATCCTGAGGACCTGGAAAGGCCAATCAGAGCACCATGGGAGTGTCACGCCCAGAGGTCACACTACCCTTCACACCCTGTGCCTAGCACTACCTGTTCCCTGCCCACCATAGTGCAGAGCTCCCGTGCCGTAGAACTAAAGGCTGCAGTTGCTGAGATGCAGTGGGGGTGATGCTTACCCCATAATTAACCTGCCCACCTGTGAATGTCCTCCACCCATGTTTCTGCCTCCTGTGGAGTCCTATGTGGTACTGAGTCAAGGGCACACCAAAAGCAGAGTCTATTGTGATCCAAAGTGACCTGGGAATGGGGGTCATCTGAACTAGGTCTGGAAACTTCATCCAAAGATCCCTGAAAGAGCATGGGTCGGGGGTCCCGGAGCCTACCTAGAGAGTCCGCTCCTGCTCCATAGCCTGCCTGATGCTTCATATCAATCTGGGGCCAGCTCTGTGTCAAAAAACAAAGTGACCTTGGAAGTCCATCAAACCCAGGCATTAGGAAAGGGCAAAATTTTTCTCCCAATGGTGACTTTTCTTCATGGCTCTGGATCCCTCTCCCTGGCCCTCTCAAGCCTGTGGGCCCAGTGATAGGCCTGTACACCATGTTGCTGGGAGCTGCAGTTAAAGGGGTCTCTGTACACTGAGAAAATACTGAGCTATGGTCTAGTGCTTTACAACAAGGAAGGTACAGCTCCCTGGCCAGACCACAAGCCTCCTGAGGAGACATGCTCTCTGTATCCCTGCACCCCCACACAGCAGCCCCCAACCAGCATGAAAGCAAGGACTCTGTGCGTTCTTGACACCTGATCTTGCTACTAGATTGCTCCTGGCAGAGAGGAAACTCCGCTCTCTGCATTTCTGAAGTGCTTAGTGCTGATTATGACACAGGGTATACATATAGTGGTGTTGTTAACTTGAATTGTCCAATTTCAGTAAAGAACTTTCTAAATGAGTCAACTTACATTAATGGACACATAATGGTATATGCTATAGATACAAGAACTGAAATATGCAAATTTCATCTTTAAGACACTAGCAACCTTTAGAAATAATAATTCTTTTTAAATATTCTTTGTGGGCAAAAATGATCCATGCATGGGGACTTGCATGTAAGCTGTGTAAGCTGTCCTCCCAGTGGAAGGGATGAGTTTCTTGCTAAATCATTCTTTCATTTGACTCTCTACTGTGTACCAGACACTGTACTATGTGCTGAGTATTCAAAGAAAAACAAGGTCCTGTGGCCCTGCTTGGAGGGCTGACTGTCACCTAGGGCTGAAGCCACTTTTTCAAGGGGTTCATTACATTGGGTCAAAACTGTTTTAAAAATATGACCTAAGCTCTGTAGGAGTGAAGAAGTAGCAGATGAAATCTGTAAGCTCGGCAGGCTCGGCGGCAGAACCAAATGTGAGCTTGGTGAGCTTGGTGGACTCGGGGGTCACGGTTAGCAGCCAAATAAAATCGGACAGAAAGTGGTCCGAGCAAGCTTTATTGGAATTTGGCTCTTGGGCAAAATTCCCAGACCCCTGGGGTACAGCTCAAGTAGGGTCCCGGAGAAAATCGCACGTGGCCCTGGCTGCCCAGGGTTTTTTATAGACTGGGATGGGAGGGGTTGAGTGACAAGCCAGTAGAATTTTCTAGCACCCCTTGCTGGTCCCCTTTGGCGGGCTGGCCTTTGTTCCAGCTGCTCAGCTCTGCCCCCTACAGTCACCTAAATTTCCGACCTAACAAAATCTTCCTGGGGTAGGTAAGAAGGGAGGGCAAGGTTAGGAAAGTTGTCCCAGAGGAGAGAACATTTGAAGGATGGACAGATCCTTATGGACAATGGAGCATTCTAGGCTGGAGGATAGTAAAGAAAACATCAAACCTCAGGGAATGGAACAGGCCCTGCTCTTACTGTGGTTGATGGCAGGATAGCAGAACAAGGTCAGGGTGACACCTTTGGCCAGGGAATGGGGCATTTACTTCTAAGTCAGCTTGTCCCAAGGGCTCTTCCTGTCTGAAAATAGCTGCCCGGATTCATTTCTCCTATCAGTCCTGGAGGCCAGAGATGGGGAAACAGGCTCTGTCCACGTGTAGAGCAGAGCTGTATCTGGAAAGCTGGGCCTACAGCACAGGAGAGAGCCTTGGGCACTGGCAAGAGGCCAGGCCTGACCACACCTCCAAGTCTGACAAGCTAAGTTTGGACAGACCCTCGCTGGTTCTTTCCACCTCATGTGACTAAAAGCCTTATCATAATAACAGCTGTAAAAATGCCAAACTTTAACCTTATTAAAGTCACACTGTTCTGGTTTGGCAACCCTAATAGGATTTTGTAACTCAGAATCCTCAACCAGAGTTCTTGAACAGCCCGGTGTCTGCTGGGTCTGCTACGGGTGCCTTGTGAGAATGGAGCCCCCCGACATTCTCACCTTCCGAGGTCCATCCACCACCTGTTCTCAGTATGGCCACCACAAAAGCCTCCTGTACTAATGGAAATGGAGAAATTTCCACTGTCCTAGACCCCAAGAAGAGTGTCTGAGGGTACCTAAAGCACTCCCCAGCTGACATGGTGTTTTCCCCTGGAGTAATGAAGCACAGTGGAACTTTCAGCTGTTGTTGTAATGATTAATGTCAAATCTCTATCACAGGAGAGGAAAGCAACAAAGTGATGTGTGAGCAGAGGAGGAAGGAAGAGTGGGGAAGGAAAGAAAGGAAGCAAAGCTGGACAAGGAAAAAGGGAAGAAATAAAGAACAAGGGAAGGACAGAGAGGTGGGAAGAGTGGCCACACTCACCCCAACAGGGCTGCATCAAATAGGCCAGAGGGCTGTGGGGGACCTCCCCAAGGTCCCTTGGTGGGAATGTGGTCCAGTCAGTTGCTAAGGAGAGGTCTCCTGGGAGCAGTCACTAACATAAGTTTCTGGATATTAGGGAATCACGGACCTGAAGTATTTGAGGAAATATCTTTTTCCCCCCCCAGAAAAATATGCACAAAAAGAAATGTTGCATCTGGCATTAGGAAGTTCACTAAGTCCCTAGACCTCTGTAAAAGAACAAAAACAAAAAAATCTTGTGCTCATCTGATGGTGTTTCTGCAGCTGGGACTGTGTCACCTCTGTTAGCACCACCTCTGCAAAGTGATGCCTTTCCGAAACAAGTTTGGGAAGGTGACAATGGTGTCAGCCACAGCCCGCTTCCGCTCTGCTGAGTCTCTGCCTTGTCCTTTGAGGCTCGACCCTCCTGGCCACCTACAGGCCCACCCTGAAGTAGCTTCTGGGAGAAGGTCCCCTTGCCACTCCAGGCAGTGTAGGTGGCCTATGTGAAGTGTCATCCATGTGGTGTGTGAACGCACTCCAGGGTCATGAGATCATTACACAGATGGTCCAAGGGATGCCTGGTCAAAATGCCTAGGGGAAAGACATTTGCAATGCAAAGAAATCCTTCAAAACCAAGCATCCACTCTTCTGCTCATTATTTTTTATCAAGTCGTATTAGAAGTTCTCGTATTCTTTATAATCAGAAACTGGCTCAATGTAAACATCATTGACTATGGAAATCACTTGTCGGTTTCAACAGGGTTCTGGATTGCCTTTCCTTTTTCTTGGTCTAAGCTAAACAATGTGACAGGCCAGTGTAATCAAACTTTACTGAAGCTCCTCTATTCTCCTGTGGACTGTTTGTTATACATGTTGCTTCTCAAAAGCAGAAAGGAAAAATCAGGTTCTGTATGGCCTTACAAAGGCCATTATCTCTTGATGGGAAATTGAACAAAGATAAACAATGAAGACTAGTTTACATGCTCAGCAGAGGAAGGAGACAGCTCATAAACTTTATTTCTAGCTATATTTTTTAACATTTTATTTTGAAATAATTTAAATGCACAAAAATTGCAAAAAATGTGTAAGGATAGCCGCAACTAAAAGGTGAAAACTGAAAAGTCCACCAGTGAATAAGTGGAAAGAAAGAATGTGGTGCATATATACTATGGGATGTTCTTCAGTCTTAAAAAGGAAGGAAATTCTGACACATGCTTCAGAATGGATAAACCCCTCAGATATTAAGCTAAGTGAGATAAGCCCGTCACAAATTGACGAATACTGTATGATGTCATTTACATGAGGTACCTAGAATAGTCAAATTCAAAGAGATGGAAAATAGAATGGTGGTTTTCAAGGACTGGGGGAGAGAGATTAGGAAGTTTTTTAATGGGTATGGAGTTTCAGTTTGGGAAGATAAAAAGTTCTAGAGGTAGATGGTAGAGTTTGTTGTACAACAATGTGAGGTAATTAATCCCATCTGTGTTAGTCAGCTTTCCATTACTGTGACAAAATACTAGAAAGAATCAACTTATAAGGCAGAAAGTTTTATTGTGACTCACAGACTTCAGAGGTTTTAGTCCATAACACTGGTTCCATTGTCTTTGGACCTGTGGTAAGGCAGCACATCATGGCAGGAGCACATGGCAAAGGAAGCAGATCAACTCAAGGTGGCCAGGAATCAATGAGAAAAACAGGCAGGGATCCAAGTCCCCATATCTCCTTCAGGGGCACATCCCTAGTGACCTAATTTCCTTCCACCTCCTAAATGTTCCACCACCTCCCAATAGCACTGCAATCTGGTCACCAAGCCTTCGACCCATGGCCTCTGTGGAATATTCAAGATCCAATTATAGTGCTGCCAAACTGTATATGTAAAAATAATTAAAATGGTAAAATTTATGTTGTATGTATTTTACTGCCATAAAAAAAGTACAAGGAAGTCCCCACATACTCTTCACCTAACCACCTTCCATAACGATAATGTAATATCAAAACCAGGAAATTGACATGGGTACACTCCAAAGCTAATTTAGGCTATCAGTTTTACAGGTACTCTGTGTGCGTGTGTGTGTGTGTGTGTGTGTGTGTGTGTGTGTGTAGCTTTATATAATTTTATCACCCATGCAGCACTAATAACCACATTCAAGATTCATAATTGCTTCATCACCATAAGACTTCCTAGTACTGGTCTCCTATGGCCACACCCAGTCCCCTCCATCCCTAATTCCTGACACTAATCAGGTTCTTCATCTCCACAATCTTTGCATTTCAAGAATGCAATGGGGCCAGGAATGGTGGTGCATATCTGTAATCCCAGTGGCTTGTGAGGCTGAGGGAGAATTATGAGTTCAAAGCCAGCCTCAGCAATTCAGCAAGGCCCTGAGCAATTTAGCAAGATGCTGTCTTAAAATTTAAAAAAAAAAAAAAAAAAAATTAAAAATAAAAAGGGCTGGGGGTGTGGCTTGGTGGTAGAGCACCCCTGGGTTCAACCCCTGGTACAAAAAAAACAAAAAAAGAATGTAACAGAATGAAATTCTACAAAGGATGTGGGGGCTTATCAGGTGAGTTCAACACTGGGAGCAGACTAGAGCTTAACTTCATTTTGTGATACAAAACCAGTAAGAGTATTCAGTTTGGTGACTGGTGGGTTGTGTGGCAGCTCTCCTTATACTTGCTGCCTTTAAAAATCAAGTTTGTTTCATTTATTGAATAGTTTTATAAAGAGACATTAGTTCATAAAATTTAATGTAGAGAACGAACAAAAATGGAATCCTACCGTATGGAGTAGGTAATCTTTTGTGACTGACTCTTTTCATTCAGCATAGTTACTTGCCTTCAGATCCACACAAATTATTGCACATATCAACACTTTGTTCCTTTTTGTTGCTAACTTGTAATCAACGATTTGGATATAAATGTCAAATATATCCTTTCATGCAAAATTAACTAAGAGACTATTCAATTTTCTATCTACATTAAGACCATTGGTAAACTCCAGTGTGGCCACAATAGGAGTAGCCATCCCATGGACTCACCAGCATATCCTGGCCTCCACTCCACTCACCTCCCCAGACGCCTTTGTTGAACCACAGGCTATGTCTCCTTGAAGAAAAATGTCCTTACAGGGCAAGCTTTCTTGTCATCCTGCTTGCTAATGTCATCTTGGGGATCCCAGTGGACAAGGCAATGTGATATAATGGGATCCCCTTGTCCACAGAGATGGAACACTTTCCACCCTCCTCTTGTTCAACCCAGGTGCTGAGACTGCCCAGGAGGCTGCAAGGGGACAGACAGTTGGGACTTCTCCAGAAAGAGGGTAAGCTCTAGGAACCATTGTTTTTTTAAATAAGATGTTGTTTTCAATTCTCAGAAGGGAGCTTGACTATTTCCACCCCTCGCTATCATCCAAGCATCCTTGCACTAGGATTTGGCTATTTCCCTGACTGTTGCCCTCAGTAAAGCATAAACTCCAGTCCCTGAGCCTAGCAGAGTGCCTGGCCCCACACCACTCAATGCATGGTGTTATTGAAGGAGAGGGGCCAAGTTGCAGGGGTCAGTTTACAAAGAATGGCCAAATCAGGCAAACAAGACTTCATTTTACACCATTTTCAAAACCTGCTCCATCAGCTGTTTGACAACAAGTTGGTGTCAGAGTACATGAGAGAGGAACAATAAAATAGTCGTCTTCTTCCTCTTCCTCTCTTCCAGCCCTGATGGCCCTCCCCTTCCCCAAGGCCTTTCTCCCAGACAGGAGAGAACTCCATTTTCTGGGCGGGGTGGGGTTTCTTACTGAAAGCGGGTGTTAGAAGAGGTGGAAAGGGCTGGCTGGATGGAGGTGGGCGTGGAGATGGAGGTGAGTAGTTCAGGGAGGCTCATCAGCTACCTAGAAATGAAGAAGCAGAATTAAGTACTCCATCCCCTTCAAAGAATAGAGATAGCCTTTCTCTCCATCTCCCTTTCTTGCAACCATACCTTAGCTTCCTGACCTTTGACTCTTTGCCACAGGCAACCTGAAAAGTTTATATTTCTAGTCAAATAGATGGAAACCCAGAGTGGCCACCACCCAACCTCTTGTCACTGCCCTGAGGCCCCAGATCCTGGGACCTTACCCAACAGCTTGGCAATTGCTCCTCTGAGGAGGATCAGGGGTGCAGCTGTAACTAACCTGGAAAACATGCAATTGTAGATACCTGGGTTCTTTAAGAAGAACAGATGCTGTGCAAACTTAAGAGTTTGCTCCCCACATCCCAAGGATCCTGAAGGTGACTGCTCACAGGTGGGCGAGCTGTATCATTTTCTGTGGGACTCCATAAGGAGTAGGTGAGGACCTGGCACCAGAGTCTCCTCCATGTGTGCTTCACATCTTCCAGGTTTCCTTCCTGGAACTTACTGGAGTATCGGATGCTATGGCCTCTTCCAACCCTGGAGATGGAGTAGAGGTCCTTCTTTGACAAATAAGAAACGTAAAGCTTTAGAGATTTTATCCTGGACTTAAATAACCCAGGGTTGCCATACATTTCTACCTAACATTTGGTTTACTTGGCAAACTCTGTTTCACTAACTTGGTACTTCATCAATTCACTCAGTATTCACTGACCATTATCTGGTGGCCAAAAGTAGTTCCAACTTCTGGACTTTGTTCTTCAGAGTAAAAGACTGTACTTCTTAGAAAAAAAAAAAAATCACCAAGTCCTTAGAATCTCTATTGACACCTGTGGGCTAATGCAGGCTCCAGAAAATCCAAATGGCCAGGAGACTGGAGTCAGCAGGATTTCACCTGCATAGTCAATTTTTATCCAGAATAGTGCTCTGCCTGCATTAACTTGTCACCAGTGAAGTGAAAATATGAACCTAGGGAGTATGATAGAGTTTGACGTGAAGAGACATCACAGAAGAGCTAATGCTCTTCTGTGGATGTGGAATGTCCTTAGGGCTGTCCCTGCTCCCCAGGTTGTCACCAGTAAGGACTATCGCCATACCCACACAGCTTTGGAGATTTTCTCCTGGACTTCAGTGACCCAGGGTTCCTGTACATTCTATCTAGGATGACCCCTCCTCTTCCTTCTAGTCAAAGCTTCATTTGACCCCCTCACAGTTGGACCACTTGCTCTCTTTGATCAGGAAGAAGGCGGGCCTGAACAAAGACTCCAGGGCCGGAGGGAGTTGGCATTCCTAGGGATTGGCAGAAGGCCAGGATGATAGTGAAAATTAAAATGAGATAAGGTTGGAGAGCAGGTAAGGACTGCCTGTGCAGAACCTGCTGACCTTCCTCCCAACATCCTGAGCAGGGAAGAAGAATTTGCAAATTTCTTACATGTGCCTTTGCTTAACAAAGCTTTCTGCCCTCATTGAAGCCACAGAGCAGAGTTTGATTGCCCTGAGAGAGGCACTGCGAGCAGAAGGAACTAACCAGAGGGATCAGCAGTGACATCCGCAGACAAGTCACGTCACACTGGGGTTTGAGCTACAGAAAGAAAGAAGAATGTGCAAGTTCCTGCGAGGAGCCTTGGTGCCAAATGGCTCCAGGGAAACTCAGGCTTCTTGGGGCAGCTTCAATCCTGCTCCTCTATTCCCCCGTGACTGAAGATCCTCTGATCTGCCAATCCCCTCCTCTGACCTGCCCTCTTCACCTGCACCTTCCCTCTGTAAGAGGCCCCGCCCTCCCCTGGAACACAGAGTTCTCTGCCCCTGGACTCTGGGAGGGCCTGGACCAGGTCAGGATGTGCTGAGGCAGGTGGGGCATGCCAGGGGAGGGGGAGAAGGTCAAAGATGGAAACTGAGGGGGAAGAACAAAGGGACAGTCGTAGGGTTTTCCCCTCACACATTTGGGCTCTTCCTCTGACAAAAGCAAAGGGTGCAGATTTTGAAAGTGGAATGGAATCCCATCATGTCTGTAGAGTTTGGCCAGCCCTTGTAACTCCACCTGACCTCGCTTTGACCCTCTCCAGGCCTGCATCTGCCGGAGCCATCATAAAAAGTGCCCACTGTGTGGCAGGCAGACAGAAAACATGAACTGGATGAGGAGGTAAGGTGGCCAACCAGCCTATTTGCCAGGGACAGGAATTTCCCAGGACATGGAACTTTCAGTACTAAAATTAGGACAGTCCTGGACAAACTGGGACAGTGGGTAACCCTAGTAGGAACTGATCACCCTGTAGAGAAGGGAGATTACGGCACAGGAGGCTAGTGGACACTGGCAGGTAGGAGTGAAGACTTTCCCTCTTACTACTGGAAATGCCATTCCTGGCCCTCAGGCCTCTTGACAGGCGCTCTGGGTGCCCGTTTCCATGATGGCAGCCCAGCAGAACCTAAGCCTATAGGATGGGCAAAGGGTGTTGTTGAGACTGTGCTGTCCCTGCTGTTGGCTAAGGTTGTTCTCATTCTATCAAACTGCCAGAGCCTGTCCACTGGGCTTCCGTAGGCAAAGGTCAGCTAAGGACAGGCTGATTAGCTTGCCCCTCAGGGCCTTTCTCTTGGTGACACAGCCTCTGGCTCAGAACAAAGGCCCCTCATTTTGCAGAAGCACTGCTTGTTAACTGTGAGAGTGCTGTCCCCTGCCGGCCACAGGGCTGTGTTCAGGAGTAAGTTCAGCTGCTCCACAGTCACAGCCCCGCCTCCTGGAAAGCAATGAATCAGACTTGCACCGAAAAGAAACTGGGGACCCTCCTAAAGGGTATACTGTGAAAGGCACTGGAAGGTTCTCCAGTGCCAGAACTCTCAGGCCAGTCATGGGCTTCTAGAATTCTAGTCCCAGTGGTACATTGGAGCTGGTTGTACTGAAGTCAATTATTAAATATTCAGGAATTTTACAAACTGCCTTGTCAGCTTGAAATTAGTCGTGATGGGAGTATTTACACCATGGAAATTGGCAAATGCTGCAAATTAGAGTTTTTCTCAATTTCCAAAGCCCTCCAGTCCATTTGTCAGCACACCACTGTAATGATCCATCAAACTTAAAAGAGGTAGCTGGGCACATATTTAGCCTGTCTCTAATTATGAAAATGGGCTAGGCATGTGGCTCAGTGGTTGAGTGCTCCTGGCTTCAATCCCCTGTACCAAACAAAAAACAAAAAACAGGCTGGCAGTGATAGAGTACATGCTTAGCATATGTGAGGCCCTGGGTTTCAACTCCAGCATGAAAAAAAAAAAAAAAAAAAAATCTTAAAATATTGTCTGTTATGTGGGAGAGGGAAAATACCAGCCATTAGTAGAGTTGTTCTCAGATAAATCACCAAGTATGGAATTGATGTCACAGAGAAGAGATGCATTCTATTAATAGGGAGATTATTCATTTTTATATGAGGGAAGTTGTGAGGAAGGAAACTTCTTAATCTTCCTAAGATCAGCTCACGTGTAGTTGAGGGCACTGTTTGAGTAACAGCTCTTGTGGTGGCTAACGGTATGCCAATAGGCAAATTCCTCCACATCTTTAGCTCCCAGATTCCCTTTTTGCAAGCAGAGGTAGTGCGAGAAGTAGTGGTCCAGTTTGTAAGTTCATAAAGGGCAGGAATCAAATCTGATTCAAACTTAGATTAGATTGCACCTGATTAGAAAGATTATATTAACGAGAGGCAGATTGCATAGAATCTAGCAAAGGGGGAACAGAGTAGTGATCTTCCAGTGTAAACAGACACAGAGCTGAGAGAGCACGGGCTCTGCTGGAAACATTTCTATAGAACCCAGTGGACTAATACCCAGGACTATGGTCCCCTCCAAGGCTTTATGCTCACCTATTAACCTTTAGATGAATGGTTTGGTTTTGTTTTTGCTGAACTCCTTGAAAGAAGCTGTCCTGCAGAGTCTTAGAAAGTCCTGGCTAGTCTTAGAAAGTTGTGAATGAGTTGGCGCTGCACTGCTTTGAGTTTTGTTAAATAGGCTAAGGTTAGATTTGATTGCACAAGACAGAAAACATAAAATAGCACAAAGTATATATTTATTTGTGTTAGAGCGGTCTGAGGCAGCTAGGTGGAAGCAGGGCATCAGGCAACCTGCGAGCACCAAAGGACAACCAATCAGACGCCAACAGATAAATAAACCCTAGTGGCATCTTGCAACCGCGGGTCAATCAACAGAGTCCCCAGCCAACCCCAGGGGGACACTAAACCCTCAAGTCCTCCCCCACCTATCCCTACAAAAACGCTGCCCCACTGGGGCCATGTGAGACTCCCCAGCCCTCCATCCCAGCCCTCCCCCTGGAGGAAGGGCAAATCTAGGCCGAGAGCCGATCTCAATGAAACTTTGTTCAGCTGCTTTTGGTCTGACTCCTTTTTGGTCACCTGCATCCCATCTTACAACTTGTATCCCATATCAATAAAGTCCATAGGTGGCAGTCTGGCAGATATGCAACTCCGCAACTACCTTTCGGTTCCACCATTCTCAATGGGTAGTTTTCACCTCATGGTGCAAGATGGCCACTCAAGCTCCTGCCATCAAGGTTGCCTTCTACTCAGCAGGAAAACCATATTTTCCAAAAGTCTACCACTTCTTATTACAAATCTTTAACCAGATGTAGTCACCTGACCTTACCAAGATACAAGAAAGGTAGAAAATGTCTTTATTCCAATGATCATAGGCACCAAGTACCTACTTAACAATTAAGGGTTCCATTTTTAATAAAATACTGACAGTCTGCCACAGTAGGTCAATTTCCCCAAGCCTGCTCACATCCCCATCAGGGAACTTCTGGACCACAAGCCCTAGGTTAAGTCTTCCTTGGGCCCCAACATGGGAGGGTGACTAGATTCCCTTCTGTGACACTCTCTCCTGCCTCCTATTGATGGCAGAGCCCCTTTCTGTTGCCTTTCTAGAACCTTCCAAAGTTTCCCTTCTTGTGGCCTTAGCACTTTAGGCCTCCATGTCCACGGATCAGGTCACTGTAACAATCTCCTTGTGGTTCCTTCTGCTTCTCCTCTTGCTCTCCTTCACGCCCTCCTGCAGGTGGCTTACCTTTCCTAAAGGCCAAGTCCTACCATGATAAGTCCCTGAACAGGAACATCAGTCCCTGTCTAGAAGTCCAAGATCCTTAGAATTCCAAAGACCATGAACAGGCCTTTACTGGCATTTTGAACTTCAATTCCCTCAGACACTTGAAGCTCCAGTCAGAAAGCGCCACGTGCCACTCCTTATCTGTGATATGCGTTCCTCAGCCCCATGCCTCGTCCACTGCTTGGCAAGCCATTCCTTTGTCTCTGGCCTTTAACTCCACCCACCTCATGAAGCTCAGCTAAAAGCCTCTTCCTCCAGGAAGCTTCATCCAGCCTTGAATGAGTCTTGCCTCCCAAGTGTTTTCATAGGACTTTATGCTTCTTTTGGGCTTGGACTAGAAATCGTTGTGTTCCCTTCTACAGGGTGATCTTCCACCAAGCTTGCTTGCTTCCAGCATCAGTGCCTGCCATATCAGCACCATGCAATGGGCAGTGGAAGAACTGAATTGCAGAGTAAAGTTGAGGCTCCATAGAAAAGATCCAGTTGGAAATAGGATATGAATTTGAACAACTCATGGACTGATTGATCCCCGGGGTCTCCTGGAATGTGGAGTGGCCCTTTACACTAGCCTGGAAGCAGGCATTTGGGTTCCATTTGAATACACAATGTCGATCCAGGACTTCCCCAAAGTGAAACCCCTTCTGGGCTTGTGCTTGAAGAGCCACGAGCGGCTATGGGGTGGTGTTAGTAAGGATTATCATCATCTCTCCCTTATATTTTAAGGTTCAAAGTCTGAATAGCCATGAAAATTAAAGCTTTGGGGAGGGGTGGAGGTATTTGAAAGGAAACTTTGAAGTGTCTAGACAAACTATTCATTTTTCAAATGAAGGGCCTCAGTGCCAGAGAAGCAAGGTCATACAAGGTCACACACCAAGTTCACCCAGCCAGATATAGGATGGAACTGAGACTCCCAGTTCCCACTCTACTATTTCTCTATTCATCCACATCTAGGGTTGTCTAGGGTGAAGACACCCTCAATTCTAATAGTCACATCCAGTTTTGGGGACTAAATCGTGAAGGTTACGCAGAGATTTGTGTATTGCTGATCTTTATTTTCCCCATCAAATTATTTTATGCTTAACAACCAAAGACAGATGACGTGTAGTTCATTCTCAAAGTTCAAATTCTGTATGACTTTCCATCAGTTATTGCAATTTTTTCTCTTCTTTGTTCATAATTCCTTTACCTGAGGAGGTAATGAAATTTTTCTGATTTTCTGTTCGGACTAAGGGTCACTGGGATCTCCCATTCTCCCTCCAGTGTGTAACTGACTAGATCTGATTGGAAGAGATAAGACCATGAGCCGTTGAAAGGTCCTTTGTTTGTGGATTACAAGCAGGTCATTCAGTTTATCCCATTCATTATTCCACCCTACTTTTTGAGTTGCAAGGTTAAGGCCTGCGGCAAAATGTTGATGGAAGGGAACATTGAGCACCAGGTTGTCCTGTGTTTGCCTTCATTCCAATCCACTTTCACCTCCCTTAGCTGGTGAAGGTTAGGGCTATAGCTCAATTCTCCAGTGACTCACTCCAGGAAAAGGACATGTGACAAGAACCTGGCTCTCATGGGACTGCCTGCCAGGGGTGCCAGGACAGAGATGGCATTGTTCAGGGACGATTCAGGAAGTCAAACATCCGGAGACGGGTGTGCATCGAACAACTCACCCCACAGGCTGGAAGAGAAAACACCCCCCCTCCCTGCTCATCAATCTGTATATTTACTTGTAAAGGGCACTCAGAGGACTTCAGATTCTTTATTCCCTTGGGTCTCAAATGTGGCATTCCTGATGGTCCAGGAAAGGGAGCAGGGGCCATTATTCCTAGAGGTGCTTGCCTACTGGCACAGTGATCCTATCCTTCCTCCCTCCCTTTGAGATACAAACTATCCCCACTCTCATTTTACAGGTGAAGCAATTTAACCACACAGAAGTTAAGTAGCTTACCGAAGCCATCTGGCTTCTAAGTGACAGACCCAGGATTCACACCTGGGTCAGGGTTGACATTGAAGTGCATTTCCAGTGTCAGAAAAGGTCTCTTTTCCTGCCAGTGTGCAGGCTTCCTCTGAAGATCAGTGCTTCCTCCCAAACACATCTTTGTTCTGATCTCCTCCTTTCTCTCTATCCACCCTTCAAGCCCCACACGTACTCCACTTGCCCCATGAAGACTTCCTGATCAGCCAAGCAATGGCTTTCATTTCCTCTCACTGTCTTTTTCTCTCTCTCCTTCTCATAATTCTCTCTGCTTGCTTTTCTGACCCAGTCCTTAAACAGAATATAATTTAGCTCATACAAACACTTTCATGTGCATAAGGTAACTCCCAAGCATGCTCCAAACCCCTCCAGGGCACAGATGATGTCTCTGTTTTGCTCTGTGAATTCTTAGCACAATGAAAAATACCAAGGAGCTGCTGGTAAACACAGAGTGAATGATTGACTGGTTGATTTCTGAGAGAGGCCAATGGAAATCCTTGTGACTCTTAAGCAGTGAAGCTCACAAGACTCAAGACAGGTGGTTGTTTCCTTGGTCAACACTTACCTTTGTCTACAGTACAAAATTCTCTCCCTTTCTGGAAGGGGACACTGACATTGCTCAGTGCTGAAACCATGCCTAAGCACCTGTCAGCAGTAGGGAGGAAAGAGCCAGAGGGTCAGCTCCTGAGTGTCCCAGAATTTGCCACTGTCTTGTCTGTTCCTTAATCTTGGGCTCTCACCCTTGGCTTCTTCCCACAGGTTCATCTCTCAGCCTCATCCTAGACCTTAGTCATGGCAGTGTAAACACCTTGGTCAACAATGTCACCTCAAATCTTCTCTAGTGGCAAAACTGCCTGCACATATGCCCTTCCCCCATCTTTTCCTCCTCCCTCCTGGAATTCTGCTTATTTTCTTTCTTGATAATGTATTACCCCTTCTCATCGTGTAGTCTATCCAGCTGGAGATCTTTGAGAACGGTGATGTCAGAATGCTGACCCTTTCGTGGCATGTCTGCTGCGCGGAGGTGCCCCGGGGTACTAGAACCCTGCTCAGTTGGCATCGCTTGCTTCTCCCTTCTCCCGGGCTGCCCCTTGTCTTTCGTTCCAGCCCGACCTGAAGTGCAGAAAGAGCACTGCAGCTGCATCCTGGGCCACCTTCCCCTAGACCCTGGGGGTCTCTGTCTGCACGGGATGCCAGCCTGGGCCCTATGGCTGGAGCGTGTACCTTCTCACCACCCACACCTCACCCAGGTGTGTGACGCCCCAAAGTGTCATCCTTCTTCTATTTTTGCAGGACCGGAGATGGAACCCAGGGGCGCTTTACAACTGAGCCACATCCCAGCCCTTTGTATTTTATTTCCAGACAGGGTCTTGCTAAGTTGCTAAGGCTGGCCTCAAACTTGCCATCCTCCTGCCTCAGCCTTCCCAGTCACTGGGATTACAGGTGTGTGTCATCGCATCCAGCTGTCATTTCTTACCTTTATTCAGGATGCCTAGTCCTGTGATTGTCACATCAGAGGTGGGCAGTCAATAGTAACTGAAGGTGGAAAGGAATAGCAAATGAAAAATGGCCTTGGTTCCACTCTGTGAAAAACATTCAACATATCAAATCAATCTGACATTTACAGTTGAGCCCCTTAAGCAGGTCTCTGTGCTAGACAGAACATTAGTGTAAGAATAGAATAATCTAACCACCTCATCTACAAGATGAAGACCAAGGCAGGGGAGTGACTTGCGCAAGGTCGTACAGAACACGAATAGCAGCCTGGGCTACACCAGACCCTTCTTTTCCTTGCCATAGGCTCCTCCTCAGTCAGAATTTCAGTCAGAGCATGATTTGCTCCCAAACCACCCTTATAATTCAGGCTTTTCTCCCAATTATTTCTAAGCAGTGAGGTCTGCGCTAGAGCTGCTCACTCTAGCTGGCTCTGCTGCGTCCTCCTTGAATGCATGTGCATATCAATGAGCGGATAAGGCTAGGATCCCTGAACTCTGGCTGATTCTCCAGGGCCAGCACGGGGACGTTAGCCTGATTAAGAGCACGTACTGAAGGCATCTCCTTTCGGCCTTACAGTTGGATGTCCTGCCATTGCCTTGCCTCTGCAGGCCGACGGTGCTGTCCTTGCCAGAACCATTCTTGTGGAGCCTATGAGGCTTTTATTGTTGTTTTCAGCAAACAGCTGATGCCTCATGGAGAATTTAGCGCTTGCTCGTCCCTTTCCATTTATCTTCTGGTGTATGTATTTTCTCTTCTCTATTAGCAGGGGCACTTCCTGCAAAACTAGATCTCTGTCACTTAGTGGTTTCATATGTTCCTTCTGTTCATAATCCACCTGGAGTCACAATCTTGTCTCTGGGACAGAACAATTGGTTGCTATGGAAACGACTGTACCGCCCCAGGCAGCAACCTGCATGTGCCTGAGAGAATCTGGAGTGGTGGGGGCATTCCGGAGAAGCACAGGGATGGGGTGGACATGGGCCACAGGTCCTGCATGTGGCTTTTAATTTTTATTATTTATCTATTATCTGGCCTATTTGTGTTTGTTTTGAAATAGGGCCATGCTATGTTGCTCAGTCTGGCCTTGAACTTGTGATCCCCTTGGCCTCCTGAGTACTTGCCTGCTTGAATGTGACTTTTTAGACCAGTGGTTAACTTCTCTCAGCCCTCTTGGTCCCTCTGCCCCTCTTCCTACTCAAAGCTGGGTATGTGTGTGCGCTTCTAGGAACACATCTGCTCCGGTTGTTGTAGCTGTCCACAGAGACCAAGCCAAGCTCAGCTGGCCACAGGTGCTTGGAAATGCTATGCCCTGATACAAATGGGTAAACTCAGACCCCCAAGCATCCCATTAAACCTACTTAGTCCCACTTCTTGTTCAGTAGGCCTGGAGGAATGGGCAAATTGGATAGCTCTGGATCTGATTTTGAACATCGATAACCCAATGAAAAGAAAAAATTCTAACGCTTTAGTTGCTTAAAATGCCCTGAGGTGGTATAGGCCGAATGAGCAGACAATACTTTGTTATTTAAAAGTGCTTTATTTTTGTGGGTACATTTTTTGCTTCAAGTTTATCTTTGGTCTCAGTTTGCTGTGACCCAGAGAAGTGTTACCCCCAGGGCCAGTACACCCCCTTAAGGTCACCTGCTGAGACCCCTTCTGCATTTTCATGGGAAGGAGTGTGCATGACTGCCCAGCCCAAGGCAGCTGGGAGAACCTGAGCCCTTTCCAGAGTGCATTTTAGGACAAGGTCAAGCTCATAAACACAGGATGTGGATTGGGGGCCCTTTGTCAAGTGGGCCATGTTCCTGCATCCAGAGTCAGGGAGTGCAGAGCCGGTGAATGCTTTCTTGCTATGTGTGATTGAAGAAAAACAGCTGTGCTGGCTCTCTGGTGGGGTTGGTTTTGGTGGCCCAACTTCCTTTTCTGGACTCTGTCCCCAACTCAGTCTCCTGAGATGGGAGGAAGCTGATAGAGCTACTCTTCTCAGGTAGGAAAGGGGCAGAAGTCAGCATGCCTTTGGGATGGAGCAAGACTGAAGCTGAAGGCCACATCCCAGAGCAGTTCTGGAACTGCCTTGAGTACAGGGAAGGCAGCATCAGCCCAGAGGTAGGGTGCATGGAGCTGGGTTCCCCAACACTTAGTCCAGGGCTCTGTCCAGTCATGGGAAGAGGCACCATGCCTGGAAAGCAAAGAGCCTGGGAAGCGATCCTGGCACGGGGACAGGGTGTGTGCTAGGATATGGGTTTCCGTGGGTGCGCATGCCCAGACGAGAGAGACATGGATATGAGGGGCTTGCCTTTCTCCCAACCACAGGGCTGTTCATTGAGGGCGTTCTTCTGAGGTCTGAGGTGGTGCTGGGGTCAAGGGGTCCTCATCAGGCAAAAGCTCAAACCCACACAGAGTATACCAATCATTGACTGGTTTGGGGCTCCCAGGCAGGGCAGCTGGCCTTGGTCTGTGGTGGCTTGGAGAAAACCTCTCTCCAGGACAGGTCACTAGCAACTCAGGAGGCTGAGGCAGGAGGATTGTAATTTTGAAGTCAGCCTCAGCAATTTAGCAAGGACCTATCTCAAAAAAAAAAAAAAAAAAGTTTCTTAAATAACACAGGCTGGTGATGTAGCTCAGTAGTAAAGTGCCCTTGGGTTAAATCCCCAGTACTGAAGGAAAAAAAAAAAAAAAAAAAAAAAAACAAGAAGTCACACCAATCACCCCTCCCTGCCACTCAGGCCTGCTATGAAGACCATCCTGATTTTCCTGTACTGTCTGGCCTGGGCTGAGTGAAGCTAGAGAAGACTCTCACCTGCTTCTGCTTCTGACAAACCTCTACAGTTGCAGCGTCATGAAATGAGGGTTTGGATAGTGAATTTTAAAGTTCTTCCTAGATTTCTACCCTCCCTGTAAGAGAAGAGCAAGAGCCCCAGAGACACCTCCCATGGAACAAATGACCTCCCCCGAGTCCTCACTGCTTATATTGGGGTAGCAATCACCCATGGAGTCAAAGCCCCCCCTCTCCAAAACTGTGCTGGGAAAGGCACAAACTCAAACTCAGGCTGTGTGACCCTCTACAAGATGGCACCTCTGAATTAGTCACTTTGGAGACAGAAGCATAGACTGGCCTTAGAACTGAGGGGCCCTCAGGGGTACAGAGGGAATCCAGGACAGACAGGTCCAAATGCTCCCTCAGCATCTGGACCAGATGCTCCGATGTTTCCAAAGACACTATTTTGGTGAGTTCTTCCCGGGAGAGAGGGAAAGCAAAGCTGAAATACCAAAGCTGCAGAACCAACCCGAGGCTCATTAGCATTGGCAGGCGGCAGCTGTCTTCCCCTGATAGCCTTGGTCCCAAATAACAGAAGAACCACTGCAGGCAGAGGAACCTAAAAGCATAAGGCACAGGCTTGCAAATCTGTCCCTTCGGCTCTGGTCAGCTCAGATCCAGTGCTGCATACTATACCCAGGGGTCCTCTTCACAGCACGCCCAGGAGGAAGACAGAAGGGTGGTTACAGGGGAGGAGAGTGGGGAATGCAGCAAGAGGAAGAAAGTTCTGGGCTGGTCACAGCTCCTAAATCAGGTCTGGCTAGAGTTGGAGATAGCCGCATTATGGGAAAGACCGAAAGGTTAATATGAAGCCAGATGATACTGAAAAAGAACTATTAGAAAGGCTAAGGGGCTTAATATTAGATTACTGGCCCCTGGTGGATACAGCTTCCAGCTTCCAGGAAAGAATCTGATACAGAGAAATCTGTTTAGTGATGGCTCTGGGTCTGGCTTTGTGGATACTATTTTCTTGCTGGTAACTAAGAAAAAGATTATTCTTCATTCACTTGAGATTCATTCTCTCCTCCCTGCCCCTCTTCTTCCTTTCCTTTTCTCTCTCCTGTTGGTCAATGTCTGATTTTCTTCAGGTTCTGGGATGAATTTTAGGAACCCACCTGTGAGGGAACCTTCCCCTATACTTTGTTCCCACTAAGAAAAGTTCTTTCTCAAAGCGACCTGTGGTGCCCTTCAAGAGTGTTCTGGTCAGTGTTGGTTGTGTTCTTGAGATGGTTCAGAACACTGAGTGGTTTCCTAGCTTGATAGCTCTGCCCAGGAGAGATTTTCTGAGACAACAGGAGTTAACCCAGACACAGGGAGCCATGCTGGTGGACTTTGGTGGCTGAGGAGACTCGGGGGAAGACAGGGAATTCCCATAGTCCCCACATGCCAAAACTCATCAATTCCTCCCTGGGAGCTTTGTAACATAGAGATTCCCATACCCAGCTGGGATAGAACTTCAGAAGGAGCATTTTGAGAGTCTGCACATTCTAAGTTCCTCACACATCAGGACCAGCCTGGTTTAGAAATTGCTGGCTCTGGAGACACAAGGAAAAAAGGCAAGGCAAGGCAAGGAGTGGCCAGGGTCCCCTTAGACTTTGGACCTTGGCCATTCATGTGACTTCTTGTTCCCATCCTAGCCGGCAAGTTTCTTGGGGCAGACATTTGATCTCACTCATTATGATGATTCCCACACAGGGTTGGACACCTACAGTATGTGAGAACCAAATTGATTTTCAAAATCTCTCTGCTTTCCAGATCCTGAAACCTGTCCAGTTTTCAGAGGCCTGGCTGGTGGAGACCCAACTTGTCCCACAGAATAAATACAGGCCTATAATAAACTAACAACCATGGTCACAAGAGCACAGGAGCCCGGAGCTCCTAGTCACCCTAGGAATCCACAGTGGAATCTCAGAGACCACTGAGAGGAAAGAGCAGAGGCCTGCAGCTCTCCCCTCACCCCCTCAGCCAGGGTAGCTCTTTCATAGCTTTGTGTTACTATTGCAATGATCTCTGAATTGGTTTCCTGGCTTCTGCCCTTACCAGGCCCCTAGTTATTGCCCCCTGTTGAGAAAGATTGCTTCAGAACATGAGGCCAGTCACATCGCTCTCCCATTCAGTACCCTGCATTGGCTTTCCCTTTCACTTAAATGACAATCCCAGGTCCTTGTCATGTTCCCGCCATGCTGACTCCTTCAGACCCCTGTCCATACCAAGCAAGATCTTCTCGAACACCCAGGCACCTCCAATCTGAAGCAGGGTCCTCTGTCCTCAGATACCTGCGTACTTTGGTTCTTGTCCTGACCACCCTATCAAAAATGGTGCCCTGTTCAGCAGCCTCTGGCCCCTTATTCTGCTTCAGTGACTGTCTCCCCTTAAGAGAGTATACGCTCCATGAGGGCAAGGAATTTGTTCACTGCTGTGCCCCCAGCACTGAGAACAGTGCCTGGCACATATTAGGTGTTAAAGAATTGCTTTCCAAATTAATTAGATTGGCTGTGAGTCTAAAATTATTCCATACATTTTCTTCTTTACACATTTCTGTCTTTAAGTAACACATATGTATTGTTTCTAGAGTTACAAAAAGCCGTAAATGGCAGAGCCAGTCTTTTTCCCAGGACTGCTCTTTGGGAACTGATCCTCTAGATAAGGACTTACGAAGATGAAGGAAGACACCAGGACCTGAGTGTGAGGAGCCCCAGGCTCCTTAGTGCACAGAACTCTGCAGAGCTAAACAGCCCTATTTACCTGATGGCACCTTGTCTTGGGGTCAGAAGGAAGAAAGCTGGGGAAGTAGAGAGAAAGAGTGAAAACAGGAAGATCAAAACACGCCACCAACATTCGCCACCTCCCCCAGCCCAGTGCCGGCAGGAACACGAACACTCCCAGGGACACAGACCCCAGGCATCCTCTTTAAGCGCTGCTGCTGCTACGGACCATTATCTAACTGGCACAACTCTCTCTTCTCGGCCAGGGTTTCTCTTTCTGTTCTTTGGGGCCTATTATTCTCAGGCCTGGTACCTGCTGCCTCTACTGTTTGTATGACCGAATCCAGAACAAAGAACCACGTTGGCTATGGGAGCAGGTCCCTGAGATTTAGGGCTGGGAGTGTAGATCAGTGGAGCCCCCTTACCTAGTCTCTGTGTTGGAGCCCCTGATGTCCCATGGGGTGAGGGTGTCAGGCTCTCCATGTCTCAGTGTTGAAGTTCAGAGAGAACCCAGCAGTGCAGGGAGAAGCACAGTCTCACACTGAAGCAAGTTAAGAAATGAAATCATCTTTCACTTGACTATGGGTTCATTTTCTGAGAGATGCTTGTCTGATACCCTCATAAGGCCCCTCTGAAATGGGCAAGTGAGAAAAGGATGGGGGCGGGGGGTGTCATGTTCCCCTCCCTTCTCCAGCCTCAGAGTTCTGCCATGAGAGACATAAGAAGTCCAAGACCCTGGATCCGACTGGGTCCTGGGGTCACCTGACTCGCACCTGTTTTACTCTGACCCACCAGTCTGCTCCCAGAACACTGGGAAACAAAGTAGCTCATTTCCTGAGTTAAGATTTTCTCAAGATGCACTAAAAGGGGTTCAGCCAACTTCTGTGAAGCGCCACATACAGTCTGGTCTTTGTCACCTATTTTCCTTTTTCCTGACAATCCTTTAGAAATGTAAAAAAACATTGTTAGCTCCTGGGCCTTACCAAAGAGGGAGTCAAGGGTTGGCTGAGTACAGCTGTGGGCCAAATCCAGTCCACAGCCTGTCTCTATAAAATAGAGGTCTACTGACACTCAGTCACACTACTCTGTTCACGGATTGTCAGAGTGAGGTACATGAGACAGAGACTATAAGGACAACAAAGTAAACAATATCCATGCTCGGGCCTTTAATAGGAAGCATCTGCCCTGCTGTAAAGTAATAATGCAAGTAGCTCACACATATTTCAGTTTTTAAATTGTTCCATGCATATTCATTTCCATTTAATACTTGAAATCATTTTTTTTAGATTAGTATGAGCCCCATTTCTCAGATGAGAAAACTGAGTCTGGAAAGGTTAAGGCTCGCCCAGGTTTGCAGGGATAATAAATGGCAGAAGCAGAACCAAGCCTAGATGTCTGATCTCTAAACTAGGAGTTTTTACCAGATGAAGTGGCTCCTGAATGAGGGAAATCTGTGATGCCTGAAATATGTTTCTTGCTTGGCCCCAATAGTAAAGCAGCAGCAGGTTTCTTGGTGCCTGGGTCGGAGAGAGAGAGAGCAGGCATGAAAAGCGACTGGACTGAGATTGTACAGAAACTTGTAAGATTCTTAAGGAGAAGGTGGTGGTGCACACCTGTAATCCCAGTGACTTGGGAGGCTGAGGCAGGAGGATCACAAATTCAAGTCTAGCCTCAGCAACTTAGCAATACCCATCTCAAAATAAATAAATAAATAAATAAACAAACTAACTAAAAGGACTGGGGATGTGACTCAGTTTTAGAGCACCCCTGGGTTCAATAAAGGGTACTGCAAATAAATAAGATTTGGGGCTACGAGTGTGGATCAGTGGTAGTGTGCTTGCCTAGCATGCATGAGTCCCCGGGTTCAATCCCTGGTCCTGCCAAAAAAGTTGTAAGAAGATTCTCATGGACCATCCACTGGGCAGAGAAGGTCACCAAGACCTTTCTATGCACAGGAAAGAGGGCTGGCTGGCAGGCAGGAGAGCTGTCCCCTAAAAGCCAACTTTGGATCCGGTAAGTATTTAACAGGTAGCCAAGTCACTGTTCAATCTTCCCACAGAAGCCTGGACTGTCCTCCCTCCAACCCAGTCCTCTGTCTTGTTTCCTCTAGAACTAGGAACTGCTGGGCCATCATTTGTGTGCGAGAGACCTCCAGTGGACGTCAGTGGTATTGCCACCCCTAAGAGCCGCTCTGGAAACAGCCTCCGACTCCCAGAGCAGACACTTCCTGAGCCTGGCTGTACAGGCAGCTGTTGCTTCCAGTAACTGCGACAGTTCAGCATAAAGGACTGTGATCCTCTTCAAAGCCCTCCCTGGGCGAGTTTGGTCCACTTTCTAACAGTGCCACCTTTCCACAGGACTCATTTGAAAACTTCCTTTGGCCCTGACTTCATGACTTTCCCTGTGCTTTTAGAGTCCTGTCTGCCAGCAGATTTAACCTTCCAGAACAGCTTGGCCTTTGTGAAACTTCATCTTAACTGCCCACAGTTCAGCTTGCTCCACAAATTAATTTGTGTGTCCCATACTGTTGTCATTTTGGGTTTTTGTTATTGTTTAGGGGTTTTTAAATTTTGAATTAGCAAGTCTGCAAAAAAAAATCAGATACTTGATATGAGTTCCTATGCTAAATTATCAGTAGCTAATGGCTGAAGGTGAGGAGGTGCTGCCCTCTTTGGACAAAGATTCTCCCATTTGCCACAGTCCCCACCACTCTCTATCGCCTCTTATTGCCCTGCTATTTGATGACATTACCTTCCTGGTTCGTAGAGAAGCTTTGTAGTTATCTCACATGTAGAAAACAATTGTCAATATAATAGCAGCTGCCACAGGTAGCAGACACTATGCTAAACCCAGTATGTACATTTTCTCAATCCAGTGAGAATAGGTATCATTATCACCAATTTACAGAAGCAGACCAATTTACAGTCAGTTGTCCATAATCCAGCAGCAAGATCTGCTCCATTCTCTTCACTGCTGTGGCCAACAGGTCTGAATTTAATCCCTAAGGTGGCAGAAAGTTATCTTGACAGAAAATGTCTTTATGAACTACAAAGGTTGAATTGAATTTCAGTGATGGACACATGCATTTATCTTGTCAGAGAGAATTGTCTCTTCTTGCTGGTTTAAGGAATTTGACCAGCTCAGTTAGGCATCAAGTGATTACTAGACTTCCTCTTTTCTACCCATAATGAGTTCAAGAATGGCTAATCATGATTTTGGTCATGAAGGAGACCAAGCATTTGGTGGTAAAGACATGAAAACATTCCCATTTGCCAACACATTTTGAAGCCACAGCGGCCATCTTGGATAATCATGGAAGCCATAGGTCCGATCTTTAGGTGGGGCAAATCCCATCCTGGGACGCCTGCTGGAGGCTTGAAGCTCATAGTCACGAACCTCTCAAGCATCAGGTTACTGAACTCTGGGAGGTTTCATTACTATATGACTGTTAAACAGTAGATTTTCTTTTTTCTCCTTATAGAAAACATTTAAGTTTTTATTTCTTTACTTTTCTTGCTCTCTTTTCCTTTTGTTTACCTGTTCCCTCAGAGTCTCTTTCTCCCTTTTTTGCATGCTAACATCCATTTTCTTTTGATTACACTCTCACCCTTTCTATTCTCTAGAACTTCTGTATAATCTTTTCTTATCCCATTAACAGCCACCTTCTACATCCCTCTGCATCCTCTTTGTCCTCCATTAGAAACTGCAGACCTTATTGCAAATCTGTTTGTTTTATTGAAGATAATATTTGAACTCATTCTGTGTATTATGACAATTTTGTTATTGTCCTCATAGGGGCTATTTGGTCTAGGATTGCATAGTGTCTAAATTGGGCACTGCTAATATTGATCTCCCCTTAAAGAAAGCGTTTTGGAAACCTATAGGGCCACTATAAGCCTATAGGGGGAAATCTGCAATACCCCAGATCTGCACTGCTAGAGGGGAAGATACATGAACAACATGAAAAAACAAGGGAAGAAAATGATCCAAACAAATCTAGATTCTATATTAATAGAATCCAATGACAGTATGTTAGAAATGTCAGAAAAGGACTTCAGATTATACATGATTAAGACGATTCACGAAGCAAAGGATGAGATAAAGAGCAAATGCAGGCAATGAATGATAATACCAATAAGCTGAAAGACACATACAGGAAGCAAAAGATCACTTCAACAAAGAGAGATTCTCAAAAAAAACAAAAACAAAAACAAAAAAAAAAACCAAACAGAATACCTCGAAATGAAGGAAACAATAAACCAAATAAAAAACTCAATGGAAAGCATCACCAAAAGACTAGACCACTTGGAAGACAGAACCTCAGACAATGAAGACAAAATATTTAATCTTGAAAATAAAGCTGCCCACACAGAGAAGATGGTAAGAAATCATGAACAGAATCTCCAAAAACTATGGGACATCATGAAAAGATCAAATTTAAGAATTATTGGGATTGAGGAAGGCACCGAGAGACAAACCAAAGGAATGAACAACCTATTCAATGAAATAATATCAGAAAATTTCCCAAGCCTGAAGAATGAAATGGAAAATCAACTACTACAAGAGGCTTACAGAACACCAAATGCACAAAATCATAACAGACCCACACCGAGGCACATTATAATGAAAATGCCTAACATTCAAAATAAAGAGGATTTATGCGAGAGAAAAGCATCAGATTACCTATAGGGGGAGACCAATACGGACAGCAGCCAACTTCTCAACCCAGACTCTAAAAGTTAGAAGGGCCTGGAACAACATATTTCAAGCTCTGAAAGAACATGGTTGCCAACCAAGAATCCTATACCCAGCAAAACTAACCTTCAGATTTGAAGATGAAATAAAATCCTTCCATGATAAACAAAAGTTAAAAGAATTTACAAATAGAAAGCCTGCGCTACACAATGTTCTCAACAAAATATTCCATGAGGAGGAAATGAAAAACAACAATGGAGGTCAGCAAAGGGAGGAACAACCTTAGAGAAAAATCACTCAAAGGAGAAACTAAGCCAACTTAAAAACCAAAAATAAGCCAAATGACTGGGAATACAAATCATATCTCAATAATAACCCTGAATGTTAATGGCCTAAACTCATCAATCAAAAGACATAGACTGGCAGAATGGATTAAAAAGAAAGACCCAACAATATGCTGCCTGCAAGAGACTCATCTCATAGAAAAAGACATCCACAGATAAAGGTGAAAGGATGGGGAAAAACCTACCACGCACATGGACTCAGTAAAAAAGCGGGGGTTTCCATCCTTATATCAGATAAAGTGGACTTCAAGCCAAAGTTAGTCAGAAGGGATAAAGAAGGACATTTCATACTGCTTAAGGGAAACATAAATCAGAAAGACATAACCACAGTAAATATTTATGCCCCAAATAATGGTGCATCCATGTACATCAAACAAATCCTTCTCAATTTCAGGAATCACATGGACCACAACACAATAATTCGGGGTGACTTTAACGCACGGCTGTCACCACTAGATAGATCTTCCAAACTAAAACCGAACAAAGAAACCATAGAACTCAATAACACAATCAATAACCTAGACTTAATAGACATATATAGAATATTCCATCCATCAATGAGCAGATTCACTTTATTCTCAGCAGCACATGGAAACTTCTCGAAATAGACCATATGTTATGCCACAAATTAGCCCTTAGGAAATGCAAAAAAACAGATACTGCCTTGTGTTCTATCAGATCATAATGGAATGAGAGTAGAAATCAATGATGAAATAAAAAAGGGAAATTAACACCTGGAGACTAAATAATATGCCATTGAATGAAACATGGGTAACAGAAAACATCACGGAGGAGATTAAAAAATTCTTAGAGGTCAATGAGAATGATGATACAACATATCAAAATTTCTGGGACACTATGACAGCAGTATTAAGAGGAAAATTCATTGCATGGAGCGCATTCCAGAAAAGAATGAAAAGTCAACAACTAAATGACCTAACATTACAGCTCAAAGACTTAGAAAAAGAAGAACAGAATAACAGCAAAAGTAGTAGAAGACAGGAAATAATTAAAATCAGAGCTGAAATCAATGAAATTGAAACAAAAGAAACAATTCAAAAAATTGACAAAACAAAAAGTTGGTTCTGTGAAAAAGTAAACAAAATAGACAAACCCTTAGCCACTCCAACAAAGAGAAGGAGAGAGAAAACTCAAATTACTAAAATTCGTGATGAAAAAGGAAATATCACGACAGACACCACTGAGATACAGAACATAATAAGAAGCTACTTTGAAAATCTGTATTCCAACAAAATAGAATCTACCGAAGACATTGACAAATTTCTAGAGACATATGCTCCTCCGAAACTGAACCAGGGGGACATACACAATTTAAACAGATCAATATCAAGCAATGAAATAGAAGAAGCCATTAAAAACCTACCATCCAAGAAAAGCCCAGGACCAGAACTCGGCTTCTCAGTCGAGTTCTACAAGACCTTCAAAGATCTCATTCCAATACTTCTCAAAGTATTCCAGGAAATAGAAAAGGAGGGTACCCTACCAAACTCATTCTATGAAGCTAATATTACCCTCATACCCAAACCAGGAAAAGACACATCAAGGAAAGAAAATTTAGGACCAATATCCTTGATGAATATAGATGCAAAGATCCTTAACAAAATATTGGCAAGCCATATCCAAAAACATATTAAGAAAATCGTGCACCACAATCAAGTGGGGTTCATCCCTGGAATGCAAGGATGGTTTAACATCCGTAAATCAATAAACATAATCCATCATGTCAATAGACTTAAGGATAAGAATCATATGGTTATTTCAATTGACACAGAAAAAGCGTTCAACAAAATACAACACCCCTTCATGCTCAAAACACAAGAAAAAATAGGGATAGTAGGAACATACCTGAACATCGTAAAGGCTATTTATGCTAAGCCCATGGCCAATATCATTCTTTTTTTTTTTTTATTGTAAACAAATGGGATACATGTTGTTTCTCTGTTTGTACATGGCGTAAAGGCATACCATTTGTGTAATCATAAATTTACATAGAGCAATGTTGTTTGATGCATTCTGTTATTTTTTCCCTTCCCCCCACCCCTCCCACCCCTCTTTTCCCTCTATACAGTGCTTCCTTCCTCCATACTTGCCCCCCTCCCTAACCCTAACTCTAATCCTAACACTAACCCTTCCCTCCCCCCCATTATGAGTCATCATCCACTTATTAGCGATATCATTCGTCCTTTCGCTTTTTGAGATTGGCTTATCTCGCTTAGCATGATATTCTCCGATTTCATCCATTTGCCTGCAAATGCCATAATTTTATCATTCTTTATGGCTGAGTAATATTCCATTGTATATATATACCACAGTTTCTTTATCCACTCATCAATTGAAGGGCATCTAGGTTGGTTCCACAGTCTGGCTATTGTGAATTGAGCAGCTATAAACATTGATGTGGCTGTATCTCTGTAGTATGCTGATTTTAAGTCCTTTGGGTATAGGCCAAGGAGTGGGATAGCTGGGTCAAATGGAGGGTCCATTTCAAGTTTTCTAAGGAATCTCCACACTGCTTTCCAGAGTGGCTGCACTAATTTGCAGCCCCACCAGCAATGTATGAGTGTACCTTTCTCCCCACATCCTCGCCAACACCTGTTGTTGCTCGTATTCTTGATAATCGCCATTCTCATTGGGGTGAGATGGAATCTTAGGGTGGTTTTGATTTGCATTTCTCCTATTACTAGAGATGTTGAACACTTTTCCATATGTTTGTTGATTGCTTGTAGATCTTCTTCTGTGAAGTATCTGTTCATATCCTTAGCCCATTTGTTGATTGGATTATTTGAATTCTTGGAGTAGAGTTTTTTGAGTTCTTTATAGATTCTGGAGATTAGTGCTCTATCTGAAGTATGATTGGCAAAGATATTCTCCTACTCTGTAGGCTCTTTCTTCGCATTGCTGATAGTTTCCTTTGCTGAGAGAAAGCTTTTTAGTTTGAATCTATCCCAGTTATTGATTCTTGCTTTTATTTCTTGTGCTATGGCAGTCCTGTTAAGGAAGTCTGGTCCTAAGCCAACATGTTGAAGATCTGGACCTACTTTTTCTTCTATAATCTGCAGAGTCTCTGGTCTGATTCCGAGGTCCTTAATCCATTTTGAGTTTAGTTTCGTGCATGGTGAGAGATACGGGTTTAGTTTCATTCTGTTGCATATGGATTTCCAATTCTCCCAGCACCATTTGTTGAAGAGGCTATCTTTTCTCCATTGCATATTTTTGGCCCCTTTGTCTAGTATGAGAAAATTGTATTTATTTGGGTTTGTGTCCATGTCCTCTATTCTGTACCATTGATCTACCTTTCTATTTTGGTACCAATACCATGCCGTTTTTGTTACTATTGCTTTGTAGTAGAAATGAAGATTTGGTATTGCAATACCCCCTGTTTCACTCTTCCTGTTAAGGATTGCTTTAGCTATTCTGGGTTTCTTATTCTTCCAGATGAATTTCATAATTGCTTGCTCTATTTCTGTAAGGTACGTCAATGGGATTTTAATTGGAATTGCATTGAATTTGTATAGCACTTTAGGTAGTATGGCCATTTTGACAATATTAATTCTTCCTATCCAAGAACATGGAAGATCTTTCCATCTTCTAAGGTGTTCTTTAATTTCTTTCTTTAGTGTTGTATAGTTCTCATTGTAGAGGTCTTTCACCTCTTTTGTGAGATTGATTCCCAAGTATTTTATTTTTTTTTTTTGAGGTTATTGTGAAAGGGGTAGTTTTCCTAATTTCTCTTTCTGAAGATTCATCACTTATGTATAAAAATGCATTGGATTTATGAGCATTGATCTTGTAACCTGCTACTTTACTGAATTCACTTATGAGTTCTAAGAGTTTTCTGGTGGAATTTCCAGGTTCCTCTAAATATATAATCATGTCATCAGCGAACAGGGATAGTTTGAGTTCTTCTTTTCCAATTTGTATCCCTTTAATTTCTGTGGTTTGTCTAATTGCTCTGGCTAGAGTCTCAAGAACGATGTTGAATAGAAGTGGTGAAAGAGGGCATCCCTGCCTTGTTCCAGTTTTTAGGGGGAATGCTTTCAGTTTTTCACCATTTAGAATGATATTAGCCATGGGCTTAGCATAAATGGCCTTTACAATGTTAAGGAATGATCCCACTAACCCTATTTTTTCTAGTGTTTTGAGCATGAAGGGGTGCTGTATTTTATCAAATGCTTTTTCTGCATCTATTGAAATAATCATGTGATTCTTGACTTTAAGTCTATTGATATGGTGAATGATGTTTATTGATTTCCTGATGTTGAACCAACCTTGCATCCCTGGAATGAAACCCACTTGATCATGGTGCACTATCTTTTTAATATGTTTTTGTATGCGATTTGCTAAAATTTTGTTGAGAATTTTTGTGTCGATGTTCATTAAGGATATTGGTCTGAAATTTTCTTTCCTTGATGAGTCTCTGTCTGGTTTAGGTATCAGTGTGATATTGGCTTCATAGAATGAGTTTGGGAGGGTTCCCTCCTCTTCTATTTTATGGAATACTTTGAGAAGTATTGGAATGAGCTCTTCTTTAAAGGTTTTGTAGAACTTGGCTGAGAACCCATCTGGTCCCAGACTTTTCTTTGTTGGTAGGCTTTTGATGACTTCTTCTATTTCAGTACTTGAAATTGGTCTATTTAAATTGTGTATGTCCTCCTCGTTCAGTTTAGGCAATTCATATGTCTCTAGAAACCTGTTGATGTCTTCGAAATTTTCTATTTTATTGGAGTATAGATTTTCAAAATAGCTTCTAATTATGTTTTGTATTTCAATTCTGTCTGTTGTGATATTTCCTTGTTCATTCCGAATTTTAGTGATTTGGGTTTTCTCTCATCTTCTCTTTGTCAGTGTGGCTAAAGGTTTATCAATTTTGTGTATTTTTTTCGAAGAACCAACTATTTTGTCAATTTTTTGTATTGTTTCTTTTGATTCAATTCATTGATTTCAGCTCTGAGTTTAACTATTTCCTGTCTTCTACTACTTTTGGTGCTGGTCTGTTCTTCTTTTTCTAGGGCTTTGAGTGTTAGGTCGTTTATTTGTTGAGTTTTACTTCTTTTATTAAATGCGCTCCATGAAATAAATTTCCCTCTAAGTACTGCTTTCATAGTGTCCCAGAGATTTTGATATGATGTTTCTTTGTTCTCATTTACCTCTATGAATTTTTTAATTTCCTTCCTAATATCTTCTTTTATCCATTCATCATATAATAGCATATTGTTTAATCTCCAGATGTTGGAATAGTTTCTGTGTTTTACTCTTTCATTTATTTCTAACTTCAATCCATTATGATCTGATAGAATACATGGTAGTGTCTCTATCTTCTTGTATTTGCTAACATTAGCTTTGTGGCATAATATATGGTCTATTTTACAGAAGGATCCATGTGCTGCTGAGAAGAAAGTGTATTCGCTCTTGGTTGGATGGTATATTCTATAAATGTCCATTAAGTCTAAATTATTGATTGTGTTATTGAGATCTATGGTTTCTTTGTTCAATTTTTGTCTGGAAGATCTGTCCAGTGGTGAGAGAGGCGTGTTAAAATCACCTAGTATTATTGTGTTATGGTCTATTTGGTTTCTGAAATTGAGAAGGATTTGTTTGACATACATAGATGAGCCACTGTTTGGGGCATAGATGTTTATGATTGTTATATCTTGCTGATTTATGCTTCCCTTAAGCAGTATGAAATGACCTTCTTTATCCCTTCTGACTAACTTTGGCTTGAAGTCCACATTATCTGAAATGAGGATGGATACTCCAGCTTTTTTGCTGACTCCATGTGCATGGTATGTTTTTCCCCATCTTTTCACCTTTAGTCTATGGGTATCTTTTTCTATGAGGTGAGTCTCTTGTAGGCAACATATTGTTGGATCTTTGTTTTTAATCCAATCTGCCAGTCTTATGTCTTCTGATTGATGAATTCAGGCCATTAACATTCAGGGTTATTATTGAGATATGATTTGGTTTCCCGGTCATTTGGTTCATTTTTTAAATTTTATTTATTTATTTGTTTGACACAACTTGTTTCCTCCTTTATTTGACAATTCCTTTAGGATAATTCCTCCCTTTGCTGATTTGCTTCTTTGTTTTTCATCTCTTCCTCATGGAATATTTGGCTGAGAATGTTCTGTAATGCTGGCTTTCTTTTTGTAAATTCTTTTAGCTTTTGTTTATCATGGAAGGATTTTATTTCATCGTCAAATTTGAAGGTAAGTTTTGCTGGGTATAAGATTCTTGGTTGGCATCCATTTTCTTTCAGGGTTTGAAAAATGTTGTTCCAGGCCCTTCTAGCTTTTAGGGTCTGGATTGAAAAATCTGCTGATATCCGTACTGGTTTCCCCCTGAATGTAATTTGGTTCTTTTCTCTCACAGCCTTTAAAATTCTGTCTTTATTTTGTATGTTCGGTATTTTCATTATAATGTGCCTTGGTGTGGGTCTGTTGTAATTTTGTGTATTTGGAGTCCTATAAGCCTCTTGAACTTGATTTTCCATTTCATTCTTCAGATTTGGGAAATTTTCTGATATTATTTCATTGAATAGGTTGTTCATTCCTTTGGTTTGTTTCTCTAGGCCTTCCTCAATCCCAATAATTCTTAAATTTGGCCTTTTCATGATATCCCATAGTTCTTGTAGATTCTGTTCATGATTTCTTACCATCTTCTCTGTTTGTTCAACTTTGTTTTCAAGGTTAAATATTTTGTCTTCAGTGTCTGAGGTTCTGTCTTCCAGGTGTTCTATCCTACTGGATATGCTTTCTATGGAGT
This sequence comes from Sciurus vulgaris, assembly GCF_902686455.1. Taxonomy (NCBI): domain Eukaryota; kingdom Metazoa; phylum Chordata; class Mammalia; order Rodentia; family Sciuridae; genus Sciurus; species Sciurus vulgaris. The sequence continues at coordinate 105,123,004 of NC_136461.1, forward strand.
TCTTAATTTGGTTTATTGTTTCCTTCATGTCAAGAATTTCTGTTTGGTTTTTTTTCAATATCTCTAACTCTTTATTGAAATGATCTTTTGCTTCCTGTATTTGCTCTTTTAACTGTCGATTGGTGCGATCATTCAGTGCCTGCATTTGCTCTTTCATCTCATCATTTGCTTCCATGATCATTTTAATTATGTACATTCTGAACTCCTTTTCTGTCATTTCTTCTGCCATGCTGTCATTGGGTTTTATTGATGTAACATCTAGATTTGTTTGCAGCATTTTCTTTCCTTGTTTTCTCATATTGTTCAGGTATCAGTGGACCGCTGAGATATTGCAGATTTCCTTTATTGACTTACAATGTCCCTGAAGATTTCTATATATATATCCCCTCTTAGCCTTCAGTAGGCTGAAGTCTTGGAGGAAGTTGATAATGCGGTGCTCCACAAGGAATCTGCCTCTCTAGGAGTGGTGGCCTTCAGGTGGGGTATATTCCCTGCTAGTGGGCAGAGGTGCCTCCACTTGTTGACCAATGGTCATCCAAAGGGGAACTAGGCTGCGGGCTGAGGCAAGGCCTGTTTGGGCCTGTGTCTCTGGTTTTACCGTCCTTGTGGGGAAACCTCACCCGTCAGGGAAGACTCATCCGGTGGGGAGGTCTCCCTGGTCAGTTCCCTCCTAGAGGTTCCCCTCAATTTACAGCTACCGCCTGGGCTGGGCTGCCTTCCTCTGCAAAGTTCCCAGGGGCCCGGCCCTACCTCCTGGGCCTGGGAGCCTCACCCTTCGCAGATGAATCTCCTTAGGCTGCCTCTCCTCAGAGAATCTGCCCGCAGCCCTGGAATCTTTGCTCCGCCCCTAAGCGTGTCTCTGTGGGGCTCTTCCACCAAGAAGCCTCCTAGATCCTGGGACCCTGCTCTGCACCTAATCGCCTGGCTATGCGGCCCCTCCTCTGAGCAGCCACCTGGGGCCCCGTACAATCGCTCTGAGTCCCAGAGACCCGCCACACGCCTCTTCCTCCAGACAGCCACCCAGTATTGCAGTGCGGTCACTAGGAGTCCAAGAAACTCACTGCGTCCCTCCTCCTCCCACCAACCACCCGTAGCCCTGGGCAATCAATCACTCCGAGTCGAAGTACCCACCCCGTTCCTCCTCCTCCTCCAGGTAACCCCCCGGTTGTTCAGGAGCAGTCGCTCTGAGTGGCTCTGAATCCACGTGACCCGCTGCACACGTCCTCTGGGCAACCGCCCGGAGCTCTGGTGCGGCCACTCAAGACCAAGCGACCCACCGCGCTTCTCCTCCAGGCAGCCCCCCCGTGTTCAGGAGCAGTCGCTTTAAGTCCAAACAACTCACCACTTGCCTCCTCCTCTGAGCAGCCGCCTAGAGCTCTAATGCAGTCACTGTGAGTCCAAACGACACGCCGTGCTCCTCCTCCTCCTCCTCCTACTCCTCCGGGCAGGCCCCGGTGTTCAGAAGTGGTCTGAGTCCAAATATCTCGCCACGCAGCTCCTCCTCTGGCAACCGCCTGTAGCTCTGGTGCAGTCACTCCGAATCCAAGTGGCCGCACTCCTCCTTCTCTTCCTCGTCCTCAGGGCAGGTCCTGGTGTTCAGTAGCAGTCACTTTGAGTCCAAACAGCTCGCCGCGCCGCTCCTCCTCTGGCAACCGCCTGTAGCTCTGGTATAGTCACTCCGAATCCAAGCGGCCACGCTCCTCCTCCTCCTCCTCAGGGCAGGCCCCGGTGTTCTGAGTCCACAGAGCTCTCCTCGCTGCTCCTCCCCTGGGCAGTCACCGGAGCCCCAGTGGTTGCTCCGAGTCCCAGAGCTGTGCTGAGCGGCCTCCTCTACGACGCTCCCAGTTGTCCGAGTTCACTGCTCCAGCGGGGGGAGGGGCATCTCGCCAGCAGCTCTACTTCACAGAGTTTCCTGCATTCCGGGACTACCGTCCCATCCGGGATGCCTCCCCAACGGGAGAGACTCACCCGGCTGCTTTGAGTTAGTCCCAAGTCTCTCAATATCTCCTCTTTTGAATCCTGAGTCCTGGAGCAACATGAAATGCAGCCACCCTTTAGGCCGCCATCTTGAAACTTCCCAACATCATTCTTAATGGAGAAAAACTGAAACCATTCCCTTTAAAAACGGGAACAAGACAGGGATGTCCTCTTTCTCCACTTCTATTCAACATTGTCCTTGAAACTCTAGCCAAAGCAATTAGGCAGACTAACGTAATTAAAGGGATATGAATAGGAAAAGAGGAACTTAAGCTGTCACTATTTGCTGATGACATGATTCTATATGTAGTGGATCCAAGAAACTCCTCCAGAAAACGTCTAGACCTCATCAATGAATTCAGCAATATAGCAAGCTATAAAATCAATACACATAAATCTAAAGCACTTTTATACGCAAGCGGCAAAACAGCTGAAAGAGAAATGAGGAAAACAACTCCATTTGCAGTAGCCTCAAAAAAAAAATAAAATACTTGGGCATCAATCTAACCAAAGAGGTAAAAGATCTCTACAATGAAAACTTCAAAACACTGAAGAAAGAAATTGAAGAAGACCTTAGAAGATGGAAAGATCTCCCATGTTCTTTGGTAGGCAGAATTAATATTGTCAAAATGGCCATACTACCAAAAGTGCTATACAGATTCAATGCAATTCCAATTAAAATCCCAATGATGTACCTTACAGAAATAGAATTCCAAATTTTTATGAAATTCATCTGGAAGAATAAGAAACCCAGAATAGCTAAAACAATCCTTAGCAGGAAGAATGAAGCAGGGGGTATTGCAATACCAGAACTTCAACTATACTACAAAGCAATAGTAACAAAATCGGCATGGTATTGGCACCAAAATAGACAGGAAGATCAATGGTACAGAATACAGGACACGGACACAAACCCAAATAAATACAATTCTCTCATACTAGACAAAGGTGCCAAAAATATGCAATGGAGAAAAGATAGCCTCTTCAACAAATGGTGCTGGGAAAACTGGAAATCCATATGCAACAGAATGAAACTAAACCCCTTTCTCTCACCCTGCACAAAAATCAACTCACAATGGATCAAGGACCTTGAAATCAGACCAGAGACCTTGCATCTTATAGAAGAAAAAGTAGTTCCAAATCTTCACCTTATTGGCTTAAGATCAGATTTCCTTAATAGGACTCCCATAGCACAAGAAATAAAAGCAAGAATCAACCACTGGGATAGATTCAAACTAAATAGCTTTCTCTCAGCAAAGGAAACTATCAGCAATGCGAAGAGAGAGCCTACAGAGTGGGAGAATATCTTTCCCACCATACTTCAGATAGAGCACTAATTTCCAGAATATATAAAGAACTCAAAAAACTCTACACCAAGAATACAAATAATCCAGTCAACAAATGGGCTAAGGATATGAACAGACACTTCACAGAAGAAGATCTACAAGTAATCAACAAACATATGAAAAAATGTTCACCATCTTTAGTAATACAAGAAATGCAAATCAAAACTACACTAAGAGTCCATCTCACCCCAATTAGAATGGCGATTATCAAGAATACAAGCAACAATAGGTATTGGAGAGGATGTGGGGAGAATGGTACACTCATACATTGCTGGTGGGGCTGCAAATTAGTGCAGCCACTCTGGAAAGCTGTGTGGAGATTCCTTAGAAAACTTGGAATGGACCCACCATTTGACCCAGCTATCCCACTCCTCAGCCTATACCCAAAGGACTTAAAATCAGCATACTACAGAGATATAGCCACATCAATGTTCACAGCTGCTCAATTCACAATAGCCAAACTGTGGAACCAACCTAGATGCCCTTCAATTGATGAATGGATAAAGAAACTGTGGTATATATATATACAATGGAATATTACTCAGCTATAAAGAATAATAAAATTATGGCATTTGCAGGCAAATGGATGAAATTGGAGAATATCATGCTAAGTGAGATAAGCCAATCTCAAAAAACTAAAGGACAAATGATCTCACTGATAAGCGGATGATGACACATAATGGGGGGTGGGAAGGGGCAAGAATAGAGGAAGGAGGGACTGTATAGAGGGAAAAGAGGGGTGGGAGGGAGGGGGGTGAGGAAAAAATAATAGAATGAATCAAACATCATTACCCTATGTGAATGTATGAATATGCAAATGGTATGCCGTTACTCCATGTACAAACAGAAACATGTATCCCATTTGTTTACAATAAAAATAAATTTTAAAAAAATGTGAGGAAAAAAAAAAGACATGAAAACATTCCCCCTTTCTTCCTCAGGACACCTGCTATGAGCCTTCCTCTGATGCCAGGTGTCCAGAGCTCTGAGGTCACCTGGAGGACCCAGGACACTCCTGTGACACAGTGTCTAGGCTTGAACTTTAAGACAGTACCTCACCTTCTGGCACTTCCCCAACCTCTTTGTCTATCAGAACGTCCTCTGTTGTGTCCTGTGTGTTTAAACACCTGCTAAATGGCCAACAGCCTAATCTGAGAAGTGATTGGGCGGTAAGGGGGTTCATGGATTCATAAATTCTTCCAACAGTTAGTGAGCGTCCCTCTTCTCTTTTTAAAACCACACGAGTTCTTCCCATTGCTCTTAGGAAACCAAGGATCCTTAACAAGACCTTAAAGGCCCACAAGGCCCTGTGTCTCCTGACCCTTCCACCCAGAGTTCCCACCCTCCACCAGAGTTTTATCTGACCTTCTTCCATTCCCCCCCAACACCCTTGTCCCCACCTACTGAGGTTTTACACTAACCCCGTCCTCAGCCTGGAAATTCGTGTTCTATTAGCCAGTGACTGCTCCTGTGGCCTTCAGATCTCTGCTCAGTCACAGCTTCACAGAAACGCATTCTGACCTCACTGCCTAGCTCAGATCCCGCCTCTGCTGTGGCAGACTCTGCAGGACTGAACCTGAACCACTACATTTGCTTAGTTGAAGGACACACTTCTGCCTCATCAGGCAGAATCCCCACAGTGGCCTCAGGGAGGGCCTGTGCCTGTTTCCACTCACTTTTGTATCTCTAGAGCCCAGATGCTTCATTCATATTTGTTGGAGTAGGGCAAGGCCAGGGGAGAAAGGAAGGAAGGAGGTTCTATTAAAGATAGCCTTCAACTGACAAATGATTCAACTTGTGATTTTTCAACTTTACTATGGTGCAAAAATAATTATTTAGTAGGAAGTGTACTTCGAATTTGAGATCTTCCTGAGCTGGTGACATGGGCTGCTATTCTCTTTCGTGATGCTGGGTGCCAACAGTGAACCACGGCCCCCAATCAGCCATGTGATTCTGGGGGAATTAACTGATTCTCTACGTGTGCGGTGCTGCTAAGCTAGGATGCTCAGGAGGTCAGGTGGATTCCGCTGTATTGACTTGGGATATGTCCAGCGTACAATGGGTTTACTGAACATTACCCCATCATAAGCTGAGGCATTTGTACTTCCTACAGTTGAACGGAGACAACCTACAGGTATTGCACAGGAACATGAGCGGGTTAGTGACACAGCAGAAAGTTGGACCTAATGTCTCCTAGGAGACACATTTTTTTTTCCTCCCTATCATTTCTCCCTTCTGGGGCCTGGCTTCTTCGGACAGTACTGAATGATTGCACTCTAAAAATTAATGTGACTTTGGAGGCATGCCCAGTCTGGCTCCAGACAGAGGTGGTACAGAATACTTGGGCTGTACCAGTGTCACTCTGCTTCTTGTAGGGACAGTGTAGTGCTGAACATACCAAAACAGATCTCAGGGCCAGAGAAAGATGGCCTTGAAGTTGTGCCATCCAAGTGGAATCTGGGAGGGAGGTGCTCAGTGGCTGGGTTTAGTAGGAGTGTGAGATCTGGGATAATCCCCTGCTAGAAGAAAAACAACCAACTGATGTGAAAACCCTTTAAAGACACGAATTGAGACTTCTCAAAGGGATACTATTTCCCCATTTCACAGGTCCAGAGATTGGGTTGCTCAGTCACAAAACTAGTCAGTGGTCAGTGGAAGGATTGGCTTTGAAACCTGGCTATCTCTGGTTCTAGGCAGTTCCTTGCTCCACAATGCAGCACAGCCTCAAAAAGAGAATAGAAGACTCCAGAAACTCAGATGGGATTTGAGAAATAACACTGGGAGAATAAAGAACAAGAGGGAAGTGGAATGAACCATCCTGCCTGAAGATTCAGTAGAAGGTTGCTGGCCCAGGGTTCAGGGCCCAGGACCAGCTGAAGGATGGCTAGTTGGGGCAGTAGGAAACACAGAAAGCAGACGCCCCCAGCCAGACAGCAGGACAGTTGATTCACAAGAGAGAAGAAGGGAAAGGACCTAGCTTGGAACACAACACAAGAGCAATGTACTGTCTTCATTCTCAAGTCCTTGCCCTTCCTTGCCTCCCCAGTTTATTTATTTCTACTTTCTATGTAAATATTAATTTATTTGCAATCTAATATCTAGATCTGGAAGAAGAAAGTGAATACAGTGGGCCAGCTGGGAGACTCAAGGGAAAATGCAGAGATGCTCCCCTGACCTTGATTTTGGCCTCTGACACCTGATCTGATAAAGGGGCAAACTGAGCAGGAGGAGGACTGAGCCTCCCAAGGAGAGAGCACGGGGCTGGCCTCCAGGAGCCAAGCCTCTAAATGGGTGACTTTCGGCACTGGATGTCCCCGCCATCAGTACCCCACCTATAGAGGGGGACTGGTTCCAACAATCTCTATGGTCTCTCATATCTTATTGCTTCTCAACTATAGGCCAGGAAGCAGAGGCCAAGTGACTTAAGAAAAAGGACAGTGACCAGGAGTCATTCAGGAGATGGCATAATTGAATATTATAAAATTGTGTTGGAGACTTAACTGTTATGTTTTTCAGACCTTGAGATTTTCTAGCATGATAAAAAAGAAAAAGAATGGCAAATTGGAACCGATGTTGGGTGTTTAGAATTTAGTGTCAGACCTAGGCTCAAAAGGTAAGAGCGTGGTCGATAGCTCACCCTCCCTGAGTGCCAGGCACCCATTTGGAACATCAGGACGATAGGACACACCTCCTAGGTAGTAAGAGCATAGACGAAGAGAACATAGCATGGTACCTGGTGGTACTCTTATAAATGTCCTCTGTGCTCTCAATGGGAAGGTAGGAACCAGAGCAGAGACTGGAGTTCAACTGAATTCATCAGGTATCTATTGAGTACCCCAATGTGATTTTTTCCCCTGTGCTTTTGTGCAACCTGTTCACATGTAATACTGAAGCCACGTGGAGCAGATGCTGCTACTCTCTCATCAGGGATTGGTGTCAACTCATCAATGGAAGAACTGACATTTGAACCTTGGTCTGCTGAATCCAACCCCAAATAGTCTTTTCACAACCTCACAGCTGTATATAAGGAGCAGATGGTGTGATGGGGAGACCCACTGGGAGAGCTGTGGTTTATGGTTTGCTCTGGGAAACCCCATTAGTTTTGGGAGTCATACATAATACATCCCCATGTTCTTGGGGCCTATTGCAAGTGGCCTCTTGCCCTGCATGCTGGATAGCATGAACCAGCATCACCATCCCTTGTGCAAAGGGGTCTCTGGGCTGCTTCCCGTGGCCATTCAAGGCTTTTGCATCATTACTGCTCTGATTCCTCGTCAATGCCTGTGCTTCCACAGGCCTCAGTGATCACAGGACCCACTTGCCCCATGGGAGCGGGTGCAGCGTGTTAATGTATTTTGCAGTCAGGAACCAATTCCAGGAAGTGCCTGACTTGACCGAGGCCACACAGTGGAGCTGGCGGGGTGGGGGCAGCTCTAGACCCACACTCATGGCACTGGTCCCTGCAGAAGCTTCCCTGCCTTGGTCTTCAAGTCACAGGAGTGTGGTTCCTCCAGGCCTCTCCATATTGTGTCCTAAGGGGTTCTTGTCACCCCTTGATGAGGGAGAGGGAGGAGGTGGCAGTGAGAGTCCAAGCATGTGATAACAAGGCCCTGCATTCTCTCTTTTGGGGACTGAGCCAATAATAGTGACAGTTCTTTAGCTGTGCTCCTCCTTAGACTTGCTGTGTCAGTTATTTCATCATGATTGCCAGCTGAGGGTGTGGTATGACATCAGGGTGGTGACTCACCTTGTCTGATGGGGTCTCACATCCGGGGCAGTGTTCTGCTGCACCCAGCCCTGAGGAAACCATGCAACCCAGCTTTGTCTCTGTGGCTGTCTCTCACTTCCCTTGTAAGCTCTGCCCAGGTCCAGCTCAGAACCCAGAACTCTTTCAGTACAAGCTTAGTCCGTACCTTTTGCTCCTGGACAGTGGTCAGGCCTAGCTACCTACCAGCTAAAAGCACAGAGTCAGGCAGACAGTGACCAAGCCCTGGTTCTGCCACTGATCAGCAATCCAACCTTAACTACATTGCTGTATGCCTGGTTCTCTGTAGAATGGGACTTACTACTACCTACCCTCAAAGGGTCAGACACAGCAGGGAATGCACTTAGCACAGTGCCCAGCACACAGTAAATGCTCAGTGTACGGCTGTGCCTGGGTGCCTGTATCCCTCCTGAACACTTGGACTGTTTTTTGTTTTTTGGTTTTTTTTTTTGCCTTGTTTTTGTACCAGGGATTGAACCCAGGGACACTTTACCATTGAGCCACATCCCCAGCCCCCATTTATATATGTATTTATTTATATATATTTAATTTATAGATAGGGTCTCACTGAGTTGCTTAGGGCCTATGCTAAGTTGCTGAGGCTGGCTTTGAACTCACAATCTTCCTGCCATACCCTCCCCAGCCACTGAGATTATAGTGCACCAGTGCACCCGGCCTAGACATTTGACTTCTTTGCTGTCTTTTCCCTGCCCCATACCAATTTGTACACCACGTAGCTCACATCATTTTTGTCTTTTCAAGCATCCTAGTTTCTTATTTCATCCTTCCTGCTACTTTTGGTTTTCTAACCTCTTCTTCCATACAGTTTTATTAGAGCCTTTTGAAACTTTCATTTCCTCTGTTCATTTCCAATGTTTTCTGATACCTATTACTATTTATAACATTTTCGGTCTTACCCAATAGGATGGAGAATGGAAGCTGATGGGCTAACTGCAAAACTTAATTAGAGCAATGAATTTTTTTAAAAATAGAAAAGTCAGTGACGATGGCAGGTGCCTATAATCCCAGCAAATTGGGAGACTAATAAGAGGATCACAAGTTTGAGGCCAGCCTCACAACTATCTCAAAATAAAAAGGACTAGAATGTAGCTCAATGGTAAAGTGCCCCTGTGTTCAAACCCCAGCACACACACAAAAAAGAAAAGAGTAAATAAAAAATAAGAGAGAAGAAAGAAAGAAGTGGACAAAGGCAATTCACAGAGAACAAATCCAGATGATTAAAAAATTAGAAAACATTTCAGACTAATAACCTGGGCAATGTAAATTTAAGTAGCAATAAGAGACTTCTTTACTTCCCTCAGAATAATCAAAATTTAAAAAGACTGATAATACTTATTGCTGATAGGGATGCAGGGAGGCTACCTTAATCACAGTTCTTGGACATCAGTCTTTTTGGAAAGCAACATGGTAACAACTATTCTTTTCTTTTTGGGGTTCTGGGGATCAAACTTAGGATGTAGGTGTACTAAGTAAGCACTTCACCACTGAACTACACCCCCAGCCCAATTAAAATAAAAAATACATGTAGTTTTTGACTTAGCATGTCTACTCCAGGGAATCTACTCTATAGAAATAAAAATGCAGGGCTGGGGAGATAGCTCAGTCAGTAGAGTGCTTGCCTTGCAAGCACTAAGGCCCTGGGTTCAATCCCCAGCACCGCAAAATAAATAAATAAATAAATAAAAAGAAATAAAAATGCCATATGTGCAGGATGTATGATGCATTATTGTTTTATGGAGGAAGACAGACAAAACCTAGAAACAAAGAAAATGTTCTTCAAATGCAGAATAGTTGGATATGGTATGGCATTTAGGGAATATTCTGCAGCCATTAAAAAGAATAAGTTGCAAACGGAACAGGTGACTCATGGGGACTACCGTGAATAATTGAGGATAAAGTCAAGTGCAGAAAATTGGGTCTGAAATTATCCCATTTTTAAGAAGAAATAACACCACCCCAATCCCCTGTCTATATGTGAGTCAACATCCATGAGCCTGGGGGAAAACAGGGCAGGATCCAGAACACGCTGTCATTTCGGGTTTTGCTGGCTGGGTGGTCATGGTAGGAGGAGGAAGGGAGGAAATGAGAGGACCCAAGCAAAGAGAAAGAAAGATCGTACTGACTTTAAATCAATATAAATAACACAGTCACGTGTATGCATTCATATAAAAGGCTATGCACGTGAATTATAGGAGGAGAAATTTCTAAGTTATGTATACATACCTTAAATAATTTTGCTAACCTAGAAAAGTACCATCCATCAGGATTCTGATAGAGAGCCAAAGTCTTTTCATTGAGAACAAATCTATTTTTGGAGCTCTGCCCTTCCCCGCTTTCATACAAAAAATTCTCAGCTTTAGCGCATTGTCTACAGTGTCTCATTTCAATTTCTGTAGAGTGAGGACTTAGAGATGCTCAGAGAAATTTTAGTACAGGAGCCTTTTAAATGCTACATGTTTCCCGCTCATCTTTTCAATCGTCTTGCCTGCACCCAATTCAATAATGATCTTATTTTACATCTCTCTTCAGGAAGCCTTTTAGAAACTGTCAACGTGGTTCTTACAGAAACACATTTTGCCAGTTTACGTGGCATCAATGAAAGCACAGCTGGCATGAAAGGCTGGGGAACAATCACCGCTCACCTGGGCGACATCCACATCCACAGGGAGACACCCTGTTGTGGGAGGTGTGAGCTTCCTGCTGGCCTGAGCACCCAGTGTACCCATAAGATTGTAGTCAGCATGTCTCAGGGAATGTGCAGTATCATATAACCCAGCGAGCCAGTTCCTAGAAGTAGAAGTTTACTGAAAGCCCTTATTATTTATTTTTTTTTTTAATTTTGGGGGATATACTATGGGTTGAAACCAGGGGCACTTAACCACTGAGCCACATCCCTACCTGCTTGTTTTTTTTTGAAACAGAGCCTCACTCAGTTGCTTAGGGTCTCACTAATTTGCTAAGACTGGCCTCAAACTTTTGAGCCTTCTGCCTCAGCCTCCCAAATCACTGGGATTACAGGCATGCAGCACCATGCCTGGTCAGAAACCCTTGTGTTCCATGAGTTGGTGAGTGGGTAACAGGCCTATTGGGTCAGTCTCAGCTCTCTGCTGCTACTCTGTCAGTTATTCTGTGGTTAAAATATCTATCTGGGATTGCAAGTGGGCAAGTGGGAACTATAGTCTGGATCATGAATGTCCTCCAAAGACTGCTATATTGAAAGTCTTGTCCCCAGACTGGTGTACTGGGAGGTGGTGGAAACTTAAGGACATGAGTTCTAGTGAAAAGGAAGTTATTGGAGGAGGTTATTGGAGAAGCTATTGAGACCCTGGCCTCTTCCTTTCTTTCTCTCTTTGCATCCCTATGGCCATGAGGTGAGTAGCCTCTTCTGTCATATGCTCCTACCTGAGGCCCCAGCCATGGGGCCAATGAACCATGGACTGAAACCTCAAAAACCAAAATAAACTTTTCCTCCATATAAGTTGATTTCTCTCAGGTATATTGTCATAACGATGAACAGCTGACTAATGGTGAATGTTTAAATCCTTCTTTTTATTAGATACTGTCCAGTATTTTGTAAATATGACACAAAGTTTGGATTAAGTGCCTGGCTTGGGTAAGCAGGTCGCATGCTTCTAATCCTATCCTGGGACGGGATTCAGACCCAGCTTCATCTCCCCTAGTCAGTGCTAGTGACTTTGGACATCATGTGAATGTCATCTCATATAACATCTATTCCCTTGCCTGCAAAATGGGATGACTATCAAACTCAGCAAGTCTTTGTTTATTTGTTGTTGTTGTGTTGTTTTGGGTACCAGGGACTGAACTCAGGGGCACTTAACTACTGAGCCACATCCCTAGTCCTCCTTTTTTTTTTTTTTTTTTTTTTAAATATTTGTATTTAGAGTCAGGGTCTCACTGAGCTGCTTAGGGCCTCACTAAGTTGCTGAGGCTGGCTTTGAACTCATGATCCTCCTGCCTCAGCCTCTCAAGTCACTGGGATTACAGGTGTATGCCACTGCACCTGGCACCAAGTTGTTTTGAGACTCAAATGAGATAAAAGTTCTTAAAAGCATGTGCCACAGTGACAGAATCTTGTGGGTCATTTTTATACCTGTACACCTGTACACCTGTGTACATTTGTAGCAGTGGGATGGAGCGAGGGAGTCCATCCTACATCAATAGCCAGGTTCCTAGAAAAGAGACTACTCTTCGGAGATAGGCAGGAGATCTGGGGACCACTTTCCCCGGGGCTCACTACACACCCCTGGGCAAGTCACTTCATCTTACTGAGCTTCAGTTTTGTTGCCTGAGAAATAGGGAATCAGGGCAGGAAAATCACACCCAGCTTCAATTATGGCAATCCAAGACAGGTTATAGGACAGGTGTCTGAACAGAGCAGGGACTCTACAGCTGTTATTTTTGTGGGTGTGTCGCAGTCTGCCAACTAGCACCTGAAAGAGGGATACTGTCTTCTAGTTTCTATAACTCAACGTATTTCTGATGCTGAGCTTATATTTCTTTCGGTTGGTGGAAACTTTAAGCCCCAGCCCTTCCTGGAGAAGACCCTGCCCTGGCATGTGGGCCACGACTTTACACTCTGAAGGATCTGTGGATGGGGCATCCTTGCCCTTGATCCTCCATCCACACAGGTCAGGGCTTGGTGGTCTTTGCCCCGTCCATCAGTCCTATTCTCTTTATCGCCCCAGGTGTGTTTGAAGCACACAATTATCTCCAGAGCTTGGGGCCCAGAGCTAGAAATAAATGAGGGCAAGAGGGTAGGGAGGAGCAGATTTGGTGATGAACTGGAGAGAGAGCCATCTCAAGGTAGGCCAGTCTTAAAAGTTTAACATTCTGAGGGTCAAACAAAACATGCCACAGTGGGCCGACTGTAGTTCCCTCATTTACCCTATTTAATGGCCATCTCTTTTTTGGGGGGGTGGTGGAGGGGGGATATTGGGGATTGAACTCAGTGGCACTTGACCACTGAGCCACATCCCCAGCCCTTTTTTCTTTTTCGTATTTTATTTAGAGATGGGTCTCACTGAGTTCCTTAAGCGCTTTGCTGTTGCTGACCTGGCTTTGAAAATCCTCCTGCCTCAGCCTCCCGAGCTGCTGGGATTACAGGTGTGCCCCACTGCACCCAGCTTTAATGGCCGTCTCTTTAATGGAATGCAAGTCCCAAGAAGGCAAATTTTTGTTGTTTTGCTCACTGTTATATCCCAAGCATCCAGAACAGCACCTGGCAGACAGTAGGCACTCAAAAACTATTTGTTGGATGGATGGATGGTTAGATGGATGGATGGGTTAGTGACTGCACCACTGAACAAATGAATTGATTTCCTTTATTCCCCCCCCCACCCCCCACCTGTGCATAAGAAGATGCTCAACAAGGCTGGAACTAGGGTAAGATGAGTGAGACACCTTGGGCACAAAATTTAAGTGGACATCAAAACTTCAGTAATCAAAATGAATAATACCTTAATGCAATGTTTTTTTTAAAAAAATTACTATTAGTGGGAAAAAAAATCTGTGATGAACAATTTTAAATTAAATGTTAAGGTTTGATAAGACACCATTCAAAAGAACTTGTAGCTGAGCTAAGGTTAATTAAAAATTATTCTACATAGTCACTTGATCAAGAAAAATTCTAAATCTTGGCAATGCCCTTAATGAAAACAAGATAAAGAGGTAGATTTAAAATTTTTTATTAATGATTTTTCTTCCATTAAAGCTAGGATAGGAGCTGGGTGTGATGGCACACCTATAATTCCAGCGACTCTGGAGGCTGACACAGGAAGATCACAAGTTCAAACCTAGCCTGAGTAACTTAGCGAGACCCTGTCTAAATAAAAAAACTAAAGTATATATAGATAGGAAAGTATTAGTTTAATAAATTTTGGTCTGGGGCTTTTCGTTTGTTTGGTACAAATAAAATATTCAGGCCTAAAATAATGTATAATTTACTTATTTTTCAATTTTACAAAGTTACCTTAATGTTCTGGAAAATTTAACCCTTAAGAAAATGCATAATGGCTCACAGGTAAGGGCACACGTTGGTGATAGGAAACCTTTTGCTCCGGCTCTGCATGGGTTGGCAGGTCACTGTGTCTAAGGAGAAACAAGTTAATTAAGTGGCTTCAGAGCTATTTCTCCCAATAGGCTCCTATAAGGTTTACAGCCCAAGCTCATTTATCTCAAGGAGAGCTGAGGGGAGTCCAGGAAGCTGAGGGAGACTGTCTGGTTTGGGATGCCTTCCAAGACAGCCAGTGCCACAGGCCTCGCAAGCTGCTGGCTATAGCCAGGCCTCTTCCTGCATGGCCTGAGCAGCTGGCAAGTGTGCCTCCCAGCAGGGCCGGATGGAGTAGGAGGTGACAGCTGAGGGGGTTGATGGGAAACACTCCAGGGTCATGGAAAAGCAGTGGAGCAGAGGACAAGATATCTGGGGTTCCTGCTTCTGGTTCTTCCACTGAATGAGCCATGACAGCCTGGTCTTAGTTACCTTTTTCTCAGCCGGTTTCCTCATGTGATTCTGAGGCCTCTGAAGACCCTGCACCCCAGAGTCTTGAAGCCTGAATTTGCCACAGTATTTGGTGCTTTCCCTACTTGCTCAACACAAGTGGTTAGAAAGAAGCCCCATCTTTAGAGAATACTTAAATTAAGGATAAATTCTGTTTGGAGCAACTACAAAACACAGCATGGAGAAGACTTCCTGAGAGCTCCTGCTTCTACGTGGGAGACTTATTACACATATCTTCTCACCGTCTAGTTTGGTGGGTAAGAGGCCCTGGAGGCCACCCTGCCTGGGTTTGAATCCTGGTTCTGCCTCTTTGACCCTGGACAGGTCTCACTTCAGAGTGAGAGGAGAAAAGGATGAAGGATGATGAAGTTGGGAATTTAAGCTGAATGAGAAGGACAGAGCTCAAAGAGGTTCAGGGCCAAGGAAGAGGAAGTAGGATCATTGGCTTGTAGGTTCCGGTGGAGTTGAAGAATTTTGAGAGCTGGAACCCTCAAGGGCGTGAAGTGGAAGACAGGAGTGGAACTGGAGAAGGAGATACTTGTACCTAGGACTCTAGAGGGGTTTTAGGTATTGGTGATGGAAAGCCTAGTAGGACCACAGGATGGCTCAGAAAGGGGAAGACAAGGTATTAGATTTGTAGATTTTTAAAGCATTTGAATTCTGAAAAGAATAGCATTAGAGTGACTTTGACATGGTGTTAAAACCTTTGAGGGTTGAGAAATAACAAAGATAAATAGGAAAAGGATGGTTCTGAGCACCAAAGCCGAGGGAGGAGGAATGGTCTGGAGGCAGAGAGGGGTAAAGAGGATGACTTTCCTCCCTCTGGGCTCTGCATACAGGGGTGCAGGAATGAAAGCTGTTGGGCCTTTGAGAGGGATGTGGGGGCAGCATCCTCCAGGAGAGCCCAGTTTCAAAGGTGAAGGAAATCTTCACAGAATTGCTTTTGATGGGCAGACTAGAATGGGGAATCTACAGAGCTATATGGGCTCAAAGCATGAAACACAGCGTGGAGGAGAAGAATGTTCTGGAAGTCCTGGGATTCCCATAGGGCCTGGAATTAAGGGTCTGACAAGATTAGTCCCAGACAGACTTTACAGGAAGCTGTACTCTCTGGAAGTGGGGAGCCGTGGATCCTCCCGGGAGCACGTGAGGTTCCAGGGCCCTCTCACTCTTGCTGATGGCTGTAGGAAGTCAGACGGAGGCTGTCTCACAGAGAACACTGCCTGCCCTGGAGTGAAGAAATCGCCTGTCCTCTCAGGCTGAGACAGGCATTCCAGAGGCAGTGTGTGCAGGAGCCAAGGTACTTGCATGTGGGCTCTGGGACTGTGGGTTCCATGAGGGATCCACTTCCTCACCTGGGACCCATTGCTGTCCTGTATCCACAGATGGCTTTGTGGTTTCCCAAATACCCTCAGCCGTTTGCCTCCAAACTCATACAGTACACCTCGTGGGTTCAGAAATCGTGGTCAGAGAGGTCTCCCTGCCCCCCACATTATGCCACAACTTGGGATGGCTGTGATCTGGCCTCTTTCGAGGAAACAGCAGAACAGGTCCCCATGCTTACCTGCCACCTGTCAACAGCCGTGGACCCAACAAGTAGAAGTGCTCTGTCTTCCCCGCTCTCGCCTCTACTGATCCTACAATGAATTCTGTGTTGTTTCCTAAAGCCAATGAATTCTGTGTTTCCTAAAGCAAAAGAGGAATGGAGTACAGATCCTAATCACGTATGTGACTCTTATCTAACAGACGGGGTGGGGTGGGGTGGGAAGACGGAGCCTAACCACTCAATCACCTATGTACATATTTACCCTTATTTACAAACATCTTCATATCTACACTGAAAATAATTTAATGACAAGAAAGTAAGCACTTAGTCCCATATTGTGCCGGGGATAGAGTGGAAAGAAACGCTTGTTCTTTGTTAGCTTGTATCTTCTTAAAAACAATAGCAACTGAAGGACCTCTTCAAGTTAGACTTCAGTTTCCTCAAAGAGGTATAATACTAAAATGAGACCTCAGAGGACTTTTTAAAGTGTTTAAAACAATTTAGTTACTCTGCCTTTGTTTAATATTCTGCTATCAATCAACAGGAGTTATAAAATTTTTTTCATATTAGTAACTTCTAAAATGCAGTCAGTCTGTGCTGCAGACCTGGTGTCTTAATTACCCTGCACTCTAATGTGGGTAGCCCTTTTGTAATAAACTCAGAGAAGCCCAGGGAGTCAGGAAGCAGAGATAGAGGGAATGGTCCTGGACCCTCATGGGGTGGCAGCTTGAGTCCACCTGACTCAGTGCCTTTGATATACACTAATTACCAGTTCCAAAGCTCCTCAAGTCAAGCCAGTTTTTGGATATAACTGGAATTACAACTAGCAGAGCTGAGACCATAAGACCCACATGTAAACTGTCTCCAGTGTCCAACAGTTACTTCCTTCTTTGCCATACAGAACTCCTGGGGATGGTTTTCTTCCCACCTTAACACTTCTCTTCCTGTTTAGTCACCTCTGTGGCCATAACAGGACGATCTTGGGCCATCACAGAGAAAATGAGTCACAAACACAGCTGCAGCCCTGCCTGTGAGCCCCTCGGGACAGGCTTCTGCCTTCCCCACACTCCGTGCATGTCCACAGTGCCCCCAAGTCAGACCCGCCCTGCCCGGGCCCCCCGACATCTGTGCCCCATTGATAACAAGAGTTCATGAAACCCAATCAAGAGTTCATTGATAACAAGAGTTCATGGTCCCGGCGGGTAAAGGAATGCTAGTCAGAGTTTCCCTTACTCAGATACAGACGTGCAAAGGGCGCTGTGAATTTCCCAGAGTTGACAAAGTGGGCGACGCTTCTCACACTAGCACAGGCTCCTTAGAGCACACTTCAGGGCCTTTGCACACCTCTTCCCTCTTCCCCTACCCACTCCCCAGGGGTCTCCTCTTCCACTTGGATGGCCTCAGTTTGCCCCACAGCCAAGCAATCAAGCCCACATCCCCAGCTTGGCTCCAGGTTGAGATCCCACTATGAACAATTCTTCTCAAAAAAAAAAAAAGTGCGGGGGTGGCACGGGACTTTCTGCTCCCTTCCTAATGTGGTTGACTTCATGATCTGTTTTCTGGACACTTGTACAAAAAAAAAAAAAAAAGAAAAGAAAACAAAACCCAACACTGCTACTTGGCTGAATTTGTTTCCTAGTTCTAGCATTTTTGGTGAAGTTCTATGATCTTCTGTGTATATGCTCATATCATCTGCAAACAGTGATAACTTGACTTCCTCCTTTCTTATTTTTATCTTTCCCTTCTCTTGCCTAATTGGTCTGGTAAGAATTTCTAGCAGTATATCAAACAGGAGTGGTGAGAGAGGACATCCTTGTCTTGCCCCAGATTTTAAAGGAAATGCTTTCAGTTTTCCCCCACTTACTATAAGGTTTGCCTTGGGTTTTTCATATATAACTGTAAAGGTTAATTTGAATTGTCAGCTTGGTAGGATTAAGAGATGCCAATGATTAAGAGTCTTCTGGGTGTGTCAATGAGGGCATGTCTAGGAATGACTGCAATGTGGGATAGTGAACTGAAGTGGAGACCCTCCCTAAGTGTGGGCAGCACCGCCCAATAGGATGGAATAAAAGTTGGAAGAACAATGAAGCAGATGCAGATGTAAGCTCAGCTCTTCTTAAATGGGATATTGATTGCTGCTTCGATCATTTGAGGATATTGGATTCTTGCTTCTTCAGTCTTCCAAAGCGACTCCGCCAGTAATTCTCCAGATAGTTCCCAGAAGCATTGGTCTTAGAATAGGGTAGTACTGTTGATCCTTGTTCTGGGGCTTCTGCCTCTTGGACTGTGTAGCTGCTGTTTCTTCTAGCTCTCCAGCCTGCAGACGGTCATTGTGGACTATCCAGCTTCTGCTCGGATAAGCCAATCTAATAGATCCCCTTAATATAATCATACTTCCTGTTGATCCTGTTCCTCTAGAGAACTCTAATACACCATATCACTCCCTTTCAATGTCCCCAACATCCAACAGTCTCCTCACAAATACTCAGTCCCTTTGGCATGTCTTCTGCCCAATGCCAGGTGGACCTATCTCATGATCAAGTCAATCACAGCAACTTTACTCCCTTCCTTTTCTTTGCCTCTGCTGTTCATTCAACCTGGAATGGCTCTTCCACTCTGCCTTGTTTTGAAACCCCAGTCTCCAGCCTATCCCCTCCATAGTCCTCATGCTTATTCTGGCCTCTTCAAGCCCCTTTGCTGGTCACTAGTCCTCACCACCCATATCACACTCTGTTCCTTCACTGCAGGCTTCTTGCCCAAGTTCTTCTCACAGTTTCTTATGTCCTTGTCCATTCTCCCCAGTGTGATCCTAAGCTTCTCCAGGCTAGAAGCCCTTTTATGTGTCTTCTCTGAATCCCACACAAAGCCCAGCCTCCCTGGCACAGTGATCCTTCCCTACCAGCCAACCCAATGCCTCGCACCACACAATCCCCATAATGTCTGTTGAATGAATGAAGAAGCAGATGAAAGAACACGCCCTGGACTCCCAATGGCTCTGGATGCCAATCCTCCCCTGTACTGTTGGTGACAGCCAAGACTCCCTTCATCTGCTCAGTTCTCCCCTCTTTGTGACCCCACAGATCTCATCCTTACCTGGCATTCCCACACACTGCTCCAAATGGGAAATGCCCACCTCTGACAATGAGCCTAGTGCATAGCTCTCCCACCTCACTGCTGGCTCACCTGCACCTCAACTCAGTGCATCTCCAGTTACTATACCACTCTGTGCCCCTCACTATGCCCATTAGCCCCTCTTGAACTGGGCCCACATCTACTGAGCTTGGAATCCCCTGCCCTTGGCCTTCTGCCACAGTTGGTTTCTCTAGGTAGCTTGAGCACTAGTCTACCTGCAACTGAAGAGAAAGGAAGCCTCCTAGTTCATCCATTGGTCCCACTTCACCTGGGTGTTCACTGCTGCTGGTGATCCTTAACTCCATCAACCGTAGCAACTCACTCAAAAGCCCAAAGGCCAGCCCCTTGCCAGCCTCTCTTATTGCAGCTTCATCATGTACCGTCTCCCCTGAGACTCTAGCCCTGTGCTATGCTGGCGCTCCTCCTGGACCTCACCTTCCTGGCCCTGTCTCCTCTGCCCTTCCCGCCATCAAAGGGCTTCTGACTTCTCTTCCTTGGTGACCTCAGATGCTCAGGGCATCAATTATTGTCCTGATGAAGATGTTCCCTAGGCCCCAAACCTACACCTGCAATTCTATGCACAGATATCACCACCCACATTATAAGGAGCACCCCAAACTCAAACCTGGAGAAACATAAATCCATTCTCTCTCTTCTCTAGCAAGATCCTTGTCTGACTCCCCTCCTAAGCTTGGCAGCGTCACCACTTTCTGGGCTCCAAGGATCCAAACTCCTGTGACTTTGGTTTCTTTCTTGAATATTAACAATAATCATAATCATAATGGGTAACATTTATTGAACACTATTATGAGTTGGTCACTAGTGTAAGCATTTTATTTTAATTAGCAGATTTCGTCTTATTATTATTATTACTATTAATATTTTGGTACCAGGGTTCGAACCCAAAGGCACTTAACCACTAAGCCACATCCCCATTCTTTTTCATACTTTATTTAGAGACAGGGTCTTGCTAAGTTGCTTAGGGCCTTGCTAAGTTTCTGAGGCTGGCTTTGAACTTGTGATCCTCGTGCCTCAGCTTCCCCAGCCACTGGAATTACAGGCACGTGCCACTGCACCCAGCTAGGTTTTCTTCTTTTGTGCTGGGGATTGAACTCAGGCCCTTGAGCATGCTAGGCAAGGGCTCTGCCACTGAGCCACACCCGCAACGCTCCATATTATTATTTCTGTGCTGTTACTATTTATACTACCAAATACCCATTTTCCACAGATGACAACTGGAGCACAGAAAGTTTAAAAGCCTTGTCTGAGGCCTGTGAGAGACGGAGCTGGCACTCAAACCCAGGGTTGGTACCAGAGCCGGCACTCTGGCCTGGAAGTTTTGTTAGTAGTCCTCCACACTTCCTCTCAAAACCAACCCTACACATTCACTCCTGCCTCTACCACCCTGACGAGAGCCCTCGCCTCTGCTTCACTGGGTTATCATCTACTAACCAGTGTCCCCATCCCCAGCTCTTGTCTGCTACGCCTTGCCAATAGACTGATCTTACAAAAGCAGAACCCTGTCCCCAAAATAATAACTCTCACTGTGGCGAGCACAGTGCACAACACGCAGTCAGTACTCAATGAACTACAGTTAGTATCTCTGCTGATGTTACTTCTGCCACCAATAAGATAAGATAAGTAGAAACTGGCTCCATAGAAATGGGTGCTCCACACCAGGGCTGGTCTCCATCTAAGACACCATGTACTGTTTATCCACTGCGTAGTCCACAGGGTACTCAGCCCTGTTTCTCTGCCACATTTCAAGATGCCTGGTAATGAAGACATATCTATCTAAAGTAAAGAGCTGCACGAGAAACTGAAATCTGGGGTTACTGACCTTTTTCTGGAGACCCGAATTTGGAAAACTAATAGAAGTGCCCACCTGGCACTTAAATCAAACTGACCACAGAGCTGATCTAAAGAATTCTTCAAAAATTGGTCAGAACATGATGGAAGAACAAAATTTGTTGACAGAAAGGTTTATTTTACGGCACCTTGTACAGGAGGCTACATAAGATTAAGGGAGATTAAGGGAGGACTAGTGCTGCCTAGTGGAAATATAATGTGAGCCACTTAAGTAAATTTAAACTTGCAGTCACCACATTACCAAGGAGAAAAGAAACGGCTCAAATTAATTTTAGTAACGTAATCACTAAAATACTTTTGTGACCAAAAGACCTGACAAGAACAATTAGAGAAGGAAAAGTTCATTTGGGGGCTCATGATTTCAGAGGTCTCAGTTCAGAGATGACCGACTCTGTTGCTCTGGGCCCAAAGTGAGGCAGAATGTCATGGCGGAAGAATGTGTCGGAAGAAAGCAGCTCAAGACTCACACCAGGAAGCAGAGGGAGAGCTCTGCTCAACAAGGACAAATATAAATCCCAAAGGCACCCTCCCAGGGACCCGCCTCCTCCAGCCACACCCCACCCGCTCACCGTTCCCACCCAGTGAATCCCTCTCAGGGGACTAATGAACTGATCAGTTTAAACCGTTATAACCTAATCATTTCACCTCTAAACCTTCTTGCATTTTTCACACATGAGCTTTTGGGGGACACCTCATATCTCAACCATAGCAGAATTTTTATTTAACCTAATACAGCAAAAATATTATTTCAGCATGTAATCAATAGAAACATGATTATGATACTTGCAATCTTTTTCTGACTAAGCCTTAGAACTCCAGTGTGAGCTTCATGCTCCTAGCCCGGCATACTTGGACTCCCATGGTCTAAGTGTTCCACAGTCCCTGTGACTGGTGTCCACCATTCTGGACATTAGGATCGTGCTCTCTCATGAGCCCCATCCCTGTCCTCCCTGCAGTAGGCTGCAGCCTGTCTAGAGCTGCCCTAGAGGCCCAGAGGCCCAGTCCCCAGGGCTGCCTAGAGCTTAGAGTGCTATTTGTCCACCGCAGCCACAGGCCGGTTTCTATTTACCCGCCACTCTCCCCGGTTTAGCTCAAGATGCTCAGGGATGAGATTTTTTTTTAGAACTATTATTATTTATTTTGGGAGTTATCCAGGACTAACAGTATTAGCCACTGGAGTCATTTTCTCTACACTGAATGAAGTGTTTTAAAAATTAAACCACTGCTGTGCAATTCTGTGGGTACCTGGGGTCACCTCCCTTTCTTAGTTCAGGCATACCGGTGACAGACCCATATCAACAGAGCAGGAAACAATTTCAGTTGCCAGTGATCAACCTGTGAGGAAGATGATTAACTTTAACACTGCTATCTGGGGATTAAAAATACCTTCATAAAAAACATTTTCTTATCCCAAAATATTTCACTGGCTAATACCTCAAAACTTTTTTCAACAGATTTTAATAATATTGTTTAGAGGAGATCCAACTGACAGGTAATCTATTATTAAAAGATCTTCATGTATTTGCAGCCATAATATGAGAGCAGCATCCTTGGGAAATTACCTCCTAGTGTCAATATTCCAAACTAGGCCATGTCAGCACTGACCAGCAAAACTTCCTGCAATGGAGGAACTGTACTACCCTGGCACTATCCTGTATGTTAGTCACTCGCTCCATGAAGCTACAGAGCACCTAAAGTGTGGCTGAATGTGTCTGAGAACTGCATTCTAAATTTAATTTTTGGTGTGTCGGGGGGTACTAGGGATTGAACTAAGGGGCACTCGGCCACTGAGCCACATCCCCAGTCCTATTTTGTATTTTATTTAAAGGCAGGGTCTCACTGAGTTGCTTAGCACCTCGCTTTTACTGAGGTTGGCTTTGATCTGGAGATCCTTCTGCCTCAGCCTCCCAAGTCACTGGTATTACAGGCATGCGCCACCATGCCCAGCTTTAAATTTGGTTTTAGTAATTATTTTTTTATTTAAATCACCACATGACTATTGTATCAAGTGGTGCAGGTCTAGGGAAACTGAGGTCTAGTTTGCACATTTGATTCAAGGCACGGGTGTGAAATGACATGAATCCTAGATGCTATCACCTGTAGAAAATTTGCTCTTCGGTGTTTCCTGTGGGAGTGGCAGATTAACCCAGCAACAACCTTTTGGTGAAGACTGATGCAAACAGTATTGGGGCATCAGGAGTATCTGCTCTTCATATCTATAGTCTGGTCACTGTCCTATAGGACTTGTGTGTGAAGGGGGGTGTCCTTCTAACCAGGAAGGAACCAGCTGGGAACCAGTCACCAGTTCAAGGAATATGGCTGCCCAAGACTGCTAGGGGAATGAGTAAAGTTGGGGAAGTCAGACCAACATAATTACTATTCACTTCAATTCACCCAACTCAACAAAACTCCTTCCCTACCTTGGAGCCCCACCTATGCTCTAAGACCTGGAAATTGGGAAAGTGGCAGAGAAAAGAGGTTGAGCAAATTCTGATGTGGAGAACAGAAGTGTAACTACATCTTGAAGCCGACCAAGGATATAAGGAGGCCTTGGAACAGAACCCAGGAGTATTGGACTGTGTTTCCAGGCCTTAAATCTTTCTGTGGCCCAAGGATTCATTCCACCTCAAGGTAGCAGAATTTCTGGAGGGAGCTGGCATGTGCAGCAACCCCGCACAACGAGTAAGACAACAAACTTTTGTTTCTTTTTTAATGTCTAAAATTTCAGCCAAGCACAGTGCGATATGCCTATAATCCCAGTGACTCAAGAAGCTGGGGCAGGATAACAAGTTTAAGACCAGCCTGGGCAACTCGGTAAGACCCTCAGCAACTTAGCAAAATTAAAAAAAAAAAACAAAAAATTAACAAAATAAAAAATAAAAAGAACTGGATATATAGCTCAGTGGTAAAATATCCCTGGGTTCAATTCTTAGTACTGCCCCCCCCAAAAAACAAATAAAACAAACAAATAAAAACAAATAAAAACAAATAAAAAACAAAAAAAAACAAATAAAGTCCGTAATTTTAAACTTTGTTTTCATCTTCCAGGACTTTATTTTTTGGCCTTTGGGGGAAAAAACAGTTAAGTTTGAAAACTAATTTTCTTAAAAGGCTTGTGTACCTTTTTTAGCAGCAAAATAGGTTAAAATGACAACTAATGGTATGGCCCTAAGCACAAGCCAGTGCCTTGAATAACCTGTACAAAAGAAATATAATTAGTCGAACTGATGGAAATACAGATACCGTTGATCCTTCTCATTGAAATTTGCCTATTTGTTAAAATTTATTTGTAATCCTCAAATCAAAATTCACAGCAGTCATTCTTAGGCACGAGCATAGTGCTAAAAACTTCGAGTCCCCAAAGCGCATGCTCCCTGCTGGGGAGGAGCCTGGTCAAGCTCTGCTCTTTCTTTCAACTGTTACACTGCTAGCCAGTGTCCTATTCTGAGCCTATTTTGTGCCATGTTTTGCATTTTCATTCATTTTTGGATGATTTTGCTATTTCAAAAGCCCCCAGTCATAGTGTTGAAGTGCTGGCTAGTGTTCCAAAACACAAGCAGTCTGTGATGTGCCTTACAGAGAAAATATGCGTGTGAGACAAGCTTTATTTAGGCACAAGTTACAGTGTGGTTGGCTGGGAGTTCAATGCTAATGAATCAGCAATATATATTAAGGTGTCTTTAAACGCATGCACAACAAGGCTGTGGATTGATTGTTTAATGAAAATGATTTGACCACAGGCTCCTGGGAACCTTGCCCTGCACTTCCCCTAGGAATGGTGGTCCAGCACTCACCAGCTCAGCCTTGGTGATGGCTTTGTAGAAAGTAACCGCTGTGGACCACGAGATTTGGCTGTATTTCTAAGTGAACTCACATGTACGAGTTGATGCATATCAGTCTTGTGTTATTCATTAAAAGAAGCAAATATTCCATTAGCAGGCTTGGGCCTGGTCCGTCCCATGCTGCCGTGGAAGTACTGCTCGGCACTATGGGTTCACTAGGACATTTGGGCCATTGTACACAATGAGCTTTAAAAATATTCATCATGAAGCACTGCACTAATTGTGTGCCTCCTGTCTCACTGAATAATCCAGTGTTGGGCAAATGCCTTCACTTCTCCATGCCTCAGTTTCTCCATGGGGCAACTATAAATGGGACTAATAAACATGCCTGTCTAATAGAGTAGTAGTGAGCATGAACTGAGTTGACACACTTAAGACCAGCTGTTATCTGCTGCCATTAACTTAAAGTAGACGCCATCAGGATTTCTGTTACTATCCTTAGACTCTGTGATTCCGTTTCTAAAATATTACTCTGGGGAACCCGTGATGGGTTCCTCCCCTCTCACCCAAAAGACACAAATATCACAGTCTTACTTACAATGTCAAAAAGCTACAACAATCTGTCCTCAACCGAAAATTATGACACGTCCAAGAGACAGACTCTAGCTATTGAAAATTAAAAACTCAAAAGCAGAACACTTAAGGATGTAGAAAAATGTTCACAATAGACTGTGGGGGGGGGGGGTGGTCATGATCAGCAAGTTCAGCATAGGACAGGAGATGAGAGGAAAGGAGGGAGAGAAAGTGAATGAGTGAGCGATTGTGACCACACGCCCCTATCCTCATCACCGACAGAGTGGCTGGAACAAGGAGCCACCATCTATTGGTTCAGTTTGAGAGGATCTGGCTCCCTCAGTAACAGAACTCAGAATTTTCAGCAGGAAACACTGCCACCAAACTCAAGGATTGATTTCTCAGCCTTTCTTGCAGTTAGGTTTGACATGTCACTGTGTGTGGGCAATGGAAGGTGGGAAGGGGTGTATGGCATTTCTCAAAAGTCTCCATAACAGCCATCGTCCCCTTCCCTTCCTGCTGCTGAACCACATGCCGGCCAATCCCTAGCAGCCACAGCCAGGGAAGGCGGCAGGACTTGGACAGTATCTGGGGTCTCTGACAACTTCATAAAGCAGCAATATGTTCAGAGCTGCCTAGCTCCAAGTTTGTTTTTGTTAATGTGAAAGAAGTAATCTACATTTTAAAGTCACTGCTACAAGATTGTTTTTTTGTGTATGAGTGAATCTCATTCTAAATGGTACTGTCCCTTCTCTCATGGGACCATACCAGATGCTGTCATCACTTTGAGACAGATATTTAGGGAGGTGACAGCTATAATACAAGTTCTTAATTCTGTTTCTCCTTCTTGACCTGTCTTCTGCAGTGCCAGCTGAGAGTTCCCTCTTCACTTGGCTCATGAGATAATCATATTCTCAGAGTTTCCTTCCCACCTCCCTTGAGATCCTTTTTAGTCTCCTTTGCTGTATCCCCATCCTCGTGTCAGCTGATGTCCCGAGCCTCAATCCCAGGACACTTCTCTCTGACTTCTGCTCTAAGTGATCTCATCCAGACTGTCACTTTAAATGCCCACATTTTTATCTCCAGCCTTTGTGGGGGTCCTCTCTGCCATGTCCCATGTGGAGGAGAAAAGGGTTAACTGCCGGAGGAGAATGTTGGTGGTTCTACTCAATGAACACACAAGAGCCAATACTTTTTTTTATATGAGAGGGGGCGTGATGGGTCTGGCCATACCAGTTCTGGCTTCTTACAACAACATAGAGTCGCCCAACTCTCCTTTATTTATAATATACAGGTAAAGGGAGCCAGGACTGGGAGGAGCTTCTTCTGCGATGGACAGGATAGGGTGGAGTTAGCCAAGCCTTTCTCCCAGGGAAACTAGACAGGGAACCGTCTGATTTTGCTAGATAAGGATGGCTTCCCACAAGTCTTAATATTCATCAGAGACTTGGACTCATAAATCTAAGTGTCTCAATTGACGTCTTCATTTGAAATCTAACAGAACCCCAAGTGTAATATGTCCCCAAACAAACTTTTTGTTTCTTTCATACGCCTGCTATTCCCCACAGTCTGTCCAGTCTCGGCAAGATGGTAACATGATTCATGCACTTGCTGGGGCCAGAAACCTAGGAGTCATTTGTGAATATCTTATGAGGTGCCCCTTCTCCCTACCACAAACCATTGGGAGAACTTCTTGGCTCTAATTTCCAGATGCAGCCTGAACTGAACCACTTCTTTACCCTCTCCTGATATCACTTAGGTTCAAAAGACCATATCCTTTTGTTAGACCAAGAGTGTCCAATTGGGGTGTATGTTCCCCAGGGGCACCTAAGATGATTAGGTGCAAAAAAATTAGAACCCCAAATTATATCTAGTACTGATATCATTCCTTAATTTTTTTTCTATTTTGCATATGTTCTAGAATAATGTAAATTATGTTCAAGTAACAGTATACTGTGGTAGAAGTGCCTATTTTAGAAAAAGTACAAAATGAGTTTCAATTTCCAACTGGTGGATTTCATCCCTGAAGACAGAAAAGACCAAACCCACAGAAGGATCACTCAGAGTGGCACCATTTATACATGTCACACAATTGCAAGAAGTTTTTAAAACTAACTGCAAAATTATTAGAGTTGTTATGCTTGGAGCAAACATTCCAGCTGACCTAGTCTCTACTTTCTTCTACCTGATCCAATCTCTCCTTTTATCTTTGTAATAGCAGGCCTGTGTTTTAACCGAGCACATGGCCAGAGAGCTAAGTATTCCATTTCCAGCCTCTCAGCTACAGGTGGCCAGGAACTCGGTCTGGTCATGGGGATGTGATTCCATGGAAGGATGTGTGCCACACTGGGCTAACCCTTAAAGGGAAGAATCTTCCTCTGCTCTCCGTCCTTAGTTTCCTATGAAGCAAGTAGATATCTGAACCCCTGTCTGTCTGACTCTGGAAAGCACAATTTTTAAGCCTTTAAATACTTCAATATGTGTGTATTTTAAATAATCCAAAGAATAAGGATTACTTATAAAACATAACCATACCTTTATCATGTCTTCAAATTATCAAGTATTTAATATAATCAAATATGTAGTCACTGTTTAAATTTCTCCCATTTTTTAAAAATCAAGAACAAAAAAACTAAAGAACGAATGGCCTAGCTGATAAGCGGATGAGGACATATAAGGCGGGGTAGGAGGGGTTAGCGTTAGGGTTAGGGTTAGGTTTAGGGTTAGGGATAAGGAGGGTGGTAAGAATGGAGGAAGGAAGGACTGTGTAGAGGGAAAAGAGGGGTGGGAGGGGTGGGGGGGAAGGGAAAAAAATAACAGAATGAATCAAACAATATTGCCCTATGTAAATTTATGATTTTTAATTAAAATAAATAAATAATAAAAAATAAATAAATTAATTAATTAAAATGTTAAAAGATCAAGAACAAATAAAGTCCTTTTATTGAAAATAATTCATGTTTCTTAAGTCTCTTTTTAAGTCCTTCTATCCATCTGTTAACACAGCAAATTATATATCCACATTGCATACCTTGGTTATTATACATACGACACCCAAAAGGGAGAATTAAGAAAGGAATCTTTGCTCTAAGCACAACAACTATAATAACTTTGCAGCTAGTTTTAAAAATTTCTTGCAAATTGTGTGACTTGTGTAAATTGAGTGACACTTCTGTGGGTTGGACTTTTTTCTCTCTTCAGGGATCAAATTCATCAGTTAGAAACTGAAGCGCACTTTGCAGGTTTTCTGGAAAATTTTATTTGCTTTCCTGAGAAGTCACTCTACTTTGTCTGAAAATGATGTGATAACTTTAATGGTTCTGATGACATTATTTGAAAAGTTTCAAAAAAGGCAATAATTGAGAGACTTGGAGAAAGTGACTCATGAGTTAAAATCCAAGTATTTATTTATAGACAGGGTTTCATTGTGTTGCCCAGGCTGGCCTCAAATCCATGATCCTCCTGTCTCAGCCTCCCAGGTAGCTGGGATTGTAGGCATGCACCACCACACCCAGCTTAAAACTCAAGTTTTTACATTCATTATTTTTACTCATTTCCATTTCCTGTTTCAGATGCTTGTTCAGAAATGTTTCATTCAGTCAAGCACAGTGGTGCATGCCTGTAACACCAGTGACTTGGAAGATTGAGGCAGGAGGGTCACAAGTTCAAAGTCTGCCTCAGCAACTTAGCAAGATCCTGTCTGAAAATAAAATAAAATGGACTGGGAATGTGGCTCAGTGGTAAAGTCCCCCTGGGTTCAATCTCCAGTACCAAAAAAAAAAAAAAAAAATTAGAACAAAATAGAAACAGATTTCATTCAGAGACTCACCCTGTCACACCTGTTTCATTCAGAGTCTCAGCCCAGAGAGACTCATATTCTCTATTTGCCTTGGAATTCTGTTCACAAGTTACAATTGAAATGTTATTGTGAATCACAGTATTTACTGTTTTCTTATCTTCTTTTGAATTTTAATAAACCACTTCCGAGTACACTAATCCTTTTGTTTATGAACTGGGACTATAGCATTAAAAAAGATAAAAATTGCAAATATAAATAATACTTCAGCAATATGAAAAAAAAACAGCCAGACTGTCATGCTAATTTATGTTAATCTAGAGAAACACATCAGATACATGTTCATCTAGCATATGTACAACTTTTAAAAACAATGAATGACTAAGAATATTATGAGGCAACTCTGCAATAGTTAAGAGCATTGGCTGTGGAGTTCAATGGCCTCAACCCCTTTTTTTTTTTTTCCTCCTTAGAACTGGGATTGAATCCAGAGGCACTTTACCACTGAGTCACATCCCCAGCCCTTTTTAATTTTTATTTTGAGATGGAGTCTCACTAAGTTGCTTAAGATCTCACCAAGTTGTTAAGACTGTCCTCAAATTTGTGATCCTCCTGCCTCAGCTTCCAAATGACTGGGATTATAGGCATGCACCACTATGCTTGGCCGGACAGCCTCAATTTAAAATTAGGCTCCACTGTTTACTAACTATTGAACTTGGACAAGGTAATTAAACTCCCTATGTCGTGGTTTCTCACACAAAATAGGGAT
This sequence comes from Sciurus vulgaris, assembly GCF_902686455.1. Taxonomy (NCBI): domain Eukaryota; kingdom Metazoa; phylum Chordata; class Mammalia; order Rodentia; family Sciuridae; genus Sciurus; species Sciurus vulgaris. The sequence goes on from NC_136461.1 coordinate 105,153,097, forward strand.
AATTACTAGTACTCAACTCCTAGGTTTGTGTGAGGACTGAGATGAGGCTAAATTGACACCTGTATTAGAACAGTGCTTCACACACAAAGTGCTAAAAAAGTATTATTTTATATCCATAATGAGGTTTCTGGGGAAATTATCACTAATTTTACATTTCGGATATGGGAGCCTGTTAGCTACTACACCTGTGGTTTGAAAATCACAAACCCACTTCTGGCCAAGGACACCACTTGCAAATAATATCTCCATCATGGCACTTTTGTTCTTTGCTTGCTCCCTGGGTCCCAGGTGGCCATAACGTCCATAACATTGATCCATGGACTGATCCATAATGTCCCCTTATATGATGGATTGCTCACTTTGCACTGGATTTTCTGTGAACAATCATTTTCCTTCTTAAGACACAGTTCAGGATCTTTGCTATTTTTACATTGTTCTAAAGGTCAAGTGCATGAGGACCTCATAGGCACAGGGGCCTGTTATCATGCTCTAGATCCTGCACTGGACGATTATGGCCTCACAAGGCAATGTACAGTTTGGGTTCAGAGATGGAAGAGGCTCATGGGGGGAAAAGTGCCACATTTAGTAGAAGAGTAATATTTAAATTCACCATCTTCAAGTTTATGAAAGATTCCTGACTTCCTTATAAACTAGAAAAAATGAGCAGAAAATTTCGTAGAGCAGCAAGGAAAGAGACTTCTCCCTTCTGCTGGGTCAGAGCCACCTGTTCAGATTCAATAGAATAGATGGGTCCCAAGTCCCTGATCCTCGAGTCTGAAAATAAAAAGGACTGAAAGTCAAAAGATTTTTCACAAGTTGGTAGCAATGGCATTTAGCTGCAACTGCTGATCTGAATTGACATGAGGATTGACAGTTTTGTTTTTCTCACTTCAACCGTTCATTACGTTTCACCACTAAAATATTCCTGAGCTTGTCCATAGAGTGCTCCCCATAACTAAGAAGGGTGCTAGAGGAAAGAGTTTGTATTACCTTTCTCAAAAAAAAAAAAAGAAAAATGGGAATATACAGCTAAGTGAAGTGTGTGCTTAGCATGTGAGAGGTTCTAGGTTTGACCCAAGGCACACACACACACAAAAAAAAAAAATTAAAAAGAAGAAAACAACAAATTTTAAAACATACCTGCCTCAAAGGGTCTTGTAAAAACTGTACAGCGCCTCATTGAGTCCTGCCCACTGGTTGGACTTACCTGCTAATAGGTGAGCAGGGTGCGGCATGTAGCACAGCCCTGCCAGCCTAGAGGCCTCACTCCCAGCCTTCCTCCAGGAAGCACCCCCAGCTGGCCAGGGAAGACCAGACAGGCAAGGATGGGTCAAGACAATCGCATGTCTTCATATGCCAGTGCAGGCCTCAGTGATAATTAGTTCGTCCTATTAGTCATTTACGTATGAATTCATATGCCTTTCATGTGTGTGTGGGGAGGGGGTACTAGGGATTGAAGGAGCTCTATCCTTCAGCTACATCCCGGCCCTTTTAATTTAATTTTTTGTTTTGAGACAGGGTCTTGATAAGTTGAGCATGCTGTTTTCAAATTTGCAATCCTCCTGTCTCAGCCACCTGAGTCTCTGGAATATACAGGCACATGCTACCTCACCCAGCCTCCTATGTCTTCTTTCACCTCAATTTTCCCCCAGCAACTAATCATCAGAGACTTGAGAGAGCATGCAAAAATATATGCAATATACCTCAATGACCATGGTAGTATTTGAATGTGTTATAAACATTTATAAGTTTATATAACTATTTCAATACATTATAAATATCTAAAGGCATTAAAATAAAGTAAGGTTCACCAAGATAGTGGAATACTATGCTGTTATCAAAATGATATTTTCTAAAACAAAAGAATTCTTAAGCTTCAATTAATAATCTAAAAGGCAAAAATAGTTAACTAATCTCTCCTTCCCCATCTTCTCCTGAATTTGTTCTTGTTCAGTTAAAGAATGCAGCCAGACTCCCTTTGTGAGAGACCAGAGTCTCACACTGACTTCCCCTTTTCTAACTGGAACTGTCTCATTTTCAGGTTTCATCTAACTCATGTAACTCCTTATTCACTGCCTTAATACTTTCTTTAACTACAAGAATGTTTACTCATTTTCTAAGAGGGGGACCCCTTCTCGCAGGGCTCACATCAAATGAATAAGGACTGTTCACTCTGATTTAGAGGGTACATAGCCCTTAAACATTCTCCAGCCTCCCTTCATCCATTTGGCCCCCACAGTAGCCCCTGAATACTTCCAAAGAACTCCACGTGTCCCAGAACAGTTCAGAAACACCTGCTCTTAGTATCTCAGGTACTTACACCTGCCTCTACAAATAGGTCGAGCACTACCCAAGGGCAGGAAACTGAGCTTTCTATTTCCTTAGTAGTACTTCTCAAACGTTAACATGCTTAAAAATCACTCAGGATGCCTGCTAAAAATTCATATCCCTAGACTGGGGATACAGCTCAGTAGTAGAGTGGTTTTCTAGCATATGCCAGACCCTGAGTTATGTCCCTAGCACTAAAAAAAAAAAAAATCTCCAAAATTCCTGAGCCCTACCAACCCAGGTGAGGGTGACCCTATATTCTATCCGATTCCAGCTTAAATTGATCTAATTCAGGCACCATCTAGTCTTTCATTTAATACTTTCTAACCTGAACTGAGGTGCATTCTAAGCCCCTTGGTCTGGGTCTTTGCCCTCCAAATAGGCAAAATTCACATATCATTCACCTCTTAACCACAGCACCTGATATAACAAGGCCCACAGATGGCTGCTCAGTAAGTGTCGTTGGACAGAGGGAGACATGGAAGACTAGATGGATAAATTCAGGGAGACCATCTTCAAAATACATTCTCCACTCTAGAAATGTAAATTCTCCATCCAGTTACCTCCAAAAGAAATGATATGGCATCTAAGAGGACAAACTCAGCAGCTTGAAAACCCCAGGGCTCTGATCCCAGCTCCATTACTCCATTACCCTGGGCAAGATACTTAATCACCCCTTGCCTCAGTTTCCTCCTCTCCACAATGAGAAGTCCAATTGTCCTTCTGCCCACTGGATGATGTTGAAGGTTAAACAACCAATAGAAATGTCGATACACGAACTGACAGGTAGAGGCTGCACAGAGGAAATGCTTAACAAAACCTGAAGGATAGGGTTACCTACCCATCTTCCCACCCCGCCCTAAGTGATCCCACCACCAAAACTCCTCCCGTGACCTGGCCCTGCCCCCTGCCCAGTAACTAACTCCTCCCATGGCCTGACTCTGCTAAGGCTGCCTATAAAGCCCAGAACCTCATAGTGGCCAGCAGCCATTTTACCCCTAAAAATGTGCCACATCAGGGGGTTGACCAATTGACCCCACAGTTGAATAAAGAGACACTTGCTGATCTGCTCCCTACCTCAGTCATTTGTACACTCATGTGCTACAAAACCCAGCAGCGCCATCAACCCCAGGAAGCTGCGCCTCCCCAGGACAGCTTGTGATACAGCAGCAGAGTCACTGACCAGAGGTTGGGAGGTTCGAGCGTTAGCCCTGTTTTGCTGTGTGACCTTGGGCCACAGATCTTTTAAGAGCCGGAAGACTTGTGAGAAATCATGCCATCCAGGCTTCTTGTTCTACAGATGGAGAAACCCACTCCTGAATCTGTCTCGTTTTCATCTGTAAAAAGGAATGCTTTATAAGGTCATTGTCAAGATCAAATGGAATAAGGAAGTAATTTGGGGGAAAGAAGAGGCAGCGCAAGGATTGTCTCCTATGCTGTCAGAAGCCCCACAACACTGCAGGCCCTCTCTCTGGCTGCCTGGTTACATCATTGTTGTCAGCTGGCAAGCCTATAAGTACGTAATCAACACACCTAAAAGTATGCATCCTTTCTGCGGCATCTGGATCTGAGTTTCCACACCTCGGATCTTGTTCTTTAGATATTTCATTTTTTCTCCCTGACCAGGGAGAGAACTTACTACAGCCAGATCTAACAAATCCTAGTTACATATGTACCATAAACAGCATTAAACAGGCAAGAAGTCTTCCCACTTCATCCCCAAGAAAATTAGTCCACTTATAATTAGTGGTTTTAGCTCAGTGCCATGTAAGACATTAGAATTTCTTATGTATATCTGATGACATTTTATTAAAAATATGGTATATTTCCATTAATTTTAATAGAGCTCACATACTGTCCCAGACAGCTGATAATTCATTTGTAAGAACATCATCATCGTTTTTGGTGTGATAAAGGTATGTGAGGGGAAGGAAAAGAATTAACAAATTCTTTCTTAATGGTAAAATTTTAAGGGGACTTTCAGGTAGGGAGGAAAGCCAGATCTCAACTTAACCACAGAAGGAAATGAACACCCTGAATTTAGGAGCTGCCAGGAAATTCCTCTCTCCAAAATGCACTTGCTGAAAGTCTTCTCTCAGGTCTGGTGTCTCCAGATGATGATGATGAAATCTCTAAAATAAGTGCTAACATCATTTCAAGGAAGCGTGACCTATTGCTGTATTATTCAGGCATGAAATCCTGAGTCATATCTTTTTACAACCAAAACGTCAATCTTTTTGACTGTTTCTTGGTAGTATCTTTTGACTCTTTCCTTTCTGAACATCTGCTAATAATTTCTCTCTCTACTTGGATGATCACAGTAGTTTCTGGTGTGGCAAATCCTCTGGCTAATCCATCATAAATACCCACCATTAGATTCATCTTCTCAAAACATATTGCCTCAGGTCACTTCCTTGCTACCGGATAGAATGCAAAGGCCACAGGCTGAAAGTCAGACTCTCAAACCAGCACTTAAAGTCCCACATTCGATACTGTGGGTGTCGTATCCTGATCAAAATGCACCTGTCGCCACCAGACCCCTCTGTGGGTCTTCATGAAGCTTCCTGAGGTCTGCCCAGTTGGTCTAACCATCAAACTCACAAACCTTTCTTGAGTTACCATAGAATTCTTTTAAATTAAATTATTTAAAAGAATTTCATTACATTAAGAAAACTGATCAAATGTTTCAAACTCATCTTTACAGATGCTATAGGAGGGGTCTGAAGATGCGCTGGCTGGTATTGTTATCTGAATTCTGTATCAAGTTTGGTTCGCCCATCCTGTAAACAGACAATCCCTGACTCCCATGTTTCTTCATGGGATCAACGGGCTCTCCTAATAGGATGCTTGGCATCTGAATGAGCTTTACATGTCTAAATGGAGTCCAAGGGGGCAGATCTCACAGCACCTTACAGGCTTCTGTAAAGATGTCAGCTTTAACTCAGAGCAAGAAGGAGCTACCAGAAAGTTCAGTGCAGAGAGTGACATGCTACGATATCTGTTTTAAAACGATCCTTCTGGTCAAACCAACAAAATCTCTTAGTGGATTGAATGTGGAGGGGGTCAAGAGAAAGAGAGGGAGCAGGGATGATGAGGAAGTTTCAGTCTGAGCTGGGGAGATTTTAAGGGAAAGAATAAGTTTAATTTTGGACATGTGACATTTAAAAAGCCAATTAAATATCTGAGTGGAGACATAGTCTGATGCACACGCGCACACACACACACACACACACACACACACACACCACAGAACCCAGCTGGGGGTCTGGGTGACAACTCTAACTCCATGCATCATCAGCACCAAAAAGCAATTTAAATCCCTGACATGGGATGAGCTCACCCACCTGAGTGTCAGTACAGGTGGTCCAGGCAAGAGGCCCAAGGCCTAAGCCATGAAGTCTCCAATGCTAAGAGGTTGGGGAGATGAGGGCGTCAGCAGAGGAAACTGAGAAGCAGAATTGGTGAGTTAAAAAGAAACCAGAATAGGGTGGTGTCCTGAACACCAAGTGAAGACAGCGTGTCAGGGTTGTGGGAGTGATCAGCTGTGTCTAAAAGCTGCTGGGAGGTCTGGGGATATAGCTCAGTTGGTAGAGTGTCTGCCTCGCAATCACAAGGCCCTGGGTTCAAATCCCCAGCACCACAAAAAAAAAGATAAATAAATAAAATAAAAATAAAAGCTGCTGGGAGGTCAGGGAAGATGTGGGCTGAGAATGGACCAGAGATCTCCTAAGCAGGAGGTCAGGAGGTGTTTGGGCACAGTGGTGGGGACAGAAGTCCACCTGGAGTGGGTTAAAGTGAACAAGAGATGAGGAATCAGAAAGACGGAACACGGGAAATTTTCTTTAAAGTGAAAACAGAAAGTGGGTAGTGGTTGCTGGAGGAGTTGAGGGGTCATGAGAGGGTTTTGATAATGAGATAAACAGCAGCATATGTGCATGCTGCAGAGAATGAGCCATCAACCCATGGGAAGAGATCCCAGTTAGGAAAGGGTGATATTCCTGAGTATGGTACTAGGGGGTGGAGCCCAGGGCCCAGTGGGAAGGTGTGACCTCCATGAGGACTCAGCAAATTCATTCATTCCCCTGGGACAGGAGAAGAAGAGCAGGTCAGGTACAGCTGGGCAGAGGGGTAGGTGGGGAGAACTTGGGGACATTCTCGCCATTGCTTCTTTTCTTCAGTGAAACAAGCAGTGAAGCCTTCGACTGAGGAGTGCATCTGGAGAAGGAGACATTCCAGATCTGAGGAAAGGGGAAATAAGTGCTAGGAGAGAGGGTGAGTAAATAGGGTAGGGGACATTGTATTGAGTTGAGGTCAGTGATCAGAGGTGAAAAGTGCAGGACCCTGCAAAGGGATGTTTTTCTGCAACCACAAAACTGTGGGCCCGGAATAGAGAAGGCCCTGCATTTACCCCCATCACCATCTGGCCATAGGAGTAAAAAACACAAAAAGGGATTGAGGACACCAAACATGTCTGCAATGGGGTTGAGTACATCGAGTGACAGTGTCATTTAGGCCAAGAAAGAACAGCAGGGAGAACAGCAGGTGAGTGAAGGGCTGTCAGAGTCAGCGTGGAAGGAGGAGTGAGGGGACACTTGATATTGAGATGGCGCATTGACAAGTTCTAGGTTCCATCTGTGGCACAGGAGGACAAATTCATTGCAGGAAAGGAGATCAAGGGCTGAGATGCCAAGGTACAGAGGGAACTTCTATTTAGATATGGCAACCACCAAAAATTAAGGCAGCAGAAGTGTCAGAACACTGAAAATGAGCCAGACACTGAAATGATCAAGAGGTACAGGAGTGTGACCCAGAATAACTGAAACAAGGAAAAGGGCACTAGGGATGAGTGAAGGAGAATATTCTGGAAGTATCAGTGAGCAGCAAGGTGAAAACTGTACCCTCTCTTTAGTGTTGGTTTAAAATTGGAAAGAAATAACATGTCCCACAATGTGAAGAAGCAGGCCCTCTAATTCCAGAGCACCATCTATCAGCAAAGAGTTATGAGCCAGTCATGACCACCTCATCACTTTCCAGAACATTCTGAGCAAGACAGTAGTGCTGCTCTGACTATCTCAGTCTAATTCCTTCCTACCAAGAGGATCTGAGGGAGTCTACAGTAGCTGACTCCTACATGTCAGAAAGAGAAGGAATCCCTGAGACATGTGGCATCAGTTCTTTAATTTCTTATAAGCCATTCCCTTGCAACAGTCCTTGAAAATGGTTGGAAATTTACCATTTGAAGCAAATTTGCTCATGGAGTACTATATGAATACACAAAAAAAGAGAACCTGGATGCACTCTGTGACACTGAGCTTCAATTGCATGCTCATCCTCATCAGATGATGTCAAATTGAAGATGCCAAGGTCACCTGATGCTCAAACTGTGGGAAACCTCTGACATCAGTTTACTTCCCATTTTACCACTTTATCCTTTTGTTCTTCTCAAATGATCTCTTTAGAAGCCACGGGGCTATTGATGTACGGAACATTACACTCTTGTTCACGGCCCCAAGTAAGGGTAGGAAATCACAGCTGATGAAACCTAGAAGGAGAAGAAGAGTTGGCTAGAAAGAAACATCACTTTATTGATAATAGAAAAGCATCTTCCAAGATGTTCTTTGAAGAAAACCAAAGTCAAATGTAATTGCAGAAATTATTCATCAGTTACGTTTTGTGCCAGGCTGATGAACACAGTTGACAGAAAGCACAGGAAGTGAAGAACATGTTGACCGGGTAGAGCTGGATCTTTAGTAGGAAATAGCTGCCTGCTTACATCCCAGAAATGAATTCAACATTCGTGCAGCACCAAGTCCTGGCAATTCAGGCACGTGGGCCATGCTGGGAATACAGCAACAACACAGTCACTCCAGGCCCTCCAGGGGCCCCATTCCATGGCGAAGACACTGGGCAGGCACCACTCATGGAGCCACAGCAAGGGGCGCCAACTAGCAAGGGCCTCCGTCATGCTGAAATTGACACAGAATGCACAATCACAGAAGGACAGCGGTTGCCAGTTGCAGGCTGGGTGAGCACAGGGAGGAGGGATGATCAGGCAGATGAAGGAGGCAGCACCTCCCAAGGAAGGCCCTGAATGGAGAAGAGCTGGGTGTACCCAGGAAATACAAGCAGCTCCAAATGGTTGAAGTGAAGGGAGTCAGGGGGCCTGGTGGGAATGAGGCTGACAGGAAGCAGACAGTCATATGTGTGTAGGCCTGTCAGGTAAGGCATGCCAAGGATTTGCACTTACCCTAAGGGCAAGGCGAAGCCACAGAAAGGTTGTTAACACAAGACAGACGTGACAACTTGCCTGTGTGTGTGTGTGCACGCGCGTGCGTTGGGTTGGAACCCAGAGCCTCACTTACGCGCAGCAAGAGCTCTCACTGAGATGCACCCGCAGCCTGACAAGTTTCAGCAAACTGACTCTGCAGAGTGGTTGACAGAAGCAAGCACGGAGGCAGAGAAACCAGAACCAAGTCCATGCTGTAGCAGTGAGAGAACCATGGATGGGGCAGAGAGACCAGGGTGTTGGTGAAGGAGACTGGCAAACAGACAGACTCAAGATACGTTTGAGAGATGAAATCAACAGAACTTAGTGCCTTGATGTCAGGGAGAAGTTGATGGTGACTGTCAGGCTTCTTTCTTGGCTGACTGAGAGGTTTCCCCCATTGAAATCAGAAACAATAATGGAGGAGCAGGTCAGGGGTAAAAGAAGAGCAAGATCCCAGAGACGCGGGAGGCTGAGGTAGAAGAATCGCAAGTTTGAGCCAGTCTCAGCAACTTAGTGAGGCCCTAAGAGAATGGCAAGACCCTTGTCTTAATATAAAAAAAAGAAAGGCTGGGGATGCAGCTTAGCAGTTAAGTGACCTTGGGTTTAATCCCCAGTAACCCCCCAAAAGAAGAGCAAGCACCAGGGATGGGGTACCAAAGCCAGCACAAACTCACTGTCACCAGCCAATTGTGAGCTTGTCTGCCCAGCTTCATTCAGTGCAGTCGGGCTGACAGGTGGGGGTCCACTGTGGGAGTTCCCACAGCACAGAAACAGAGCAGGGCCTCAGATCAGAGCCCTCATCCCCTTCACACTAATTGGGATGCTAAACATTTACAGAATTGGAATATTTCTGATATTCCCCAATGGGGTTAAATGCATCTTGTTCTAGACTTGACTTTCTTATTAAGAGAGAAGAGAAACTATGTAGGGTTACCATTAACGATAAATTAAATCTTGATTGTTTTGTTTTGTTTTGTTTTGTTTTGTTCCTAGTAGCAATCAGGGTAACTGAAAGAGCACAGAAAAAACCAAGAACATTAAACAGACCAATTGGAGGCAACTGTGTTTAGTAATTTCAAATAAAAAACACATGTCCCATGTGCCTATCTGCAAGGATTTTTAGAACCCAGGTCCCGCAATGAAGGAGGATTGTCAAAAAAAAAAAAAAAAATGCACCTTCATCTTTCTGTTGCATAGCTAATCCTATCTCAACAGAACACAGGGGAAGGCAGACAAAAACAGAACAGTCTGAGGGGCGAGTCCTTCCACACACATATAGTGGAGGCTCACAGATGTCTTACAGATGAATGAATAATAGTAGGTGGGTGGTGACAGAAGCTCGAGATGAACCACTGCATAAAGATGGCTTCTGTGATTCCCAGGGAGAAGCCAGGGTTCCTGGGCTTGAAGACAATGAGAAGTCAGGAGTGACGCTAGTGACCTAGAGAAGAAAGGACAGGCAAAGGGGAGATGAAGCTCAGAAAAAAGATACCATAATAATCTTGAGCTGGAAGACACTGTAAATTTTATTTAGCCAAATTGCCCCGCCCCCATTTCACTGGGAAAGTGACACGACATCAAGAGAAATGAAAGAGCCTGGAGTGGCACAGGCCTGTAATCCCAGCAGCTCAGGAGGCCGAGGCAGGAGGATCACAAGTTCAAAGCCTGCCTCAGCAATTTAGTGAAGCCCTAAGCAACTTATCCAGACCCTCTTTCAAAATAAAATATAGAAAAGGGATTGGGATATGGCTTAGTGGTTAAGTGCCCCAGGTTCAATCCTCAAGACCAAAATAATAATAATAATAATAATAATAATAATAATAATTGAATGCCACTCTCTGCTGGTTCTGTGTCCATGCCCTCTGTGTCCCTTTCAGCCCTCTCTACATCTTTGTGCAGTAGGTATTCTTAGCCTCATTTTTCAGGTAAGGATACAGGCTCCAGAGGAGTATCAACTTGCTCAGCATCTTTCAGCAAGTTTATTGCAGTGCAGGGACCAGAATGCACATTTTCCAGCTCCTTGGGCAGAGCACTTTCAGAACACCATGGTCCCCTCATTCATTCATGAACTATTCAGTGGGCATCTATACTCAAGTGCAGGACAGACCCAGTCTCTGCCCTCTGAGAGCTTTCTTTACCTAAGGGGAGGCGGGCTTTTCACGGATAATTACCAAATGCCAATTGCAGCTGATAGTGCCACTAAGCAGGACTGGGTGTAGATAAGAGTATAATCCTAAGAAAACAAGGAGGGGAGGAGAGGTGCCCCTGAGTTCAGAAGAAAGAAGAGAAGTTTTTGAGATAAGAAAGCCACTGAACAGTTGTAAACAGGATAGTGACAAGACAATGTAACTCTTTCTTTTAAAGCTGCACTTAAAAACTTAAATCATACGTAGACACGATTTTACACAAATGCAGAATAATATGTGGTTTTGCATAATCTTATCTAGGCTCTTTTTTTCTTTTTCTTTTTTTTGGGGGGAGGCGGGAAAGATGTTTCATCTTCTAACCCCCATAACAAACTCTACTTCTATAATCTACATTAACAACTCAGTACACATCCTTTAGAACTTTTCCTCCTGCTCATACAAAGATTATATATCATAAATTTGCATATCCATGAAAGGGATCAGCCAATGTTTAATAAAATTGTTTTTATTCAGTGTTTTACATTCTGCCTTTCTCATTAATAATATCTCATGAGTCCTAACCAATCAACTGGTATAGCTATAATTTATTCTTTTTAATGGTTACACAGTATTTCAGGGTGTGAATGGATCATAATTAATCTGCCATCGACCTCTGGCAAACAGCCCTTGTGTCCCTAGCTTTGTCTGCTTCAGTGGCACTGCAACAACTACCCTTGTGTATATGTCCTCATGTATTTACGGTTTCATATTTATAGGACAATGTCCCATGAAGGGACTTGGGATTGCTCAATCAAAGAGCAAATAGATTTTTTATTTTAATAGAAACTGCCACACTGCCTACAAAAAAAGACTTTTGCAATTTCCATTTCCATTAGTAATGCCCGAGTCACATTTTCTTTGTACTCCTACCAACGTTAGGTAATTTTTTTTCACACTGAACTATCAAATATAAAGTGACACTTCATTGTTATTTGAATTCACATCTTCCTGACCTTTATAAATTTAAGCATCTTTTCTGCTTGTTGATGATTTGGATTTCCTTTTCTGAGAACTGTCTTTTTATAGCCTTTGCCATTCCTCGCCCCCCCACCCCATTAGGTTGCTTGTCTTTTTCTTGTCAAAGTTTAAAACTCCTTCTATGGTATGAACTTTTTTGTTATCAGTATTATAATTTTTTTCCAAACATGCCTTTGACTACTGACTTCATTTAATACTTACCTTCCCTAGAAAGTTCCCAAATTTTTACATAATGAAAATGTCTACTTTTTTCTGGTTGTGACATGGGAGAACCTATGAGTGGGGTAAGATGGAGAGATCAGCCAGGAGGCAACCCCAGCATCCTGGACAGCTAGTGATGGTTGGACTGGACAGCAGGTGTCATGGTGCGGGCAAAGGTGGTTCAAGAGATATCTGGGAGGTAGAATTGGTGGGACTGGGTGACTAGCAGCATGTGGGGGTGTGCAGGGGGCTTAGAACTGGCTTTCCCCTAGATGGGTGAGGCCATTTCCTATGAAGGGGAACCTAGCAGGGGACAGGTCTGGGCCAGAAGACGATGCTCTCAGTTAGGGACACCGTAAGTGTGAGAAGCCTGTAAGACATCCAAATGGAGATATCAAGTGGCTGCTGGTGCATGGTTTTGGGGTTCATAACAAAGGATGCAGATGTGGGAGTCATCATGCTTGTAGTGACTCTGGGGAGGCTGTGGGAACCATCACCTAGGGAGAACATGTGAGGTGAGAAAGGAAGGCCTGGCAGGTCCTTTAAAGGAGAAGGACACCTGGGCAAAAGAGATAGCAAATGGCCTGACAAGCAGGAGGAAGACCAGAAGGGAATGACATCACAACTCCAAGAAAAGAGACAACATGTAGAGATTTGACTGAGCAAAGCACACTAGCAGTACAACTCAGATAAGAGGGAAAAGTTGTGAGAAAATTGGGATGTGAGCAGAATTAAACACGCACATGCATACATGTACACAATTTATTTTTATGTATGTTCTCGGAAAGCCAGAAAAGAAATACACCAGAATATAAACTGTAATTTCATTGGATGGCAGCATCTGGGTAGCACTTGTTCCAGACATAAAGAGTAAAACCGCAGTATAAACTATATAAAAGTACATGCATGATAATAGTCATTTAAAAATTATCTGTAGTAATTTAAAAAACACCTAGTGCAGTACTCAAAAATTTAGTATTATGCTGTAGATTACTATGTAGCTACTTTTTGTTTTAAACCCAGGAGTGCTTACCCTGGAGCTACATCCTGAGCCCTTTCTATTTTTTATTTTGAGACAGGGTCTCACTAAGTTGCTGAGGTTGACCTTGAACTTGTGATCCTCCTACTTCAGCCTCCTGGACCAAGATTACAGCCATACACCACTGCTCCCAACCTATAGCTATTTTTTTTAAAAAAAGTATAGACTATCCTTTTACTTTTGAGAGTTTGGAAAATACCTTAACTTAAAAACCAAAAATCACAGAACAATATGTACAGAATAGTCCTCTTTTAAAAAACTACAAAAAGATCTATGGATACATGTATCCATGCATCTCTATGCCTGGGATTTGTTTTATATTTTTCAGGCTGTAGAGAGACACTCTAAATTATTAACAGAGTTTACTTTTAAAGACAGATTGTGGTGAGATTGCCATCTGTGACCTCACTTACTACTCCATAAATGTCATATTTGATGAATGTGTTACTTTTAAAGACTATTATAATATAAAATCACTTCTAATATAAAATTATATCAATTATTTAAAAATAAACAGAATTTTTCAACCAAGAAGAGCAATTGTTAGAAATGATCTTTAAAGATAATATCTGCCTCTGTTTTTATATGCATGGTTATGTTCATGATTTCCTCCTGACAGCAAAGTCTTCTGTTCTCTTTCCAAGACTAACCCTAAAATAAATTGATGATAAGATAATTTCTAGTGAAGAAAGAGAAGAAAAGTTGTTTTTTTCCTAAAAGATCACAAATCCTGAATGAATAAATGAAGAATGAACAAATAAATGAATGAATGAATGAACACACACACACAAGGGAAGGAAGGGAGTGTACAGTGAGCTGGTTGCTTTACCGGTAACAGCAGTCAGAAGAGACCCAGGTTCGCTACCTAATTATGCATTGTGCAGAATAGAAAGTACCCATATTGTGGAGCCAGACTGGCCCAGGGTGAAGCCCCCAAAGCCTCTGCACACAGGTCTCTTTGGCGTTGATGGTGATAAAATAGAAATCATAATGCTTGCCACAAAAGCTTGCTTTGAGGTTGAATACAATTGAGAGTCTGCACACTGCCTGACACAGAATAGACTTTCCCTGGGGGATTTTCTTTCCATGAATCAGGCCAACGTCAAGGCATTATCTGTGGTAAATTCACTGGGTGAGAACGGGCCTGGAGTGAGTTTTTAATGTTTAAGGAGAGAGAGGAGGGAGGGAGGGAAATTATATTACCAGTGACCATCTAAGCAGATTTTCTTGCTAGCTAAATTTTTTTTTGTAACTATTAGACTTACTTGTTTTAAAGAATCTTGAGTATTATTCTTGCTTTAAAAACTAAAGATATGAGGATATCTAATACCTAATGAGTTGTACAGGCACAACTGTTGTTTTAAATATCTTGTTGCAATGGCTTTACAAAACATCAGTACTCAGATTTTGATAGTTCTTATTCTATAGCTTCAAGTCATAAATGGAACTCAATATCTCTGCAGATGAGGTGTCCAGATTTTTATTCAGAAAATGTGATTACCATATTTTAACTATGGAGTTGATGAAAGAGATTCTTCTCAACCCCCAGCCACGAATTCCTCTGCAAATTTTTACATGGGTCCTAAGGTTTAGACCGATGGCTGTTTTCATTTTATTTAATCTCACACTTGCATGGTGCTTACTTAGAGACAAACAAATCATTCTCCTAGAATTTGAGTGACAGGTTTCCTTTGAGTTTCTTCTTAGCAATGTTATTTTAAAATACTTCTTTATTTTCAACATTTCCTGCAGATTTTAGCAGTTATGGTTAAAAAAAGTCATTTGATAAAAACAGTCCCCTAAATGTTTCCGTACCTAAATATATAAACCTTGGTATTTCCTTTTTGAATGTGTGACATCATAATGCTAATTGGGCTAAAGTCTTGTTCCAGTCCTGGGAATAGCAGGGGCTGATTTGGGTCTCAAGTGAGCAGATGGCATTTTCCTCCAGCCATGGGTTTGTGATCACAGCCTTGATCCTCTCACTACTTTGGAATCTTTGCATCATAGCCGACTTCCAGTGGAGGCTCACCCGGAGGATCAGAAGGTGTGGCAATCTGGAAAGTTAAGTCTCTCTGGACATGAATGCACCACATTTGCAGAATAGAGAACCGACCAATCTCAAATTTCTAGTCCAGTACTGATATCAAATGATCTGCCTGATGAAGTCCGTAAATTCTCAGATTAGTCCCTCCTAGTAAATAATCTAACCAGGTATGTAGATAATGAAGAAGAGGAACATAGTCTTTTTACACAAGCAAATATGGTGCAGCTTATTTCTTTAACCTAGTTCTTTATAAATTTAATCCAATGATCCCAAGGCCAGCTCAGCCTCAATAATAATATTTAACAGCAGCAGCAGCAGCACAAACATTTACTGAGGGCTTACTGCATGCCAAGCACTTGTTCCAAGAGCTTTATACATGTTAACTCATTTAATCCTCAACTCAACTCTGTGCAGTAGTTATTAGTCTTTCATTCATTCACCAAACATTGGTGGAGTCCCTCTTATGTGCCAGGCTCTGTAATAATAATCAGTAATTAGTGAACAAAACAGAGGGAATCCTCTCCCTCTTAGAGTCTCTGCTGCAGTGTGGGGAAGGACACAATAAACAAGAAAGTAAATATCTTCTATGGTGGGTGATGTTGAGTGCTACTGAGAAAAATAAAGCTGAGTATGGGGCAGGATGAGTTTGTTGAATGTGGGGGAACATAAATCAGTATCTGAGCACAGGCCAGAAAAAATAAAGGTGTAAGCCTGAGACTATCTGGGGAAGAACATCCAAAGGTAAGAACCACCAGGTTACAGATAAGGAAACTGGGCTCAGAGAAGTTCTGCAGACAGCAGTCACTCAGGTAGTCAGGGGCAGAGCAGGTCAGCACCCTGACTTAGGCAGCTCTTCGTATTAGAGCTAACCATCAGCTGGGGCCACCCCTCATCCTTCTTGTCAAGTCCTCCCTTACACAGTTCAGTTAGTGATTTCTGTTACTATGATGGCTGGAGGCAGAGATCGGCTGGTTTCAGCCCCCCTGCGCTTTTGCAGCTTCCCTGCCTCCGTCCATTTCAGACTGAAACTTTGGCCATCTGACCCCTAACAGGCAATGAACCCAGGTCCCAGAGATCCAAGAACTTCTGGAGCCTGCCTTACATGCTGAAACCTCCCCAGTTGTCAATCTGCCTCTTGGATGGCTCATCCAGAAGTGACCTTTTGGTTTTCTCCATCAGCTTCCTTTTGTGCTGCCTTCCTCATGCTGAAATAATTTCCTTTTTCTCTCTTGTTCTTGCACTTCAAGTTCTTCTTTCCCAGACTGTTTTCCTCCAGATCTATGTGGTCCAGTATAGCAGCCATAGCCACATGCAGCCAGTGCGCATGTGAAGAAAATGCACAGCCCACTCTGAAGACTTAATATGAACGAGTGCAATAAACTATCTCTCATGAACTTTTTCTATTAACTACATGTTGATAATAGTGTAGGTATAGTAGGTTAAATAAAACACATTATTAAAATTAATTTTAGCCTGGGACAGTGGTGCACACCTGTGATCCCAAAGGCTCGGGAGGCTGAGGCAAGAGAATTGCAAGTTCAAAGCCAGTCTCAGCAAAATCAAGATGCTAATAAGCAACTCAGTGAGAACCCATCTCTAAATAAAATACAAAAGAGGGCTGGGGATGTGGCTCAGTGGTCGAGTGCCACTGAGTTCAATCCCCAATACCTGCCCACCATATTTGGTGTGGTGGTGCATATCTGCAATTCCAGCAGCTTGGGAGGCTAAGGCAGGAGGATCACAAGTTCAAAGTCAGCCTCAGCAACTCAGTGAGCAATAACTTATAATAAGCAACTTAGTGAGACCCTGTCTCTAAATAAAATGCAAAAAGGGCTGGGAATGTGGCTCAGTAGTTAAGCCCACCTAGACTCAATCCCTGGTACCAAAAAAATAATTTTTATTTCACCTGTTCCATAGTATGTTTCTATTAGGCAGCGCTGGTCCGGTTTGTCCACTCAGCACACCCACATCCCATCGTTCTCCAAGGCCATATTACCTTTGACTGCTCACATCTTAGATCTAGCTGAGATCTCCAGCATGCCTTGGGGAGTAAGGTTCTTACTAGAGCTATTTAAAACTCTGTAAGTCTTTGAAAATTTATCCTCCAAAGTCTGACTCAAGGTAATTCAATACACTATTGATCATTTCATTAAAAGTCCTTTAAAATCCCTGCTATTTTGCAGATACTCTGTTTGTAGTTGGGAAACTCCATTGCAGCTAATTTATGATGGCACAGCCTCATTAGTTTCTTATTAACCTGAATTCCTTGCTTTCTGAATGTGTGTATGAAGCTTGTTTGTTGTTTCTAGCTTTTAACTATTACATAGGGGAAATGGTCAAGAAACTACAGGCCTGTGAGCCCAAAGGAAATTCAGCCACTCGTCTTGATCAACATTTTGCAGAACATTACGAAAAGGATGTGAAGGTCACTGGAATCCAAAATCGGTACTTTCCTGAGAACAATCCTATCAAAAGAATTTGGATCCCTCCATGGATACCTAGTTTGAGGTCAAGGTCACAAAGAATAACCTTTAAACTAATGACTCCAACTGGGGATAGGGAACACACATAAATTTATTTCAGTGATCTATGCAAGAAGTCCCCTCACTTCCACTGGTTTCACATTGCGCCCCTGACCTCAAGGACTAAATAAGTGACCAGCACAGTCATCAGCAGCTGCAGAAAACAGGCAGGCCACAGGACCCAGAGGTAAGAAATTTTTAAAAAAACTAGGTCACTGGTGCAATGGCATATGCCTGTTAGCCCAGAAACTTGGGAGATTGAAGCAGGAGAACCACAGTAACTTAGCAAGACCCTAACTCAAAAAGTGGAGTGGAGGGGCTGGGGTGTTGTTGTAGAGCACCTCTGGGTTTAATCCCCAGTACCTAAAAAAAAAAAAAAAGAATCAGGTCAAAAAGGACCCTGTGCCTAGAAGGTAACTGAGAGGTATTTTCCTCCCAGGTTGCTGGTGAGCAGGCATTGAAAGCCAACTTCAAAGAGGAACTGCAAAAATGTTTTCTCACAGTTTTCTGGGGACAGTCTCATTGTCTTATAGTCACACTTCATAGTCAAACCTTAGCTTGTCTGGAAACAAGGAAAGTGTTGTTTCCCTGGCTTCACTTGCAGACCTGAGAGGGAAGGTTGTTGGATCTGCAGGGTGGCCTTCTGTTTCAGAAGCCTCCTTTACTAGAGAAGAAACAACCTGGGGAGAAACCAGAGGCAGAAAACTTGTGCAAAGAAGGGCTGACCATGCAGAGAAACTCTGCTTTGAAATAGAGAATCCAAAACTAGCCAAGGCCTGGAGTTACTCCAGAAGTGTCAGTGTGACAGGGGTCAATTAAGTACATGCCTAGATCTGATTCTTACAAAGTGCTTCTAAGTCTTTCAAAGTTTCTGAAAGATGCCCATCAATTTTAAACCAAAAATCATAGTAACAAATGCAATGAGTGAAACTTGGTTAGATGGTTTTTTTTAAAGACATTCGTGTGATAATAGGGGAAACCAGAATCAGTTTAAAAGTCAGGTTATGGGATTGTTTTTCAGATATTATAATGTTGTTGGGATTATGCAGAAGTATCCAGCAGTGAAGTGTAGTCGCCCAGATAGTATAAACACAACAAATGGTAGTGATAAATAAATATGTAAATAAACTCCTATTCTGAATTCTACACCCATTACAGATTATGATATGGAGTGCAAGTTTATGTGATTGGTAACTGTACTGTTCTGTACAATTTCACGTTTTAGCAAAATTACATTGGACAATGTCTGCAGGTCATATACAAGAGATTAATTATGACTGTACCAATCTTTGAAAAAGTTGCTCATCAAATCTTGGGCTGGGTGTGCAACAGAGCAGGTGAGGGTGTGGATTTGGATTCACACAGACCTGGGCTCAAGCTACTCTGTCACTTATTTGTTGTGTGAACTTGGTCCTGAACCTTCCTAAGCCTTGTTTTTCTTTTTCATAGCCCCTACCTTATAAAATATTGGCATGACAATTAAATGAAAACAAAATCTAAAATACTAAGCTCAGCACCTGATACAGAGTATGTGCATAATCCATGTCAATGTTATTTATACCCCTTTCTAACAATAGGACTGATTTTCTGATATAAACATGCAACACTGTTCTGACTTGGATGACCTTTTATAATTGAAAACATGGACTACTTGTAACCTGATGGCAGCAGAGCATCTGAACACGTTTCACATAATAATGTGAGATAACATCAATGGAGAAATACTTGATAAACACCTTATCATCTAACATCCAGATTTAACCATCTGTACCATCAAAGAGAAAAAATCAAATCAATGAAAGGAAATATTTTTTAAAAAAAGTAATGTGGTGGGCTGGGGCTGTAGCTCAGTTGGTAGAGTGCTTACCTCGCAAGCACAAGGCCCTGGGTTCAATCCCCAGCACTGAAAAAAATATGTATATAGTAATATGGTTCCTTCACACAGGGACTTAAACCTAGCTGGGGAGACAGTTGACAAGATAAAGGATCCACAGAAGCATAAGGCTAAATTAAGAGCTAAATAATAAAATAGCTCATGTTCTTGGCCTCTCGCTACTTACACAGCACCACCTGCATCCTCTCCAGGTGTCGCCTCACTTACTTAAGCTGGCAGCAAACACTCCCAGCTCCACCTTCAGAACACATCCAGATGCCCCCACTGCGTTCTCACCTCCTCTGCCTACGGTGCTCACCTGTATTGCTCCTGAACCTCCTAAACCTCCTATGTGTTCCCACATACAAGTAGCCACTACTGTCCTCCATCCAGCCTCCAGAATAGCTCCTGTGAATACTCAAGTCATCATAATTTCACTCCTCTTCAAAACCCTCTAAAATTCCCCATTTCACTGGGAATAAAAACATCAAAGTCTTTAAAAGGGCCCATAACATTTTATCTACAGAACTGATACTGACTGCTTTTACAATGTTGTTTCTTACTTCTCTTCCCCACAACGGTTTCTGTGAAAGTTCTTAAATACCTGAAGCTCATCTCAGGGTCTTTGCCTCAGATGTGCTCTCTGCCTGGATTACAACTCCCCTGGACAGCCGCATGAGCTGCTCTCTCACTTCCTTAAGCCTACTATCAACTGCCACCTATTGAAGAGACCCTCCCTGACCACACTATATAATACTAACCCCAGATACTGGCTGAATGAGCTACACAACACACGGAGTACCATGCAACTTTGAAAATAATGAAAATTATTCCTATGAACTGATTTTACAGATACATGATTATGTGACAAAAACAAGGTCCAAAAAAATAAGTGAAGTATTGCCTTATTTAAGAAGGGGAACTAGAAATAAACATATGTATCTGTTTATAACTGCAAAAAGAAATAGGAGAAATAAAACAAAACCAAATATTATCTGTTATGGGGGAAAGGAAGTGTGGGAATAGGATTTCTCTGAGCATGTCCTTTTTATTCTCCCTCTTTATTTCCAACAGAGAGAGGTTAAGCCTCCTATTTTAATTTGCATTCGCCTTCACAATCACCTCCCTGTGTCTATCAAATAACATTACAATCTTCTAATTATTTCCATTATAATTTCTTACATTTTTCTAAGCAACTTGCAGTTGCCTGAATATCTAGCAAGTCCACAATAAAAGGCAAACGAAGCAATTACCAGAATCACTGTATCACAATATGATGAATTTAAAAGTTCATCCTATTTGCCTTGGGGTAATGACAGGCATGCATCTTCACTTACCCGTCTCTATGGGAACTGGAGGGAACCTGCATCCAAAGTTAGTCTAGCAACATTAGACCTGTCTTTTGCAGTTTCTATCTATTATTAAATGCCTTCATCTTTTACAGCATCCTTCCAAATATTTTTGTGTCAAGTTCAGAACTTGAGACCCTAGATGCGTATTAATTATTCTTACTGTTCTCAAAAAATACTAGTGAAGATGGTCACTTGTACTCTGTCAAAATCAGCCTGTCACACATAGGAGTCCAGACCATGTCCATGCTGGGAGCACAATTTAGAGCTAACTGGAAACATGTGGTTGTGGGGACCATCACGGAGAGTACAGAGAGAAAGAGGAGTGAAACCAACAACACTGTTTTCTCATAAATGTGACCCTTGAAACCACTGGAATGACACTGCTGTAGGAGGGTGGCCAAGCAGCCGTGAGAATAGTAACATGTTTTCCAGAATATCTCTTTTCAAGTCGAGCTCAATACCAGTTACTGTGGGAACTGTACTTTTGGGTCCTTTGTGGGGACCACAGTCCAGTCCTCCTGCGGTGCTGGCTTCACACGGGAAGCACGACTCCAGCATTTGTCTTTCACTCTGGGAGCTGAGTGGTCATTTGCAGCACTTAAAAGGGCCCTTCTCAGCACAGAGACAGCATCTTTCCTCTGGAGGACTTTTATGTAGACCAAGGTGCCCAGCTGTGAGGTGTGACAGACTTTCTCCAAGAGGTCCTTCCAGATCTTTATGATGTAGGAATTTAAGACTCAGGGTTTCTCACTGAGAAGCGGTACTCCCACTGTTTGAATTCCAAGTCACAGAGCAACTGGAAATACATCCTTCCTCCAATCTGCCATCTTGAATCCCTGTGAGCCTGTCTTTGTATATGATTTGAACCATGTTAATATTTTACTTGATAAAAATTAAATCAAGGGAGAGACTCCTGAAATTGAATAGTAATGGAAGCAAATTAATGTAACTGCATGCTAAATCAATAACATGACCACACAGAAGGAAAAAGAAGAGTAACTTTTGAATATGGTGTTCTATACATCATAACTGATCTATCTTGAAGAGCACAAAGAAATGCTAACAAATGTTTGACTGTATTTGGTATATTTATGGCTGGTAGTGCTATTACATGCTTACAAAAGGACTTTAAGATAGATTATGAAAACCACATTGAGGATACTAGGGAAGTTCTCCCTGAGGGAGAGGGGAGAGGATGCACATGGACTGAAGGAAGACACAGAAGAACTGCTTGTTCGATTCATCCTCACCATATTAGGATAAAGTCATTCTTTGTAAAAATTCTCATTTCTCAGATCTGACAACTGACAGGACCGAAAAGCAATGACTCCAGTTGTCTGGAGTATACCTAGTAACCAGATCTTGATTTCTAAATATTTATTACCAACAAAAGGAAACCATGAAATGAGTCCAGAAGATCTTTCTAGGCCAGAAAGGTAAGGAAGTGCTCAAAAACTGACTAGATTGTGGCAAGGGGACTCTGACACCTGAAGAGGTTCCCATTTGTCAGATTTAAGGTCATAGAGCAACGAACTGAAAGAGGGCTGATAGATGTCCTTTTTTTTTTTTTTTTTTTTCAATTCTGAATGCCAAGATTAGCATATATTTAGATTAAAGAACCACATGAGTTCATACTAATGCTTAAAAAAATAGAATGAGATGGGTATATACAAACCACTGGATCAAAGATTGTTGGGAAACAGGATCTTCACTCAATCTCAAACATCAGATGATGAATTAACCTCAAAGTGTCACATGATAAATTATTTACCAAGGGGAAAATGTGCCTCCACAACCGAGAAATCTAGTAGGCTTCACCTTAACCCAACTGTCGACGTTGACAACTCAAATAATGGAATCCTGATCAGATGTGCCTGCTGTGATGCTCTGTGAGAGACTCAAGATTCCCATGAAATATTGCTGCTCAGAAGAGTTCAAACCTAACCATGAGGAAACAGATCATCCAAATCCAGGCTCCTCCTGTAGAACAGCTGGCCCAGACTCTTCAAGAATAGTGATATCATCAATACAAAAAAAGGAGAAAGATTAAAAAAAAAAATTTGCAACAGTTTTAGATTATTAAAAAGGCTTGATTACCAAATACCAGCATTGGCTTCTGGACTCTAACAGAATATAGTATCATATCAATACTATATAGTCAATTCTCTATGTCCTTGTCCTTCCAAAAATGTTTCAATTTTTAATTGAAAATATTCAGGAAAATAACCCTTGCATCTGTACTGAAGAAACAGACATTTTCCCTTGCCATGATTATCCAACAATAATTACACAGCATTTATATTATGTTGGGTATTATAAACAATCTAGAGATGATTTAAAGGGAGGATTGTGTAGGTTATATGGAAACATGGTACCATTTTATATAAAGGACTTGAGCACCTGCTGATTTTGTTATTCCTGGAGGGATTCTGGAACCAATCTCCCATGGATACCAAGGGACAACTATTCTCAAAACACCTACAGGGAACATTCTGGGCTCCCTATGGTACCTCAAGCTCTCTTGGGCACACAGAATTACTCTATAGCTCGAGTTCACTCTGCACACCTGGCTTCCTTACATGGTCTCATCTCTGGGAATCTGCTACTATTAATACAGAAATATTCAGAGACAAAATCATAGATTGAGAGCTGTAACTTAACCAATCAATCCTAGTTTAAATGGAATGACTGGGTGGTAAATGTAGATAGATGGGGCATGGCTAAAGGAGGTGGGTCACTCTGGTGTGACCTGGAAAGATTGTTCTTCCTGCAGTCCCTGTCTCTTCCTCTTCCTTTCTCCTTCCTGACTCTGCCATGAACTGAGCAGCTTTCCTTGGCTGAGCACTTTCCCCATGATGGGTTGCCTCACCTTGGGCCCAGAGCAATGGAGTTGACCATCTATGGACTGAGACCTCTGAAACCATGAACCCCCAAGTAAACTTTTTGTCCTCTAAGTTGTGCTAAAACAAAACTTATTCCATTTTGTCATATGTCCACATACTACCAGCCCTCAAAGGCTGTTGATTCCACAAATGTACTCAATTTCACAAGAGAAGTCACTTCTTTCCCTCTGCACTCCCATGACACATACTTCTTTACCTCATATTGTAAGTACTTTTGAGCAAACCTCACCCCTTTGCTCTAGGCTGTCCTCCAAGATTGTATGTACCCCACTGGCATGCAACACACATTGAACAAATGAATGGAGACAGAAAATTAATCTGATGGCCATAAACAAGGGCCTTCAGCAGGGGAACCCTCAAGGAAAGATGAGCAACCAACAAGGGGGTCATTGCATGCTCCTCAGTTTGGCTGTGACTTGGGAGAAGTGGATGGGGGTGGAAGTAAAGACCGAGACAAAGATACCTATTTCATGAGGCTATTGTGACAATTTAATTAAAGTAGCAGCATGGAAGTTATGGAAAGTTCTAGACACTGGTTCTTTTATGTTTTGAAGGAAGGAGAAAGAAGCAACAGCCACACTACTTAGGAATCCTGAGGTGAGGCCATTGCTCCCTCACTCTGGTGTCTCTTATCTTTGTGATGTAGTTCAGAAAAGTCACAAGTGGCTGCCCAGAGGACAGGAGGGGAGGGCAGCAGGGAGAACGAGCCAAAGTTGATACTTTGGGCAGGTTGGACCAGGTCTGGGTGAGTTCGCAGGCTGGGGAAGCGGACATGAGGTCCACTTAAGTCCTTGGAGAGGTTATCTCCAGAGGCAGGAGAAGTAACTTAGTCACTTGTGATAAGTCATACCCTCCTGGAGATACTCCAGGTGGGGAGATGAGCCCAGAGATAGCTGAGAAGGCTCTCCAGAGAGAGGAGAATACCCTAGACAGCACTGGAGACCAGTCCCTTTCTTCCTTAATTGGACCTATTACCTGATCCAGGTCCCAACTGTTCCCCACTCAAAAGTCAATATTCTTGAGAGAACTGATGGGGAGGAAAGAAATCAGTTTTATTCAAGGCTGGCTCTGAAAATTAGGAGGAGCGATTGTGCTCAAAGCTCTGTTTTGGAAACTCAGAGGCATAAAAGGCTTTAATAGGTAGGGGAAGAAGGAGAGGAGAGGCAATGGACAGGAAAACTGTGTGTTGAGCCAGGTCTTAGTCACCCGAGGTTTCTCTCTTTCTCCACCCTGCTCTGGCTGGAATTAGACCTCCTGGGACTTGTTCCTGTAGTTCTTTAGACAGAACTATTACTTTTCTGCAAACTAAACCTCACAGCAATTTACATAATTTGTGTTGGTTGGTGCATAGAACTAAAGAGTAAGAGCTGTTACATATTCTGATGTAATCTGAAGATCAACCAGATGTTCTGAGTTCTGCAAATTGAAAGAAAGATTATTTAGCCGTTAACATCTTAAACATCTAGGGGCAATTTGGGCAAAGTGGGGGGAGGGGTGTCATCTGCAAAGCACGGCTTGCAAAGGAACAACTACTGGTACAAACCCAGATACCTGAGAACAAAGTTTCTTCCTGACTGCACAAAGGCACTGCAGCACGGAAACAACTTCCTGTGAAAGGCTCCCACAGGCTGAGGTTCTGTTGGCAGCCTGATTCCACCTCAACGACTGAACTCAGGCAGCCTTCCCACCTGGCCAGGGTCCTGGGGCCACCCACAGACCAGTGCTGCCTAGGGACCCCAGGGAAGGCCCCCACTCAGTGAACCCTAGTAACCACAAGCCATGTTGTGGAGCCCAGGGTATGTGGCCTGCACCCAGTGCCTCCAGCCAGCCTGGACACCAGGGCCTGGCAGGCAGGTGCAGCCTTGGGGGTGGTTTGTTACTAGGACTCCTCCATTTGACCCCTCTTGGCCCAGCACCATGCATGTTCTTCTTCCCTGCACATGGGGCACCATGCTGCTCCTGGGCCAGCTCTGCCCTGTGCCTGATCTTCCCTTTCCCTTGCTGGGTCCTTCTCATTCTGATGCCACTCTACCCACAAGCGTTTTACCAGATGAATCGTTCCTTCCACACCCCAGCTCTCTTCCTCAGCAGTGGAGGCGACTCGAGCTGGATGGCTGGAATGAGGCTGTAGCTCCAGGAAAGCTGGGTCCTGCTCACTTTCCCCTGCGGGGGCAGCAGGGCAATTCAAAGCACTCATTGCTCTAGCACATCCTGGCAGCAGGAGCAGCGTGGCGCTAGCTTTTCCTGCCACTTACTCAGCTATGGGACCCTGGAGATGACCTCTTTGAGCCTTTCCTCAAACATTGAAAAGGAAGGGGGACATTTGGGACAACTGTTGGAACCTGTAGGGTTACCAGGTACTCCCCTACACAAGCGGCTGGGATTATCAGCCTTGATTTCTCCCCTCTCTTTTCTGTTTGATCTCTTCTCTCTTCTTCCATCTCAACTCTGGCCTTTCCCTCAGACTGAGGCATCAGACCATTATACCCCTTATGATTTGGCCTCCCCAAATCCACCTAGCCCAAGCTGCAGTAGGCACTTAGCCCTCCCCCGCCACTGGCTTAGTCTTGACTGGCTTGCCCTTCCCCTGATAGGACTTCGGGCCAGATTACTATTCCCACACCAGCTGCTCACATCAGCTTCACTACCTGTTCCTAGTCTTGCAGACAAGCATCAGTTTCCTCTGCCCAGTTGAGGGAGTTAACTCGTTTTTTTTTGGGGGGGGGGGGGTACTGTGGATTGAACCCAGGGTTGCTTAACCACTGAGCCACATACTCAGTCCTTTTAATATTTTGTTTAAAGACAGGGCCTCTCTAAGTTGCTAAGACTGGCTTTGAACTCATAATTCTCTTGACTTGGCCTCCTGAGCCACTGAGATTACAGGTGTGCACCACCATGCCAGCTGAATTAAGAGAACCCTTAGTTATCATTGAGCAGGACTGTTTCCACCAACAAGAATCTGCAAATCTAAGAAAGGGCAAATCCTATGGCAAGCTGAGAAACTGAGTGGAAGTGTGTTTTCTTACTGCCAGTATCTCCGTTATACTCAGGGTTTTTGTTTTGTTTTCTTACTGACGGTTAAACCCAGGGGTGCTTAACCACTGAGCCACATCCTCAGCTTTTTTTTTTTTTTTTTTTTTAATGTTTTGAGATAAGTCTCGCTAAGTTGCTTAGGACCTCACCAGGTTGCTAAGGCTGGCTTTGAACTTGTGATCCTCCTGTTTCAGTCTCCCAGATTGCTGGGATTACAGGTGTGCACCACTGTGCCCGGAAGGGTTTTTTGTTTTGTTTTGTTTTGTACTAGGGATTGAACTCGGGGGCACTTAACCACTGAGCCGTATCACCAGCCCTTTTAAAAATTTTATTTATAGGTGGGGTCTCACTGAGTTGCTTAGCGCCTTGATAAGTTGCTGAGGCTGGCTTTGAACTCCCCACCCTCCTCCCTCAGCCTCCCGTGCTGCTGGGGTTATAGGCACGCACCATCACACCCAGCTTATCCTCAGATTCCTGACATACTTGAACCATATTGCAGGAATTCACGAGCTATTTCTTAAACTATCTCTATCAGTGAAATTTCTGGAACTAATGTCCTGTCCCATGAAGCCTTCTACCTGAAGACTTTTCTGGCATCCATAGATAATGGTAACCAAGGCAGGTGCAGTGTACAGCACAAAAAGTGAGGAATCAAGTTTCTCCTCTGCTCTGGACTGTGAGGAACTTGGGACAACTTGGAAAGCAGGGAGGATGGGTCCCTCAGGCACTAGGGAGCTATTGAAAGTTTTTAAGCTAGGAAGTGAGAGGACTACAGACATCTGTTGAACACTCATTATGCTCCAGGCCCTGCATCAAGAGCATTATAGGGATGGCTTCAATGTTGTCACTGTTTTATTTCTGTAGTTGAGGAAAGTGTGGCTGGGAAAAGGTAAATAATGCCTAAGGAAATGAAGTAGGGGCAGAAGTGGGACTCCAACACAGGTCAAGTCCAAAGCCTCTGCTCTTGCTCTTCACATAGGTGCAGGCTTTGATAAAGAGGATTTTGGAATCACCAGAAAGAGCTTTCAACTCCCTGAAAGAAGGGCCAAGCAAAGGACTGCCCAGTTGCCTGGTGCTGAGGAGAATCCCAGGGCTTGGTCTCCAGGCATTGGGGCAGGAATGACCCATAAGCCTCTCTGGCTTGGACTCTGACTCAAGCAGTGCCAGCCGTTGTTTCAAGAACTGCTGTGCTTCTCCAAGCATTTGGAAGTGCTTATATGCCCGACCCAGCAGACGTCACGAATCATGGCCCAGAAAGGCTGCCCCTGTGCTGCGTTCAGAGTCCCTTCACCCTGAGAATTTGGCATTAAGAGCTGCTAGGTCTATTTTTCATCCTGTGACTGGTGTTGTGAGGCCCAGTTGTCACTGTAGACGATCATGGCCAAGAAAGAAAGGGCGGCTCAGGAGGCAGAGATAACTTTTCAGTGCACACAGCTTTTCCGCACACACCACTGTGGTGCTCTAGATCTAGTTTCTTCCAAACCCTGGGAACCACTCCTGTGAAACACAGGAATCCCAGAACAGAGACAGCAAGGTGCTGGCCCTAACCTGCCATTTCATCACACACCTCACTGGGAGGCATACATGTACTTCATTTTAGAAATGCTTTGTGGATTTTCACAAAGGGCATAAAGGGGTCATTTTACTCCATAATACTCTATTTCCCCTTTTAATATTTAGTTCCTACAGAAAGAGAAAATGGGGCAGAGATTAGGCAAAAAATAGCATATAAGTCTTAACAGGAAGCCATTACTGTTACCCAGCAAACAGTCATGTTTTCAGCCTGTGGTCAAGCCAGCCCTGTAAGTTGATAAGGACCCAGCAGCCAGGACTGGGAAGCAGGGAAAAGCATCCAGCAAAGCCCTGCCAAGTACTGGACTTAGAGAAAGATAAGGGAAGCGCCTCCTCTGCTCTTTACCCTCTGCATGTTCTATAAGTTTTAAAGAATCACAGTGGGCTCCAAGGAACCATGAATCACTACTTGGCCTTAATCATCCTGACCTTCTTCTCAATTTGAACAGGTGGTGAGCTCCTAGCAGCATTCAAGTTGTGCAGGGAACAGAGAGTGGTGTGCTGTGTGGTCTTGCTCAACAGGAACACCTAGCTCCTGTCATTCCCTCCATCTGGGAAAATTCTTGCTGGCAATTTCCTGGCCATGGTACACTATGCAATTTGAGAAGGGTGCTGTGGTGTTGCTGCTGCAGAGGCTCTGACGGTCCAGGAGCTTGTCCCACGTCTCCGTTCTCCTTCTCATCATCCCTCTCAACCTACCTTCCCACCAAGATACAAAACAACAAAACCCCATAGCTCTACACTCTGCACCTGCCCAGCAGGGTCCAGCTCTGCTGTGTGTTCACAGTTCTAGGGGTACCATGTACTGATGGTCAAGGTAGAGGTGTATATTTATGACACATTTCAGCAGATGACAAGAGTGATTTGAGGGAGTCTGAGGGACAGCCCCCACTCCCTTAATCATTTGTACAAAAGCATCACTTAGGTTGCAGTGTAGCATGATCACAAAGACCGCAATTCATGGATCTTGAGTCTAGCAGGCCAACACCAAGGGAAGAACTCTGGGTCCCCACATCACAGTTCCATGGGAAAAAGTGGCTGGTTAAGTGAGAGGAAGGAGACAAGGAGACAGCCAAGCCCAGAAAATGTAAACAGCCATATGGTCAACATAATTTACTACAGGTCTCTGAAGTGTATATAAAACGTTTTAGTGCAACATCTTACAAATAGTTTTTCCTTTAAAAAACAAAAACAAATCAACAGCTCTCTACATCATGCACGGGTAGTTTTCTTACCCCATCTCTTTTTTTCTTTATCTTCAACATTTAACGCAGAGAAACCATTGTTTGAAAAGAATATGAAAACTTGCTACAGAAACACCCTGGTGAAAGAGGGTGTGGTTATATCCGTGTCCTGGAATGCGCCTAGCACAGTGTAGTTTTTCATAAATGCAACATTATAGACGTAGGTAAGTCCAGAGAGTCCAGCAGGTTTCCTCTCTTGAACTCAGAAGACTAGAGCTCCAGTAGACAACGTGCAATGAGGTCTTGCAGCCACTGGAGGGCACCATTACCATTCATCTGATACCACATTTCCATAGAAATGGCCAAAGAACGAAGGTCCTGGGGTTTTTTCATACAAAGCTCAAAAAGCTCAACCTTTGATGGTATCCCCAGCCCAATAGAAAAAACACAGAAAGCAATTATTAAAATACTGGCTTCGGTTTCTTATTTCCTTTCAATTTTCCTGCATTGCTTCACATATTTAATTACGCGCAGCACCTACTTTTCTACTGCTATGAACCAATTCAAACTGAAATCTTAGTCCTGGCCAGCCCTCTGGCATCTTTCCATTCAGACAAAGGAAAAGTCAGTCATCTTCCCTTGTTGATTCAGCCGAAAAATCAGAAGTCAGCAATTTCCACTGAAAGCCCACACCCCCTGAAATGAAGAAATAGGGCAAAAGACATTCTTTCTTCATGACTGAGCCAATTCGGTACCTCTAACATGTTGATGCAGCATAATAAATAGGAGTCAGCATAGTAGGCATCCGTGGGATTAAGGTGGCAGTGCCTACACACTGTCTCCTAGGAGAGAACTGGAGCATCGGGAAGAAAAGAGGCAGATTTGCCTTTTTCAGAAATGGCGGAGCAGCCAGCATCCACTTAACGGCCCACCCTGCCTGTGTACCTGCAGACCCCTGACCTGGATCCAAGCCCATGTGGCCTGGGAAATCCCACAGCCTTCCTTGGAGTCTGCACATTCTCAGGACTGGGCTCCATAGGAATCTCTCTGGTTAGACTTAGTTCTGGAATCCCAGGTGACTTTTTCCAAATGGAACTGGACCCCTTTCAGAATTCAAGATACAAGTTCCCAGGGGAAAGGAGAGGGCACACTTGGCCAGCAAAATATGGGGAAGCGAGGGTACAAAAACATCTTCACAGAGTGAGCACAAGGAATTACTTGCAACTGATGATGCTCCCTGGGGAGCTAGGCAACTGGCCCAACCTGTGATGACACTGGCCCTCGAGACATTAAAATTAAAAACCACCATAACAATCAACGTAAAACCACACAAAAAAAGATCTAAAAACGTAAGGGGGGAAAACCCCACAGATGACACTGCCTGCTGAGACTAAGTGAACAAAAAGGATTACCAAGGGCCATGTCTGGATCCCTCCGAGGCTGGCAGTCTTCTAACAGTGATGTGGGGAGAGGAAAAATGGTGAATGAGGAAGACTTCAATATCTCTGAGAAAAATCTCATTGGAAGGAAGAAGAAAAACCTAGTCCTCACACCTCCAGGGAGGTAGATACTCCTCAAGGCTCTTCAACCTCGGGCTCTGGAAGCCCCCTCCCATCCTTCACTGTGCTGGCCCAGGGCCTTCCATGGGGTATGCATGGTCACTGCTTCAGCCCCTGTGCTGAGCTCAGGGTGGTCACTGTGCTGGCCCAGGGCCCTCCATGGGGTATGCATGGCCACTGCTTCAGCCCCTGTGCTGAGCTCAGGGTGGTCCCGCTTCCAGGCTCACTGGAAACTTTCCCTCCAGTTTGGCAAAGTACCTGAAAACAAAAGCCACCTGCTCACAGTTATCAGCTGGAGCTGCCCATGCAGATGGATCAAACCAACAGCCAGCTGTTTTTCCTTCCTTGTCTAATCACTGGCTTTGATCAATGGGAGAGTCAGTAGCTGCCAAAAGCAGTGCCCTGCCCACTTCAGCTCAGAAAGTGTGTGCTGTTTGGAACTTCTGACCCATTCTCCAAGACAGTGTTCTTATTTTTTGGCAAGGTTGGGAGTGAGCCTTTTTTGCCTCCCTGACAGATAGGCTGGCTGGGCACCATCTACTCCTAATGGGGTTATGCAGGATTTCTCTTGCCCATATGCAGTCCTTTGAAGCAAAATTCAATGCTTTCATCTTGACTACAAAGTGGTTCCAACAACTCCAGCTGAGGGAAAAGATAAGATACAAATTGGGCCCACGCTCCACATATTTTTCAAGTCTCGTTAAGAAAGTAAAAAATGTTTGGGTGTATTTTGATCCACGAGTGGCATTTTCGAATGTGCAAAAACAAAAAGTCTTGGAAGAGATTCCTTGTTACTATAAAGTGGTCCTTCCTCTTGCCATCAGTTGTGTGTAAGAGAAATTCGTCCACAACATTATGGAATCCAAAAAGGGGTAAATGAAAGGAATTTAAAAATAGTACAGTACAAAGAATAAGAGCCCCCGTAACATCTATCTGGGAATACTAGAGAAATCGGTGAGTAGATGTGGCACCCGGAGCTACTCACTACATTACCAAAACCGAAAACTAGAAACCTATCATGGCAGGATCACGACATTTGGGCGCAAATAGCTAACCAACCAAGACCGCCACCTGGGGCAGTCCGTCTCTGTGACTGACCCCGAGCTCTGAACATTTCCCAAGTCTGACAGTTTTCTGCATCAGCACTCCAGCGTTTGGGTGCTGTCAACTGTCCAATCACAGAGCAAGAGGCAGCAAGGGCGGGCCTCAGCCCCTCCGTGGCCGACGTCCACTGTGTATCCCCCTTAGTCTATGGCTCCTGGGTGGATGCTGAGCACTGGGGGCTCCAGGCAAGTCGGGGAGTAGTTGAGATGTGGTTCTTTGATCCACAAGAGAGGCACCCCGTTCTTCCCGTCAGAGTTCTTGCTGGAGTTCCGGCTTTTGAAGCGTACCAGCAGGATGGTGATGATAAGGATGCCAAAGATAGGGAAAGGGTAGAAGAAGACGAAGTAGAAGAGTGCGTCGTTGGAGCAGATGAGCGACTGGAGGGTGGAACCTGAAAAGGACGTGAGGGAGATGGACAGTGAGCACTGAGAGCCTGGACAGTCCACACTTGCTCCTGAAGACCTCGCCAACCCAGCAGAAGCTACCGGGTGGCTCCCAAACCCACCTGCCTTTCCCCTGATACCACACAGGTATTCTCCGTGGGGAGAGTACCCTCATATTCTTTTTCTCATAACCACACCTCTTCCAATCCACAGCTGCAATTTCAAGTAACACAATGCTTCCACTTTCCATTGAGATCCATTACCTCTGCTTGGAAGGCCATATAATAAAATGGAGCTTATTGCTTGCAAACAACTGTGTCCAGGTCAGTAAAGAAGCTGACTCTGTTCACTCTAACCTCCTGTGGGGTTCTATTTTAAATGTCCCCTTGCACTCAGTTGTGCTACAACTTCCTTCTTAGAGAATCTAACAGTATCCCTTCCTGCCAGCTTCAGAGAGTAGTTGTACCAGAAAGGATGCCTGTTTGATTAACGTTAGCAATTAAAATGCCATTATGGACCATTCACAATGCCCAGTGTGTCTGCCTGCACAGACACACTTTCAGCTGGATATGGAACAGCAAGAAACCAGGCACCCTAGTGGAGGGACTGGATTAGACCTTGGTGGGAGGTGGCCTTGGAAAGTCTATGTTTTCTCTGTAAAATAAGGCTGCTGGATGATCCCTTTGCTCTACGAAGCTTCATAATCACGGAAGTCCACAAAGGGTGGCCTAACACCTTGTCTTTACTTCTGGACACTGGATTATTTAATAGACCATCAGGCAGGTTAGGCCTGAGTGAGGCTTTTTCTGTTGCCCCTTTCATTGCACAGTTGCTGCTCACTGGGACGATTAAGAAACACTAACAAATATTTACACTTATCAGATCTCAAAGGTATATGAAATTGCTGATAGTCAACCACTTTTGACCTACAAAAATCTCAATTTCATATGGTTCTATTTAATGCAGTACTTACAAGAGGTGACTGAGGCAAAGAAAGAGCTGACAAAACTCAAAGCCTCAAATCAAGATTATGGGGTAAAATGTTTTGAGTGAAAAGAAGTTGAAAATGCTAGCAAATTTCTTATTTCTGCAGGATAGGCTGATTCTACAATAGCAAACACTATTTTCAGTCTGATATATTCCATATTTTGACAGAAGGCCAATCAAAAGGGTGCCTCGTTAGAACAAATAATTCAGACCAGTAAGAATTTTCTGCAATCTTTGTTCAGAGTGAAAGATCCTCTGCATGATGAAAATTTCATTCTGGAACATTCTCCAGCAACAGGCCACAGCTTTGCTTCTCCCAACTCTCCTGTAACATCATTGCCTTTTGAGGCTGGTCCTTCCTTCTAACCATGCAAATTCCACCTAAACCTCCAAGTCGTCTTCTGAAATAAAACTGACCCAGAAAAAGAATGATTGAGAGTGAGGAAGTCAGGCTTCATTCTTTTCCTTTCTCTTAATGAGTCTGAAACACTTGCTATTTCACTAAAGAAAGACTAGGTTCAATATTCCAAAATGAAACAAAGTAATATCTAGCAATGTACTTGCACAATGAAATCTTACTAAAATAGACTCTGGTGGAGCATTAAGTTTATTACAAAGATTATTTGGTATATCACCACTTTAACTCTGATCCCCTTACTTTTTTCACATGGGCAATCGAGGGTCAATTACATATGTCAAATCCTGCCATATCTAAAATCCTGATACATACCCACGACAGTTAGGAAAGCTGCTTATTAACCCATAATCGAGTTCTTAATTTATCTTCTAGACAGTTGAAATCAATAGCCCACACCCTTCCTCTGTCATTAGTGAAACTCACTTGTGTCCAGAACTCGAATGCCAATGGGGGCAGACTCCTCCTCCGTTAGCCGGTACCACTCCTTCTGAGGGCTGGGCAGCCACTCCTCCACGTGACAGGAGTAGTTGCCTGTGTCATGGGGGCTGGCCTGCAGCACCGTGAGTCGGTAAAGCAGGGGAGAGAGCCTCTGGAAGCGAAGCCGGCCCTCCCAAGGACTGCCCTCTGGGCCGAAGACAGCGTCAGGGCCCACGCTCAGCAGTACCGTGCGCTCTGTCAGGTCATCTTCCTCCTCCCCTTCTTCCTCCTCCTCCTCTTCCTCCTCCTCTGCCTTCTTCTCCTCTAGTTCTTCCAGGCCAGGGCTGCCCCTCTTCCCTCTGGCTTTAGTCCTTAGGGAATACCAGGCCACAGCAAAGCGGGAGTCCTGGCTCGAACGAGACACAATGCTACAGTCCAGCTGAAAAGCTGCCTTCTCAGACACCGTGGCATTGGGGACCACTGTGTCTACCTGCAGGGCAGCATCTGTGGAGGGACAGGGGACAAAAAAGGGAAAAGAGGCTCATTTATTTGCTCTAAACAAACTAAATGTCCGTTGCTAACCACGTTATACTGTAGTAATATCCACACTGAGTCCTCTGCACTATTAGAAGGGCATATTGGCCGGGCTATCTGCAGAGCTGTGGAAAGAGTCAAGAAAAATGACCGGAGTACAGGACATTGTGTACTCTACATCACCACATGCAGAAAAATGTTTTCATGTGCATACACATCTGTTTATATTTGCAGAATTAAGAAGCTGGTAAAGTGGCTGTTTATGGGAATCCAGAGAGGAAGGAACAATTACATTTGCTGTAACCTCTTGCAGTGATTGAACAGTGTCCTCTGAAAATCCATGTCCACTTAGAACCTCAGAACGTGACCTTACTTGAAAAAAGAGTCTTTGCAGATGTAATTAACTAAGTAAGGACATGCTGGAGCAGGGTGGGCATTAAATCCAGGGACTGGTCTCATGGGACTAAATTGTTATACCCCTCCTTGCCAGATTCATCTGTTGAAGTTTTAAACCTCAAAGTGACTGGAAATAGGGCTTTTAGGAGATAATTAAGATTAAATGAGGTCATAAGGGTATGGCTCTAATAAGTTTGGTGGCCTTATAACAGAAAGAGATCTCTCTTTCCAGGTATAGGATGTGAGGCCACGTGAGCACAGAGCAAGAGGGCCATCTATCATCTACCAGCCAGGAAGGGGACCCTCACTAGGACACAAGTGTGCTGCACCCCAGTCTCAGACTCCAGCCTCCAGAACTGTGAGACATACATTTCTGTTGCCTATGTTACCCAGTCTGGTATTCTGTTATGACCACCAAGCAGACTAAGACAACTGGTGTCCTAATAAGAATAGGAGAGGACACAGAGAAGAGGCTATAAGACAATGAAGGAATGGACTGGGTGACACACCTACGCTATGACCCAGGAATGTCCAGGGCCACCAGACACCAGAAGGGGCAAGGGCAGTTTCTCCCCTAGAAAGCAGGGAGCATGGCTGTGAGGACACCCCTGCTTTTGAATTGCTGGCCTCTAAAACTGTGAAAGAATAAATTTCCTTCATTTTATGCAAAACAAACCCTCGGAGACTAATATATCCACTTAGGAACTCTTGAATTTAAACTGTGCATGGAGCTTCTTGATAAAGCCACAGTGAGCCCAAGGAGACAAACACACTGCCAAGGATGGAAGCCAATACCTGACCACAGGCCGCAAGGGCCCCTTCTCCTGGGCATCGGCCTCACAGAGGGTGTGCATGGGGAGTGCCCTCCCAGCTCAGGTGGAGACGGAATCATCAAGGAGGTGCCCCAGGCTGGTGAACCACGCCTTGGACGCCACAGGTCAGGCTCTCATCTGGGTGCTTGTTGTCTTTTTTTTTTTTTCTTTGACTAGCTCTGGAAGGTTCTGAACAAATAATTCATTTCCTAGCTTCTAAAAGGCCTCCCTTTGGCTCTGTTTATGAAATGTTCATGAAAGATGTTGACGTAACATCTACAGAAGTAGACGCCAAATGGGATTCTACTTGGATGAAAACCAAAAGGAGTATTTCCCAAATAATGTCCTGAGCTTTCAATGAATAGGCTCAACGTCACTTGCAGGTGAACACAAAGCTAGGCTTCCTACTGCTTCTGTGGGGCTCTGCCAGGCCCCTCCAAATCATCCTGGTCCATCTGGAATTTCAGTGTGCACTATGAGTACACAAAGGTTTAGGAAATGGCTACAGGTGTGGGCACAGTGCATTGGCCCAGATCTTAGGGAGGAGAAAGTGCTTGGGAACAGAAGCCAGCAGGGTAGAGAATATCAGTCCACAGGTGACTCAAACTCACACAGCTCAGCAGTTTCTTTCCAGAGAGGACAGCTGATGTGTAATCCCAGAGATATTAGAAAGCTATGCCCCAGACCAAGGGGTGCCTCTGGAGTTTCCTGCCCTCCAGCATACAACACGGCATTCCAAAGCTCTGAGTAACCACATGGTGTCAAAGGAGGTGGCGATGTGTGGCTGGAGCCCATCATAGCAAGGTGGTCAGGTACAAAGAGACCATCAGGCATTTAATTCCCTCAGGTCCTCATCCCCATTTACGCCCCCTTGCTATCTTCTCCTTTGCTTGCCATGTTTCCCGATCCGTTTGAATACTGCACATTAATGACTCAATACAAGTTTCTGGAATGAAGTTAACTTTTGACCTTTCTACAACTTCCCTCCCCTTAATGTGCTTCTCTACCAGTTTAGCTCCCTGTGTCTGTCCCCTTCTAAAACAGGCCAACCCTTCCCCTCATGTCGACTGCTACACTTTCCCAAGGACATGACACAAGAGAGCAGTTTATCTCAGCCTGTCCCCTCCATTCAAGCCCTCTGCTCCCTGGCTATCACCTTGACCTCCTCCTCTGGCCTGTGTGTGATGAATGTGATCTTCCCTCCTCCCCAGTTCTGCAAGGCGAACACAGTGACCGACCTCCTGAACAACCACCCCACTGAGAGCAGCCACCTTTACTTCACAGATCCCATGCCATAGAGTATGACAGGCTCTAAGCCCCCAAAGCCATTGTGAACCCAGTTCTCAGAGCTGTATCATTTCAAGTCTTCCAGATGTGCAACATACAGCTCAGAATGAGCCTTTGGAGTATAGCTTCATGATGAATGTCGCACAGCAACAGAAACAGTGGCTATGAACAGCATTCTAGAACAGAGGAAAATGATCACCCAAATGTTGAGAGGGTAGAAGAAACACTGCTGAAGACAGTCAGATCCTGATGTCATTCAGAGCCAAGAGTCAGTGAGGATACGAAGACGTGAGGCAAAGACTAAAACCCACCCACCTACCCAGAAAAACAAAAGTACATAGTAGGTACTCACAAGTAATAAGGTTATAGGTAACTTTTCCACACTGTTATGTTTTCAGTATGTTTTGTAATTAGCATAACATACACAATCAGGGACAGTTGGGATGAAGGAAGGAAGGTGGGTCTAGGCGAGCCCATTTGCAGGGTCACAGGTTTAAGGGCTGTGCTGGTAGCACACAATGTGGCAGAAGGCAAGCAGGTGGGCTCCCCTCTGCTCTTCTCAGCTGCACTGCAATTCCTTTCTGGCTTCATTTTCCCTGTCAGTAAAATCTACCAGGCAGGGTTGTTAGGATGACTGAACACAAATTTCCTAACTGGGCAGGGTACACCTCATACTCAAGAAATGTCTGCCTCCTCCAGTCTACCCAGGGGCTTCAGTACAGTGATTTGCAAAATGGGTGGCAGCTGAGGGAGAAGGGCATTCAGTTGCCATTCTCTACAATCTCACCTTCAGGAAAGACAAGCCTCTAGACAAGGAAAATGCAGAAAACCATAAAAAAAAAAAAAAAAAAAAAAAAAAACTCAAAGGAAAATGTGACTCAAGTAGAGGTGATTTCCTCTCCAGCTTAGGGAAGACACAGGCAAGTGAGAAAATGCTCCTGTCCTGTAACAAAGGTACTTCACCTCCCTGAAGCATGTTCCCTGACAGATGGGAACAGCAGAATCACGAGGCTCCTATGTGCCACCAAGGGAGAGAGCAGCTCAACCCAGACATGAAAACCCGACCAAGACTTCCAACAGGACCAAATCACAGATGGGAATGTCAGTGCCCAGACAACACGAGGTGCTCACACTGACAGAGGTCACGAGCCATTTCTACTCCATGCCCTTGTGGGAACTGTTGATTTTTTGCTTTGATATGGATGAATGATGTTGTACAGTGTTGCAAAAGACACAGGGAATCTGCACATCTTAGCTTTAATTATGTGTTTAAGTGTGTGACGATTATTATACCCAGTAATTATATGTGTTTAGGTATTTTAGAAATAGCAATAGAGACAAGAAAAGCAAAAGGTCACATAGAATAGTCATTAGAACCAATAAAATTATTAGGATGTGAGAATGGAGGCTGCAGGTAGTTATAGATTTCTATTTAAAGAAACAATTCCTTTCTACTTCAAATCTACCAGCTTAACTTTTTGAACCACATGGCTATTGTTTTAAAAATATTTTCATGATATCAACCACTTATCCAAATGTGAATGTATATTTTCTAATTATATAATCTGTAATAATGAATTGCCATTTCATTCTAATTAAGAAATCAAATCACCTTAGGCCAAAGGCAGATGTGCAATTTTCCATTCACAAGAAAAAAAAAATTTGAGACAATCTTGAATACAAATGTATAATGTAAACGTGCATATACTTAACTGCATGCAATTTAACAATAAACTAATCTTATTTATCATATAAAATATTATATTTAAAGGGGAAACTTCAAAGGGAGTAGAGGGTGGGGACACAGCCCTCACCTGGTCGCATGACGGTAACTGCTGTCTGTCCGGCGGTGTCCTCGGCTCTCTTGTACCACAGGCCGCTGGGGCTGGGCAGCCACTCCTCCACGCGGCAGCTGTAGGTCCCGCTGTCCTGCACAGCCACGTTCTGTATGAAGAGTCGGTACACACCGGGGGAAGGGCTCTCCAGATGCAGCCGTCCCTGCAGGTTGTTTTTGGCTGCCTGCTCTCCGTAGTGGAAGGTGGCCTCGCGGCTCAGGCGGGCC
Source organism: Sciurus vulgaris (assembly GCF_902686455.1). Lineage (NCBI taxonomy): Eukaryota > Metazoa > Chordata > Mammalia > Rodentia > Sciuridae > Sciurus > Sciurus vulgaris. Next base: position 105,192,542 of record NC_136461.1, read on the forward strand.
ACAGTCTCCCGCTCAGGGTGATTGGGCTTCCACACAAACCACTCCACCATCAGCTGCGAGGTCACACTGGTGCGGTTCAGGACTACGCACTCCAGCTGCACCTGCCGGGTCTCCAGAACCGACAGGTTCCCGTGGGCTTGGCTGAGCCTCAGGCGGCTATCTGATCAGAGGAAAGAGATGTCACCACACAGCACCCTCTCCAAGGAGAGGTGAAGGCGTGCCTTCCAAGTATCCAAGAGCAGCTCACACTCCCTTGGCAGATACCATTCTCAGGCAGGGTCCTCTAAACACTGAGCCTCTGGATCACATATACAAAGGACCTGAATTTCCAGGACTCCAGTGTTCCAGAAGCAGCTGCCCCCAGTATATCACCTTTCCTTGTGGGTTCAGATGCTTGGGGGAGAACCAACAGAAGCTGCAGAAGACCACACATCCACAGGATCACAGAGGGTGCCGCTGACTGACAGGGTGGCTGGGAAGGGGCAGGCAAGGGCCCGGGGAGAACCCCTCTTGCACAAGAGTCAACCTTGGAAACTGACCAGATGATGGCTAGAATGTGCTGGGTGTCAACCCTAAAAGGCTGCAGAAGAAACCCAGCTTAATACGCTCATGTGCTGGCCCTCAGAATCGCCTCCCTCTCGAGGTGGGAAGAGAACTGATCTGACATCGGTAAAGAAAAGATTGATACTGATGGTTTGAAAGCTCACTAACGAGATCCTCCTCCGGTGAAAAAGTGTCATTAACAATGGCACACACTGATAGCAGGCCTGTAATTTCATAAAGGGCCCTAATGAGCTTCCCTGGACCAGAGGGATCTAAAAGCTGTGGCACTGTAAACACACAGAGGCACCTGGGGAGCAACCCTCCAGTGACGGGGGAGGGGGGGTGCCTGTCACTGTCACTCATTACTCTGTACTTCAGTGTGGTCTGAATGTTTTACAGTGCTCAGGATTACTGTTTTAATTTAAAAGTTAAAAAAGAAAACAGAAAATACAATTGAAATAGCCGGTTTCCCAAAAACATACACATAAGAAGATGTTAACTCTGACTATCTTTGGGTTGCAAAATTATTTTTTTCATTGTGGGATTTTGTTTGTTTGTTTACTTTGTATTTTCCAAAAGCTCTGTAAATATATACTTTCTAAATAGGAAAAAAAAGAAAAGAAAAATAAACAGAAATTAACCCAAAATCTCAGTTGAAAGGTGGGAGAGAAGCTGCTTTAATCTGTGTCCTGTGAGTTTGCTGCCAATAGTGTGAAAACTCCCTGTGACAGAGATGTCACTAAATGTGTTGACAGGAATCCATGTGGTCCTTTAGCACTGTCCTGCTTAGCTTGACTCAGCCTTAGATGGGGGTACTCCCTTGATAAATTTAGAAGCCACCAAGAGTCCTGGTTTCAGAATAAATGAGGAAAGGGAAAGGATGTGGTGGCTGGAGAGGAAGGGCAGAGGACGGAGGTGATGTTCTGGCAAATGGAGAGAAGAGGGAACCAAGAGCACATTGTTGGCCCAAGGACAGGTCTGCAGTCAGGATGTAGGTCACTGGACCACTGCAGAGCAGGGCCTCCTGGTAGCGCATCAGCACAAGGCTCGCACAGGATGCACGGCAGCCTGGGGAAAGTGGGCAACAGCCCTCCTGCATCCAGCACAGGCTGGGCCACACTGCAACTTTTGTGTCTGGTCCCACAGGCTTCTACTCCACAAATATGTACTGAGGCCTCCTGGGAGTCAAGCCCAAGTCCCTGGGCTCATTCAGAGAGCTTCAGTGCTCATGGAAAAAGACACACAACAAATACATATGTGTGTACATGAATGTGTAAATAATGAATAAGTAATACACAGTAGCTGGTAATGAATGAATATAAGCACAAACATGAGTAAGTGCTTCATAATTACTTACCTGTGAATAAGTAAACGAACAGAATGCCAGAAGCTGACACGTACTATAAAGGGAAAGCAAAAGACGTCTAGGGTGCGCTTTAAGTTAAAATGAGTTAAAACCTCTCAGGGGAAGAGTGAAACAGCAAGTATCTATGGCCCACTTGTTCCATGCTGAGAGAGTAGCACATCCAAAGGCCCTGTGTTATTTAAGGAAACCAGGCATTTGTTCCTGATTCAACCAATATTTACTAAGGATGCCATGCTAGTGGCTGAAGATAAAACAACAGCCCTGTCTTTAGTGTGTACACTGCAGTAGAGGGGAAATGCAGGTAATTATTACACCATGTGTTTTGTAAGGCACCCCTAGTGATATAGTAGAAACCAGAGCAGACTTCCTGGAGGAGGTGCTGAGTGAAGTCTTGGGGATGCAGTGAAGACAGGGGAGAAGCAGCAGGAGAGCCGCACTCCAGAAAGAGGGGACAGCCTCAGCAAAGGCACGGAGGCGGGACTCAGGGTGGCAGCACAGCCTGAAGTTCCCACGGCCCTTCAGGAGGCACAGGGAGTGACAACAGACTGTGGGGCGTGTGGGAAGGAGGGATGAAGAGGGTCCTAGAACCACACCATGTGCCAGAGGTTGAAGGGGCTCCTTAACCAACAGAGGTGGAGACAAGAGGGGCACAGCCTTCCTGCAGAAGGAAACGACCCAAGTTTACCTTGGGTTGTTCTAGGGACAAATCTAAAACCTGAGTGGGAAACTACTGGAAAGCAGTCTTTAACCATCAGGGCTGCCCCAAAGTGGAGACGAGGCTTCCAAAGGCAGTCAGTCCCCTCTCCTAGGTGCGAGGCAGGGGTCCGACACCGCCTGTCAGGGGGCAGGCTAAGGGCTCCACCCTAGGGCTGAGAGGGGGCTGAGGGCTGACTTGGTCTGGAGGTAGGAAAGTCCTGCCTGGGTTGGGCTAGGAGGTCAGGAAGAAGAGGAGCCAGCTGAGGAAACCCAGGAAACGCTTCTAGGCAGGAACTGTGGTACGGAGTCACTGCTAGCCCAAAATCCAAGGTGCAGACCACAAATGCAGAAAGAGATCCAGTACTTGCCCTAGAATCTGCAGCCATATTTTATGGACTCAGCCACCCCTCCACATCCCCAGTGAAACTGGCAACTGTAGGAGCAGAGTCAAGGATGCTCTATGAGTCTGCATCCAAAACAGGGCCTACCACATAGAGTGGAAGGACCCCCAGGCACCAGCACGATGGTCTGTGTACCAGTGCTCACTCTGGACCACGTCACCAGGGCCCCACAGAGGCCTGCCTGGCCCCAGGCAGCCTCCATCCTCACCTGGCTGCTTCACAGTGACTTCTGTGCGTCCTGAAACCTCCTCAGCCAGCTTGTACCAGGCATAGTTGGGGCTCAGCAGCCACTCCTCCACGTGGCAGTAGTAGCTGCCGCTGTCACTGACCTCCGCTCTCTGGACAGTGAGGCTGAACAGGCCCCCGGACACGTGCCTCTCGAACTGCAGCCTGGCTCTCAGGCCCTCCTCCTCAGCGTAGGTGCCATACTCAAAGGCGGAGCTGTGGGTGGTCTTGAGGATGAGCTTGCCGTCTGCATCCGAGGGCTTGTGGACGTACCAGAGCACAGCGAAGTGCGAGTTCTGGCTGGTCTGGGACTTGACGGAGCAGTTCAACTGAATGGGCCTGTTCTCCACCAGGGTGAGGGTTCTCTTTGACTTGCTCACCTGCAGCTTTGTCACTGTGAAGGAAGGGGAGCCGTTCAGAAGAAGTACCACACGCTGTCCTGGAAACGTGGCCCATTCTAAACCTCAGGTCCAGGCTCAGGGCCTAGCTCTGTCCAGCACTGCTCCTGGAGACTTCCACTAACAGGCTTCCTCCAAAACAAGGTCAGTGTGAGGACAGCCCTCTATCCACTTCTCCTGCCATACCCTGAACTAGACATTTACCACCTCTCCCTGTGGCTCCCCCTACCATCCAGGACCATGTAGCTAAAACACAAACCTGACCACATCCTGTCTCTGTTTATGAAGCTTAATGGCTCCCAAATGCCTAGATGTTCTAAAGAAAATAATTCCTTTTCCCAGGCAAAGCCCCTTTAAGACCTGGTCTCTGTCCAGCTATCCTGACTCATGGCCACAACCACAACCTGGCCCCAAGCACCCTCCATGGTCCCGTACAGTATCCCCCTGAGCTCTGGGGTCTATCCTCTCTGCCTGTCTCCTCAGCCACATTCCCACACTGATCCTTCTCCACCCATCCTCTGGCCCCCCTTCCTCCTTCCTGTCCCACCTCCACCTGGGTAGGTGCCCTTCCTTAGTACTCTCTACAGATCCCAGGTTGTTTTTCTTCCATCTCTCTTCCTCCCTAGACTGTGAGCCCCCGAGGGGATAGACCAAGTTTTTTCCACTCAACCAGCCAATATTTGTGAGCACTCACTGTTTCCCACAGGCTGCTAAGTGCTGGGGATCCCCTGAAGGACAAGACGAAGTTCCAGTCCCACAGAGTTCTGCTAGTGGACGTCCTCATCACCACACCTAAGAGCCTAGCACAGTGCCCAGCCTTCAGAAAGTGCTCAAAGTGTTTGCTGAAATGTGTGTGGGTGGGTGAGAGAATGAGAATGTTCTGGAAAAACGTGGTAGCAGACAATGAGAGGGTGCTGCGGGGGACCTTTGTGGGGTAGGGTGGTAGAGAAGGCTGGGAAGATGACAGCAGCGAGGTAGAACAGAGCCAACTCCAGTCTCCCCTTCCCCTGCTCCGAAAACAGCAGGGAGGCCAGACTCCAGAGTGCCACCCTAGCTGCTAATTAATGACGATGTTCACATTTTAGGTGGCAAGAAGCCAGTGCCTAACAAAATATATCTTATGAAGGTAATGTGAGATCTCACCCACTCCATCATGATTATACTTGGCTTTGATTTCTCCTACCCACCTTCCTCCCCCCTACTGAAAAGAAACAATTCTAAGTTTCTCTTAGGGAACTGGGAGTAAAAGCATCATTCTGTCCCACTCCTCTCTACATTTCTTTACACTTCGAGTTTTGGTCACTTGCCAGCTGAGAGAAAAACCCGCGGCAAGGTACAGACCCAACACAGGAGAGCAGCCAGTGTCTCTTCCAACTGGGTTGCTTAGCCTGGAGGGAAGGAGCAGGGCAGATCTGCCCTGGCCAGTCTCCAGCACCCTGCTGGGCAAGCTCTTGTTTCTCAAGGCCAGAGTCCAGCTGCAGGAGCAGCAAGCACAACCAGACACAGAACTGAGTTGGTGTGACCCTGGGGTTCTCTGCCAGTCCTAGTCAGCACTAAATATGCAAAGACGTGGCAAGGGTAGAGTCCCTTGTGTCAAGGAACCAAAAGCCATAAATCATCCCTTGGCCCCCTGGTACTGCACAGACATAGTCCTGAATGGATGGGAAGTGTTAATGAGTCAAGGTGCGGTAGTATCCCACACCCAGCACGGTTACTGCAACAGCATCTCTGAGGACACACTCCTGGTGCTAAGTCAGACTTTCTCTTTATGCAAGGATGTGGAATTCACACACTTACAGACAAGCCACCAAAACACACCAAGCACCAACTTGAGAGAAATCCCATGTCCCGTGGTCCCATCTTTTTTGTTAACAAGTCTAGGCTTCTGCTTTCTCCCTTCTTCAAAAATTCCCTAGGGCATGCTGGGAATTCAGGGAAGGGTTTACGATGAAGCTCCCCAGGCCTGGAAACTGGACTAGCACTGGCTCACCAGTTGACTTTTCAGAGGGGATTCCTACAGTGCTTGAAGCGACTGGCTCCCTTTTCTTTCCTTTCCTACCCAATTTGCCGCACACGAATGATATCTCTATCAGTGCAAATGACACCACCTGAATTATCTGGTTCTTGGCCAAAAAAAAAGTGGGTTGTTCAGTATAGAGTAGAAAGAGCTTTAAAATGTATTATTAATTGGGGCCAGATTATTTTTGCAACTGTTACTAAGGAAACCTCCATTGCCATAGTAACTGCATATGTTAAACTGAAATCCTATGACTAAACTTCAATTTGGTCACGTGGTCTGAGATCGAGAATCCAAGGAAGAGAAATGTTTCAAAGCATTTCCATTTTTTTTTCCCCTTCCCATGTCAAAATATTGTGAAGTGTTGAGAGGCTTGAAAAAGAGAGGTACTTTTGAAATTGGGTGCGTGCCTGACAGGTGGGCAAGGGGGCAGCTCTTATCCTACACTTCTGAATTTCCTCCCACATCTCAAGGGCAGGGAGGACCTTTCCTGAAACCCAGGGGAGACTGGAGGCTCCACAGCTAATTAGCAAGTACTCACATGCCCTGTCATAGCACTGCCCTGGGCAGTGAGCAGTCTATGCCTCACCTCCCTCCACAGTTAAGAGAGCCCAGACCCCTTAAGGCCGGAAGGTATTTCCTTCTGCAAAATGAGAGCAATAATAGCAGTCTAGCTCATTAGGAGCACTGTACAGATTAAAAGTAATAGTCTACATAAAGAGCTTAGCACAAGGCCCAGTATATACAAACAGTACATTTTTAGATATTCTCATTCCCTTTTGGTTTCCGTGCCTAGTGCCATGTTCAAAGCTCAACGTTAGATGGAAACTGTCAAACCTCTGTAGTACCTGTACTTCTGAAAGTGCTGCCATAGAACAGCAGCAAGAAATCAAGTGGGAGCTTGTCAGAAATGCAGACTCTTAGGCCTGCTAAGTCAGAATCCACATTTTAAACAAGATCCCACAGTGATCCAGACATGTCTGAAAGCCTGAGAAACCCTGGGCTTGGCTGTGTTCATGTATGGATTTAGTGAAGCAATAAATGCAGAACTGAAAGATGCTCAGGACCGAAGTTTGGTTAATCCCCAACACTGAATTAGCAGGAGGAAAAAAGAACCCAACAAGAGGCAGGAAGAAGGGCCAGGGTGGCTGGCAGCAATGCCCCACCCACAAGAGAACACACCAGCTCATTCCAGCAGCTGCCTGGTTGGGCAGCTCCCATCATTTGCAGGAATGGCCCTTGCTTTCTGCAGCTGGACATTTCCTCCCCAGGCTTCGTGGAGACTCTGTTTTTGGTAGTAAATGAAAGGATGCTGTGCTATGAGCCAGGATGGGATGGTATCAAGGTGACGGACAGGAGAGAAGAGGTACAGGCAGCAAGAAACAGCTGTTGCCTCATCAGTCAGCCTCTCTACCCTGGAACTGTGTTTGTGTATGCTGTTCTTACACAAAACTTATTCACCCTATCCATAAAGGATTCCCATAAACCCCACCCCAGTTGTTACATGATGCCTTACACTGAAGGTTATTTTTTAAAGGTCTTCTCTTCCTGCAAAATATCTAGAAAACAAAAGGGCAAGGACTATATAACTCAATCATTGCTAAACAAATTAACAAATGGATGATTGAATAAAAATGGGATTAATCTTTTTAAAGAAGGGTTATTAATGCTGACTATGATGGGAGGGAGAGAACACTTCAAAAAGTTGTGACCTCGACTACTTGGTTCTGGGAAACGAATGAGCGGGTGTTCATCAGGTGGAGAAGGAAAGTGAAAGGGCACCTGAGAAGGTGACGGCACCACTGTGCACTGTTTTCAGGGAAGGGCAAGCAGTCAGGCGTGGTGAGTAAGGTGAGCTTCGGACAGGCTGTGAGGGACCAAGCACTAGTACTCCATCCTGACTACCTGTGGCTCTCAGGCCAAGATCTCTGCGTCTGCAGCGCAGATCAGCAGAGATTATCTGGAACTCATTAGAACCGATTGGGTCAGAAACTCAGGGTACGGCCCAGCAACCTGTGGGCCTCCAGACCTAGCCACAGCCAGAGATCTTCCTAAGTGGCAAGTGGAAATAGTCATTCCCCAGGAAAGAGCCTGCCTCAACTCACCACCCCACAGTCCCCAACACCAGTTCTCAACAGAGCAGCCAATGTCCCCAAGCATCATGAAAATCTGGAGGCCTGTCTTGGCTGTCAAATTGATTTGAAAATATTTAATGGACAGAAGTCAACAATAGATGTTTTGGGAAAACTACATAATATAGTTTTGTCTTGTATCCTATGTGACTTTCAAATGACACTCACATGGGTACAAAGTGTGTCACTGAGCCTAGAACTTACTTTGATTTTACTAAAAGTACAATACCTTTTTCTTCATGTTTTTAATAAATGCCAGGTCAATCAAGAGAGGCTTTTCCTGTTTCCTTCAGAATTGCCTGGGGATTCAGAAACTTGCTTGGGGTACAGATCTGTGATAGTGACTGTCACTCTGCATTTAGGGGTGACAGTCACAGTGCCTCTGCCAGCTGTAGCAGTGATGGTTAGTGTGCCTCCTAGTGTCACTGTCCCTGAGCACTTACATGCTGAAGCACATTGTTTTTTTTTTTTTAAACTATGAACTACTTTTTAAAAAAAAATCCTCCTCTATCCCACCATTAGGGTAATATAACAATTTCTAAAGGTTATGTGATAAGAAATGTTATATTGTCTATATGTTTCATTCCAGGGCAGTAAAGAGAATATTACAAATTGTTATTGAAAAGGAGTATATGATCTGCATATGATCTAAAGTTCTAATTACTCAGTTCCATGTATTCTTATTTATTTAACACACTTTCTTATAGTCCTTTCTTTGTGCTGAGCACTATTCTAAGTATTTTATAAATAGTACCTATCTTCTAGTCCTATGAAATAAATATTATTACCCCCAATTTTACAAAGATGCTTGTCCATGGTCACACAGCCAGTTATGTGGCAGAGGTGGAATTCCAGCCGAGGTCATGTGGTCTGTGTTTGCTTTTCACTATTACACATGGTGACCTCCATGCTCCACTGTGACCATCCCCTGTGCTGGCTCTGCCACCACACCAGTAAGCCTTACTGCACTCCTGTGTTCCCAGCCTGCTGCCTCCTCCAGGCAGCCCACAGAGCAGCAGCTGTGACAATGCATCTCTGCAGCCTAGCTCCCAGCAGGGAACCTGCACAGATGCTTGGAGAGGTAGGAGGCAGAGCTGGATAAAGGGAAAGTAGCATGCGTTTGGATGGAGTAAGAGTTAAATAGGGGAAATCCAGACACACTCTACCTTGCTTTACCTGTCTACAGAGGGACGAGTGATCCTTTCTGGTTGACACCAACAACAAGCATGCCTGGTGTGAGCATGACAAGGCCTGAGGCCCAGGGAGAGGGCTGGGGCTCCTCCTAGGGCTCCTATCCTCATGCTCACTCTGTCTCTATGCAGATAACAGGCACAAGCCACAGGGAACTGAAGGAGAACCCCAGGCTTCCCTGAAAGAAAGCGGGGGCCACGCTGGGGAGGGATAGGACAGCTAGCCCCCCACTACGCTGTGATAATGAGAGCCAGTGTTTACATGGCCTGGACTCCTAGAATCAAAGAAAAAGCCCTCAGCTAACCCAATCTGCCAGGTCAGCAATAAGAAATAGAAGAAAACAGATTTGGCAACATCCAGAGGGTATTAAATATTCATCCTGACTACCCATCAGTAAAATCCCTGCAGAATACACCTACTGACGAGTCGGCTTTCTACCACCGGAGGCTGTCCTCCTGGAAGCCTGTTTATTGCTTTGTCGATTTTAATGTGCAATGTTTAATAGCCAGGCCAAGATATGGTCGTAAACATTTGGAAAAATGAGGGCTGACATTTCCCTTATTGCTTCTGTATTTAGCAATGTGTAATTGGAAGGTATTTTTGGAGCTAAAGAAAATCAGAAGGAAGTAAGGTGATGCTTCACAATTAAAAGAGATAAGAACTGATTAAGAATTAAGTACAGAGTATGCTAACCTGGCTAAAAGTCTTGCCTAAATGCCCTGTGGGGATCACACTATATGATCAATGGGAATAAGACTGAGCTCAATCAGCAACAAAAAGGAAGGGAGGGAAGCCTTCACTCCCTAAAGACTTCCTTGAGGATGTGCCCAGGGATCAGTGTGCCAAGGGACAGGCAGTAAAAGAGCCACAGTAAGTCGACCAACCCAAGGCTTGGATGAATCAAATACCCGTGATGTGGTCAGGATCAGCAGGTGGCTCTGGCAGGGACCAGCGGAGGCACAGGCCACACAGCCTTGCTGGGGGAAATGACAACACAGCAGTGAAGTCAATGACAAATGGACCAACCTGAGTCAGTCACCAGCCCCTGGGGTTTCTACTGATTCTCTTAGAATAAAAATATTCAACAGAATATCCTTTAAAGGTGAGGGCAAAGGACAGGAAACATTTCTATGGAAGATGCCAGATAAGGGCCAAGAATTCATGTTTTGGGGGGCAAGGTAGGCTGGGACAGTGGAAGGAAGGGAGGCCAGCACTGTTTGGGGGATCTGAAATCACCAAGCTTTAGAGCCACCTTGTGGCAGAGTGAGAAGAAACAAAGGAGCTTGAAGAGGCACAAATTAAAACTTTGCCTTTAGCAACCTGTGTCATGAGGAAGCTCTGTGAGTGCTTTGTGATCACCCCCCAACTTCTACAAAACAAATTTAAGGGTGGAGAAATCACGATAGTAAACCAGAGAGAGGAGATATTAAATAGAAGTACATGGTGCTAGGGTGTAGCTCAGTGGTAGAGTATATGCCTGTCACACACAGTCCTGGGTTCCAGCCCCAGCATGTGTGTATGGGGCATGCAGGCACAACGCTCCCCGCCCCACACACACATACAGAGTACATGGTGCCAAAGGATTCTGAAAAAAATTAACAAAAATATGGTACTATGTCTAGAAAGTACATCGAATAATAAAATTAAGCACTTGGACTACAGACTGCCCGTCCAGATTTGAATCTTGGCTCTGCCAATTATTATGAATCACTGTGCAATTTACTTAACCCCTATTGCAGTGTCCTCTTCTGTAAAATGGGTGAAGCAGTATCCCTGGCAGCAGTGCATGGAGTAAGAAAGAAGTAAGAGACTGCATGCAAAGCACTCAGGATGGTGATGGCTACACGAGAAATGCAAAAAGTCACCAGCTGCTGTCAGTGCCACTGCTGTTGTGACTGCTAGTCTCCCCAGTGACAAGCTCCGTACCAACCACCTACAAGGGGAAGCCTCTTCTGTAAAGAGTGCCATCAGCTGAATGCAGAAGGAATAACTTGTGATTACAAGGCTTCAGGAAATGTCCAACTCTTCCCATCCTGAGTGCTTTTAATAAGACACACTTACATTCAAATCCCAGCCTCCCCACTCACTGCTTATCTGACTTGGGCAAGTTAGAATCTCTCTGAGCCTCTGCTACTTCAGCTATCAAATAAGAATGTAAAACCTTCCGTCCACGCTTGCTGTGAAGATTCAGTGAGATAATACACACCAAGTGTTCGGTACTGTCTCCAGCACATAGTCAGCCCTCATGTACCTACACTTCTACATCCCCAAAATGAAAACACCAGTACCAACCAGCATATTTAGGGAAAAGAGGAGAAACAGGCATGAAGCTCTTTGGAAAATATTAAGTGCTAACTGTGTAAATATTTAATAAGGAGAGACAGCAACACTTAAGGGGATGCACTCTCCCTGGTGCCTTAGCCACTTTGGGAGTCATGAGGATCCTCAAGCTCCTACCTTTGCTCTTTCCAGCCTCCAGAGGGCCAGGAAAGTGAATTGCTGTGCACCTTTACAAAAGCCAAGGGCTCCCAACATTCCAAGCCCAGTGATGCTCAAAAGTCCCCTGGGACAACCACTGCTTGTCCTCACTGTACAGTGAAAATGCAAACAAAACCACCCTGACATACACAAGACTCAAGGATAGTCCTGAGAGCAGAGGCTGGGTCTCCTCACTCTCCAGCTACTTTTCTGTCAGGAAGCAATGATATAGTATAATGGAAAATGCAAATGTACACAAGTCAGAGGGAACTGGGCTCCAACCTCAGTTCAAGCCTCCATTCTGCCACGTAAGGAGGTGGTGGCTCCATCGAGTTTCCTAACCATTTGGTTTCCTCTCTAGCAAAATGGGAACACAGACATCCACATGATCAGCCTGTGGGATGAATTTAAAAAGAAAGTGTAAGTACAAGCACAGAGCCTGGCGCCCAAGTGAGACTTCATTCATTTCTGTCCCTTTCTACTTTTAGCACTTCTGTAAATTAATCAGAATCCAAATAATGAGAGCCTTCAATGAACCAACTCCATATTCATCCCTGAGGCACTCCAGTCTTACAGTCCAAGTCACAACAGAAATGAGCAAATTCCAGGGGCTTATTCAGAGAGGCAATGACAGGCAAGGTCTTGGGAGCCTCACCTCCACCTTCCACAGCTGCAGAACCATGTGATAGCCACTGCTGCTCAGAACGCAGACCTTGAGTGACAGGGAAGACAACAAAAGGCACAATCATGATCCCAATGCTCTCTTCATCAGGGCAGGGAAGTGGGGGCCTCAGATCTTCCACAACAAGGGCGTACATCAAATGTGTCCCCTTTAACCCACCATTAACCTGAAAAGGCACTTAAGAATGGCCTCTCCCCAGCCCTTCTCAGCCTAGCCTCAGGCTCTAATTGGCCCAGGAACATCTCATCATCTACACAACTCACTTGTTAAAAGTCTGGTGCAGAAGAGGTATCTGTAATGGCGTCAGAAGACGGGAAGAAAAAACACAGACATTACCATTATTTAACCTCACACTGCTGAAAACAACCCTGTGGCTATACAAAGTCATCCAGCAGACCAGGTAGGGCACTAATCATAGCTCTTTGTGGGTAGAAAAAAATAAAAATCCTTTTTTCCAAAGCATTTAAACCATCTTTGCAAAACGGTTGTGGCAGAAAGTCACAAAGAAGTCTTTGCAAAGGTCAACTCTCACAATTCAGTGTATGGGTGCCTGTTCTGTCCTGCATGTGGGCTGGAGAACAAGAGGGATGCAGGAGCCTATGGCCTGGGCTCCCTGCTCCACCAGCTTCTAACCTGGCAGGCAACCAGGAGGGACACAGGGAAAGCCCACAGAGCAGGACATACTGAACTACTCCACATTGATGGAGGGCCTGAGGTGATCAATGGCAGAAGCCCCCAGATGAGTGCCTCTTTATCTCTACTTTGAGAAGTCTCAGCCTCCACGGGAATAAGGAACTCAGCACACATGAAGAAGACCTGAGTTAAGGAAACATTACAGACATAAGACCCCACAACTTCAATCCTACCTCCACCACAGACCAGCTAGCTAGGAGACCTTAGGCTGATGTATCCTTCCCAAGGTTGTGAAATTCTCATAAAGTAACTGATGATTAGCACCTAGCATGAGGTAGATGCTCAAAAAGAGCCCACTCCCTTTCCTTTCCCCTCTGAGTTCCTTGTCTACAAACAGGAGACAATGATATCTTTTACATAATTGTTGCAAAGACTACAGGAGATGAGGTTAAGTAAAGAGACAGAGTTTTCCAGAAAACAACTTGCCTGAGGACTTCATAAAGGTCAATATCAGGATCCAAGATGGCGGACTAGAAGGAGGCTGCATTCCTTGTCGCTCCGTAACTCCAGTTTCAAGCACAGGATATCTGTTTCTTGGTGAGGCAGTTTTTGCTGCTTATGGATCCCCTGCTGTTTACCCTATTTGTCTGCTGTGATCACTGCAGTCTGCCAGCATATCGATGTGTTTTTTGAGTGCAGATGCTCACTGTCAGGCGCCTATCATCCGCCATTTGCCTGCCTCTCGCCTGTCCATCGCCTGCCCATCGCCTGCCTTACACCTATCCATCACCCAACGCATGAGGTTCACCTCCTGATCGTCTGACAACAGTCAGTAAACTGATCGCCAACCGCCAGTGGAGCACCACTTGCCTGTTGTTTCCTGGAAGTTCCCTGTTACAGTGCCTGCAGGTTTGATTACACATGGCTGACGCCATTTTGAGACAACAGCCAGGCCCCAGAGGACCCCTGGCCAGACAGACTGAGCCCCATCTCCAGGATCCCTCAGCCCGACCAATCACTCCCTGCCTCTGGGGCCCTCACATCGACTGACTGCTCCCTGCCGCCAGGACCCCAGACCAACTGATTGCGCCCTCTCACCGGGACCCCAGACCGATGGATTGCACCCAGCCTCCAGGATTCCGCAACCACACCAAACACACCCGACCTCCAGGACCCCTGACTGACCAACCACATTCCGCCTCCAAGACCTCCTGCTGACCACATCCACACCCTGAGCTGTAGTTCCCCATTTGCCAACACATTTTCAAGCCAGAGTGGCCATCTTGGATAATACTGGAAGCCGTAGCTCCGATCTTTTGGTGGGGCAAATCCCATCCTGAGATGCCTGCTGGAGACTTGAAGCTCATTGTCAGGTACCTCTCATGCATCAGGCTGTTGAACTCTAGGAGGTTTCATTACTATATGACTGTTATACTGTAGATTTTCTTTTTTCTCCTTATTGAAAACATTTAAGTTTTTATTTCTTTACTTTCCTTGCTCTCTTTTCCTTTTGTTTACCTGCTCCCTCAGAGTCTCTTTCTCCCTTTTTGCATGCTAACATCCAATTTCTTTTGATTACGCTCTCACCCTTTCTATTTTCTAGAACTTCTGTATAATATTTTCTTATCCTATTAACAGCCACATTCTACATCCCTCTGCATCCTCTTTGTCCTCCATTTGAAACTGCAGACCTTACTGCAAATCTGTTTGTTTTACTAAAGAAAATATTTGAACTCATTCTGTTTATTATGACAATTTTGTTATTGTCCTCATAGGGGCTATTTGGTCTAGGATTGCATAGTGTCTGAATTGGGCACTGCTAATATTGATCTCCCCTTAAAGAAAGGGTTTTAGAAACCTATAGGGCCACTGTAAGCCTGTAGGGGGAAATCTGCAATACCCCAGATCTGCACTGCTAGAGGGGAAGATACATGAACAACATGAAAAAACAAGGGGAAGAAAATGATCCAAACAAATCTAGATTCTATATTAATAGAATTCAATGACAGTATGTTAGAAGAAATATCAGAAAAGGACTTCAGATTATATATGATTAAGACGATTCGCGAAGCAAAGGATGAGATAAGAGAGCAAATGCAGGCAATGAATGATAATACCAATAAGCTGAAAGAGCACCTGCAGGAAGCAAAACATCATTTCAACAGAGATAGAGATTCTCAAAAAAAAAAAAAAAACAACCAAATGGAAATCCTTGAAATGAAGGAAACAATAAACCAAATAAAAAATGCATCACCAAAAGACTAGACCACTTGGAAGACAGAACCTCAGACAATGAAGACAAAATATTTAATCTTGAAAATAAAGTTGCCCACACAGAGAAGATGGTAAGAAATCATGAACAGAACCTCCAAGAACTATGGGACATCATGAAAAGACCAAATTTAAGAATTATTGGGATTGAGGAAGGCACAGAGATACAAACCAAAGGAATGAACAACTTATTCAATGAAATAATATCAGAAAATTTCCCAAACCTGAAAAATGAAATGGAAAATCAACTACAAGAGGCTTACAGAACACCAAATGCACAAAATCATAACAGATTCACAAGGCACATTATAATGAAAATGCCTAACATTGAAAATAAAGATAGGATTTTGAAGGCCGCGAGAGAAAAGCATCAGATTACATATAGGGGGAGACCAATACAGATAGCAGCCAACTTCTCAACCCAGACTCTAAAAGCTAGAAGGGCCTGGAACAACATATTTCAAGCTCTGAAAGAACATGGTTGCCAACCAAGAATCCTATACCCAGCAAAACTTACCTTCAGATTTGAAGATGAAATAAAATCCTTCCATGATAAACAAAAGTTAAAAGAATTTACAAATAGAAAGCCTGCATTACAGAATGTTCTCAACAAAATATTCCATGAGGAGGAAATGAAAAACAACAATGGAGGTCAGCAAAGGGAGGATCTACCTTAGAGAAACCACTCAAAGGAGAAATCAAGCCAACTTAAAAACCAAAAATAAGCCAAATGACTGGGAATACAAATCATATCTCAATAATAACCCTGAACGTTAATGGCCTAAACACATCAATCAAAAAGCGACTAGCAGAATGGATTAAAAAGAAAGACCCAACAATATGCTGCCTGCAAGAGACTCATCTCATAGAAAAAGACATCCACAGACTAAAGGTGAAAGGATGGGAAAAAACCTACCACGCACATGGACTCAGTAAAAAAAATGGGGGTTTCCATCCTTATATCAGATAAAGTGGACTTCAAGCCAAAGTTAGTCAGAAGGGATAAAGAAGGACATTTCATACTGCTTAAGGGAACCATAAATCAGGAAGACATAATGATAGTAAATATTTATGCCCCAAACAATGGTACATCCCTGTACAAAAACAAATCCTTCTCAATTTCAGGAATCACATAGACCACAACACAATAATTCGGGGTGACTTTAACACACCACTTTCACCACTAGATAGATCTTCCAAACAAAAACCAACTAAAGAAACCATAGAACTCAGTAACACAATAAATAACTTAGACTTAATAGACATATATAGAATATTCCATCCATCAACGAGCAGATTCACTTTCTTCTCAGCAGCACATGGAACCTTCTCGAAAACAGACCATGTGTTATGCCACAAAGCAGCCCTTAGGAAATGCAAAAAAATAGAGATACTGCCTTGTGTTCTATCAGATCATAATGGAATGAGAGTAGAAATCAATGATGAAATAAAAAAGGGAAATTAACACCTGGAGACTAAATAATATGCTATTGAATGAAACATGGGTAACAGAAAACATCAGGGAGGAGATAAATTCTTAGAGGTCAATGAGAATGACGATACAACATATCAAAATTTCTGGGACACTATGAAAGCGACATTAAGAGGAAAATTCATTGCATGGAGCGCATTCCAGAAAAGAATGAAAAGTCAACAACTAAATGACCTAACATTACAGCTCAAAGCCCTAGAAAAAGAAGAACAGAATAACAGCAAAAGTAGTAGAAGACAGGAGATAATTAAAATCAGAGCGGAAATCAATGAAATTGAAACAAAAGAAACAATTCAAAAAATTGACAAAACAAAAAGTTGGTTCTTTGAGAAAGTAAACAAAATAGACAAACCCTTAGCCACTCCAACAAAGAGAAGGAGAGAGAAAACTCAAATTACTAAAATTCGTGATGAAAAAGGAAATATCACGACAGACACCACTGAGATACAGAACATAATAAGAAGCTACTTTGAAAATCTGTATTCCAACAAAATAGAAACTACTGAAGACATTGACAAATTTCTAGAGACATATGCTCCTCCCAAACTGAACCAGGAGGACATACACGATTTAAACAGATCAATATCAAGCAATGAAATAGAAGAAGCCATTAAAAATCTACCATCCAAGAAAAGCCCAGGACCAGACAGATTCTCGGCTGAGTTCTGTAAGACCTTCAAAAAAGAACTCATTCCAACACTTCTCAAAGTATTCCAGGAAATAGAAAAGGAGGGTACCCTACCGAACTCATTCTATGAAGCTAATATCACCCTCATACCCAAACCAGGAAAAGACACATCAAGGAAGGAAAATTTAGGACCAATATCCTTGATGAATATAGATGCAAAGATCCTTAACAAAATATTGGCAAACCATATCCAAGAACATATTAAGAAAATCGTGCACCACGATCAAGTGGGGTTCATCCCTGGAATGCAAGGATGGTTTAACATCCGTAAATCAATAAACGTAATCCATCATGTCAACAGACTTAAGGATAAGAATCATATGGTTATTTTAATTGACGCAGAAAAAGCGTTCGACAAAATACAACACCCCTTCATGCTAAAAACACTAGAAAAAATAGGGATAGTAGGAACATACCTGAACATTGTAAAGGCTATTTATGCTAAGCCCATGGCCAACATCATTCTTAATGGAGAAAAACTGAATCCATTCCCTTTAAAAATGGGAACAAGACAGGGATGTCCTCTTTCACCACTTCTATTCAACATTGTCCTCGAAACTCTAGCTACAGCAATTAGGCAAACTAAAGGAATTAAAGGGATATGTGATTCTATATACTTAGAATCCAAAAACCTCCTCCAGAAAACTTCTAGACCTCATCAATGAATTCAGCAAAATAGCAGGCTATAAAACCAACACGCATAAATCTAATGCATTTTTATATGCAAGCGACGAAACAGCTGAAAGGGAAATGAGGAAAACTACTCCATTTGCAATAGCCTCAAAAAAAATAAAATACTTGGGAATCAATCTAACCAAAGAGGTAAAATATCTTTACAATGAAAACTACAAAACATTGAAGAAAGACACTGAGGAAGACCTTAGAAGATGGGAAGATCTCCCATGTTCTTGGATAGGTAGAATTAATATTGTCAAAATGGCCATACTACCAAAAGTGCTATACAGATTCAATATAATTCCAATTAAAATCCCAATGATGTACCTCACAGAAATAGAGCAAGCAATCATGAAATTCATCTGGAAGAATAAGAAACCCAGAATAGCTAAAGCAATCCTTAGCAGGAAGAATGAAACAGGGGGTATGGCAATACCAGAACTTCAACTATACTACAAAGCAATAGTAACAAAATCGGCATGGTATTGGCACCAAAACAGACAGGAAGATCAATGGTACAGAACAGAGGACACGGACACAAACCCAAATAAATACAATTTTCTCATATTAGACAACAGTGCCAAAAATATGCAATGGAGAAAAGATAGCTTCTTCAACAAATGGTGCTGGGAAAACTGGAAATCCATATGCAACAGAATGAAACTAAACCCGTATCTCTCACTCTGCACAAAAATCAACTCATAATGGATGAAGGACCTTGAAATCAGACCAGAGACCCTGCATCTTATAGAAGAAAAAGTAGGTCCAAATCTTCACCTTGTTGGCTTAGGATCAGACTTCCTTAACAGGACTCCCACAGCACAAGAAATAAAAGCAAGAATCAATAAGTGGAATAGATTCAAGCTAAACAGCTTTCTCTCAGCAAAGGAAACTATCAGCAATGCGAAGAGAGAGCCTACAGAGTGGGAGAATATCTTCGCCACTCATACTTCATAGAGCACTGATTTCTAGAATTTATAAAGAACTCAAAAAACTCTACACCAAGAATACAAATAACCGAATCGACAAATGGGCTAAGGAAATGAACAGACACTTCACAGAAGAAGATCTACAAGCAATCAACAAACATATGAAAAAATGTTCACCATCTTTAGTAATACAAGAAATGCAAATCAAAACTACACTAAGAGTCCATCTCACCCCAATTAGAATGGGGATTATAAAGAATACAAGCAGTAATAGGTGTTGGAGAGGATGTGGGGGGAAGGGTACACTCATACATTGCTGGTGGGGCTGCAAATTAGTGCAGCCACTCTGGAAAGCAGTGTGGAGATTCCTTAGAAAACTTGGAATGGATGTACCATTTGACCTAGCTATCCCACTCCTCGGCCTATACCCAAAGGACTTAAAACCAGCATACTACAGAGATACAGCCACATCATTGTTCATAGCTGCTCAATTCACAATAGCCAGACTGTGGAACCAACCTAGATGTCTTTCAATTGATGAATGGTTAAAGAAACTATGGTATATGTATACAATGGAATATTACTCAGCTATAAAGAATGATAGAATTATGGCATTTGCAGGCAAATGGATGAAATTGGAGAATATCATGCTAAGTGAGATAAGCCAATCTCAAAAAACCAAAGGAAGAATGATCTCACTGATAAGCGGATGATGACACATAATGGGGGGTGGCAGCGGGGCAAGAATGGACTGTATAGAGGGAAAAGAGGGGTGGGAGGGGTGGGGGGGAAGGAAAAAATAACAGAATGAATCAAACATCATTACCCTATGTAAATGTATGATTATGCAAATGGTATGCTGTTACTCCATGTACAAACAGAAACAACATGTATCCCATTTGTTTACAATAAAAATAAATTAAAATAAAAAACAATTTTAAAAAAGGTCAGTTATCATAACACAAACACAGAGAGGAAGGGGAATTGATCCAGATTAAGAGTCTAAAGAGACAAGACAACTAAATGTGATGCATGCTCCCTAACTGAATCTCTGACTTCAATCCTTTGAAATCACACACACACACACACACACACACACACACACACACACACACACACACACGCCCTAGAAAGGGAAATACTTGGACAACTGGAGAAAGTAGGTAATGGGTTCACACTAATGCTGAATACCCAGAACGTGGCAGTGGTGTGGTGGGGTGGGACAAGGTACTATTCTTAGAGTTACACAACGGAGTAATCAAGGGACATGTCCTGATGTCCACAATTACTCTCTCAAGTGGTTCAGAAACAACAAAAATATACTAAGGAGAACACAAATGTGGTGAGACATTAACCACAGGCCATCAAGGAAAGAGAAAATAAGGGTTCATGGTACAAATTCTTGCAACTTCTTATTGACTTGAAATTTCTCAGAGCTGGGAAACAGAAGCTATGGTAGAGCTCAACACACACAATCGTTTCCTCCTCACATGCATCCTATGTCATGAAAGCTCATGTCCTCCAATCTCATATTGTTAATTTTCCTCTTTTTTTTTTTTTTTTTTTTCGGGTCTTGGGATCAAACCCAGGGCCTTGTGCTTGGGAGGCAAGCACTCTACCAACTGAGCTATCTCCCAGCCCATTGTTAACTTTCTTATGCAAATGTGAATAAAATACAGGACCAATGTAACTCCACGTCTTCACAACCAGAAGAATGGGAAGTTATACTCCATGTATGTATGATATGTCGAAATACACTCCACTGTCATGTGTAACTACAAAGAACAAATTAAAAAATAATAATTTGTTTTCCAAGAAAAAAAAAAAAAAAACTCTTATGTGGTGTAAGCACATGGGCGCACATCCCACAGGTCCTGCAGCAGGGAGATCCGGGGCGGCGGCACCCACCTGGCTGCAGCACGCGGATCTCTAGCAGGTTGGAGGTCCTCTCCGCCAGCCGCGTCCACGTGTTGTTGTAGTTCCTCCTCCACAGTTCAGCCACACACTGGTACTTGCCCGCCTCTGTGTCACTGGCCCGGCTAATGCTCAGGCGGACGTTGTTGCTGGACTCGGCCTTCTCGATGGCAGTCCGGGTTCGGAAGCTGGAGGACCTGTCCCCCCACTGGACCCCTCCATCCCGTGTGAAGGTCACCAGGTCATGGAACTCAACAGTGCCCACTGGCTGGAATCGCCACGTCACTGACACGGGGACCCGGGCTGGGTAGTGGGGTTTGATGATACACTGCAAGTCAAAAGAGTCGCTGTAGGTCACCCCTGGTGTTCGGGAGATGGCTGTGACTGCAAAGCCTGTTTCTGGAGAGAGAACAGCGAATCAGCCAGAGGACGCACTTGGTTTTCCCGGGGCAGGACCTCAGCAATGGGGCTCCTGGCAAAGCCAGCAGAACAGTCAAGGCTCACCAGCTTTCTTTGGAACAATCTTTTCACATGAAGGCTTATATTACTTTATATCATAATGAGGCACAAACTGACAGTTTGCAAGACCCCACAGAAAGAGGCCCAGGCAATTCCTGAAGCAGCTCTAGCCCAAATATTTTCAGGAAACCCTCATGTGGATTTGCATTAGACCTTCCCCTAGAGTTGGATGCTACTGTCCGCTTGGGGGCTGATTCCACATAACCAGGGTCATTCCTTGAAATTCCAGAATTCCGTGCAAAAACAGGAGAAAAAAGCTCACTGGCAAGGAGTATACACCCACCCACTCAGACACCATTCTCTGGCTTCCTAGTGCATGGGTGCTCTGGAAGGGAGGCAGATGGAGGCCCCCAGCTCCTTCTCCACTTCTCCTACAAAAGCCAGGGGTGGGGAGACAGTAAGGGATGCCTCACAAGAAGGTCAGCAGATGGTGACCTCGGGTGAGGTGGGAACAATGGTCCTAAATTCAGGGTTTGCAGTTTCAGTGAGTGGTGAGTCTGGATATTGCGTACTAAATGAGGGCGCATCACCAATCCCTAACAGTCACTCCTCAATCAAGCTCTTCAGAGTCCCTTCAGTTTGGAAGTACCAGTTCATGTTAGTACACCATTATCACAACACTAACAGCAGCCAGGACGTATTGAGCACCATTTATGTGCCAGGCACTGTGCCAAAAGCTTTGCTCACACATTTCACTAAACTGACCTTGTAGGACAGGTAGGTTTAGTGTCCCCCTTTGTAGGGCACAGTGAAGTTCAACCACCAGTAAATGGCACAGTTAGGCTACAGACCCGAAATGTACTGATTTCTGGGGCTTTTTGAGGTTGCTTTATCCATGGGAAGCATAACACTGCAGTTAAATGAACAAATTCTGGAGCCAGCTGTCTGACTGTGACACCTTCCTGCTGTGCTACATTAAATGAGTTACAACTCCTCTCTGCCTGTTTCCTCATAGGTAAAATGGGTTTTGTGAAGATTAAATGAATATTTGTAAAATACGTGGATAGTCCCTGACACAGGGTATATATTTTGTTAAATATGTATTGTGTTCAAGAAACAAAACAGACCCAAAGTAAAGTACTTTGAAATCTGTAGGCAAAAGAGGACTCACAGAACAAACCTTCTGGCTTTCAATGGAAAACTGTCAGTGAATAAGTAGACAAAATTTGCTGAGAACTCTGGATCTTCAATTTGGATTTCATACTATACATTCTTTAAAAAAAAAAGACGGAAGACTTAAACACTAAGTGGCTGTAACAGTCACTTGCACACCTGTGTGTAGCATGCTATCACACAAGTGATGTAGAACAGAACCTTGGGGGACAGGATTTGCTTGGGGCACCATGGTCACAGACCACGGTGCCACAGCAACCCAGCTGCCCCGCCTGAGCAGTCACGGAGGCCTGCAGGTGTGGGGAAGATGTCCTGCCTAGGACCTCATCCACATGCTTTGCTGCTGTCACCTCCCTACTGAGCAGATCCATACCTAATTGTACCAATGTGAAAATCTGTGTGTGTGTCATTGCTTATTTTAGACTAAAAAGACAGCCTTAGTCCAGGGTTCCCTCCCACTCTTTCCAGATCCACCCCTTCGGTCTGCCCTGTGGCTTTTTAGCCAGAGGCATCCTGTAGGAGCGTGGCAGGTGAGCACAGCTAGCCCCGAAGACCAGTGCAGGCTGCTTTGTATGTCCTGGTTGCAGGAACGGTCGGACATGTGGTGAGTTTGAAATCACTCTGGGCATAACCTGATAACACAAAATTACTTCTAGAGAAACAATCCTAGCTCCAAACACTCCTTGGACATACTTAACCTCCCAGGACAGGGGAAAAAACCCACCAGTATGGATGCCTGAAGCCTTCCCCAAAGTTCTACCTCCAAGGGTTCACACTAGTGCTGAGCCCGGGGATGGAAATGATTAGGAAACAGTCACTAGAGGAAGTTTTCGGAGGTCCACCTTTGGGATTAAGCTTTTTGAAAACAAATTTAATCCTAATCTCAAGGGATGACAAAATGCAGGACTTGGTGTCAGGCTTATCCACTGGGGATGCTCTTTACTGGGTGTTCTAACAGTGCCACCAACCCTACATGTGCGAAGGTAGTGACATGGTCCCCAGAGTGGGACGTAAAGTTGCTGAGGATAACCGAGGCCAGCTTCCTGGTAAACAGAAGAAGTGCCATGCCACGTTATCTTCCCAGCAGAGGAGCAGGCTGGCCTTTTAAAATTTAATATGCTGATTGGATTTGACAAATAAAAGTTGACAGAGCCTTTTAACTACCCCATGAGAAGCAAATCTAATATTCTTTGGTTTTAGCAAATCTCAAGGTATCTTTTTATGCAATGAGGAAATGGCTTTCTTAAGTAGGGGCCTTATAGAGGAATAGATAAAAACACAGACCTTGAAAAATATGAAGAGAGAATTCCTGGTTTCCTGGGGTCAGACTGTGAATTGGTCATTGAAAAGCTGCAAACTTGGGCAAATTAGACTTAGTCTCTATTTCCTTGTAAAATGAACATGTCTATCTTTGGCTAGGAGAGGATTCAGTGGGACAATTAAACTTAAATGCCTAGACTCCACTATATACAGAGTAAATGCCAAATAAATGGCAACCCTGGATTTTCTACCCTGTCTGCTGCTTTGAGGAGGGCTGCACCATGGACAGTGAGCAGGGACCGTGGCAGGCAGGAGAGAGATGCTGTCATACTTGATTGCTCCTCTTCTTCTCTCCGAGGTCAGTCCAGGCAGTGGCCATGTTCCTGCTAGGCAGTGACACTAACCTGGCTAGAATACTGATAACACCCTCCCCACCACCCAGTCCCAGGAGGGATAACCCTCCCAGCAACTGTGAGTCATAGGCACTCCACCATCCATTGCTGGTTCTTTCAACCCCGCCGCTACTGCCTGGAAGACTCCTTTCAATCAAGTACTTTTGAAGTGCCATTATCTCCTAGGGGAACTTTGGGCTGATAAAAGTCTAGGTAAAGTGCTGAACAGGGGAGCGGCCTCCACAACCGCCCCACCCCTCACTTACCGAGAGCAGTGATGGAGACGAGAGTGCTGGCTCGGCGCTCCCCCACGATCTGCCACTCGCCATCCACTGCCCGCACCCATTCAGTCACGTGGCATTCATATTGGCCCTCGTCCTCCTTCCTGCTGTGGAAGATGCCCAGGCTGAAGGAGTTGGGCTGCACCTGCTCCATCTGGATACCCCCAAAGCTGCTGCGCTCCCAGTAGGATGAGCCTGGCTGCATGGTACCATCCCGGTCTAGCCACATGATGTTGCTGCGGCGGTTCTGCCTGTCCACGAGCTGCCAGATGACAGAGAAGCGGCCTTGCAGCCTGCCCGCTGTGCGGACACTGCAGGAGAAGTGCAGGTCCTCACCCTCAAGGACGATGCTGGCGTTGCTGGCCACCTCCACGGAGATGCTGCTCTCTGGGGAGAGGAGAGAGTGCCACACTGGGGGCTTTATGGTCTCCATGGTGCCCTCCCCACAGATGCCACAGGAGGAAAGGTGCAAATGCAATCATGTTTGGTGATAGAGAATAAAAAGTACTGTCACACTTGCTGCTACATGATCTGGCTGTTTCTGGGTGCTCCCTGTGACTCTGGATCTGATAACCCAGGATACTCTCTGCTATGTGCAGAGAACTAGAATAATGAGCTTCTAAGACCTGAGACTGAATGAAAACCTAATAAATACAATACAATGACATAACATTTAAGGCATGAAACACTGTATGATGTAACTTATTCGGCTGGAGTTTAGGACTTCAACTTGAAGTTTTAGCAAGACGAGTAAGTCCCAAACCCTGCACTGCCTCAGCCTTCCCACCATTCAGTGTTACAGCAATCAAGTAAAAGCTAAACATCTACAATGCCATTTAAGCCCTTCAGGATAATATTAGGAAGTAGAAAAAAAAAAATGCTAGGAAGTATCTGGAAGATGGCATGCATGTGCTTGAGGGTGGATATAATGGAGCACAGATGGCCTAGTTTTACAGCACGCATAGGGGTGAGCTTTCATACTTTCATGAACACAGAGAAATAAACCAAAGCCAGGGGCTCGTCATCTACTGTTCTCTACCCTGTCCTCATTCAGCCCTGGGGTTCCTCTGCTCCCTACCTTGAAAGACTGCCAATCAAAGTTGGGATAACAATTTCATTCCCTTCCCACCTCAGTCTAGCTACTCACTTAGCCAGCCGATCTCATTCAGCTGAATAATTTAAACTCTATATGCCTCCATTCCTTCTTTGGTAAGATAGATAGAATACTACCTGTAATTGCAGAATTTTTTTTTTAAATATTAAAAAGTAAATGAGACAATGTATATGGATCACCTAACACAGAGGTTTTCAAAAAGCGCTCACCATGACCATGATTAATTTTACTCATCCCAATAACTGTTTTTATAAATAGCATCTATATTTTAATCTGTTACTTGTGCATACCCTATTTTATATGATCATCTATATTGAGTTCAAAAGGACTGTAAGTATTAAAGAACACAAAGTGCAGTGCCATAACTAATTTGGCTCCAATTTTCTGGGCACCACTCACAAAAAAACGAGTATAGTAATTTTAAACCAATCAATTCAATCAAATCCCAGATTAAGAAGCGCACCCAATTACCAAGGGAAACACACATACATGTAACAATGCATTTGAATCAATCTTTTCTCCCCTTTATGTCTCCCACAGGCAGAAAAAGACAAAGATGAGCACTGAGCCTCAGCGTTTAGCTCCTGCTATAGTGAGTATGCTTGCTACCTATTCTGGATTTGCTTGTTTCACATGGGGCGGGAAAAAAATCTCTGGACTGGTAGGGAATGTAGCAATTCTCCAGGAGGGCAACTTTCCCTGAGGGTCTTGCAAAGACAATTCATGGAAATGATGCAGCTCCTGCAGAGCCACCCTCCACAGCACTGGTGGTTAAAAGCACAGATCTGGAGCCTAAGCTCACTACTTCCTGATTCTGTAATCCCAGTGTCCTTTTAACACCCACCTGAACTCCAATTTCTCATGTACGAAGTGGAGATACTAATCGTGCCTACTTCTTAGGGTCAAGATGCTGAGGAGAAGAGGTACTTATTTTTCACCATCATTAATAATAAGAATATTCCTTTTTAGGTTAAAAACTCATCCCCACTGTTGCTGATTCAAAGTAAGGGATGAAAGGTCATCTTCAGCATCAAGGGAGAACATCCTTTTGCTTGTCTCATGCAGAAGAATGGTTTGCAGGACATCGCTTTTAACCCTACTGTTGCCCCAGTGGACTGTGGTATAAGTTCTGGCTGCTGTGTGAAGTAAGCCTGGAAAACCACCCAGTTAGGAGAAAAGCCGCTCTGGCAGGTGAGGCAAAGGCAAACTTACACCTGGTGCCGTGATGCCCATTCCACATATTTACAAGGGTTCCAAGGCCTATAAAAAAGCAGCCAACGAGTTAAAACTCTCTGGATTAAGTGAAAACTAGATCAGAACTAATGAGGATCTGAGTGCAGGTTCAAAAATGAAATTTCAAAATAGGAGGCTGACGGTGTAGCACAGGCCAAGCGCAGAGCGGTGGGTCTGGAGTTAGAAGCAAATGTCTCTAATGCAATGCAAGTTCAACCACTAAGTGGGCAACTGGCTCAGTCACTCCCCGTGTGCTGCTCTGACTTCTTTGTTCATAGGATGGATATAATATTGGCCTCTACAGGGACTTAAGAGGTGGGAGCGAAGAGGGAGGTAATTTAAGCAGAAGCACTTCAGGCTCTTGGGAGGAAAAGCGCCATTAAAATCCAAGGTATTATCACCATTACCGATGTGATTGTTGTTGTTCTTTGGTAGACTTACCCAAGTGGCCTTGGGGCAGGATCTGGTGGTGCTGGGGGACTTTAACTACCCAGTTATCTGCTGGAAAAGCAATATAGCAGGCCACAGATCATCAAACAAGTTCTCGGAAGGGGTGGGGGGAAATCTTTCAGTACAAAAGATACAGGAAGTAAACAGCGTGGCTGCCCTTCGCTGGATCCTTACAAAGTAATGAGGAATTAGTCGCAGATTTTAAAGTACAGAGTCTGTGGTTAAGGCAAGCACAGACAGACAGGAAAATGGTAAAGAGTGGGCATTCAATTCAATAGTTTCAACCGAACAAATACTCAGCAAGCACCTACTCTATGCAAAGCACCATGCTAGGCATTGCAGGGGAAAAAGTCTAAGAAACAGAAGAATTTCAAGATAATTAGGTGTGTGGATGCAAGTGTGTGTGTGCAGGGGTGGTTTTTGAAAACACAATAAGAATGAAAAAAAATCATCCTATTGATGAGAAGAAAAAACAACGGCAAACCCCATGCCTATTTTTGACATTACTATTGAAGAGAAATATTTTGAATATGTAAAGGTGTAAATAAAAATGTAAAGGAAATCATTAGAGTACTAAAAGAAAGGACAGTTTGAGCAGCTAAAGAAAGGTTAAGGTTAGTTTTTAAAACATCATCATCTTGTTTACAATCAGAGCATTGTAAGTTTTTATTATCTTTTTACTAAACAGAACTACGAGAGAAAGGAGATTAATAAGAACAACCTGACACTATGGACATTGAAACACAACATGCCCAAACACTGGTGGTCTCTGAAGTCCCCAGCAAGGGGGCTGCACCCCACCACCCAGACAACGCCAGCTTACACAGGCAGGCAGCCTCGCAGAGGCTAAGCTTTCCGAGGCATGCTCCAGGAGGACGTGAGAGATCCCGTCCATTGACTGTTCCTTTTCTTTTTGCTGGCAATCGAACTTCTACCACCCCATGACTTGGAACAACACAATTTCAAAACCAGGGAAGAGACAATGAGGGGAATGCCCACCTTTATACTTAGAAAAACCCAAACAGCAAATCCTTCTTAAGAATGTACTTATTATTTAAAATCCTCCCCTAAAAGACCAACTCTCCGTAAGTCATATTTCAAGATAGGCCTCTACCCACTTCTTCTGGGACTCAATCCCACTCAGGAGCCATCAGCTTTCCAGGATTCCTGGTCTTTCTCCAAGCAGCCCTGGCACTGCCGATGTTTACATGGAGCTGCTCCACCTCAGGTCTGCTGGTATCCATCTCCAGCTGAGACACACCACTGATGACTGTGAACCAGGGCCTGCTGGATGTGCAGGTGGGCTGGAGGAAGCAGAGGGGCTCAGCGGGCTCGCTCCTGCTCTGCTTTAAGGCTGCAGTCCACCCTCCCCGAATTCTCCCACCTCAGCTGTATTCTTTCTCCTGCTATGTGACTTTAGGCACTGAACCAGGGACCAAGGAAGACAAGCACACAGAGCTCTCTACTTACTGAGGGGAAGGACTATGATGGGAATGTTCTTTGGACGTTTGCTCTCCTTGTCAATGAATTCCCCAGTGACTGTCTTCTCTCGCTCCGTCACACGACAGTTGTATTTCCCACTGTCTTCCTGGCGGAGATGGTAGATTTTCAGCACAAAGACACTGTCACTTTCTTTGGCCACTTTAAGCTGTCCTCTGGCTTCCCGGTGGGCAAATTCACTGTTGAGGATGGGCACAGCATTAGGCCCCATGCTGGCAATGAGGGAGCTGTTGAAGGCCCAGGAGACAGCAAAGTAACGGTCGGGAATGTTCTGGGCCTCCAAGATGCATCTGAACTCCACAGGCTCACCCACTGTGTGCAGCCGCTTGTCTGTTTCCAGCCGAACGGTAAACTCTTTGTCTGAGAAAACAAGTAATAAAAAAAGACGTATTCTAGGAGAATGAGGGTTGTGGATAATCAAACTGCATCAGCAAAACCCTACTACCTTTGCCCTCCTTAATAATGCTAACTCCAAGGAAGTGCCACAGCACTTGTCTTGAGAGAAAATCCAATTCAGACCCAGGTTACCTGAGGCCCAAAGAAACTCATGAATATCACAAAGTCCCACCTAGACCAGACAATCTAAGGAGTTTGTTATCTCAGTTAAGACCAATGAAGCTCTATTCAAAACTTACACTGCCCAAGATTAGAACTCCAAGAACCCAAAAGGAATTCTTATTATCTCTTAAATGGAAGGTTTCAAAGGTCTTGCCTTGAATCTCCATGGAAGCAACACCATGGCAAATATTTTCAGCAGATATCGTAGGACTTACCCCACAGGTCTGTGAGAAAAAAATTACAGTGGCCTAGGCGCTGACCCCAACCCCAACTCAGAAATGAATCTATTGAAATTCTCTCTCGACATCCATGTGAATACTGGAATTAAGACATGGATAAGACAAACCCTTACAGCATGGCATAGAATAAATTAAAACTAATGTCTTCTCACTGGCCTACCACCTGCCAGATCAAATGTAGGCTGTACCCACTTCCACTAACAGCCAGACCACCTCCAAAGTAGCCAAGGAACCCAAGCACACTTCAGAGCTGGGTGTCTACCCAGCCTCGAGGGCATGATCCAAGAGGAGCTCTCCGTAGGATGGTGCACAGTGACTTGTTAACTCATGAGACTGTTATCCAACCTCTAAAGCACCCATGCAGAAGTAAGTGGAAAGAAAAAGGAGTTGAGGGATGGAGGAAACTTTTGTCCTAAGAAATGGAGTCACAGAGCCCTGGCTGTGACCAATTCCCAAATCTCCCTCTTTACAGCTCTAGTCTGTTTCTCCAAAGAGAACATTAAGGGGAAATCCCATTGCAGTGCTGTCTGAATTCCCTGTAGACTTCATAGCCTCAACATGAACTGCCCTCTCCATAAGGCATTTCCAAGCCCTGACCACTGTCTGTCTTCACCTCATTCATCCCCTATCCCACACACTCTTGAAGCAGAGGAGAATCCTGTTGTCCTGAGAAAACTGGAGTCAACTGCTTCAGTATTCTTCCAGCTCAGCTCTACAACCCACCTGTTCTCCATGTCCCACTCCCCTGCCACGTGGGCCAGGGTCTTGCCCCAAACACCCCTTAACTCATTCCTGCCTTTACTCAAACTTCCTGACAGAGCAAACTACACTGGACACTACAGGGCTCACCTCCAATGTGCCAGCAATTGCTTCCCCTTCCCAAGAAACCAGAACTAAAACACGTGGACTGAAAGAAGAGTTTTACTCTGTCACCATTTGTCTGGATGAACACACCCATGTGTGACCATGCCCATGTTATCTGCTCTGTTATTAGCCCTCTGGTCAACCCAAGTACAGTAATTCATAACCCAACATCAATGCTAAAAAAAGCACTCCTTCCACATAAATGCCAGTGTGGACGTGTCAAGGGTGCCCTAGACCTCAGAATTTCCATCTGCCCTGAGGTCAGGCTAGCTGCAACTGTGGCTTTCTTCTTTTGCCAGCCAAAGTCTTTGTATCCCATGCCTCAGGGAAGTCCGCACATTCCCCAGTTGAAGATATGTAACACCCCTCCTTTCTGCAGAGCAATTTGATTTGGGTTTTGCCCAGTCAATTAAATGGACAGTAACTGATTAATGCTTTTTCTAGTACTGATCACTTTTTAGCTCATTGAAATCTGGCTTCTGATCCTTCTCCCACAAGCAACTAACCTAGCTAATGACACCTGTGGTTCACTCTATCCCCTGCCATCATAAGCAAAGGCTCTTTTTAAGTGTGCTTCAGCCTCTGGAGTTCCTAGAGTCCCTTGGGTTCCATGACATCCTCCCCTCCACTTCTCCTCTTGCTTGCCTGAACACTCTGGTCTTCTCTCTCACTGGAACAGGCTCTGACCCACCCCCACACCTAGTGACTCCCGTCAGGAGAGGCTCTCCTGAGCCTGTTCCAAGTGTTGCCCCAAGGGCTTTTCCTGGGTCCTCCTTATTCACAGGCCCAACCTCTAACTAAGCTTCAGATGCCCATGCTCAATGATACACTGGGCATTCTACATTTTGAGCATCTCTCTTAAGAGTTTTTGGGATGAACTCCTTGACTAAAAGTTATAAAAACAAAAAACAACAAGTGCCACCACCAAGGGACTTTCAAGCAGGACTCTGCACATCCTCATTACCCTTCTTCCTCCTCCTATCTCCCCACAGTTCAAAGAACCACAGGAGCCCCAGGCCCAGCTCCAGGCCCAGCCCCAGGGCTCCCTCCTGGCTTCTTCCTTCCATCAAGTCCTCCATCCTTCTGCCTCTAGTCACGGCCTCCCCCCTGCCACTGCCCTGGTTATAAGAGCTCTTCTAAGAGGAGACAGGGGAAGGGGAACTCCTTTCTTCATATAAAATCTTTTGCTGCCCAACATAAAACACGTGGCTGAAGCAAGAGGGGAACACTCAGGCCCTCACACACCACCCCCTGAACCCCAGGATGCATGCACATGCATATGGACGTGTGCTCATATGAGGTAGAACCTCTCAGGCACCTCCCAGGGGTTACTAAGGTCCCCAGAAGAAAGGCTTGAAAACTCTTGAATCACAGAGTCAAGTCTCAGCTCCACACCACAACATTTAGGCATCCAGGTTACCTTTCCTCTACCAATACTCATACCTTAAACTCAACATCTCGCCATGTGTGACTTTTCTCCACTTGCCAAACAAATAATCCTGTGCCTTCATAATTTTCTTCTTTATGTCTCTTTAAGTTTGAAATAAATCAAGTCACTAAACTTACTGGATTTCCTAGATTTGCCTTAACAAATATTCCATCCAGGGAAAATTACAGCAGCAAGACCTTTGCATTTACTGTGTTCCCAGAGCACTCTGCAAATACTATCAAGCACTCGGCACCTTCTCCTTGGCCACTGGTTTCCAGGTCTGCAAGTACCCTAAGTACGGAGACTAAGTGTTACTCTTCTTTGCATCCCCTACTGCCCTGCACCACACCTTCGGTACTGTAGAGACTGACTAGTGTTTCCTGAAATGAATGAAGAAAAGAGCAAAGTTGGCCATGTAACCACTGAGCCTGAACAGAAACCCAGAGTAAAGTCATTGACT
Source organism: Sciurus vulgaris (assembly GCF_902686455.1). Taxonomy (NCBI): domain Eukaryota; kingdom Metazoa; phylum Chordata; class Mammalia; order Rodentia; family Sciuridae; genus Sciurus; species Sciurus vulgaris. Next base: position 105,224,685 of record NC_136461.1, read on the forward strand.
TGTTGTTAAATTTTCCCCTTGCTGGATTAGTCTAGAAACATTTGCAGGGCAAATTCAAAAGTTATAATTCCAAATTGGTAAGATTAAAATAAAGAAGATTAACCGATGCAACCTAATTTAAAGGCATTAAGATTCAAAATCTGGTCCAGACTTCTGAAGCTGATCTTAAAACAGTCCAGGAAGGGAAATGATAAATAGGAAATAAAGCCCCTTTGGTAGACTTCTTAACTTCAGAAGATCCAGAAGGGGCCAAAAGCCTTGGGTCCTACAGAGCAGACCAAGTCCTCTACCTCTAGGAACCCAACTCCCTGGCAAAAGTCTTCAAATCCCCTAAATGTCCAGAGAAACCCTTCTGCCCCCTTCCCTCTAGAGCTGTCCTTGTCAAAATGTAGACAATGGAAGTATCACCTGAGAAGTGCACCAGATACCCAGCTTCCCAGGTCCCTCCCCAGGGTCCCCTGGTTCAGGATTCTGGCAAGTGCTGCTCTCGAATGTCAGAGGAACCACATAGGACCAAGACAACTCACTGTAGCAAACAGGACAGGAGGTCAAGAGAAGGTCCTGACAAGAGGACCCCATCTGTAACCTCCACTCTCTCAACAGGACTACCAAAGTCCTCACCAGAGGAGAGTGTCAACACAGGCTCACAGGCCACTCAGTGTACCTTAATGGTCGTCCTCCAACCAAAGCCAGGGACTGGTGGCCCATATGAGAACCTGGCTCCCAGCAAAGCTGAGGCAGTAGAAACAGCTACTGGCTCTGACCTGGAGCTGAGCAGGCTCAGGAGCCTGGAGTGGAGTTCGAGGTCATGGTAGATACCGAGAGGAGCCAGAGATCAGTGCACTTCACCAGGCTACCACCACTTTGCCACAGTCCTCAATACATCACTCAACTTCCTAAGGGGCCCTACCCAACCCAGATCTTCCTTGAGAAAGCATCTATGGTGGGACATGGTGCTCTTCGGACTGGCCCCATCAACACATCTGTGGCCACTTCCTAGGGTCCCTCCATAAAGTAATCTGTACTCCATGTCCTTACCTATGAAGTAGAAATGCTGCTACCTAATCACAGCACAGAACTGTTGAGGGGTTGTGACAATATGTGATAAAGCAATGCAGTTTGGAAGTTGTAAAACACCACTAAAGAAATATGAATGTAAAAATTAATAATGTAAGCCAAGATTTCTATAGCTCATAATTCTATACCTTCAATGAAAGGCTCATAATCACAATGTCTTCTATGAATGAAGACAGACTGGTAATTGAAGAAGGCAATACCAGCAAAGGAGTATCAAAATGTGGCTAACAGGAATGGGAGTCAGAGTCACGACATAGAATTGCTTTCTGTGAAATCATTTTTAAAATGAATTTCAAATATATTTAGCTATTTAAAGAACAAAAAAATAAATAAAAATAAAAAAATAAAATGAATTTCATATTTTAAAAAAATGTACAATAGCATGTAGGTAAAGAAAACAGGACAACAGGCCAGATTCAGTCTGGGCAGCACCTACCTGCAACTCTCTGGAAAGTCATGTCTTAGGAGACCTATGTTCTTCTATCTTCCAGCCACAGGCAAGACCATCTCTAACTTCACATGAAAACCAAAGATGTCTCCACACCCTCCCAGTGTCTGACAACCCTCCCCATCAGGTAAAAAACAGGGATAAGAGGCTCAGAGAAACTGACCAGTGGGTTGGACGTTGACCACGGCACCCTCGGAACGCTTCCGGGTCATGGCATACCATGACCCATCGGGATCCTGGATCCACTCAGCAGCCTCACAGTAGAACTCGCCCTGGTCAGAAGGCTGCAGGTGGAAGATGGTGAGGCGGAAGGTGGTCCTCCCCAGCTTGTCTAGCCGAACCTCCCCCAGGCTCTGCCTCTGGGCATATTCGCTGCTGGAGTGCAGTATAAAGTCCCGGCTCAGCGAAATGACCTCCACTGGCTTCTCACCACCTTTCTGCCGGAGCCAGGTCACAGACAGGTGGCTGTGCTGGATTGTCTCTGTGGCCACCTCACAACTGAGCTCCAGCGGATCCTGCTCCACTTTGTGCAGGGTTTGGGGCATGGCGGTGGTCTGCAGGGAGTCTGGGATCACTGCAACACAGAATGTTCCAAGAGTGAACCAACACAAATCCACAGAGTCTGAGACTCACTGGAAACAAGGTTCCTGCTCCAGACAGGCACAACTGTTCCTGTGTTCCCAACAGAGTCAGCCTCTGACAATGGTCAAGGCACAGATAAGCCCAAAGAAATATACAAAGGAAGAGTTTTCCGTTTTGCTGTGTAATACATTCAGGGGCAGGGGGACATGACACTTACCTTTAACAGTTTAATTATACTAGAAGCAAACATGAATTATATTTCAGAAGTTTAACATAATAAATGAACTCCCTAAACATAACGTGTCAAAACAGTTTTCTTTTAAGTCTCATAAGGGTTTTTTTTTGTTTTTTTTTTTTGGTACTAGGGATTGAACCCAGAGGTATTCAATCACTGAGCTGCATCCTAAGTCCTTTATTTTATTTTATTTTGAGACAGGGTCTTAATAAGTTGCTTAGGGCCTCACTAAGTTGCTGAGACTGGCTTTGAACTTCCATTCCTCCTGCCTCAGCCTCCTGAATCACGGGGATTATAGGCAAGTGCCACCACACCTGGCTAATAAGATTTCTTGTTGATTTCAGTATCGCTTTGATATCTTTCCTTTATTCATTCATTTATTAGTACTGGGGATTGAACCTAGGAGTATTTTACCACTGAGACACATCCCTAGCTCTTTTTATTTTGAGACAGGGTCTCACTAAGTTGCTTAGGGCCTTGCTAAGTTTCTGAGGCTGGCCTCATTTTCCCTATTCCCCAACTCACTTTCCTCTCTATTCCCCAACTTTATTCAACCATGCAATGTCCTTGAAAAGCTTTGGTTTTCTAGGGGGGTTTGTTTGTTTTGTTTTGTTTTTGTAGAGAAAATCCTCACCATCCCCTATTTTAAAAACACCATTTATCAATCAAAACGGTCCACACTGAAAGGAAGCCACAGTATGGGAGGACTTAGGAAGTGAAGAGATTGTTCTGAGGTCCCTTGGTTGGAATTTGACACTGATCCTTACGTCTTTCTGGAGACTAAACACCACCCTTCTGTCTGATGAGGGCACCCCAGTCACAACCAGTGTGCATTTTCTCCCTGCACATTTCAGTACTGGGTCTTAAAGTCCTCCTGTTATTCAAGAAAGGAAAAATAAGCAAAACTCAGTATTGCTGTTAATCAAAGAACCATCAACACTCCTGCTTAACTGGGATAATAGAAACTAGAGATTAAAGACTTGAGCAGAGAAGTAACAGCCTTGATATTGTTAACCTTTTACACTGGCTAACACTGTGGCTAGGGCCAGGGGCATGGAAAGTCCCCTGCTCCACACCTCTCTATCACCCAACACACACGGAGGGAGGCTGCCAGTCCATAACTCCTTACTCATGCAGCCAGAGGTCTGAGCAAAGACCTGCAGCCACTTTCTCTTCCTGATTCAGCAGAGTCCGTGCATTTCAGAGCCTGTCCAAAGGGCCATCCTTTTTAAAGGTTGAAGGAGTCCAGGGAATTCCACCTCAAATAGGGCAGCCTGGTGTGCTGATTATTTTCAGTGAAAGTCCCTTGGAAAGCAGCATCTGCTGAAAGAGGTTATACTCTGATATTCCCTTATCTGCATAAAGATCAGATCTGCTAAAGAAGAAAGCAATTACCTTTGGTCCCTGCCCTGGGTTTTCATTAACTAAACTCATATCTACAGGGAAGAAGATTAAAGAATGTAACCACACCAGGGCAGATTCTGTCACAAGCCACTTCTCCGTCTTCTTGGCTCATTCAATTCCCAAAGAGAATAATTTACAAACTATTGTCTGAACACTGACCAGTTCATTCACCTAAAATCACTTATTATCCCTCAAAATTGTCTCATTCCCATCTCCTTTTCCCCTGTGAAGCAGGACCTGTAAGTATCTGGGTCTCTCTGGGTTGTCTGGGTGGTTACCCTCCTCCAGTTTAGCCTCATGCCCATTAAAACCTCCTCGTAAAACCATTCTTCTATTCATCTGCCTACTGGAAGGGGCAGGGAAGCGTTCCCTTTTGTCCCTACAGGGGTTTCACCTCCCTTCTGGCTGATGTCATATACTCTATTTTCTAAATAATTTGAATATGATCATCACCCATGAATGTCCTTGCCTTATGTTTTTCATAACCCCTTTCACCAGCTAGAGGTCTAGTCAACCTCTGAAACACATAACATTTGCATTAGATCTCTTTTAAGTCTCAATATCAACATTCTATTATTTACAAGTGAGCACAGAAATTTTGCTCACATATGCCACCTGCTGACCTCTGAAATACCTGAGGAGTCTTGACAAAGTTAAACACGTGGTATGAAGCACAGGGACTCAGGCCTAACAGTGGCCACATGAAAACAGCATCTCCTTACCCACTAGGTTCATCTTTGCACTGTAACTCCCGAAGTATCGATCGTCAGTGTTGGGTGTATGGCATTCATACTCTCCAGCATCCCGGGCCTGGAGATCTGTGATGTGCAATAAAGCTGAGTTCCCCTGGACTCTTTCCACGTAGATCTTCCCACCTCGGACACGCTGGGTGTAGATGGCATAGGGGAAAGAAGAGTCCACGGTGCTGACGATCTGCACCTCGCGCTCTGGGGCAGAGGGCAGGTAAATGGACCACTGGAAGTTCTGCTCAGAGGGTCCCTGGTAGCCACTCACGTTGCACCAGATGGTGATGTGGGAGCCCTCTGTGCGGTACAGAGGTCCTTCCTGGACTGTGACCTGCCGCTGTGCTAACACCACACCTACAAAAGAGGCAGACACACAACACACTTGCTTAATTTTCAGACCAAAATGCAAAACAGGCAGCAATCTCCAGAGGGTTTGTTATTTGTGTGACATGATAATAATATAAACAGCTTACTGGCCCTTTCAGAGGCACTGTGTGATTTATAAATATTAATTAAAACACTCTATGGTAAAGCACTGTCTCTAATTTGCATATATGGGAATTTGATCGTGCAAGGACGTGGTTCTGTTACTTATTCAAAGGCTGACCCTTGTGAATTTCATTTAGTCCCTCTGTCATTTATGTAGCAGTTTTATATCTAATTATTAATGGCTGTTTATAAAGTTTTAATAAAATGAGCAGGAAAAGTTGAATCCTTGGCACAAATTCAGATGAAAACAAATGAAAGCAACCTTCTTACACAATCTAGCTGAAATTAAACATTTCTTCCTTAATTCAAGTGCTGGCTGGAGAGGCACAGGACCCTTTTAGGGGGGCTACACTCTACACTTTCAAATGTCACTACTCCCCATCACCATCCCAAGAAGCATTCCTTAGTTCCTTTTCCCTCCATAAATGGAAGCAGAGCAGAGCTCCTGCGAGCCTGCTTCCAGTTTAAGCTGAGCACACACAGATAGGAACGTGAAAAGCTGAAGCAGATCCCTGCTGCCCAGATTCCCACCAACTGGCCAAGTGGGGAAAACAGACAGTGCACAGCAAAACCTGTAACAAGGACAGCCATAGGCTGCCCTGGAGCTCTCAGCTCCCATTCGCCTGTGACCCCCGCCTTCTGGCTGAGATATGACTCTCCAAGGTCACTTCTGCCTGCCTTCTGCACGTTCTTTGTCACATGGCACCCCTTCACGGAGACACAGATAAAATATGGTGAGTTTAATTTCTCATTACATGCCAACTGCTATAGTTGGGATATGGTTTGACTGTGTTCCCCCACCCCACCCCCACCAGGGTTCATGTGCTAGAAGCTTGGTCCTCAGTGTGGTGATATGAGAGGTCCTCAGAGTGGTGATATGAGAGGTATTTCAGAGGTGGGGCCTAGTGAAAGATAATGCCCAAGAAGGGTGAATGCTGGTCTCTGGAGTTAGCTTCCACAAAAGTGGGCCCTTATAAAAAAGAGCAAGACCAGCCTTTCCCTTGTCTCTGGCTTCCTGTCTCACCATGTGACTGACTTCTTGCATAGGCTTTTGCCATGATGCCATACACCATGCTGTAATGTAGCCAGATCACAGAGGCAGAACTCAAGGAGCCAACAGTTTTGGAGTTGCAGCCTCTAACACTGTGAGCTAAATAAACCTTTTTAAAACAGTGCTCGGCCTAAGGCTTTTTGTTATAGTAATGGAAAATGGACTAATACACCAATACAACACACTGCGTCTGAGCTACTCAAAAGATGGAAGGAGGCATTCCCCTTTGTACCCCACTCAGCAGCAGCCAGGCACAGCAGTGTCGAAGAGAAAGCTGTAGATCGGAACTGACTATGTCTTTGGGCAAATTGTTTCTCCTCTCCAGACCTTCATCTCCTCATCTACAAAACAATTACTAAGAAAACTCTGGAGAGTACTAGCATGTATTCCCATACTAGCTTTGTCACTTATTGCCTGTGACCTTGGATAAGTTACTTAAAATCCCTGAGCTTCCATTTCCTCATGTGCAAGACAGGACTAATAATGCATGCCTCACAGTTATGAGAAATACTGAATAAAAAATTGTCTATAAATTCCCTAGCACAGGGCCTAGCACTCGGTCAGTTGTCAATAAAAAGCTGCTACTAGGACTCAAATTGACTGGACATTCTGTGGCTCTGGATCCACAGGTGACAGGCCCTGGCCAATGACTGCTCAAGAACACTTCAAAGCCTACCTCCACTCACAGATATGGCCCACTCCCACAGCAGGTTCCCTTCTATCCACAAATGGGAAGGGCAGCTGCCCTGGCATAAAACCTATCCAAAGTGGACCCAGCTGGTAAGGGGAGCAGGGAGGAGGACACAGCTCAAAGCCTAGTGCAAGGCAGCTCTCAGCCCAGCCCAGCCGGCTATGCCTCAAAGCAAGCTGACATCTGCAAGATGACAGACCTCAATGGGGCTTGCTATACAAGCAAAGGTCTGTGGCTTCCACACAGAATCTTTTCTCCCCAAGTCTTACACAGAACCCCATCTTGGCTCCCGCAAAGAAGTAGGGAAAAAATGGAAAAAAGGGGTGGGGGTGGAGCAAGAGGAAGCAATACAGGAACCAAGTGGTATGTAAATTTGACACATTCTGGCTGATGACATTCATTACTATATTTTAAATCATGGAGAAGAGAACTCATTAGTAATTTTCAGTATGTTAAAATTTGGCACATAACATTAGTTATATGTACTCTTTTAATGACAATTTTAAATACACACCCACCCACATACACATTGTGACAGTTGAATCAAATGTTTGTAGCAATTCTGAAATGCCGACACTTAGAAAACAACCTAACTATGCTCACAACACTTAGGAGTCTTTGCAATTTCAGTGTTCTATGAAGGAGCAGCAAGAATCATGCCCCACCATTTGCAAAGAAGGCTAAAGGCAGTTCAGGGCTCAATATCTTGCTCTGAGGACTACGTCTTAACCCTAGATCCACGATGGAATCATGGGGCACAAGGCTCTACCCCTCCAACACGGCTGATCTGGAATGCAGCCTGGGCATTAGGATATTTTAAAGCTCCCCCAAGGTCAATAAAGGCTTCTTTAAAATGTTTGTACCAAGAAGGTGCCAGCCAGGTACTCACATGAAAGAATATTTCCTAACTTAAGGCTCTCAGTGGTTTTAAGTTCCTGAGATTATACAGTGAGTTAATTCAAGAAAGTTTCAATCTCCTCTTGTCTTTCCCTGTCCAAAGAAAGCAAAGACCCATCAGACACGGCCCATGATGATGCAACAAGGGGTTTAGCTAGATTGCGTTCTACTCACAGACCTTACCAGGGCTTGATAAGCGGATCATATACACCCCCTGCACGCAGGTAAATAGTGTTAAGTGGCCACTGAATGAGCCCGGGCAGTAGGGTCAAAACAACTTGTCCAGGCCGGAAAAGAGTTACAAACAGCCCTGACAGATAAATCCGGGATTGTACTTCAACCACACATACTCAGCTGTACCTTTCTATTAAATATCTCCTTAATTTCCTTCCCACCCCATGAAGGGCCTCTGATCCCTGAAAAAAGTGCTGTACTTAGGAAGAGGATCTTAACAAAGAAATAAAAAATAACCCTTTCTTCTGGAGAGTTTAGTTCCTCTTCCACGCTCTACCCTCATAATGTCCTTCTGGTACTGCCTCTGCTGTGGTCTCTGCTACCCTCAAACAGACCCCTGTCCCCTGCCCTGCCCTACAACCTCTAGCTCAGGAGCACCTTCCATCTTCAGTTTACATCAGAAAGCTCCTCCCAGGTAAGAACTGCTTTTAAAAAAAAATAACTTAAACCTCAGACATTCTGTACTCTTTCGATTACTTTGCAATAAGCAAATATCACTTTTGTCAAGCAAAAAGAAAGATCAAAGTGTTATAATATACAACTACATAAAAAGGACTAGAAAGAAAATACTGGGTTAGAGGATGGCAAAGTTCTTTTCTCTTCTTTATATTTTACTTCCTCCTTCAATCCTCTGCAATGAGCATGAACTAGTTTCATAACTAGAAAAAATTTTTAATCAAAAATAAAAAATGTTGTATGATTGCTGCACAAATATTTTTCTGTATTCAGTACTATAGTATAATGTGTGTGGGGTGGGGTGTATTTGGTCTTTGGCCCCAGTTCCTGGCCCTGAATCCTTAACCCTTTGGAATTTCCTGAATAATAGGAGTCTCTCCATATTCATTAGGAGCTTATTTGGGCCACACCAGAGTTTATGCTAATGAAGCAACTCCAGGTGGGTCCTTAGTTTCAAGGGAGGAGCTGGTCACGCTTACAGGATTGGAAATTTCAATGCCTCCCTACAACCACCACCACCACCACCACCAGACCTCAGGGACAGAAGTGGAGCTGGGGATTGAGTTGTCACCAACAACCAATGATTTAATCGATCATGCCCAAGTAATGAAACTCATACCCTCATGTACAGATCAGGAAACCTTCCAGGTTAGTGAACACCCTGAGATGCTGGGAAAGTGGTCTAGCAGGAGAGGTACTGAAGCTCTGCGCTGTCACCCTCCACCCCGAAACCTTGCTCTGTGCACTGAATAGGGCTACCAGTGTGTCCAATAGGAAATGCACAAACAATGGCTCATGACTTCATGGGTGATAAGAATGCACTGGGGTTTCTGCCTTGCTCTCTCAGATCATATACTTTGAAGAAGAGCTAAATGCCATGTAGTGGGGACATCAAAGCAACCTGATGGGGAGGACCACATGAGGCTTCTTGCCAACAGCCAGTACCAACCTGCCCAACATGAGACTGAGCCACTTTGGGAGAGGATTCTCCAGCCTCAGACAAACCTTCAGATGACAGTGGGTGGAGAGGGCATCTGGGCTGCCAGTTCCAGGGACACTGCTCAAAATTGCTCAGTTAAGATGCTACTGAGTTCCTGAGCCTCAAAGACTGAGATGGTAAATGTTCCTTGTTGTTTTAAGCCTTTGGGGGTAATTCATTTTGCACCAAGATACACCTTTAGCATCTTCATTAGTTATAACAAATGAAAAAGGGTGACACATGCACATGTGTGTTCTTTTGGGAAAATGGTCTATAAATTTCAAAAGACCCCTTACAATGGAAAAGAAGATAAAGAATCATGGTCAGTGGGCAAGGCCATGTCCTTTTAGATCGAGTTTGTCAGTCCCTGGCAAACACATGCTATCACTTAAATAGTTTATTCAAGACACTGCTTGCCCAAGGATGCTCCAACTTTTGCTTGATGTCCCAGATGGCCCTGGGATAGGGGCATTTTGATTCATCAGTTAGTGAGCAGGGAGGGGACATTGTGCTTCTCATGCACTTTTTTCAGAACCTGTTCTTGGCTCAGGGACCTACATCTCTAAGCACAGGATCCAATTTATAGGATCAAAATGCGTGACTGAGTATGTCAAAATGTCAGAGGATCCACCTCATCATTTCATGTCTGCTCTTCCAGTGGGGCCTACATCATCACCAAAGCTCATTCACCAACTTGCTGTCACAAATTTGGCATGTGATTCAGTCACACTAGTATATTTCTTCATCTGTAATATGGAAATAATGTAATGGATCATGTAGCAATCTCACAGGGAACCCAAGAGATCAAATAATACTGTGGAAGTCAACAAATCAAGAGTTAAAAATTTCATCTCATTTCTACCAATCTTGATCCTATATCAATCTAGAAACAGGAAAAAAAACTTCTATAAATATTAAGAGTATTAAAAAGAACATTAGGGGGCTGGGGTTGTGGCTCAGTGGTAGAGCGCTTGCCTAGCATGTGTGAGGCCCTGGGTTCGATTTTCAGCACCGCATATAAATTAATTAATTAAATAAAGGTCTATCAACAACAAGAAAAAATATTTTAAAAAAAAGAACATTAATGTTTAACTTTGGGTTAAAATTATAAAACTATGTGTGCAGTAAAATGTTTAGAAAAAACTTAAGATTTCATCTCACTCCAATCAGAATGGCAATTATCAAAAATACAACAATAAATGTTGGTGAGGATGTGGGGAAAAAGGTACACTCATACTGGTGGAAATGCAAACTGGTGCAACCATTTTGGAAAGAGATTCCTCAGAAAACATGGAATGAAACCACCATTTGACCCAGTTATCCCACTCTCTGGTTTATACCCAAAGGATTTAAAATCAATATACACTACAATGACACAGCTACATCAATGTGGCTCAATTCACAATAGCTAAACTGTAGAACCAACCTAGGTTTCCTACAACAGATGCATGAACAAAGAAAATGTGACACACACACACATATATATCACATACATATATATATACATATACACACACACAAATGGAATATTACTTAGCTTTAAAGAAGAATGACATTCTAGCTTTTGCTGATAAATCAATGGAGTTAGAGAACATCATGCTAAGTGAAATAAGCCAAACCCAAAAAACTAAAGGCCGAATATTTTCTCTGATATGTGGATGCTAATTCACAATAAAGCGGGCAGGTGTGGGAAGATAGGGAAGAATAGAGTTACTTTATATTGGTAGAAGGGAGTGAAGGGAGGAGAAGGGGTATGGGGGAAGAAATGATAGTAGAGTGGAACAGACATTATTACCTCATGTACATATATGACTGCATGACCAATGTGATCCTACATATAATATGTATAAACAGAAAAATGAGAGACTATGCTCCATTTATGTAGGATCTATCAAAACGTATTAATGTAGTCTACTGTCATGTACAATTAATTAGAGAAAAAAAAAACCCTATACCTTGAAAATGGTCACACAAAACACTAACGATATTGGACTGAATGACTGAGTCATGTGAATATGAGTGATTTCCCCCTCACCCATTCCAGGAATATCAATGTCTCCTATTCTCTACTTTCCTAATTTCCCCAATTTTCCTACTTATTTATGTTGAGTACTGGGGACCAAAATCAGGGGTGCTTTACCATTGAGCTACATCCCCAGTGCTTTTTATTTTTCATTTGGAGACGGGGTCTCACTAGGTTGCCGAGTCTGGTCTCAAACGTGTGATCGGCCTCCTGAGAAGCTGAGATTATAGGTATGTACCACACCCAGTACCATTTTTTATTCATTTATTTGGTACCAAGATTAAACCCAGGGGTGCTAGCCATTGAGTTACATCCCAAGTACCCCCTTGTTTTTGAGAAAGGGTCTCAGTTGCTTAGGGCCTCACTAAGTTGTTGAGGCTGGCTTTGAACTTGCAATCCTCCTGTCTCAGTCTCCCAAGTCTCTGAAATTACCAGCATGTACCACTGCATCCGGCTCCATTTTTTAAATAAGCAAGTACATGGTACTTTTAAGATGAAGACAAATGGCTACAATGATTAACACTTCAGTAAGCCAGACACCATCCTTACTGTTCTGCACACAGCATCTCACTGAATCCTCACGGCAACTGAATGAGGTCGATTTCATTACAGCCACATTTACCAGAGGAGGAAATGGTCTTCAAGGTTAAGTAACTTTCTCCATGACACAGAACATGACTAATAGTTTTTGTAGCTCATACTGAACATGCTCTGAAAGCGTCAGTGGTAGGTGACAGAACACCAACTGCCTTGTTTGCCCACCTGGTCCTAGAGGACATGATGGGGAACCTTATAAGCCCAAGTTAAAAATGGGAACAGCTACGTACAGCATGCTGAACAGGTGGCGACCAGGCCAATAAGTGCTTCACATAACTTAAAGGCTTCAAAGAGAGGGGCTCCAGAAAGCAGTGTCAGACAGAACATCAGAGACAACATCTGAGGATTCCTATATTTCAGCCTTCAGCCAAGCGGGGACAAGAAGTAATATAAGCTAAAAGATTCTTTGTTTGACCCCTTTCCAGATTAGGGAACAGGCAAACATAAGGTCTGGACCTTACTAAGAACAAGAGTCAGCACTTATGGAGTCACAACCAGATATCTGGCACTGTTCCAAGTACTCTGCATGTGTTAACTATGCATTAACTCATTTGAACCCTCACAGAGACCCCATGAGACAGACACTCTCAGTGACTTCCCTCAGATTCACAGATGCTGAATCTGAGGCAAGAAGTTGGGGAGTGAATAAAGCAGGGCTAAATATATCTGCATTATGAAAGGCACATTAACAAAGAAGGCCAGGGCCAGGTCAATGTCACCACTTCCAGGGACAGTATAGCCAAAGTTCACATGGCACAGGGGGAGCCACAAAACCAAGACAACTAGAAGCTCAGCTTCATAAGACCACAGGCACAAGGATCTGCATCTGGGTTCTTAATTTTCATCAAAACTGTCCCTTGAGCTGGGCCCAGTGGTGTACTTCTGTGGTCCCAGTTACTTGGGAGGCTGAGGCAAGAGGATCACAAGCAAAGGAGTTCAAGACCAGCTTAAGCAAAATAAGGTCCCATCTCAAATCCAATGTCTCTTGAAATAGCCACCAACTCCCACATGGTAAGTGCAGTACTATACAACCCAGCAGCAAACCTGGAGCCAATTCCTGAATCTTCCCCCTTGCTGAGCTCCCCAGTCACAGACAATAGCTGTGAAATCATGGGCTTATTAGTTAACCTCCCTAAGTCTCAGTTTCTCTGTCTGCAAAATGATGTAATAATCTTCATAGCTCTTGCTATATTTAAAACTTACTTCCAGAATATAACAGATGTTCAATAAATGTTAAGCCACCAACTATAGTAGCAGCAGTGGTAATAAGAGTTAGCTCTAGCTGTGGAACTAATTTCTCTCACATATCATGATTATGTTGTAGTTTCCAAACATGGAAATAAAGTATGAAATAAAGTATCTCCTGTCCCACAGTCTCTTCTGCAATGTCACCATGCCACACTCCCATCAAGAGGTAGAGCTCGGGGCCCAGTATATAGTTTGATGGTTCAGCACTTGCATAGCATACATGAGATACATGAGGCCCAGAACTCCATCCCCAGCACTGAAAAATAAAAAATTAAAAAAAAAAAAAAAAAAAAAAAGAGGTAGACCTTAATTTCCTTTTCTCTGGATCTGGGCAGGTTTGTGACTGTGTGCATTCCAAGGCTGGGCCATGGACAGCAATGCAGCTTCCACTTGGCTAGCCTGTGGCTGAGCCACCATGTAAGAAGTCACATGATCCTGAAGTTCCTGAAGAAGCCATGGTCCAGAGCCCCAGCAGAGGTTCCAAGCACCAGTCAGCAGTGCCTGCCAGTCACATGAGTACACAAGCCTCCACCTAGGCCACCTTCTGGCCTTGCAATCTCCCCAGCTAAGGCTCCAGTCATACCTGCCATGCCCTGCCCAAATCTCCAACTCTCAGATTCTGTGAACATAACAAAATGCTTGTTTTAAGCTACTGAGTTTTGGAATGCTTTGTTACACAGCAAACATACCTGGGACATAACACTACATTTTCAAGACTTTTTCAGTGCCTATTATTCGATGGATACCTAGACTGAAACTGGGAGGGAGAAATAAATGATGTAGAGTTTTAATCAGGGATGATAATCCCTCCCAAAAAATAGGCATAACTATTATTGTACAACAGGATATGCCAGCAGTGAGGTGCAAAGAGCAAGGCTAAGCCTCAGAGGGAGAAAGGCCCAAAACCACAAAAGCAGTGGGTCTGAACTGGGTCCTGAAGGATGTAAGGCGAGAGAAGTGCATGCCACATGTAAACAATGGAGAATGTTCCCGGATAAGCAGAGGTTGGCTCAGGTCTGCCAGGCAACTGGAGGGTATATCAACGCCAGATAGAAGAGGACACCGAAAGGCACATTAAAAAACTGAAGCACCTCCTCTGAGACCAGGGATGTTGAGAAAGAGGCTTCCAGAGGTATACATGGGGACAGCTCAGGTTCAGGTTTCTGGATCATCACTCTGGTGAAGCTGGAGGATGGGTGGAGAGAGGGCAAGAATGGGAACATAGAGATCAAATTAATAGTCAAGAGAGACAAGTTGGGGTCTGGCCTGATGTGAAATCCAAGAGTGAAAATACAGTTCATTCATCTTTTCCTTCTTTCTTTTATCTGAATCTCCAGTGGCACCTAAAATAGAGCTGGTCTAAAGATGATGATTAATAAATGTTAAATTATGGATGCCACTTCTCAGGTGTGACTACCAATGATTCACTTCACCCCAACCAACTTCGATCTCCCTGACATCTGCACAGCTAAGTCACCAGGCTGCCAGATTGTCCTAGATCAAGGCACTCAGCTAGTGAGCCCAGGGTTGCTTCTCAGTCGTCGCCTAATGGTCTCATTAGTAAATGCAGAAGCTGCCTCTTGAGAGGACTGCTAAGCTATGACTCCAAAAAATCTTACACATTATAATATTTACTTAGGATAGAATATTTACTTAGAAATTTTAAGCTTTTAGAATATAACAAGGCTTCAATCTCTTCTGACTACCACTACTACTCATCTTGCTTCCTCTTCATTCTCTTAGATGGCCACAACTGTAATCTAGGGATATATCTCTCCAGAATTACTTTGATGCTGGGGATAGAACTCAGGGCCTTGCATATGCGAAGTAAGCAGTCTTAAGACAACTGAGTTATATTCTCGGACCCAGATTTTTTAAAAATAACTTTGAGTCACTGATAAGATACAGTATTGTTCAGCATTTTTAAATGAATATTAACATCCATTATACTGCCTTAACACTCCTAGGTTTTCCTCCCTTAATTTTTTGATTAAATAAAATTCCAGTTCTTTCCTTTTAGTTAGCTATTTAGTATTCCATCATAGGATTATACCACATTGGTGGATATTTAGATTTTTTTTTTCACTATACAAATGAGCCCTTCTCTCTTTGCACACCCACCTTCCTACCTCTTGTCCTTTCCTTGTCCTGGGAAATTTTCCCAGCCTTTCTCTCCATAATCATTTAAACCATGAGGAAGAGATATAAAAATGTCTCCATGTTCCATAAGCCTAGAGTGAGTTCTAGTACAAGGGCCATCACTTGGAAGCCCCTAGCTCTTCTAGCCCATAACATGTGTGGCACCAAGAAGTTCCCACAGACCATATACCTCCTGCTCTTCTAATTCTGCTCCTTCTCTCCTATCACTCACCTCTTGCCATGACCCCCAACTCTTCTCCAGAGAAGGTGGGGACCATGCCCCGAGGCCTACCCTCTTCTTCTACTCCTCTTTTCCTCTTCTGTATTCCCCTCGTGTCTTTCCTAAGGGTAGCCTGAAAAAAGCACTTGGAAAGACAGGCAGTAAGGGGAGCGCTGCAGCTCCTCTACAAAAGCCACGCCCATGGCCACAGGGTAGGCCTCTTCCTTGTCTCTGCCTGGATTCAACCAGCATCCTATCAAAATCCTTCTGGTTGAATATGAGTGCCAGTATCTGCCCTCTATTTTCTAGAGGAGAAAAAATTAAAAGACAGGATCGGATTACTTGCCTGTAAATGCTCTCCCTGTAATTACCCTGACCACTTTTCCTTTCCATCTGGTTTCAAAGATAGCGGAAATGGGCTCCTCCTTGGAGGAGGGCAGCCGTGTGGCCCCGCCGGCTCTGCCAAGCCCAGTTGCTGGCATGAAGAACCTCAAGTTCAGGATGAGTTCCAGTAAGGGACTGTGCCTCACTCCCCCTCACAGCAGGCCATGTCTCTTCACAGCTGCTGCTGCTGCTATTGTAGGCTTCATTTCTGAACCTAGGACACCCTAGTTTCTCCAGATTTTCAGTCTGGTAGAAAGGTGGCTGCTAGATTTCAAAACAGTCTCTTAACTGGCCACACTGCTGCCCTTCCAGCACAAGGCCTGGAATAACTCCTCCTCTGCTCCTGGCATGTTCCGCCTTTCTGTGCTCCCTCCCTCCAACCGTGCATCCCTGGATGCTCAAGTGGTCCCAGGAAGAGGACTGCTAAGCCTGCCCCTTCTGAAAACAGCACAGGGTTTCTTCCAGCAGCATCAGGGTGTCACTCACCTTGGAGACTACAGGGACAGCATTTGTAGGCAAGGGGCAAGCAAGGCAGAGGGCCATGAGGGCCTTCTCAAGTGGCTTGGGAAATAAGACCTGGATATGAAGATGTGACCTTAGGTCCCTGAAGCCATGCGAGTCAATACAGTGCATCTGTCAACAAAATGTCCCTTCTTTCCATCTCCTACCACTCCAGTCATGGAGATACAAAACTAGAAGACAAAGCTGTTGAGCTGACAAGGAATATGAAGACTTTTGAGTTGGGGGTCTTCAGAGGAGCCTCCCAGCAGTTTCCTGGTCTAGGAGCGGCCTTTGGTACCCACCCCTGAAAGCACCCCTGTATACACCGCCAATGCTCTTCTCCCAATTCCAAGGGGGGCCCCACTGACCAGAGCCTTCTTGGTGCACCTCTTGGTATCCTAGAGATACTGGGGCAATCCCTGAGTGGCAGAATCACTAGCATGAGCCCACAGCATGTCTTCTGGGATGTTAGCTGGATAATCACAGCACAGAGGAGGTAGGTGAGGCAGACAAGGGTACAGAAAGCACCCAGGACTTCAGAGCAGCCCAAGGGTACAGCTCATGGCAGAGGGAAGCCTCAGAGGACCAGAACTGGAAAACCTTGTAACTTCAACCACTCTCCTTGGGGCAGTCCCCTTGTTCCTCTGCTCTCCAGGAATCTCCTTTCTTCCCCTGGCCACAGTCCTGGTCTTCAAATATTCAGCCCTCTCATGCCTACTGCTCATGCTATACTCACACCTGTGGATCTAGGTGAAAATTTCCCACATAGCAATCTCAACAGCCAAGCAAATTTTTTTGTTAGTCAGTTTTCCAAAATTGTAGATTTGAGGGCCATTAATGATGTGCATTTCACTCTCCCCAGATGTAGCCAGATGTGACCATCTGAGTATCTGTATTCCATCACCTAGCATTCAACCACCTACCCCTGCAGTGAGGCACCTAGAAATGCGGTGAGCACTCTCACAAAGCACTCTGTCTACACTCAACTGGGAGTACTGACACTGCTTCTGGGGGTTTTCCCCAGCACCTGTCATTTATGATGGCAACCCATGGCCACTCCTTCCTCCTTGGCTTTGACTTTCATTGCTGGTGGTCCTTCCTCTTGCCCTTTGCCCTCATCTGTGGGTAGCTGTGAGGTTGCACCTTTTCTAACTCAAGGAACATGCTTTAAGCATTACAATGAACAGGTAGTGGCAGCAGGCCCTGGGTTCTGACCAGGTCATGGTAAGTCAGTATCACAAACACACAAAGCAGAACCCTTAGAGCCAGGATGAACATGCTACAACTCAGAAAGGAGAAGTGGGGGACAGAAGGAGCAAGACACCATGAGGAAGGTTCAAAAGCAGAAAGAGGTCCACTAAGAAAGAACGGATTAAGTAAATTACAGCACTTCCTCAGGCAGTGAAATATTATGTAGCCACTAAATATCATACAGAAAAACTCTCACATGTGAAAATTAGAAAGGAAGAAAGGGAATAATAAAGAGATTTCATGAAAATAGAGACTAACAGAGTAGAACAAAAGGATAGAGGTTGGGGGATAGTCAAGGGAAGCCCTGGGGAATGAAACTGACCATTCATGCTATGTCCATGCACAAATATCCCACTTTTGTAAATAACTACAAAGGATAAATTAAAAAAAAAAAAAAGGAGACCGATAGAGGAAGAGAATGGGGGGTGGGGAAGAAAGGGAAGGGTCTGGGAAATGAAACTGATCAAATTATGGGCATGTATGAATGTCACAATAAATCCCATTATTATGTATAATTATAATGCACCAACAAAAGCCATAAAAAAATCACAGAGAAAAATATTCATAAACACCTAAAAATGCTGGTAGCATGATATCAAGTATAAGGCGGAAAAAAACTATAAAAGGTTTGAAAATATTTTTGTAAAGAAAGACACCCCCACATACCTCTGCAATTTCCCCGATCATCTGCTTTATACAACTCAAAACAGGAATCAGAGAGCAGGATTTTGGTGCAGATGACTCTCGGGCTGTGTAAGTAGAACAGGAGGGGCCTCAGGTGGGAGAGGGAGCTGATGTGAAATAGGGAAGGGGTTGAAAGGAAGTGATGGCAAAACTGGCCAGAGCCAGGCTGGCAGGTGAACTTGGCAGACGGTTCTTCAGTTGCCCTCTATTTAGACACTGACTGCCTTAGGGCCCAGTTGAACAGGTTTGACCTCATCTACTTAGGTTTTTTAAGCTGTTTAGTGACTTCCCTAAAAACTCCTTATTTTCTGAGTTATTAAACTTTCAATTCCATGTTGATCCCTTCTGAGCCTTCTACTGCATCTCTGCTCTCAAGTCTTCCAATCGGATGCCTCTGCACAGTATTAACAGATACCACGAGCCTGATGAAAATCATTCTTCCAGGGCACAAAGAAAGCACCTGAATGACAGATGGTTTGAGGATCCTGAGAAAGCACAAGTGTAGGCATCAACGTCCAGGCTTACACTGACTTACACGGGGCCAAGGACGTGACATGTAGTGTGGGGCTGTTTCTAAATCCCCATCGCGCACGACGCCTTACAGGAACTGAGATTTCAGGATTGGGACTTTGAACATTTGCTGCAGGGCCTGACAAAGCAGCAAGGGTTCAAAGCCTCTGCCCCTGGTGGCAAACCTAGCTTAGATTCTGTAAGAAGCTCCCTGGGTACACCCTTCTATTTGGAGGCAATATTTAAGAAGCTGTCTTTAGAAGACGACAAAAGACACAAGGAGATGTATCCTGCAATAGACACTTTCTCCCTGCTTATCACCTGAAAGGACAAAGGACTGCATACCTGCTATTACAAACACTGCCCAAGTCTAGCACTTCCGTGTATGTGTATGTCTATTTTTATTTATTTATTTTTTTGTACCAGGGATTGAACCCAAAGGCATTTACTACTGAGTCTCACTCCAGCCCTTTTTATATTTTATTTTGAGGCAGGATCTCCCTAAGTTGCTTACAGCCTTGCTAAATTGCTAAGACTGGCTTTGAACTTGCAATCCTCCTGCCTCAGCCTCTGGAGTCACTGGGATTATAAGCATGAGTCACCAAGCCCAGTGGTGTCTTCTCATTTTAACTTCACTACCATCTTGTGAGAGAAGTGCATTGTCCCCTTTTCACAGATGAGATGAGCAAACTGAGGCTCCAAGAAACTCACAGAGAAATGCAGAACAAGCAACACCCACCATCTCTGACTCCAGACTTATTTCACATATTCATTTCACAATTATTTATGGTGCCTCTAAAATTTTTTTTTTTGGGGGGGGGTACTGAGGATTGAGCCCAGAGGTGCTTAACCAATGAGTCACATTCCCAGCCCTTTTTTATATTTTATTTAGAGACAGGGTCTCTCAGAGTTGCTAAGTGCCTTGCTAATCTGCTGGAGCTGACTTTGAACTTGGGAACCTCCTGTCTCAGCCTCCTGAGCTGCTGGGATTACCGGTGTGCACCACTGCACCTGGCTGGTGCCTCTTCTTTGCTAGACACAGTGCTAACAGGCCAGGCTACAAGACCCACATACTCACAGTCCAGGAGTGGGAGACAGATGTATAAATGGTGCTATGAAGGATACATGGAGAATGGAGCCAGGGTCCCTTCTAACTATAGAGGATCAGGAAAGGCTTCAGAGCAGAGAGGTCTCCTGTGCCAGGTTTTACATAGGAGGAGTGGGTCTTTCTGCGTGGAGGGTCAGGGTATGATGCAGGGTCTCAACACAGAGCAGCTTGAGGCTATGAAGAAAGACCCAAGGAGCTGGAAGTCCAGAGAAGTGCAGGAGCCTGACGATGGGTGGGGGGTGCACAGAGGGGTAAAGGACATCTAAGACAAAGGGGCCAGACCAGGGCAAGGCTTGGGTGCCCTGCCGAAGAGCTTGGGCCTAGGCAGGGAGAGCCACTGAGTGTAAAGAAGGGAGCAGACATTCTGAATTGTGTCTTAGGGAGATGGTACTAGCAGGAGAGATGGGAAACGGGTCCTGGTAGAAGTGGCACAAGTGAAAGTCAATGAGGACCCCAGCTAGCACAGATAGCATGGGCAGAGGAGGAAGTCTGGCAGGAGCAATGCCAAGGAAATGCAGTCAAGAGACAAGAGCATGGGGGTACCAGGGAGCATCCAGAACTACTCCGAGGCCTTGGGAAACTGCTGGGGGAAGATGACAGGGTCACCACTGGACAGGCCCATCTGACTCTCTAGACACCCTATCATATACCTCTAAAAAATCACTGCCCGCAGCCAGCCCTCAGCAGGACAGAGGGAGCAGAGACCAACTTTCCCATGGCTGATGATGGCAAGCATTCAGACAGGATTTGCCGCCACAAGCTGTGATAACCCATCCATTGATTTGAGAAAGATGCCAGAAGATGGTTAATGCAAGGCCACTTTAAAAGACCTGGCAGTCAGTTCTCTTCAAAGTCTCCATCAGCTGCAGAGCCTGTAACTCCCAAATGAGCTTTGCTCGCCACAAAGGTCGAGACACAGCAAAAGTCACTGAGGGCAGAGCCCATTCCTGGAAAACAACAGACTACAAACTCACACAGCTCCACCAAGGAAAGGCTCAGGGAGACTCTGATGAGCTTACCAAGAAAAAAAGAGGAAGGACAAACAAGATGTCCTATTAGAAAATAATCCCACAGGGCTGGGGTGAAGCTCAGTGGTACAGCCACACGCTTAGCATATGCAAGGCCCTGAGTTCAACCCCTAGCATCATACACACCAAAAAAAAAGAAAAGAGAATAAAAGAAAATGATCCCTTTCATGAGGACTCTGATGGCAGAGCTGTGAAGGCTGTCACTTTGCTAGAGTTCCACATTTAAAATACCTACATGGTAATCAAACCCTGAGAAGACTGACCATCCCAGAGGTCTCCCGCTCTATCGAGTGCTGACAACTGGAGTTATCAGGGGCCTTTTCCATACAGCCAGGTGAGATACAAATCTGTGTGGGGTGGGGATGCCAGTACCGCTCAGCAGCAGACTGCCATCACATGGTGACATGTTCTCTAGGATTTACACTGCAACTCAGACACCACCTCTAAGATAACTGCAGAATGATGGCCCAGCATACTGAATGAGGAGCCCTCAGAGGCCGGTAAGAAAGCAACCCTGCCAGGCAGCAAACTGGCATATGGATGCTGAAGGATTCGGTTTTAATACAATCCTTCTCCAGACATGTACTACTGTCTTACCAAATATAGGAAGGACCTTAAAGGGATTCATGTTCTAGGGAGGAAAAAGAGAGATGGTGCTTATGAACTCAGAGCTGACCTCGCCTGGGCAGGATGAACTGGCCATACCTGTGCAGCCCACAGCACCCAGCGCCAGTGCAAGAAGGACAGATGCTGGCCTGCTTCGGGATGATGGAAGACTGCAATGAGGAACAAATACAGCAAAACACAGAATGGGGCTTCTGGAAAGTTCTCAATCCCATGGTTAGGGATGACAACACGAGTATACTTACTGAGCATTTGATTTACTTGCTCAGGCAAAATCCCAGAAGTAAGAGACCCTGGGATCGGAGTAGAGTTTCTCCACCACAGCTATCCCTGCCAGGCTCATTGTAAAGTAATGAATTTTGTGGACACTCACAGAGAAAAATAGCCTCAAATGCTACAGATCGATGCTGCGCACTGCAGAGACACAGCCTCTGGCTTCTACGAGCTGCATTTGGAATATCTGGGAGTTCAGCTGTAGTTGGTCTCTTTGAAAGCCAGCCCCAGGCATGGGCATGGCACTACTACCCCCACCCCATACTCCCTCCACTTGGGATGTGGGCTCAAATCTCGTCACTGCTGAGTCAAGCAATTCTCAGCCCCTGCTCCAGGGAGCCAAAGGTGTTAGGAGATTACTGCAGGTCACCACCCACCCCAGAAAGTTCAAGGAAGTTGGTTTGCTTTTGCCAGTGATTTGCATTTGGGGTAAGAAGGCATTAAATAATCTTTATTTCCTCTCTAGGGCTAAATTCACTATGTGGAAAAAAACAAAAAAACTTTTTTAAATTTTGTAAAAAGATGGGGAAACAGACAATTCTTGCAAGCCCTTTCAGTTCCATTATCATGTCTTTCTGTGATACCAATATCCAGAACATCCAGGCTCCCCTAATTCTATATACCCCCCCATTCGAGGAAAAGATTCGTATATATACACATAAAAATGTTCAGAATCATGATCTTAGGTTAAAAAAAAAAAAAAAAAAAAACCACTTAGAGACCACAGAAAACAAAATGAAGAACCAACATGAATGATTCTGATTGAATTAGAAGCAGAAGTGAAAATTATAGATTCAGAAAAGGCTTGAGCACAGTCCAGGGCTGAGGTGGTGCTGAGTCTGCAAGCTCTCCTTCTCAGGACTCTGGAAGGGCCTCCATGCTATGGAGGCTGAAACCAGAGGCCAGAGAGCAGGACACCAGCCCTGCTGCATGCAGTCCACACCAAACAGGCAAAATCGGAGGAGAACGGATTCTGAAGGATACACAAGAACCAGAACAGTAGTGGTCTTTGGGGGGACAGGATGAGGAACAGACTTAATGTGCATCATCTACATATTTTTTGATATCCTTTTCAATTGAACACATGTACAACAAGCACTGCCTACTCAAAAATAAATGAACAAAAATACAAGCTGAAGTAAAACAGGGAGACAGTAAAAAAGACATAGATAATTTTAAATTACCTAATAAAATGTTGTCTACAAATCTAAGGGAATGAAACAGGGGTGGGGGGTTCAAGTGAGTGCAAAAGACAGCTAGAAAACGAGAACACATGGTCCTGGCCAAAACCACCCCTTTCCTGTCCTCACTCGCTCACATCTGCCGGAGCACCCACGGCAAGGCTGGCATCACGCCCAGCACACCTCCTGGTTTTCCTCCTCCCTCCCTGCACACAGCTCCTCAGTCATTTGCTGCCTGCTCTCCAGCCTCTTGCCTGAGGTTGCCCACCAAACCCTACGTGGTGGCCCCCACTCTTCTCCACCCACAATCACACAGTGAGGCAGCTCCTCTGCCACTTTCCCACCTGCATGGAAGTGTATTTCTGAAAGCTGGCTGCAAAGGCACCTCCCATCCTGCTCTGCTTGACAAGTGACTCTGACCCTCCTGCCATCCAGAGGCTATCAGATCTGTGTTTCCTACCCTGGGATCTGGTGGGTTAACTCTGGCGGAAGTGACAAGGCTGGGCCATAAAAACCATACAGCCTCTGCCGTCTCTCTGGGACACTCCCTGGGAACCCTGAGTTACCCTGCAAGTCACCTTGTTGCTCTGAAGCCACACACTTTTGAGGAAGCCCAAGCCAGCCTTCATGACAGATCCGTGAACAGAACAAGATGACCATCCTCAATATTCCAGCTCCCTCTGCCCCCTCCAGCCACGATCTGACTGCTGTTGACTGGGAACCTGAGCTGGAACCACCAGCCAAGTCCTTCCTGAAGTCCCAACCTAAAGAACTCATAAATGACTTCTGCTTTAAAATACTGAGAGTTAGGACAATTTGATACATAGCTATAGACAACTGGAACGTGTGCCTCTAAACCGTAGAATCCAGAATGTCAAGGCCCTCTTCTCTGACTCACTTCATTTCATTCCTGTTTTGGGGGTGGGGGGGAACCAGGGATTGAACTCAGGGGTGCTTGACCACTGAGCCACATCCCCAGGCCTTTTCATTTATATTTTTATTTTGCAAGACAGGGTCTTGCTAAGTTCTTAGTGCCTCAGTAAGCTGCTGAGGCTGGTTTTCAACTTGCAATCCTCTTCCCTCAGTCTCCCGAGTCACTGGGATTACAGGCATGCGCCACTGCACACGGCCACTTCCTATTTCTTAACTGGTTATAAGGCCCTAAGCTTGACCAAGCCCTTGGGCCACCAATGCCAGATATCTATTTAAATAAATTCATTGTGTCTGTTCAGACTACCTACCCCTCCCAACTACGCTGCTGTTGCCAGTCTTGTGCTTTCTCTTCCTGGAATACAGGAGTCAATTCTCCTTCCCTCCTTTGTTAATGGACCCTCACTGGCAGAGCTATCCCCATGTTCTGCTTATTCCTAACACCTGTTTGACCCAGTTGGTGGCTGCAGGGAATCTGGTCCTAGAAAGGAAATTAGAAGATTACCTAAGGGGTGACCCCCTACAGGCACAGCTGGTCCACTTCTCTAGGCCTCTGCACCTAGGGCTGCATCAGCGCCGCCCAATACCTACCCTTCCTAACTCCCCACATACAATAGAAAGGACTATTTTTTGTTTCACACCCACAATGTTCCAGAAAAGACTCAAGGCAGCTCAAGCACAAAAATATTCTCATCCTCCATTATAGTGACCACCTCCTTTTGGGAGGCACTGAAATACAGCTGTCATCAATCCAAGAATCAAATGAAGCTGATTACGGAGTCTCTGGCCTCCATGCACAACAGGAAGGCAAACTCACAAGGCCTTCCAAAGCCCTTTGCCTGGAAAGGCCCTTTCTCCACCCCACCTGGTCAATGCCTAGTCACATTTTAAGTCCTGTTTGTCAACTGTCATCTCTGCTAGGAAAACTTCCTAACTGCCTTAGGCAGGTAGTCATTCTCTCCTGTGTGTCTGCACCACACTGAAACTGATCTCCACACCTGTCTGCCTCCCTAGACTCAGGGCACACCCTTGAGAGCAGACTGGAACCCATCTTCTGCTTCGCAGCACACGACCTCCTCTGTCCAGCCCCAGCTTTCTCACCACCCACTCCTTCCACATTCCAAAGACAGCATCTCCACAAGAGGCTCTGGACAGCATCCAGGAGTATTTTTCTTCCAGGCTTTAAAACAAATTGTGACAAATGGCTCCACAGATCTACTGGGCTATGGAACCGAGCAGATGGGACTGCAATTCACACCATTAACTTAAATTCCATTCGATGCTGTTTCAAATTAGGGCATTTTATCTAGAAATTACAAAAAGCATTGTTTGGTGGCAGGGGGTGCACTTGTAAGTTTGCCAGTCGATTCATTTACAAATCTACTTGCTCCTGGCTGCCCTCACTGATCACAGATTTGTACCCACTCTCCCTTATTCTCCCAGACCAAAAAGTCCTGATCATTTGGAGAACAATGGATTCTTAGGGGTTCACAGAACTACCACTTCAATCTCCTGGACCTGTGGACACCCTGCATGCAGGTGCACATCTCTGTAGAGCAGCCCAGGTGAGGAAGCTCTATTAGAAAGTCCTGCCTTACTCTGAACTGAAACTGAGCTTAGTGGATCTTGGATATGGGACAAGCCCAATCTTATTTATCTGTTCAATGGACAGCAGCTGAGCACACACTAGGAACAGAACCCTGAGGTTGGTCCTAAAGCTCCAGATAGATGCATGGGAACAATCTAACCCTCAGGGAGCTTGTGTTCTATGCATCAGTTCCTGTCCCCATTTCTTGAAAACAGGCTCTGGTGTGTCTCCATCCCTGTGTACTGCCCAGCAGTGCACACTGCTCCCCTCGTATGGGCTAACCAGGACAGAGCAAGCAGACTACCCTCCTCCTGTGCAGACAAGACAGCTTTGTTTGGTAGCCACATCACGTGGTTGATGTCTGCCAACTAAAACCACCATCCTACCCGTAGCCTCTCCTCCTACTCTTCATGCAGCTAGCTTCAGAACTCTGCATTTACCCGTTGCATCCTAACAGGTCAGTTGCCAACCCACACACTTGCTGTCCCTTCTCGCTTTAAAAATCACACAGATGATTTTAAATGACTCAGCTGAGTATGAACTCTACTTTCATCAACTGACTAGGAAAACTCAAGAAAGGTCAAGGGAACAGAATCCTGCAAGACTCCAACATCACCAGAAAATCTGTGGACAAAGCTCAAGCACATTATTTCCCTGCTTATAGACTTGGGCTGCTCTTGTTCTGCCTATAAGCATATCAGATTGCAGTCCCTCCTGCTGGCATCCACAGTAGGTATACTCAATAAATATGCCAATGGAGGCCAAGTCCTAAGCTATCCCAAACATATAAAAAACAGCAGTGTTACCCATGCTGCCCTCCCTCTTTCTGTGGTTTCCTGCAGTCTAGATGGCTAGAAATCTCACAGCAAAGATGGCACCTCCCTCCTTTGTCCCTTCATCCAGCCAGTGAGTCTGCTCCTTTCTCACCTGCAGCTGTCCTGTTCACTGCCACTCTCACCAGCCTAACCCAGAAGTTCCTCTCTTCAATCTTCAAGGCCATTAGCATATCTTTAAATTAATAAACCACTCTTAGGAAGTCTGCCCCCAAAGTCTGTCACCACAAGAACAATGGCCTGATGACTCCCCAACACCAATCATGTCAGGTCCAAATCATTAGGGCTTCGTTACTTTGCTTTTTCTAGCTGCTAATATATGTGTCTAGAAAATACCTAGGGTCATGGGCCTCTAGGAGTCCATTAGGTTTGGGGGATCCATGAGCTACTGTCATTAGATGATATAGAAAATAACATTTTTCTTTCAGGATTAGATAACCAGAAATGTCAAGTTTCTGAGTGTCAGTCAAGACAATGACATTGAGAGGCAAGAGGGACCATGTCAAGTTCATCAGAAGAGGAAGGACAATCACCCATTTTGTAAACTAATTTTTAAATAAGAAAATATTTAAAACATATGGAAAAGATAAATACCCATGCATGTCCAGGATTTGTCAAATCCTAACACACCACACCCCACTTCTCTAGCTTACTCCCAATGGTCCCTTCCAAACACTGTGGTCTGAAGGGTTGATGCCATTGCCCCCAAGCCCACTATTAGTCATTCACACCCCTAGGTTTTCCTTATACTGACATCCATCCATTCTGTGTTGGTTAAGAGAACAAGAAAAGTGAAAGAAGAAGGAAAGAGATGGGGTAGATGGCAACAGTTGCAGCAGGTGACAGTTGAGTCTTGCCAAGCCTGCCACTAAGTGCTTTACACATGTGGCCACACTCAAGCTCCCCAGTGACCATCTGAAGCAGGCACCACTCTCAGCCTCATTGGCAGGTGGTTATCTGCCCATGATTGTGCAGAGTCTGCATTCTGAATCTTCCACCTGCATCCCTGAGCAGAAAGAAGTCCTAGGTAGGGAGACCAGCATGAAATTAAGAATGACAGCAGACAAGGTGCCAATTTTATCCACTGTGAGAGGGTGGAGTCAGCCCAGGGAGTCAGGTGGCAGTGAGGGGGCACTCACCTGGAGATCGCCTTGACCAGAGTCTGGGAAGTGAGCCCAGAGTCTGGCAGGCAGCACAGAGACAGGAAAGGGGAAGGCACCCGTTCCATTCCACAGGAGAGGTCATCGCACATGCAAACCAAGGCTAGAAGGCAAAGGTCCACTCACTTAGAGGGTGGGTGTGGGTCTGCTGGAAGGCGAGGGTGAGCAGAGAGGGGAGCAGCAGAGGTAAGGACAGACAGGCAAGGAGCAGGCCATAAAGGGAGTGTGCTTGATAAAGATGGGCCCTCAATTCTGTGCCATCTATTCAACTACTTATTACCCATCTAAGTCCTACTGTTCCTTTGCACAGCTCAAGTCCTGTCTCCTCTGTGCCCATTCTCCCTACTTTGTGCAAACCACAGGAGTGGTGACAGGTGTGAACCAACTGCAGATGACAGAAGGGAAGCTGCATCTTGGATCGGTCCAGAGGCAAGGAAAGCTCCCCCACTCTGCCTTCTCCCTTCCCATTGCTCTTCCCTCCTCCACAAGGAAAAAAGAAAATATTGCCATTGTTCCCCTGTAAGCTTGTCAAGTCAAATCATTAGGCTTCGTTACTTTGCTTTTTCTAGCTGTTAATATATGTGTCTAGAAAATACCTAGAGTCATGGGCCTCTAGGAATCCATTAGGTTTGGGGGATCCATGAGCTACTGTCATTAGATGATATAGAAAATAACATTTTTTTTCAGGATTAGATAACCAGAAATGTCAAGTTTCTGAGTGTCAGTCAAGACAATGACATTGAGAGGCAAGATGGACCATGTCAAGTTCATCAGAAGAAGAAGGGCAATCATCCATTTTGTAAACTAATTTTTAAATAAGAAAATATTTAAAACATATGGAAAAGATAAATACCTATGCATGTCCAGGATTTGTCAAATCCTAACATTTCACATTTGCTTTAGATTTTTTTTCCAAGAAAAAAAGCATTATAGATTCTGCTCGAGTCTCTATTCCACCTGCTTCTCAACCCCAATCAGCCTTACCTACCTCAGAAATGGTATTCATCACTCTCACACATTTTTATATTTTACTACATATAGATGCATCCATTAACAATATCATTTTGCAAGTTTTAGAACTATTTAAAATGACATCACCCCATATGCAACTTTTTGCATCCTTATTTTAACTGGACAAAAACCTGTTCGAGGGTAATCATGGTTGACAGATGTCACTCCAGTGCACTTATTTCAACTGCTGTATGTCAACCCATTGTACAAATATGCAGCATATACGGCACAATTCACTTACCTTCCTACTGATGAACTTTTAAGTGGTTTCTAGCTTTTCCCTGCCATAAACATTCTTTAAATGTTCATCTAGGGTGTCTTCACCCACACTGTGCAAGGTCCAAATTGCTCTGCAATGTCATCACACCAATTTATATTCCCCAGATGGGTGTTTTAAGTGTTCTGCTGTTTCGTGTCTTCGCCAGTTCCTGGTATTGTGTGACCACCACACTTTCACCAAACTAATGGGAGCAAAATTTTACCTTCATGTTATTCTAAAAATTATTTTTTAAGGAAAAATAAGTTTCTAATAAAGGCAGCTTAGTAGACAAGAGTTTTCAACAACACAAGGGAATACAATAAGCATCCCTTGAATTTTCTTGGAAATAATACAGGAGGGTAGGGAAGTACACTGAGAGTACAGATACAACAAGATTGGCCATGAGCTGATAATTGTTGGAACTGGGTGATAAGGTGCATGAGGGTTCGTTACCTTATTCCTTCCCCCTTCGTATTTATTTGAAAATTTTCACAGTAGAAAATTAAAAGAAGAAAAAGTTGCAAAGCATCTGACCAAAGACTATTCAAAGAAGAGCAGAGGTAACCGCAGAGAGGAGTTGTTCCATAAGTAAAGGTAGAGCCAGCAGGAACAGATGACAAACAGAAAACCAGGAAAGGAGGCTATGAGAAGTGTTTCTGAGCTACATTTTGATTTAAGTCAGAAGAACACTATTTGTCAAATTTGCATGTTGAGTACCACTAAAAAAAAAAAATTGCTCAAGCTTTTATTCCTAAAATTTTACTTTGACATACAGAACATTTCATATGTTTTCATACACTCACTTCAGTTTTCTTAACATGTGCATGAATTACTTAATATTTTTTAAAACACAAAACTTTTTTTAGTTAAAAAAAAAAAATTAGTCCCTGGAGTTTGCTGGGAATTTAAGTCTGAGATGTCTTAGGATAAGAGGTCAAACTATATGCTTTTAAGTAAATTGCTATTATAATTAATAATATTAGAATTCTGGATACCTCCAGGCAGCTACAGCAGAGGACTGAGATGGAGTCCATGCTTAAGGAAATGGGGCCCAGGTGATGGAGTAGGTCAGGGCTTCCAGAAGATAAAAGATACACTGGGAAGAAACACACACACTGTGGGATTCGGGACCCAGCAAACATTAACCTGGAAGGGAGTAAAAGCTCCTGTCTCACCCGTAGGAAAAAACACACTGACTCAACAGCGTAAGAAAATGTGGAAAAGGAAAAGCCTCAACAAGAATTTAAATCAATGGTTTGGAACTGGGAACCTGAAGCTGTCAGCTGGTGTCCTGAATCCAGGGGTGTGGTGGGCCACAGGGGCAGAGCTGCTCTGGGGTGGCAGTTCTGTCACAGTGTCATCCATCATTGCTCCATGCTGGGCCTTGGGAGCTCCAGTGGCACATGTCAGCAGGGGCCACCAGGGCCACCTACCAGCAAGCCCTGGGCAAAACTGCTTAGCAAGGTCATCCTCAGGTGCCCCTGCACAGTGTTGCCTGCGGCCTATCTGTCCCCACTCGGCCTTCACTTACAGTTCTCACTCGCCCACCTCTGCCCCTAAAGCAATTATTCATTAACCACAGGGATTTATCAACCTCAAACAAAAGGGGTGCAAGGCTCATCTGTGCCTGCATGTCTCACCCAAAAAACATCGCAAACGGGGTCCTCATGGAGTCTCACTCCCCAGTGCAAGGTGAAAGCTCTGGAGCGGATCATCTGGTCCTGCCCCCTCATCTTACTGAAAAGGAAACTGAGGTCAGTCTCCCCAGAGGTTCATGGCTAGTTCCTGACAGGGGCTTGGAGAACTCAGGTCTCCCGATTCTCAAATCCATGCTCTTGTCCCTCCTCAGTGGTCTCACTCCTGGGTACTAAATTGCTGTTACTCTTTCATTCACAGCTCTGGGTCACTGAATATTCCTTTGAGGATGGACACTGAATGACCTTCAGGAGTGAGATTCACTGTAGCCCCCCCCCAACGGTTCTTTGTGTCCTGACTTCCAGCTGCTCCTCAACAGCTCTGTGCATTTATTACTGTCAGCCTGAGAAGCCAGCAAGAAGGTTCCAGGCTGATGCTCAGGGGCTGGCGGGGGACCAGCCTGTCCATTGCTCCCAGCCGCTCACATCCTCCTGGGGATGCAGGCACAGCAACTACCAGGGTAAGGAGAGGAATGGCAAGTAGGTTCCTGGGTGCTAGCTTTGCCTCCCCAACCATATCGCACACACAGGGCAGTGGCCACATCCAGGTCTCACATTGCCACATATGTAAAAAGGGCTTCTGCGTGCAGCAGATCTTCCAAACCCTGTGAAAGAGGGATGTTGTTTGTGTACTACAGTGAGGAAGCTAAAGTTCTAAAAGGTCAGGTGATTAATCCAAGGTCATAAAGTTAGCAGGAGTCAGGGAAACAGAGCTTCCAATTCCAAGGCCAGGACTCTTCAGCCAGCCCCCAGTCCCTCACTACCCTCTCCACTAAACTGGAGTTTAGTGAGGCAGCTCCCAGTATGTATGCTGTGGGACCAACTTCTGTGCTGTGACAACAGTCCTTTAGATAAGGGCACCTATGTTTTTCCTTCATACAGGCCCCTGAACCAAAGAATATCTAATAATCAGTGGTCCCTGCTCAGGAAATGCAGTTGCAAATGAAAAAAGTAAATCCAACCACATGTTCCTGACATCCTTCACTCCAGTCACAGACACCACACTGGGCAGAACTGTAACCTGATAGCACCCCTGTCTGGTTTTGGCTCTTTCTAAACACCAGGGACCTAACAGGAAAGCAATGTAGGAAACTACAGTCATCTGGTTCCCTGTAAAAGACAGCCCTGAGCAGTGAGCTCCAGACCAAAACAGAGCTGTGACCACCCTGCCCAGCCCCACACACCAGCAAAACAGTCCACCAGCCTAGCAACCACCAGGACACCAAGGCAACATCCCCAAATCCCTGTGGCTTCTGCACTGAGGTTCATTTGAGAGAGGACATCTCTGACTCCAGTTCTGGCCACAAGCCAGCATAACAGGAGCTTGTGAAAGCCAGGAAAGTGAGCCGCATACAATCGTTCCAGTGTCCACGGGTTGTAAGCGAGTACCAGTTACAGCAGTGGGAGCTCCACAGGTGGGTTTTTCTTGTGAACCAAGGCAACAGGAGACAAAAGCCGGCAGAGGGGGATGTGTGGATGGTGGCTACCCTCAGAGAAGACAGCCCTGTGTGCTGAGGGACATCCCCAAGGAAACCTCTTCCACCATCAACTGACTCCACAGGGTCAAACTTTCCCAGATATCCCATAAAGGGCAGGCTCAGGGCACACTAACACCTCAGCAGCTGGGGACTGTAGTACAACAGAAGAGCTCTAGGTTAGAAGTCACAGCACCAGGTCCCCTTCATACATGACCAGCAGACATGCAGCAAGGATATAACTGCTTGAAAAAAGTTTAGAAATGTTTAACAAAGTTAAACTTAATGTTGGCAGATGATCCAGCAACCCCACTCCTAGGTATTAGCGTGGAGAGATGTATACATGTCATGGCAGCCCCAAACCAGAAACACCCCAAAGTCCGTCTGCTGGTGAACGGAAAACCTGTGGTGTATCCACACAGTGGAACACCGCTCAGCCACAAAAAGCAAGAACTACACACTGCAGGAATCTCAGGAGCATTGTGCTAAATGAGAGGTCAGAATCAGAAGGCTACCCTGTAGGAGTTCATGTGCCTCCCATTCTAGGCAGGGCAGAGGACAGGATTAAGATCCCCTGCTGCCATGGGCCTGGCGGTGGGAAAGGGGTCGACCACATGAGGTACAAGGGAACTTTTGGGGATGACAGGAACATTCCATATTCTAATCTGATGGTATTTGCACAACTGTTCACACTTATGAACACTCAAAGAACTACACACTTAAAATTGGTGGATTCTCTTATATGCAAATTATATCACAATAAATTGTATTTAAAAATACTGGGTTCCTTTTCCTTAACTGGAGCTCAAAGACACAGACCTGTGAGCTGTGACTTGGTGAAATCACATAACCTTGCTGGGCCTCAACTGCCTCAGGTATCTAGGGAGCTGCGTAATGTCCCCCTGGTCAGGACCAAATGCAGAGAGCCAGGAACAATGTGGCTCTCACATTGCACTTCTGCTTCTCCTCCTCGGTATAACTGACTCTAGTGACCCATATACCTACCAACCAGTGGGGTCAGGGATGAGCTGGAGGACTCAGTGAAGGACTGAAACACTGGGGAGAGAGAACAAGGGACAGCAGTTGAGAACAGCCAGACCTGCAGGGTAGCAGGGTAGTGTAGCAGGGAGGACATGGTTGTTGGGCCAGGAGGCACAGGAGACTGGAGAAGCACAAGGGTGCCATCCTGGCTGTTCTACCCAGGGTCAGTCCACTGTGGCTGCAGGCCTCTCACTTCCTCCACCATAATGAGGGGTCACAGAAGTGTCTTTCTACAACTACAGAAGCTCTGACACACTTGGGCTCAAACCCAGAGCTGAGCCCACAAGTACAAAGTCTTCTTTATGACTCACTGTGACTTGTTCCCACTGCTTTTGAACCCTCAGGCTCTGTGACATGGAACACAGGCCTCAGCAGTTCTCTGCCACTTCCCACAGGCGCCAGGACAGACGTGGCATTCCTTCGCCTGGATCCGGGTGAAACACTATTATCATTATTTTTAGGAAGTAGGGAGACTTCTGGGGGTGGGCGGTTGAGGCCAAAAGAGGATGGAATCAAAACCCTTCTAGGAACTTGGAAAGGCTGGGAAGTTCATGATGCCAATTCTTGATCATGTCTAATTTTACTTCAGAAGTTCCTCTAAGCACAATATGCCTTTCTAGCCAAGACAGGGTGAGTTTTTTGGCTTACAAACATCTAAGGACAGAATATCCTCCATTCACTGGAGGAGAGCTGGAGCCAGGCAGAAGGTGGCATTGAAGAGCATTCCAGGTAACCAGACGCAAGATCAAGTAAGTTGTCAGTGGTGACAGGATGCAGAAGAAGCAGAGAGCTAAGCAAAGGTAACAACAGCAACTGAGGGAAGGACCCTGAATCCCTCCAGTCCTGGGCCACCACCACCACCAGGGCAGCATGCTGGCTGACCAGTGTGACTGTGCCTGTTTAATGCCTATGTGTCAAGTGATACCAACTCAGGTAACACAGCCCTCTCCCCAAACCCTCCCCTGGCCCACCACCCAGTGACAAATCACTCACCTCCCCCAGGACTCCTCTCATTAGATACTCTGCCATTACCTTTACAATCAAAGGACTAATGCAGGTTTCTCCCTCAGACCCAGCATGGGACACCAGATGACATCAACACCATTCTCAGAAAACACTGCTCTCCAAGGGAACCTGGAGAGCAGGCCACAGAAGAGGTACACTGGCAGAAGCCTGATCAGATGGAGAAAGGTAGAAGTAAAAATGTTTAAATACTGGGAGGGACATTGAAAGACAAAGGTGTAGCAGGTGGCAAAAAAAAAAAAAAAAAAAAAAGTGACAAGGAAGGGCAGAGGAAGCTCAGGCAGGAACACCCAAACAATGGGGCTGAGGATCACTTCGAAGCTTCGGCTACAATCAACAACAGTGTCCAAGGCTGGTGCACACTCTGGGCCAGTGAATATGGCCAGTAGCTCAGAGATTTCTGGAGTTCAGTTACAATGGCCTTATCAAGACTGAAACAAGAAGGGCTGGGGATGTAGCACAGTGGTATAGGACCTGGCATGCGTGAGACCCTGGGTTCAATCCCAGCACTGCAAAGGAAAAAAACAAACAAAACAAACTGAAACAAGAACAAGAATAAATCTCAAGGGAGGTGGCAATGTTGTCCAAAGTTCATTTCTTTATGGCTTGCATATAGATACTGAGGCATAAATCCAATCTCCAAATGACCACAACATACCTAAGGTAATCTGTGGCCAGTCAGCTGACCAGGCTGGCAAACCTGCCAACAATAAAAACAACTTCCATCTACACTGCTAAGTACTTTTCCTGTGGCCCCATTTAACTCACAATCACCCCACAGAGTATCTCCTATTATTTTACAGATGAGGAAATGAAGACCCTAGAAAAGTTGAATAACTTGCCCAAAATCATACTGCTGGTTCCACAGCAAATGTTGATGAATACAGGCTGAATGGACAGATGGATGCATGACAGGAAAAACAGTCAAATGAAAGGCCAAGCTGTCAGATGGCTCCAGTGACATCTGCTTTCTGGGATTAAACTTGGACCTTCTTAGATCTCTTGGTTAGAAAAAAGGCAGACAGGCAGTGTGCACAACTGAATGCTATCAACACTCATGACGCCCCAGTTATGCTAAAGTGGAGGAAAAATAAGAACTTGAGCTCTCCAGCAGACAAGAGAATGTGCCATCCCTGTCCAAATTTTCAAACTCAGAAAGAAAAGCCCCAAGGTAGGCAGTGCCTGCTGTCTCCCAAGCCTGAAGGGTTTTCCTCTGGGTGTTTATGGAGTCAAAGGTGTTCAACTACAGGAGACGCAGGACACTCGGGAGATCACATACAGAGGAGAGGGGCTCACAAATGCCCTTCCCTTGCGTCTAACTCTGCTTTGTTTAAAGCAAGATCAGATTCCGCATCTGCACTTTTCCTTGCTGCCTGACAAAAACCAGATGCCAAATGCCTCCCAGCACACACCAGGGCCCTCTGCCCTTAGGAAAATAATGTGAGTCAGCCAGACAAAATGACTACAACACCATAACAAAGAGTATGCTGCCAGTGCCTGGCTCTGGACCCCTGAGCCTTTAAGGCACATTTTCAATCTTTTTAAGAACAAGAAAAGATAAAAAAGATGGCTCTGTACCTCATTCTTGGTCTAGTCTGGGGGTCTAAGCTCCACATTTAACTAGATAATTGAGATGTTCAACCTGGTCATTGATGGACACCAGTCACCAAAACATTCCCCTCTGCAAGCCACTTCACGATCTGGTGACCCATGGACAGAGCAGCATCTCACTAATGAACAGGGATTCCATCTCCTGGAAAGTTGAAGGGGACTGGGGAGTCAGGATGTAAACACAGTTTCCAGAAAAGAGTCCTAGAGACAAGAGTGAAGTTGGGCAGTGAGCTCTCGCCCCTCCCTGCAGACCACATAGGAGGACAAGTGAAGCCTGCAGATCCTACACCACCCGAGGTGACAGAGAGTGTCCCATACACCACAGCATGGGCATGTCTGTTATGTTGTGGTCTATGCCACATCATCTTAAGCTCTGAATTCTCATCCCCAAAGTCTAGCCCATATTTCATTGAATTCAAGATCTTCTACCACTACCTCAAAACCCCACCGGCAAAAACCATACAACCTCTTCCAAAAAGCCACCCCTTTCCCAAATTTCTGCTGTTATCAAACTCACACTCTCAAAGACACCTTTCAGACTCTGCCCTCTCTCAAACTCAACCAACCCTCCTTTCACCAGTTATTTATTCCTTCACAATATTCCTTTGATATCTTCACCACTACCCCCCCCCCCCACTTCCTACTGCTACCAACTGAAATCTCACCACCTACAACTGAATTATTCCAGAGGCTTAAACTGGTCACTCCGTTTTTACTTTCTTCCCCTTCTAATCAATCTGGTGCATAGCTACTCAATCCTCCTCCACCAACATACTTCCCTAAATTTCTCCCCTGCCCACACTACTTACCCACTGCAAAAATCAAGTATCAACTTCTACACCTGCACTTTGAACAAGAAACAATCTCTTTGTTCTTGGTCAGAGCTGTGTTCCTCCTGTCTCACAGGCCTGCTCATGCTGTCCCCCCCCCAGAACTCCCTTCTGTTCTTCCTCCTCAAATCCTAATCCTGTTTCAGGATTCACTCCAAATACAAGCTCCTCCCTCAAGTCCTTCTCGCCAACGTGCTTTCCTCTCTCCTCTGTGGCTTACCCCAGGGCTATACACTGGTTCTGAATGGGACACTTTTTGATGATCATCTGAATCATAGTGTTTCATAAGAAATCCTGTTTCATGCTCTTTTGAGGGAGTATCTGACATAGCTTGCCTTCAACTGTAAAAATACCGACACAATTGTCTTAAACAGGAGGACAGAAAAATATGAAGGCTGAACTGCTCAGTCTCCAGGGACTCAGTCAACAAGGAACCAGTTCCTCCCATATTTTCCCTCTGACAGACTCAACAAACTTGCTTTCCTCTTGGACAAGATGCCTGCCTCGCTTCCAAGAATCTAGTGAAAGGAGTTTTCCCTTAAAAAAAAAAAAAGAGTGCTTCTTTTTATGAGAGAAGATGTCTTTCCCAGAATCCCTCAGTAGACTTCTCTTATCTCATTGGCCAACCCTATACTACATGCCTGCAACTGAAACTATGGACTGCATGTGTGGCTTAGATCAATTAGCATTTTCCCTAGAGCTACAAGCAGGGTCACCTTTCCTGGAGTGGTGTGTGGGAAGGTGTAGCATCCAAACAAAACTGGGCTCTGCCAGCAGGGAGAGAAAAGAACGGCAGTTGCATGGGCAATTAATTGTGTCTGCCACGGGCAGGGGCCAGGGTCATGTATTTGTGTTCTCCCACTTGCCACCCCCATCCTGGCTGGCTCATAAGGACGCTCAACAAATAGCCGTGGAATTGAGCTGAACTAGAAATTATCCTGTGGGTGTGAGAAAATACTGAGCATTATAATGTGGTAGCACAATTGGACATTTGTGCACAGAAACTGGAAAGAGAGCCATGAAATCCAACAGATGCAAAAAAAGTTCTTAGTAGAGAAGGTCTGGTAGCTCTGATCCACGCCGTAGCCTGGGCCCAACTCCAGTTCCACAGATAGGGAGCAGGCCCCAGGCCAGAGGGCTGGGCTTCTCCCAGCAGACCCAGCTGGAGCCTTCTCCTCAGTTCAACTCTTGCCTCTGATGGGCCAGTGGTCTACAGTCCAGGTCACAACTCATCATGCAGAAGTTCCAGGCACAAAGGAGGCTCACAATAAGGAATATTAGTGCCTAGCAAATAACTAAGCACAAATAACTAATGGTATGCTAGTCACCTTTCCATTACTGAGACAAAATACCTGAGATAATCAGCTTAAAAAAGGAAAGATTTTATTATGGCTCATGGTTCAGAGGTTTCAGTCCATGGTCACTTTAGGCCTATGGTGAGGCAGCACATTGTGGCAGGGACACGTGATAAAGCAAAGCTGCACACCTCATGGTGGCCAGGAAACAGAAGGAACAGGAAGAGGCCACGGTCCCAACATCTCCCTTTAAGGGCACTCTCCCAATGACCCAACTTCTTTCCACTTGGTCTCACCTCCTAAAGGTTCGACCAACTCCTAATGGCACCATGGGCTGAAAACTAAGCCTATAGTTAACAAGCCTTTGGGGACACTTAAGACCCAAACTATATTCCTGTGGGCACACACATATCCATCAAGTGAAGACACAAAGGCATGACCTCTGTCTGGAAAAGTGTACCCCATGCTCAGGCTTAAAGACACAGCTCCTTCAGCTGTGCCAATCCTTCCCTCCTCCCTCTTTCCTTCAGATGCCAACCAGCTCCCATCCCTACGTTCATCTTGGCTTTCAAGCATACTCTCCCAGGTTCCTTGGGCTGCTGACAGCACTCCAGGACCAGATACACATACCTCCATCCGGGGCTGGAAAATGTACTAACAAAATAAACTGGACACAAGGCTCTCCAGACCCACTGATGCCCAGTGTCTATATCAGAGCACCACAAGTTCTAGCTATTTTGACATTCTCGAATTTCTTTTTAAATACTGTAGCTGGCTGGCATTTCCTTAGCTAGAGAAAAGTGCACTGACTGCAGCCTACAGTAAGACTTCATTGATTATAACGTGCATTCAATATTCAATGCATATTGACTGAGCAACTATTAAGTTGAACCGTATGACACTGCTGATAGTTGACCCTTTTTGACCTACAAAAATAGTGGTGTCATACACTTCACTAGCACTGACTCCATGCCAGGTAAAAGCTAAGGAGAGGCTTGGGACACCATGACAAACAAAGACGCAACTCTTGTCCTGATGGGACATACAGTCCAATATATTAAACCACTAATTACTAAAGTAATGCACAGTCTAGCTTCACTGCTGTAATCAACTACATGTGCACTTATTCGTTTACTACTTGACTTCATTGTTAGCCTATAAACTACATCCTTGAGGACATATTAGGATGTCTGCAGTCTCCAGGATAGCTGAGTTTTGTCTACTCTATCTCACATACTACCAAACACACAGAACACGTTATGTATTTGCTAAATTTATTGATCTGTATTACATCAGATAAATGCAAGTACTGTGGAAGCATCTGGCAGAGAGAGCAAACCTAATCTTGGGAGGAAAGAATCAGGGCATCACTAATTTGGAATTTCTGATATTGCTGATATGGTTGAGTTAGGTCTTCACAAAACAGGTCTTTACACAACATATAAACTACCAGCATGCTCAGGGTTTCATAGGGACTATTTAAAATACTTAAGAGAACAAACGATTTTCGAGCACAGTCTAGTATTTCAGAAACTCCATTTACATAAACAATTGGTACACTAATTGCAAATCATTCTTATTTCTCTCCTAAAGCAGGATCCCCCAAGGATCTTTATTAGGCACTCTATTAGCATAGTTTGAGTTACAGTATTTACTTAAAAGTATTAACAGTGATGTTCTTGAAAAATATTTGGTAATTCAAGCATTTTCCTAATTCAAACTAATCTTCCTCATTAGTCTACATGGTTAGGAATTTTATCATTCTATTAAGAGACAAGTACCAAAGGTAGCACTTGAAGTAATAGTCACCAAATTCTTTTGAAGAACACCTCTGGTCGCAGGAGCCTGAGCTAACATCAGAAGGTAGTTGGAAATAGAAAATGAAGTGACAACTCAAAGAGCAACAATAATTTAATTTAGTTCAACAGACAACATATCTATAAAATCGCATTTAAATTAGAAGCAAAGTATATAAAAACTTCAGATCCTGTACCCCTGATCTTTTTTGATTAACCTGATAGAGTTTAAAAATATGAATGAACGCTGGTGAGTGACAGGCCTCTTGATCTGTTCCACAGCCTTTCCCTGGGAGCCGGCCCTGGACACACACTGCAGAGACAAGAAGGATCTTGGATGGGATCTCCATGTGACTTTGGCCTGTCGTTGTTCTTGCACCAGCCTGGAGATTTAGAAACACACTGGTCACATTCACTAGGCGTCTTGAACTCTCTTGACACAGCAAGTGAACACCAGGCTTTGTCCTCATGCCAAAAACAAACAAAAACTTGTTGCCAGCCAGGAGGACCCCTGGTCTCTCTAAAGGATGCAAGTCCCTATCCTGCCTTCTTTGCAGAACCTCACAAATCTCCCAGATGCAGGCAGGATGATCATGGGCAAGGAGAGATTATGCTCTGAATGTCTTAAGAGATTAGTTACTTAAAATCCTCCACATGACTTCAGTCATCCCTGCTACAGATCACAGAGTAAAAGCCTCCTTGATTAAAGCTGAATGTCGATACATTTGCAGAAGGGAAAATATGCAGAAGAAAACAAGAGTCAGCTTACTGACGGGCAGGGCCCCAGCTCCAGGACAGGAGGGGCTGCTGAATAATGATGACTAGGAGGCACATTTACTAATCACATCTTCACCAGAAATGCCACAGCCCTCAAGGCTCCCATATTCACTTACTTTCCCCCAAAGCAGAGATTGAATCTGGCCTTAATCCTCAGAGGAGGCCCAGCTCTCCCCAAATTCCAAATATGGGAAATTACAGCTCCTCTGTGGTGAGGGTAAGAGTGGAAAGGCGACGTCCGTATTGTGTTTTAATTAAAACAAAGACCACATACAACAGTCTCTGTTGGGGCATTCTCCAGGCCTCCTTCCACTCTTCGCTCCCGTTCCTCGCAAGCTACTACAGTCTTTTTCTCACCTCTAGAAGAATTCATCATTAAAAGGATTGAATGTGGGACTTGTAAAGAATCTTCCAAAATGTGTCTAGGGACACATTAGTACCTGATCTACTCTCCCCCTCTCAAAAGTCATGTTCAGAGAGGTTCCCAGTTCAAGGCCATTACCCATCCCATCAGAGGGAAGGAGAAAGAGCTGGTGAGAGAGCTCCAAATGTGATCTTACCTTTTTTTTTTTTTTTTAATAATGAAATATCAGAAGACAGACTGCAAGCTCTCTTTTGTACTGAAACACCCAAAGACATTATAAAACTGTTCAGCAAATCATCTCTAAAGAGTGTCATCAAGGGTTGTCTAGTTTGGGGATGAGCCAACTATCAGTACAAACACTCCTCTAATAAAGTAACAAATGTGTCCACCTGTGAGGCAGAATTCCCAGTAGACCAACCCTCTCCAGACCAGCAGGAAATCCCTGCCAAACAAAACCGATGAGAAAGGCCTCGAGAAGGTCAGCCTACAGGGAGGAGGGTCCTATGCCAGGCCCCCAGGGCAGCTGCCAGCTGCTCTGGACCATGGTGATTTTCACCAGGCAGAATTTATATTCCCCTGGGACCTGCAGGCTTAGGGGACTTGTGGAGAAGGGAGGAATACCTGGCTACCTGGGAGATCAACAGTGACGTAAGAAAAGCACTGATTCATGCCTCTTTAGGGTTAAACCTACGTCCAGGAGGGCAAATAGCAAGAGCCTGACTGCACTGAGCTGGTACAGCAGCTCTGGAAAACAAGCCCAACAGTGGTGAGGCCCTGGCCATGTCCCCACTGCTACCCTCCCATGACTCCAAGAGGAGTCACACAGAAGGAGGCAGCGGGCAGAGTCTAAGGTGGGGAAGACGATCAACCCAACCATCACAACCCCAATGTGAGGTCCTCCAGAGAAAGCCTGGTGTTGTGGTTTAGATGTGAGGTGTCCCCCAAAAGCTCCTGTGTGAGACAAGAAAGTTTAGAGGTGAAATGATTGGGTTTGGGAGCCTTAAGCTAATCAGTGTGTTGATCCACTTGAATGGATTAACTGGGTGGTAACTGTAGGCAGATAGGGTGTGACTAGAGGAGGTAGGGCACTGTGGGCGTGTCTTTGGGGTATATATTTTGTACCTGGTAAGCAAAACTGTCTCTCAGTTCCCAGGTTCTGAGCTGCTTTCCTCTACCACATCATTCCGCCATGATGTACTGCCTCACCTGCTTCAGCACAGAACAATGGTGATGGCCATCTATGGACTGAGACCTCTGAAACGATGAGCACCAAAAAAACTTTTCCTTCTCTAAAATTGTTCTTGTCAGGTCCTTTGGTCACACAGGCAAAAAAGCTGACTAAACCACTTGGTATGGCTGCTAGCTACCCTATCTGAGGCGAAGTATGCAATTTTTCTATTTCTGGTTCTCTTTTGTTCTGACTTCCTGGAAAGTCAGAGCTAAGTATGAAATTCCCAAATTCCCACAGACAACATCCCCAGCAGTTAATAAGGACATTCCATATATTTAGGACTCTGGATATTAGCATGTTTTGTGCAGAAAGAATTTTCCCTTTCCCCCACCCATCTTAACCCTCCCACATCATTGAAATTCATCATCTCACTTCTAGAGGTCTATTTATCTGGGCTGCCCAGGGTATTGGTAATTCATGGCTTCTCAAGAAGAGCTAAGGAAAAAAGGATGCTGAAATGAGAGTAAAAAGAAAGACTTACCTTAGGGATAAAAAAAAAAAAAAAAGAGTTCCCTAATGTCAGAGTATTTTTAATTAATCATTCTATTTATTAAAGATTAAAAACACATATCAGGTGACTATTTTAAAATGTACATCATGATTTTAACTTTTAATTCTGTGGCTTTTGAGATAACAGATAACAATGAGTACTTGTCACAGGCACTCAAATATTTATTGAATGAATACATAAAAAAGTCTTTTTAGGAAAATCTAATAAGTAGATTCTAGCAGAAGAGGGGCTGCCTTCAGTAGTTTCTGGAAGGGCAGTAGCAGGTCAATCTCTGATGTCTTACAGCATCGACTATGATATGTGAATCCAACAATTTCCCCTCCAATAATAGCAACTATTCAAAAACTCAGGTCTAAAGATGAACCAACCAAGGAGCCTCCTTCTACTCTCAGGGTCTTAGGGAAAGTCATACTAGTGAATTTAAAAAGTAACTCATCACCTTGAGAAGATAATCTCTTTTCAGCAGTAGCTGTTCTGCAAGGATAGAGGGAAAAGTTCTCTTTAGGTTAAAGTCTTACTGTTGAGCTGACAGCCAGAGACCCTTAGGTCCCTCCATTCTAAATAAAGGGAGCATCTAAGAATTAAAAAGGTAGAAGGAGTCTCATTTTACTCTTGTCTATGAACAAACATTTGATTGAATCAGACAAAGTAGAGTACGTTTGGTTGTCTTCTTAACAAGTTTTATGTTATAGTTTTCATTTTAATTTAACATAATTTCAACATTATGACAAAATGGTCAGTAAAATATGAATGTGCTTACTTTGTTGAATTTA
This sequence comes from Sciurus vulgaris, assembly GCF_902686455.1. NCBI lineage: Eukaryota > Metazoa > Chordata > Mammalia > Rodentia > Sciuridae > Sciurus > Sciurus vulgaris. The sequence goes on from NC_136461.1 coordinate 105,267,947, forward strand.
TGCATTTTTCACAGAAAATATTCAGAATAAACGAGCCAATTATTCTCATTAGATACATTAAAATTTAAAAGTGGTATTTTTTATTATGACTCTTGCTCTCCTGATACAGCAAGACAAAATTATTGTTATAGAGCTACTGAATGAGGTTCACTACTCTCCAATGATTTCACAAATTATAGCTTCAACTAGCTATAAAATAACCAAATCAGTTCTGATGTGGCCATAAAATTAAGCCTGAAAAAACAGGGAAGTAAATCATCCCTTTAAAATCATGTTGTTGAACAATATGTTCTGTATAATTCCATTTGTGTCAAAAAAAAAATCTGTATCTGTTTTAATATATGCATAGCAAAGGATCTTGAAGAATGTATAAATTATAATGAATGTACATCAAATGCAATAAGGGTCATGGGACAAAGAGGGGAACTTTCACATTTTACTTTCTATCTTTCTTACAACAGAATTTTGTTCACTGTTACCTCTGTTAAAATATTAAAATTTAAAAAAACAAATATAAGCTACCACATAAAGTTAAAACCAGTATCACATCATCTTACTTTTAAACAGCATTTTGTCCTAAAGCATTTTGTTAGCTGCTACAAATTATGACTTAATTCAAATCAAATATTCAGTAAAAATCTAGATTTCCTGTTGGGGTGTTATACCTAAGAGGCTGTAAAATTTCATTCTCTCCTTTGTCTCCTTTTGGAGAAATGATACATAACAGTTGTCTATGTTTATGGTTTACAATGTGCTGTTTCAATTATACAATGTGTACATTCTCTGGAAGTCTTTTAAAAAAATAAAATAAAAAGGAGTTGATTGTACCTGGCCCTGGCCAGGAAAGGGTGGATGTGTTGTGACCTGCAGCACAAGAAGGTTGCTCAACTTCAGGTCCCCTCTCTCTCCCCACTGAAAGTGCTTCCTGGCAAAGTCGATCAAGGTCACTGATGCAAACAGTTAATGGGCAAACACACCTAGGTGGTCCAAGGTCCCCAAGGCTCAGAGCAGCACTTGGAGTCCGGAAGCTGGCCACACTGGAGATTTCAAAAACACCTAGCTGATGCCAAACTAAGTAGCTAAAGGGCCAGGCACATGTGTTCTTTGGTCATCAGCAACGCAAAGTGCAAGCCTAGGTTTTTGCTTCACAGCTGGATTATCTCAAGCGTGAGCAAGCATACTGGTTATTGCATGATTAATTACTTCTTGGTAAATGCTGTCTGTGAAACAGAAGTTTTCAAACTGTGAGGTCCTGGGGGCAGGGTAGAAATAAAATGGGTCCTTGAGAAGTAGGAGTTGGAAGCCTGCCTAATACCACAGCCTGGCCATCAGCACTGCCACAGGTGTACCAGGGCCAGACTGGAAGTAGAGTCAGTCTCAAAGGTCCCCAAGCCAGAGGAGGCAGCAGGCTGCACTCGGGAGTATTGGACAGTGTGTCCCAAGCAAGATAAAAATTAATGCACAAAGATAACAACTTAAGGCAGATGTGGGCAAACTTCACTGCATCAAAGAATGGTCAGAAGAAACACACAACCATTATCAGATTTTTTCTTTTTTTCTGTTTTCAAAAAGGGAAGGATGAGGACCTGAAAGTTGGTGGAAAGTGGGCATTCCTAGGAGGATGCACACTGATTTCTTTGAGTTCAGTTTTGTTAGACTGTTTTTGACCTGATCATCTTTGGTGCACACTTCCACCCCAGGACCTCTCCACTTCCAGTAACACCTGGGGGAACCTGGCCACTTCTCCCAGTGCCCCTCCAGGACACCACTTTCTGCTATCTTCCACCTGTCTCTGGCCCCAAAACCCAATCCTCAAGCCAACCAGCTGCTCCAATCTTACCAAGCAGTACCTCTCCAGTCCCCAGCAGCTTCATGGACATTTGTACACCTTCATCCGTCTCCAAGTCTTCTCAAGGCAGCCCCTGTGCCTAGATGGTCCACTACCCCATAATCCTACCAGGATGTTGCTCTCCTGGTACTTAAAAATGCCCCAATCCCAGCTCTAGAGAGCCTCTCCAGAGTGACCATTCACTAGCTCTTCCAGTCTCATTCCCTCCCCGACAGAAAATTCCCTTCACTCCTGATAAGCTGAAAACAAGAACAAACTTGCCTCTCCCCAAGAGACACCTATTCTCAGAGAGCACATACCGCCAGTGTCTTCCCATCCATCTGCAAAGCCATTTACCATTTGTTTCTCTGGTGGCCTTAGATTACCATCTCCTAGAGGGCAGGGCCGGAGTAGTGGGCAGCTAGGCCTTGAATAAGGGAAATGGGGTATTCTGGTAAATTTAGAGGGTTAATAGACGTTTAGACAGAAACTTGCCTGAACTCTCATTATTATAAAGCCTATTATAAAGCTTTTTAAAACACATTAGACCACTTTCCAGCCTAGATAGAGTTAATATAATTTAACCTTTGATTTAAAACCTTGTAATGCCCCAGGCCCATCATTCTCTTCTGCTACTATAATTATAGATGCAGAAGATGTAGGGACTGGGCAGATGATTGCTTGGAAGCTAATTTGTAGGATAAATCCTTCCTACTGCATCTTGTGTTCTTTTACCCTTATGAATGTGGAGCTTAAAAAATAAAAACAAAATCCCACTTAACTAAAGATTTCGGTTAAAGGAGGTCCAGTGCCAGGGTCTTCGTGAGGTGCCTCCCACTGTGGCTCACAATTAGTCACTTAATAAAGGGTTCTTGATGAGGGAATTCAGCAGCATGTGATTTTCCACAACTATAAGCTTGATTTTGATGTAACCACTCCTTTGAAAATCAGAGCCATTCACACACAGGTGTCCTAAATTTCTTTAAATTAAAAACCAACCTTTTATAAGGACTAGCTGTGCTTACTCTGAAGCAGCAAAGAAACAGGTGTCTGCTCGTGGCAGGTTAGGAACTCCCAAAGGAACCTACAAGTATTAATCAAGGAGTCATAATTCAGCATGCACAGCAGTCTAGCAACTAGAACCCCTTCCTTCAATTCCCAGGCCTGGGCTCAGAGGAAGGGGTCTGAGCTCTAGGGACCCATTCTAAACACCAATCCCAAACTCACTATAATCTAAACCAATTTTCCTGTCCAGCATCATCCAACCTGAACTGCTCCTTATGGCCACTGAGTCATTTCTTCAGTCCCTACAAGGCCATTCCAACCACTGTTATGACTGCTCACCAAGCAAAGACAGAATTAATACACAAAGGACTATTCTGGAAATAGAAGGCGCTTTCCATCCAAATCCTACACATTTCTGAACACTCAGTCTGAGTCTGCTAACAACCTCATGTCTTCCTCAACAACCACCACCTACACTGAACTATACTTTGAACTCCGCGGGAGTCTACGGAGAGAATTCAAGAGGTACGTGAACTTAAATGGAGGAAAAATTATATCTCTATTTACACTGGTCTCCAAGTGAACTTAACGATTCCTTTGATTATGAATGGGAACAACCAACATCATAATATCTCTAGTAGCTGTGATCTGTCACAACAGAAATTACGTCCTTTCATATCACAGTGGATACATATACCCCAAAATACCATTTATACTCATCGTGACACCAAAATCATAATAATTTTTAGACCTGCTGTTAGAAGTTATTTAATTTAGTGTTATTGAAGAGGCATATTTCTATATCATTAATTTGCTTTTGATATTTTGATAACAATATTTCAATAAAATTTATTTGTTATCCCATGCATTTCTTAAAATTTATCCATTTTTAAATGTTATCTTCAGACAAGGTCCAAAAGCTTCACTGGACTGCCAAGAGAATTCATGGCACAAAAAAGGTTAAAAACCCCTAATTTGATGGAATAAAGGCTTTGTAATCAGGAAAAAAAAGGGATTCAAATTCAGTTTCTGCCAATTTCTAGCTTTTTCTTTTAAACAAAATTACTTAGTCTTCTATAGCCTTGAAAGTCCTCATCTTAATCAACAAAGCCAACATTAAAAACAACATTTATCTTCTGAAGACTGGGGGTGTAGTTCATTGGTCAAGCACTTGTCTCACATGCAGGAGGCCCTAGTTCCATTCCACCACCACAAAACAAGAGAAACATCTTGTGAAACCATTCACTTGTTTAAAAAAATTTAACTGAGCACCTACTTACTCTGTGCCTGGCCTAAGGCCAAGTTTCTAAGGCTACAGTGATGAACGTGACAGCCCGTAAGCCATCATACAGAAAGCCGTACTATGGAAAACAGCACAGTGGCCAGCACACAAGCATCCCATAACATTATAGTACTCACTGCTAACATCACACATGTAGTGTTTAATATATGACAATTTATGTTGCTTTTAGGTAACAACTTGTGGTTCACTGAGCTCATGCTTCCCCAATCAGGTTTCTTAGAGACTGTGGCCAGGATTTGTTCCCACAAAAGGGGCTGCTTGTCAAATGAAAGAACAAAGGATTTGACACCAATCAGTCCAGTCTTCAAAATTCCACTCTGTCACTTAAAAGGTTGTGGCTATGGCAGGGACCACAGTAATTGTCCTCCAAATCTATTCTTTCCTTTCCTTAAAATAACAGAGCCTCAAGTTTCTGACAGTTCGCATGGACACTTAGGATTAGGACAATACTTCCCAACCTCCCTTGCAGTTAAGTACAACCAAAAGACCAAGTTCTAGCCAAGAGGAATGTAAGCAAAAGTGATATGCATAACTTCCAGGAAATATCCTTAATTTAAGAGAGTTTGCCCTTCACCAACCTTTTTCCTCCTTCCTAATGGCTGGGGCTTGAATGGCCATCTTGGACTCTGAGGTGATCGTGGGAGTGGAGGTGTACATAGGGACAAGTCAGATGGAGGCTGGGTCCCTAATACTATGAAGCACCACTTCAACCTGGTCAGTAAGACATCTTAGGCAAGTTACTTAATCCCCGTGGATTTCAATATACCCATCTATAAAAAAATGATAATACAAAGTATCTACCTTGCAGGGTTGTTTTGCGGGCTTGCGGGCTTGGTTCTCAGTATAGGCTAGAGTTAAGATAGCTGGAATTACTGCTGTTAGAGTAGTAATAGTCATCTGCTTCAATGAAAAATGTAGTAAATGGAACATCTTAACAGTCCCAGTTGCCCAGAGGTGATTCAATGATGCTCACAGTTGAAAAGAGTATATAGTTTGGGCTGGAGTAACAGCTCAGAGTAGACCATTTGCTTGGCATGTGTAAGGCCAAGCATGTGTGAGGTTCGATCCTCAGCACTGCATATAAATAAACAAATAAATAAATAATCCATTGGCAACCTAAAAATTATTTAAGAAAAAAAAGATGATACAATTTGAATCTTAAATGTCTTCCAAATCCCATGTGTTAAAGGCTTTGTCTCCAGGGAGGTGGTATTAAGAGGTGATGAACTTTTAAGAGGTAGAATTAAAAAGAAGTCTTTAAGTCACTGGAAACACACCCTTGAAAGGGACAGTGGGATCATGCCCCTTCCTCTTCCTCCATTTTCTGGAGATGAACTAAATGTGTTTTTCTCCTACCACACCCTTCTGCCATGATGTACTACCTCATCACAAGCTCAAAAGCAACATGGCCAATCAATTGTGGAGTGGAACTGTAAACCAAGTAAACCTTTCTTCTATTAGTTAATCATGCTAGGTATTTTGTTATAATGACAAAAAGCTGACCAACACAAAAGGCATCCTAGCCAGTCTAGTCTTCCTGACAAGAATTCCCTTCTTCAGCAATTTCATCACATAGTTCTTAGAAAAGCAAAGTGCACCACCTCTGGGACAGTGTAAGGACAGTGGTATTTGCCCACAAATCACAATTCTCATCCCTTTCCTTCAGAACCTCCCCCTGAATGCCCAAACTACCTCACTTCTCTCCTCTGCCTCCTCCTTCTCTTCTGCCTTTGATCTCCACAGTCCTGCCTCTCTGCTCAGGCCCATCAGTGGATCAAAGTTTCTTTCAGTCTCTTTTGGAAGCACCCTCTGGCCTCTCCCCTAACTAACTGGGAAGTGATCACTTACTCCCATCCTTTTCAAACAAGAGGCTTCCCAAACTCTGCAAACAAACTTCTCTCCTCCAGAGGAAAATGTAGATGATGGCTGGCCATATACAGGTTCTCTGGTGTTGATCCAGAGATAGACCGTCAACTTCATTTGTCATTGCTAACACTTTTAAAGCCATTTCATCTTGTTTGCAACATCAGCACTGGTCTGGGAGGTGTAACTCTTCATGGTACCCAAAATCAAAATATGCTTCTATGTCTAAAGCTAACTTTCATCTCTCCTGATTCTCTTCCTGTTCATGCAGATACAAATCCTATTCTCCTCTCCCACACTGTTGTCATTTTTCCCTGTCACTGTCACTAACGTAGGCTGCTCCCAGGCACTGAGCACCAGTTACCCTCTTCCTCCCTCCTCCCTCTTCACTCCCTCATCTTAGGGCTCACACCAGCCCTTACTACTGCTCCCATCTTGGGCCCCTCTGGCTCCTCCTACTTTCAGTAGTGGAGGTTACTGTCCCCCTGGCTTGCCTAGGCCCAGGCTAAAAGTGGTTTTGGAATTGAAACAAGGATTGTGGCAGTAACCAATGGTTCCAAGGGGTGAGGCACCCAGCCTGCAATAGCAGGCAACAAGATACAGTGGTCAGAGGCCAAGCCTAAAGCCAAGTAGCTTCAGTGGGACAAAGACACCAGCAGGATAAGTACCCCCAGAACAGGAGAAGATGAGCCTGATCCAAATCCTAGACTCCAGCAAAGGAAAAGAGCAGAAAAGCACAGGTCTAGTGATGCTAAGAGAGTCACAAGCAACTCAAGAGATTTACCCTGTGTACCCCTGCACACACGATCACAGGATTTCCAAACTCAAATCACTGTTTCTGGAGGCTGGCACCCGTACATCTCATGTTGAAGAGCATTCAGCCTCATCCAACTTTTTACGAACAAAACTTGATTCCACATGGGCTGAAAACCTTGGGATTCTTTGCTGTTTTAAATTCATACTATACATTAGTTCACATTACATGCTAATTCACATTACACGGCAAGAATGCTGACGCATGAATCAAACTGCACCAGACTGCAAGCAGGAAATAAAAGCCCAGTAAGGTTTTTCGTTCCCTCCCCAAACACCTTCTGCTTCTCCCAGGTTAAATCACAGCCAGGTCTGCTCCCCGGCCTTGCCGACAGTTATTGAGGAGTGAGGAGGTTCCACCAGTCAGGCTCAAAATCAGGCAGAGATTACCAAGTCTGTCCACAGTTCCAAATGTCCCCACTTTCACCCACATATGGCCTTCTGTCATTGTTCCCCATTAAAATCACCTTGATGCTCATTTTCCTCCACAGCACCTCTTTGCACATGAGGGTGGGGGTGGAGGGAAAATGTAACACTACCTAGTGCCAAGGGCCCAGCTCCGCTCCACAGTGGCCCAGAGAGCCAACAGCAGGGAGAGCAGCAGGCTGCCTTACATTTCTTCAGCAGCCAAAAGAAACAAAAGGCAGAAATGTCACATTTCCTTGTTCCCACTGGTGGTTCCTTCTCCTGCCCTGAATCCAACCTTTCTACTCAGTCCTCCTTCCCACTCCAATCACACACGCTCCACTCCACACCCAAGGCTTTCCTTGGTTGTGTACTTTTGAATTCACATGAATCACTAATTGCTGATTCAGATCCAGATACTGAGTGAATGACATATACTGTATAACAAATACAAATACAGCAGCACCAAGAGGCTGGCGAATGGAGGGCTACCTGCCTTCTTGCCTCTGCCTGAGTAGACAGGAGACACAGAAACTGTATCCTAACCCACAGCTGGGCAGAAAAGGACTAAACTAGCTGCCAGACTGGGATATGCATGTGCACTGAGCAGTTGGAGCTGGCACTAATGAACTCACACACTGGTTCCCTAACTCAGCTATGCGTGGAACTACCTGGGAGAGCCCAAAGACTAATGACTGGGCCCCAACCCACAGAATCTGCTTTCATTGGTCTGGGGTCGTTGCCTGAACAATAAGATTTTTGAAAGTTCCCTCAATGATATCAACATGTACCCAACTTTGGGAGTCACTGATTGAACATGCTTATTATTGAGTTTCAAACTACTCAAGGCAGTCAACATGTTTACAATATCTTATATTATTTGCCACAGCAGCCCTTGGAGGTTTTATTGAGACTCAGATGTCAATCATGGTGAGACTGTGCCTGGAACTCAGGCCCTCTAACTCCAAAGTCCATTCTCTTTCCACACACCTGTTAACTCTCACAAAGGTGTGGGCTACGCAGGGAAGCAAACTTCAGTGCCAAAAGATTTCGAATAAATTCCCTACGTGCAAAACACCTAGATTTAGAGATGCAAACTCTACAGGGAGTAGTGATAACCCCTTTAAATGCAAAGAACAGATCCATACATAAAGGGCAAGGGGTGTGTTCACGTTTGAGGTTTGAGGAGATAGTGAGAGAATGCACCAGATCTTCGATAGTGAGTTCATTCTAGACCCAACGTATGTTGTAAGACACCACACTTAAGTCTTGCTGGGTGGCATGAAAAGAATGGACAAGTGTTGGTGGGGGTGTGCTCTTCATGGGGGTAGATCAGAGGCTCACCACTTGGGACCACAGTTTCTTCCTCCCACTCTAAGCATTTAGACCTTCTCTGAGGGAACAAAAACCAAACCAAGCACAGCCCTTACCAGGCAGTTTGAACTTCTCCAATCTCTCCTTCCCCTAGGACCCAGTGCTGAGCTTCCTTGGTGAGGAGACACAGGATTAACATCCTCAAACGCTAAGCCACTTAGTAAGGAAATAACCTCCCTTCCACTCCCATCCCACACACTCCCACTTTCCCCTCAAAAAAAAAAAAAAAAAAAAAAATCATTATCACCAAATAGACTTTCCCGACAGAGTGGGAATTACATTGCCACTTCCAATTAGGAATGAATGCAGACCAACACAAAAGTGAAAACCCTGGAGCATCCATGACCCTCCTACTCCAGGAAGCTAGCTCACAGTCCACATGCATTCCTACACCATGGATGTGCAGATGAGGGACCTCACCCCATGGCCCAGGACACACACTTTAAAATCAGCAAATGTTCCTGCTTAAATACAAACAATATCCCACCATTCCTCCAGGGTCAGATATGGCCTTTAGGTCTCTACTTCAATCTGTGACACACCAATTGCCTCCTGGTGTCCCCTGAAGTCTAGAGTTGATGGGAAAAAGAAACACAGGAATTACAGGAATCAAGAGCAGGTTAAACTTTCACATCGATTGCACTGATAAGCGCAGTCACTTACCCAGCACAGCCAGACAGCTCAGCACTGGGAGAAAGCACTTCATGTCGGCAGCAGCAGCAGTGAGAGGACACAACACAAGGCGCTTCCTCTTCTCCCAGCACCTAATCTCTCATTTCTGGCAATCCACTTATAGCTCCAGAGAACAGTTTTGGAAATAGAACTTAACTCGGAGAATGACAACGGGTTAAGGAGGGCAATCAGAAGAAGGGAGCTGGGGGGAGGGAGGGGAGTGGCAAGTGTGAAAACTCCCTTATGCTAAAGGAAGGGTCCAGAGCAATTCTGAGGGCACTCCAGTCTTCTGCCACATTGTGTGCCTTGCAATTTCCACTGGAACTGTAGATTGTGGTGGATTAATCCTCAATAAAAAGGGAGAATGAGAGGCTGAGAAAATCCTTTCATCCACTGATTATACAGGAATGTCCTTGGCTTCGCAGTGAAGGTGTCTGTGATCTCCCTCATTCGGATTCCCCAAAGGGAACACGGCGGATTTTGTCAAAACCTTGGACAGCCAAATCAACCTGGTTGGTATCCACAGTTTGGATCTCCTCATCAAAAAGTCCCTCTCCATCCATGATGGTTACGGGCTGTCACCTGTCCCGCACCTGCCCAGGACACAAGCAGGCGGGCATTCGGCAGCCCCGAAGCGGCCCCACAACGCCAGATTTCTAAAACAAACACAACAGAGATTTATTAAAAAGCAAATACAATCGCCACCAAACCTACAGGGGCCGAGCGCTTGGCTGGTCCAAGCACCTGGGTCCTGTCCCTCCTCTAGGACAACCAATCTTTGCATTTCTGACCTTGGGCAAGTCGCTACCTTTTCCTCCGCCTCAGTTTCCCTTCCCACGGCAGGGCAATTGTGGGAAGCCCGATTGTTCCTGAAATACTTTCACCAAATGCTTCACTCCTGAGATTTCCCGTCGCCTCCTACCGAGTCCGGCGCCGCGGGGAGCCCCACCCTCTACCGGGGCAAATCGGTAAAGGACTCCGAGGAGGGGCCGCGACTCCCGGGTTCCACGCTGGCCCCCGCCCCAACCGTGGGAGCTCGGTGCGCGCCGCGTCCCAGGTGGCCCCGCTATTGTTTTACCTTCGCGGGTGTTTATTTTTCGCTGATAGGAAAGAAAAGAGACCGGGAAGAAGGGAGCCGGCGGCTCCACTCTCCACTGCCGAAGCGCGCTCACTGCGCGGTCCACCAGCCTGGGGAAGGGGCTCGGGCCCGGCCCGACCCCGAGCCCGAGCCCGCCGCCAGCCCTCCCCGCCTCCCTCGGCCGGGCTCCTGGCGCCCCCTTGCCGCCCCCACCCCGGCGCCGCCCGGAACCCCGCGGGAGCCTGACCTGGCCCTCCGGCCTCGCTCTCTACGCGTCTGTCTGTCTGTCGGTGGGTCGTCCGGCGCACGCCTCAGGGGACGCGCCGCTTCCTCCTCTCCGCCCGCAACCGCACCAGCAGCCGCGCTCCAGCCCCTCCCGAGGCCCCGCCCTCCAGCTCAGCCCGGCCGGCTGCACCCGGAGAGGCAGCGGCGGGCGAGGGCGGAGGCCTCGGTGAGCGGCCCCGCCCCGGCCCCGCCCCTTCTCCGCCCGGAGTCCGGCGGCCGGCGGGGGCATGGGGGACTCGCCTGGCGCTGGGGCAGCGGGACCTGATTAGAGCTGCGAGTGGACCGAGCGGCCGGGAAAGTTAATCAGCGGTTCCCACGCAGACTCCTGCCGGCTGGCGAGATGCACAGGCCCTTTCCAAAGCCCAGCAAAGGACTCAGGGGCGTGAAGAGGGCGGCACAAGAGCGAGTCCCCTGTCTGAGAAACAAAAACAAAGCCCTTCCTTGGTGTCTTGAATCTGTTCATGTAGTGCACCCCCATATTGTGCTTCTCTCTGTGATGCAGTCTGGACTCTGAAAACAGCCTGGTTCCCCCACTACCTAGCTGCAGACCTTAACCAGGTTATCTAACCTTTCTGTGTCTCAGTTTCCTCGTCTGTTATATGGAGAAAGAACCCCATCTAGTCATGTGAGATTGCTAGGTCATACTTATAAAGCACTTGGAACAGTGTCTGATACATCATAACCACTCAGCAAATATAAACTATTAATCTTTTATGACTGATTGCCTTATCCAAGCAAGTGCTTTTTCATTCATTCAGCATTACTAAAGAATAGGACAAAGCTGCCCTCGTGGAGTTTGCTGTCTGGTGGGGACACACACAATAAAACAGACATGACAAGAACACTGTCTAGGAAGCACATGCAAAGCCCCACAACCCTATTATCAGGGGATGGGGAGCCAGGTACTGGTCATAGGGAAAACTAGGTAGAAATTGAAGCAGAAGGAGGTTCCAGAGGAAGAGAAAGGAGGAAGGTAATGAATCACAGAGCCATGAAAACACACCTCTGTAGGCCCAGAAGGGAGTAGCCAAGTCAGAGGACCAGAAGTCTCTGTGGGACCCAGACTAGACTGTAAGAAAGAAATGGAAACTAGTGAGCTGAGAAGCAATTCTTAGATGCTAGAAGCTAGAGGGCTTTGTATGATGTGTTAAGGGGTTTGGTCCTTAGCCTGGGGCCATCAGGAAGAGTAGGGGAGTGTGGTTATCCGATGCACATTTTAGAAAGAGCACTCTGTCCTCAACTTGGACAATGGATAGGAAAGGAGTTCTATGGAGGTTGGGGTGGGTGTGGGGTGGCATTGCCGAAAATCTAGAAAAACATAATGATGACCATGCCTACAGAAGTAGCAACAGAAACAGGAATCTGTAGGTCCCTTGGTGCCAGGAGATAGGCCCCATAGCATGCAGGAAAATGTGAGGAATGAGCAGAAACACCTATTCCAGCTTCGAATGAAATCAGGAGACAAAGGACAAAGTTGGATATATTGGATTTGAGATGCCCAAGGAGCAGCCAGCTGTCAGTGTCTGAAGAAGTAATCAGTGGTAGGAGGTAGGTAGAGTTAAAAACTCAAGAAGTGGTGATGGATTTATAAAGTGATTTTCATCTTATTGAACTGTATGACAGTAAAAAAATGTTAGTGGAAGAATATACTGATAATTCACTTACACTCAAAAAAAAAGAAAAAATTTAATGCCCCCAATATACAGGACAATGAAGAGCATGCTATGGGGATAGAAAGATAACTGGAGAGTCCTATGTTCTCTTTCCTTTCTCTTGGTTGTAAATTTCTTGCAGGCAGGATCTGCCCTTTAATTATAATTTATCCCAAATAACTCTTGATATTTGATCTCTGTGTGTAATTGCATTATAAATACTTCAATTGAATTGAATTGAATATTTATCTCATATTTAAACTATTATATTGAAAATCTCCTCTTGTGTCAATATTTTCTCTTTTCCCCAAGACAACTGTGACTCTGGCATCTCTCTGTTCTTCTCTCCTTAGGCTCCTTTATTTATTTATTGAGTATCTACTATGTGTCAAGAAAAGTTTCTGCCTTCATGGAGTTTATATTGTAGTGTGAAACAATGAAAGAAATATATAACATAATGTGACATTTGTCCTAAAGAGAAGTCAAATAGTGTGTGTGTGTGTGTGGAAAAGTGGGGATAGGGAGAGGGATTCTGCTTCAGAGGGGTGTTCAGGGAAGACCACTCAGAGAAGGTGATGTTAGATTGGAGGGAGGGAGGAAACCCTGGAGATTTCTGAAGGAAGGGTATCCCAAGCTTAGCAAACAGCAAATGCAAGTGTTCTAAAAACAAGAGTTATACTAGTATGTCTGAAATAGCATGAAAAAGAAGAGGAGGCATGATCAGAGAGGCCACATAAGCCAAATCATGTAGGACCTTACAAGCTGAGGAGTGGTTTGGCTCACCCTGGCTCCTGGGGAAGAGCAGAGAGTCAGCAATGGAGTGGGTTGGGGGGAATGCTGAATCCAAGCCTGTGGCAGTCATAAGGTCAGAGATGACCCTGACTTGGACTAGGATGCTGTTAGCACTAGTGGTGAAAAGTGGGTGGAGTCTGGAAACATTTCCAAAGTAAATCCAATGAAAGTCTCTGAAGAATTAAATATGGAGAAAGAAAGAGAAGATTCAAGGAATCTTGTAGAAGGTCCACCTCAATCTGCTCAGGAGCTCTCTAACCCCCAAAGTTGCCCAAACCTTTCTCCAAGACTATGCTTCCTGGGGCTTCTTCCTGAGCCTCCATCCTTGAACCCCTGCACTCAATAAACCTTTCTCAATCCTTAGTTCTTTCCTTTCCACCCTCCTCCTAGATGCCTTGAGTCCTTCTGAATGATCTTTCAAACCCTTGGCTTCCATGACTACAGCTGATATGTTATGGTTGGTTCCCAGTGTTGCATTCTTTCTAGTCTCTACGTTTATGGAACATTTACAATAGGCAAAGAACAGAGCTAACTGCTGGATAGAGAAAAGTCCAATTAAAAGAATGCCTCTGCCCTCCGGAGATAGAAGCAACTCAGTGAAGGAAGGATGAACAGGGGCCTGATGCTGGCCCCTTCAGGAATCATCGGCAAGCAGAGATTTAAATTGAAAGGAGTCCTAAGGGAAGGAGAGACATCAAAAGAGAGGAGAGCACAGAAGTCCCCAGTCAGCAAATCTGTCTGGGGCCCCAGATGAACATTAGCAATTCGCTTCGGAACATTTTACATTTGAATCTTGAATTCGTTCCTGGATTGGCCTGGAATCAAGTGGATCTTTTAGACATTTTAGAAGACTTCTTATTTTCTCCACTCGAGTTAAACCCAGAAGGCTGCAGAAGCCAGGTTGAGGCCTGTTGACAGGAAGCACTGAGCTCCTATGTACTGACGGCACAGCCTGAAGGAGGCTTCCCAACTCCAGCCCAGCTCTACTGCTGGGAGTAACGGTCTCTGGGGTCTGATTTTCCTACTTTTTGAGAGAATTGAGGGATCCAGACTTTCCTTTAAATTTTCCTAATTTTGCTTCTTAGAAAATAGAGTTTAAGCACTGTGGGAGTCCCAATAGAAAATCTGTTTTTTGGGTAAGATAGGGACAAACGGTTCCATCAGTCTCCAGATCCATGGGTGCTTTCATCAAAAGGCTTATCTATAAACTAAAACAACATAAAGTTATGCTTAGAAGGCAAAAAGGGTGTTAGCCAACTTGGCTTATGTCACCTAAAGTTGAGGGCAAGAAATTTTGTCTAAAGGTAGGCAGGCACTAGCTATGTGCTCACAAACAACCAGAGTTAATTATGTTAATTACTCTTAATGCACTCGGAAAATGCCAAATAAAGAGCAGATCCTCCCCATCCCCACCACAGAACAACCAAAGCAGAGTCACTGAATAATTCTTATCACCAGCTTCCATCTTGCTGATTACCCTCCTATAGGTTAGAATCCCCAGAGCCAAAGTCTAGGAAGATCTTATTCAGGATAACAGGATACCACTGGTCTTTAAAAATAAATAAACGGGGGAGGGGGTAAGGGAAGAATGGAGGAACTTTGGATTGTGTAGAGGGAAATGAGGGGAGGAGAGGGGTCGGAGGGAAGGGAAGATGGTGGTATGAGACAAACGTCATTATCCTATGTACATGTATGATTACACTAAGGGTGTGAATCTCCAGTGTGTACAACCAGAGAAATGAAATGTTGTATTCCATTTGTGTACAATGAATCAAAATGCCTTCTTAGTTTAGTCATGTATAACTAGAACAAACAATAATAAATAAATAAATAAGACGATTACATCTCAAGACCAAAGTGGCACATGGGTATCCCTTAAAGGCTTTATCCCAAGTGGGTGCTCAGAACTTGAGATGTGCTATCCAGCATTAGAGAAGGGCCTGGATTTGCCCCCAGTGAAACTCTGATGAATGGTTTATCCAAGAGGTAAAAATAAGATGCTACTCAGTTGAGATTCTCCTTTCTCCACAAAACCCACAGCTCTGCTCATTCTTTTCTTGACTGACAGAGGACAATGGGTCTGAAGAAGAATACGTAGGTTAGTGTCCCAGATCTGTACTTTTTTTTTTGGTAGTGGGGATTGAACTCAGGGGCACTTAACCACCCAGCCACATCCCTAGCCCTTTTTTGTATTTTACTTGAAGACAGGATCTCACCAAGTTGTTAAGTTGCTGAGGCTGGCTTTGAACTCTTGATTCTCCTGCCTCAGCTTCCTGAGCCACTGGGATTACAGGCCTATGCCACTATGCCCAGCAGATCTGTACTTACTGATACCTAACTCTGGTCAATTTATTTACCTTCTCTTGCCTGAGGTTCCTCATTTGTAAAAAGGGGGAAATAATAGCACCTGATCTCAAAGAGATTGTTATGGTTTGAATATGAGGTGTCCCCCCAAAACTCCTGTGTTCATGTGGGGATGTGCAAGGGTGAAATTATTGGATTATAAGAGCTGTAACCTGATTAGGATTAATCCACTTGATGGATTAATAATTTGAATGGATAATCTACTGAAAGGTAACTGTAGGCAGTTGGGGTGTGGCTAGAGAAATAGGTAACTGAAAGTTGGCCCTTGGGGGTGATATTTTGTCACCCTGTCTTTGACCTCTCTTTATCCAAGTTTTTTCTTGAACTTGTCACAAAGTCCCAGTCCTGCTCTGCATGAGTTACTGCAGAAGCACTCTAAAATTCAGGCTCCCAGGCCTGCCCAGATTTTGTTCCTAAACATTTGTTTGAGACTAGAGTCAGATGACTTTTAAGGGTTCTTCCAAGTCAAAATTTTATGACATATCTGCTATGGTTTGGATGTGGTTTGTCCCCACCAAAATTCATCTTGAAATTTGGTTGCCAAGGTAACAGTGTTGAGAGATGGTAAGACCTATAATGGGTGATTAGGTCATGGGAGGGGGCTCAACTGTCATGAAGAAGTTAATGTAGATCTTGCAAGAGTAAGTTAGTTACAACAAGAGCAGATTTTTAAAAAGTGAGTTCAGCTTCTTGTTCTTGCTTTCTCTCTCCCACACATGCCGTTCCACACACACCTGCTTCCCTTTCACTTTTCCACCATGAGTTGATACAGCACGAGGTCCTCCCCAGAAGCTGAGCAGATATCAGCACCATGTTCTTAAACTTTCAGAACTGTGAGCTAAATCGATCTCTTTTCTTTATAAATCACCCAGTCTTGTATATTATGTATAGCAACAGAAAACTAACCAAGAAAAGAGCTTCACAAATTCATGATCACACTCCCTTTATCCCAGTCCATTTCTGATTTTGATAGAGAAGACCTCAATTACATGAGATCAAAAGAATCCAAAGTGTTCACCTTTTTATTAAATCAATATTCATCCTGAAATTAGTCCTGATAGTGATGAAGAGGCTCCCCATTCTTCCCAGTTCCAAACCTTGAGTATTTGATTGCTCTCTATTCCTCTTTTCCAAAAATCTTAGAACATCCTTTTTTGTTTTTGTTTTTTTTTTTAATTGAACAGCCTTGGATATGCTTCTTATACCCAGCTTTGGCTCATGACCTGACTTCTTCTTTCTATGGACTTCCATCCTTTGCTAAAGAATTGAAAAAATCCTTGTGGTTGTGGGGAGGCTGGATGCCATGATGCTTGTCACATTGGAGTGACTTCTCTGTGTTAAATTGGCTGACCCCCAATCTTTCTCCCTCTCAATGTCCCAGGGCATCTGGGCTGTGTGCCCAGGCTGGCTGCCACTTTCAACCATGCGGGGGTCCAGGTGGAGGACTCTTAAGAATTTGTCTTTGACCCTCTGGTGAAAAAAAAATAGTTGGTTTAATCACAGAGTGTCTGTCCTTGCCCAGGGAGAGGTGTGTCACCACGGATCTGAGATTCTAAGAATCCCAACAAACATGAGCTTGAAGTAGAAGAGAGCCTCTGGATGGGGTGCTTTTTCTAAGACATCTGTTACCCCACTGATCGCCAGGGCTATCTGGCCTGATCTGCCTGGCACGTTGCCTTTCTCATAAAAGAGTGCAAAGACGTTGGCAAATCTCACCCAAATATACATGAGCCTGACTGACTGCTTCTAAAAGTTCACTTAGAAGTTAATTATTTGGAACTCAGAACATATTTCCCATAACAGTAGTATAATAAATGCTGATCATATTTCCAGACCCACATGCAAGTATGTTTAACCCTTAATGCACCTGAAATACTCCATATTTAAAAGGAAAAAAGCAGTAAACCAACAATACAGTTGAAACACCAGGGATTCAATAATACTGAAAAATAACACTGGAACAAGAATTTTGTCCTTTAAAAAAAATGAACAAATATTCAGTTACCTTAAGGTGCTGTTACATGCCCTGAGGTGGTAAAGAATGCAGGCATGTTTTCTGTCCTTATGGGATTAAATTCTATACTTGGTTTTCAGTTTATTGTCTGTCTTCTCCAGGAGTGTGTTAGCTCACAGTGATCTTGGTCTTCTTTGTTTTTCAGTGTGTGCTTAATGCCTAGATTAATGCCTTGCATATTGCACATACTCAATAAATATTTGTTGAATGAATGATAAGTAGAATTTTGTTGGGGACACAGACAACACACAAATAAGCAAATAAATATGTTATTAAATGTCAGATGGTGATAAGTGCTTTGAAGAAGCAGAGGATGCAGGGATGGCGGTGGTTTTTTCAGTGGGGTGATCAGGAAAGGGTGAAGATAGTTGTATATTTGGGTCTAGGAATGTATCTCCGTGGTAGAGTACTTGCCTAGCCTATGTAAATCCCTGGGTTCAATCTAATATTTGCACAGAGATATGAATGAAGGATTAAGTCATAGAAGATATGGAAGAAGAAAGAATCCTAGTTTTTATAATATCAGAGCAAGAAATTTGAATCAATGTTCCCACTGAGCTCATTCATATACTTGGATAAGTCTTAAATGTTGTTTAATAAGGTATTAAAATGAAAAAAAATACTAAAGTGATAAGGAATTAGCAGGCAAAAGCTAGAAGAAGTGGAGGACCATGACCCAAAGCCACGGTTGCTTTCATCAGTGCATGTAGAATAAATATCTGCAAAATGAGTTGAGTTCTGTCCCCATAAGGTAGAGGTGACACACATTGAAGCCCAGGAAGAAGATGATGCTCTGATACTGAATCTGGGACACCCCGCCCCAGCTCTGTCCTCAGGATAAGTAAGAATCAGAAGTAAGTCAGCCCTTACCCAGACTTGCGACCTGACTGAGCCACCCAGATAGAGATCTTGAACCTAGACCTGGGGTCAAAGTAGTTCGGTGTTGGGAGAAGTACCAGATCCCTGGCAGAAGCAAATGACAATCCTTTCAGGAGAGCCCGAGTCTTGAATTATTTCAAAATGAAATCTCCAGCATACAGTCAGACACACTCAAGAAAGAAAAGGAGAACCTTAATTAATCACACATGTGCCTATGAAATGTATCTGAAGTAGAAATAAACAGCAGGAACCTCATGGCAGATATTGAACATTTAATTGCCCAGAGAAGCCAGGCATAGAACAAAGCTCCTTTCTTTGTAAGCGTCTTTCTCACATGATAACGCAAATGCAGGAGTTGGTATTTGCCTCCAGACCACAGACACTTGACTAGGTCCTAGACTGTTAAAAACTATTTTTTTTTTCTCTTTAAATATGTATGCATGTATCCATGATGGGACCAAAATTACCTCTCTTGCAACAATGGGCGACTTGTGGAATCGGGAGGTTCTCCCCCAGCCCGCTTCTGGCCTCCAGATGTCAGGCAGTCTGTAGTCCCCTTTCATTCTCACCCACCGCAGAGCCATTTAGCCTGTGGAGTGGTGGGGGAAGCTTCACAGCTGTTTCTGAACCCCACCCCAGCACTGAGTGAAGCCTGATATGCCTGAGGCCAGTTGTGGGGGAGGGGCACAAGCAAAGCCCCCTGGGAGTGGAGCAGGGTGGGTAGATTTGTTCTAAGAGTTCCGCAACTGCTGCTTATTAACAGGCTTGTTTTTAGCTTGGGAGTCTGGTCTTTCCCATGAGGGAAAGAGGGAGTGGATATAATACCAGGGTGTGAGAGGAGCACTGTAGGCTGGGGGACGCAGGGTGGAGCACACAGCCTCTTCCCTGGGCACTAGTGTGGTCCTGTCCTCCACTGCAGACCAGGACCTGGAGGGTTCCTGACACCATCACTTCTGGCACCTCCCCCATGTTTTTTTTTTTCTTTCAAGCCTTTCTTCTCTTTCTCCTCCTCTTCTTCCAGAACTACTGATTTGCATCAGTAAAAGAGCCACAGCAAGGTGGTCAGAAGTCACACCATACAAATATGCTTATTGGAGGGTCCCGAGCTGGGGAGTGAGTTCCAGCCTCACCCCTGGAATATGAAGGAATGTAAAGATGACAAATGAAAAATTTGGCTCTACAGTGAAAAGTTCAAATATCCTACTTCTCTTTCACTGGTGAAGGGGCAAAAGAAGACTTCTTTCTGGCCTTCAAAAGTTTGCTGAAATTGATCAACAGTCGGCACATTAATAGGAGAAAAAGCTATACAAACTTATTATCATAGGCAAGAAAAAAACACACCAAGTATTTTCCAGAGTCATACACCAAGTATGTGTCTCCCTAAGGGCCAAACGATTGAGGTTTAAGTAACTTGCGAGAATGCACAGTAGAGGAAAGGTTGTCTTATTAGGTAGATAAAGTCTCTTAAGCAACCTCTCTCAGCTGACTTCAGAAGAATAGATGAAAGGTCTGATCAGGCAGGGTGTCCTGGGTTGAAGACGTTTAGTCTCTTCTTTCTCTGGGTATTTATTTATTTATTTATTTGGTACTAGAGATTAAACCCAGGGGCACTTAACCATGAAGCCACATCCACAGCCCTTTTTATATATGTATATATTGTATTTAAAGTCAGGGTCTCACTAAGTTGCTTAGGGCCTCACTAAGTTTCTGAGACTGGCTTTGAACTCTTGATTCTCCTGCCTTTACCTGCAGAGTCATTGGGATTACAGCTGTGCACCACCATGCCAGGTGCACTCTGCATTTTTAATCTCTCCTGGTCCGGGAGAACTTTCCTCAGTCATAAAAGAGAATTCCAAAGAGAGTCCCTTCCTGCTCTTGGGGGAAAGGAGGGAACAAAACAAGGTAGAGGAATCTGAATTCTGAGGTAGATTCTAAGGCCTTTTGACATATTAAAATGCTAGTCTTTGAAGTATTATTTTATATTCCCAACACTGGTTATGTGACCTCAGATAATTTTCTCAATCAGTCAGTCTTAGTTTCCTCATCTATAAATAGAAACCATAGCATCTACTTCAGATATTGTAGTGCTTTTATTCTAGGGTTAGCCAGAAGAATACAGGGATAATACATGGGGTAAAATACGTAGCATGTAGTAAATATTCAGAGAATTTAGTCATTTAAAAATATGATTAGACACCTACTAAGTGCCATGTTCTGTCCTAGGTGCTGAGTATGAAATGGAGACAAACAGAATCTTACCTTCATGAATTTAACACTTTAGGAGGGGGAGACAAAAATAAACAAATAAGTAAAATATATAGCAAAGGAAATACAAAGACAATACACACACACGTATATATATATATACACAGCACAACAGATAATGAAAAATGTTATGAAAAAAAATAAAGCCAAGAAGGAAATAATGGCAAACCCAGGAAAGAGGGACTGTTATTTATTTATTTATCTATTTATTTATTTATTTAGCTTTTTTTGGCAAGCTATAATTTCTTTTTTTTAATATTTTTATTAGTTGTCAATAGAACTTTACTTCTTATTTACTTATTTATATGTGGTGCTGCGAATTGAACCCAGTGCTTCACATATGCTAGGCAAGTATTCTACCACTGAGCCACAACCTCAGCTCCTATAATTTCTTTAATGACAGATTTTCCTAAAAGAGCCACAGAGACTCCCTGTGAATGTGACCTTTGACTGTAGACCTGAGGGAGTTGAGGGAGCCAAGCATGCAGACATTGAGGAAAGAGCATCCTGAACCAGGAGTATGCCAGTTATGACTAAGAAATTTCTGGAAGCTCAGTCCAGGTATGGCTGAAGCTCAGCGAGGGAGATAACTGCAGGAAGTGAGGTCAAAAAGTTAATGTGCATGCTGAAGGGGAGGGTGGGAGTCATGTGAGAACCTGTTGACCATTGAAAACTTGGGAGAGTTTTAAGGAGAGGAGTGATAGAATCTGATTAATGTTTTAAAGATGGCTCAAGCTGCTGTGTTGACAGTTGAGTGTGGGGGGTCAAGCATGGATGAAGGGAAACCAGTTAAAGGTCCATGCAATCGCCTATCTGAAAGATGGTGGTGGCTTGGATCAGTTGGTAGAAAAGGAGGTGGTAAGATGTGATTGGATTCAGGATATCCTTTTTTTTTTTAAGGAAGAGCTGACAGAATTTGATGATAGATAGGAAGTGAGTGTAGAAGCAAGAGGGGAGTTTAAGAATGTCTTAGAGGTTTTTGGCTGAGCAACTGAAAATATACTGAGGTAAGAAAGACTGTAGGTAGAGAAATATGGGATTGCTTTGCTTATATTTTCTCAGCAAGGTCACTGACTGAGCTTGAGATGGGTGAAGGTGTGTTGAAAGGTTGAGGAGAAAAGAGATAAATTCTTGCTGAGTAATGAACAGTATCCATTGTTATTATATCTCTGTAGGAGACAAAGTTTCCCATTCTACTCATTAGTGTCCAGAGCTCAAGACTACTATTTTGTTGGGCCCAAGTTTGATAGCCCATAATATAGATTGATTGTGACTCGCACTATTGTGTCTAAACAAAGTCACTTCTTCCCTTTGAACACAGAACCCCACTTTGTTCAGATATGTGATGATCAAGTCCTTAGGTAATCTGAGTTTTTGCCCTGATCAAGGTGGTTAATCTAGAATAGTATGCACCAGTCAAGAGAACTTTAGCCAGGTGCAGTGGCACACACCTGTAATCCCAGCTGCTG
The DNA here is from genome assembly GCF_902686455.1 of Sciurus vulgaris. Lineage (NCBI taxonomy): Eukaryota > Metazoa > Chordata > Mammalia > Rodentia > Sciuridae > Sciurus > Sciurus vulgaris. The sequence continues at coordinate 105,290,008 of NC_136461.1, forward strand.
AGGAGGCTGAGGAAGGGGGATCACGAGTTCAAAGCCAACCTCAGCAACAGCGAGACCCTAAGCAACTCAGTGAGACCCTGTCTCTAAATAAAATATAAAATAGGGCTGGGGATGTGACTCAGTGGTTGAGTGCCCCTGAGTTCAATCCCAGGTACCACCCCCCAAAATAAACAAAGAGAGAGAGAGAGTGAGAGAGAGAGAGAGAATGAGAGAGAGAGAGAGAGAGAGAGCTCTATTCCTTTGCCAGTGATCACTTAGGCACTGGTATGTGCTGCAATTCTAACCAATGTTATGTGAGAGGAGATCTGCTGGCAGCCTCTTAGTGAAGATTTTCCTTTATGATAGGAAGAGCGTCACAGAGGGACTGGTTTCTTTTCTTTGTACACCAATATTTGTGAATATGTAGAAACTGGATGTGCAGCACCACAGCATGACCAGAACCACAGTTGGCCTACACGCTGAAGAAGTCAGATTTCAAATGACCTCACTCACCGTAGATTCAACCCTGGAAGCCTCTCTACCTCCAGACTTCTCTGTAGATGACATATTGTCACATCTTTTCCTCACTGACTATGCTCTTTTGTGTTGGTTCTTCTGAGATTTGCAATTGGAAGAATTGTGACACACAGAACATCAGCAAAATAAATACAGAATTCAGCTTAGCATTATTGAGGACACAAATTCAGTTCAGTGCAGAATAGATAAAATGAGAACAACATGCCAGACACAGTATTAGACACAGATGAATAAAACTCCCTTACCGCGAGTATCTTACAGCAAATATATGTGTGTCTGTATTGCGGACTGGGGATAATAAAATATAGAAATTGCTTTTCTAGAAAGCAGAATTTGTTAAGTGCCTTGAAAGCAATATAGGAGGTCAAAGATTGTGATGACATCCATTTGGGGAAATTGGACTGTTTCAATCAAAGAACCAAGATTCAGAAAACAGGGAATGTAAATAAGAAACATAGAGGCCAGGAAGGGGACTGATTTGGAAGATCAGGTGGTCAGTTGAATTTGGCAGTCTCACAGGCTGTGTGCAGGGGAGCAGTAGAAACTGCTGGAGAGGGAGGTACCTTGGGTCAGGGCTTGCTTCAGTTGGAATGGCGACCCCTGGAGATTGTTTTAATAGGCAGGTAATAAAAGTAAGCTGAGTGTGGGAAGACTCATATTTAGCAGGGAAATGGAAGGCATTTCTCTTTTATCCAATAATAACTAATTGTTTTTGACATTTACCACACCCTTAATATACACAGATGTCTAATATAGATATACACAAAGCCTCAGTAAGAATGAACAAGAGAGAAGGACATTCTCAGACCTAAGCAATGGAAAGCAGCCACAGGGGGTGAGGGGGAAGAATCGGCCTGGCTTTGCACAACCTCTCCAAGCCTTTTCTCTGTATTCTACTGGCTTCTTTTGGGTTTCCCCTTTTAGGCAGACCCCCCCCCCCCCCCGCCGTAATTCCAATTAAAATCTGCCCCCAGAGCCTAAATGTGCACTGGGGCAATGGTTCTTTATTCTCTAGGCTCAAATATTTCATACCCTGGGCCTTCTTCAATCAGTCACGGTAGCCTTTGCAGAACACCATGAAATATTGATAGATTTAAGTCTAAAATACGCCCTATGAATTAGCACAAAATTACATATTTAGCACCTTTACGCTTAAGTTGCTTAAAAATGTTAAATTTAATTAAATTTACAGACACTAACACACAATATAAAACCACAACCATAAGCCCAAACACCTGTCCATAGAAAAAAACAATCTGTCAAACTAAGCACCGTCGGCTATGTCTGGTTCCATTAATATTCATTTGCTACTTGCTAATTCTTTCTGTCATCTGCTAGCACTGGCCAGTGGACAAGCAATAACAGGTGCCAAAGATTTAATAAAAATGTAGAGGGAAAAAAAAGTAAAAGCTGAGAAATTCTATCCATTAACTTAATTTTTCTGGGAATTAATATATTTATTCATTCAACAGAGATTGATTGAGCAGTTACTGGGTGCCAGGCACTTTGCCAAGCAGAGGAGACACAAAGAAATAAGATGCAGTACTGACTTCCAGAAGATGTCTAGGAGAGAGAAGGCTAACAGGACCACAGGAAGTGGGTGCCGCCAAAAGGTGGAAACAAGAAACGGACATGAGGAACTTACAGCCTGGGATTAAAGCAGATGAGTCATGAGAAGTAAATCTTTTTTTTTTTTTTTTTCCCCCTTGGTACTGGGGATGAAACCCAGGAGCGATTAACCACTGAATCACATTTCTAGCTCTTTTTATTTTTTATTTTGAGACTGAGTCTTGCTGAGTTGTCAAGGCTGGCCTCAAACTTTTGATCCTCCCGCCTTGGCCTCCAGAGTCACAAGGATTACAGTTGCTCGACACCATATCCAGTGAAAGATTAAGTCTCAAAGATGAACTCAGGTTGTCTAAGCCAGCACTTCTCAGAATGTGGGATTTTATAGACCAGGAACCTGACCACGGAATTGGGAGTGGGGGTGGGGTAGACCGAGGTATCAGGACCAATGAAGGGTTATCAACTTTTATATTTTGTGAAATAATGTTTATTCAGACGATCATCTGTTAGTATCATGATTTTATAGAAAAAAAATGACATTTTAGTATTATCAAAATACAAAACCACAAGAAATTTTAAAAACTTAATCGGTTTTATTGGTGATGCTAGAATCAGGCAACACTTCATTCCATAAAACAGCCAAAGGGCTGAGTGCAGGAGGTTGGTTTCTTACACAGAAAGACTGATGAAAGCTGAAACAAAGAAAAAAAAGCAGATTGATTGTTTCAAAGTTATTTCCCTTGTAAGGCAGGGACAGGGAGAGAGAACAATAGTAAAATTACTGATTGGTTGACTTCAGGTTACTTCAGGTTACTTTTTTTCTGGTAAGGATTAAAGTAGAGAAGACTTTATTATTATGCTGGCTGAAACTGGCCTGGTTAGGAAATTTGGCTATTTCTCTCCTGATTTCTGAGAAGTTCAGATAAATGGCTTAGTTTTGGTTTGGTGAAGTGAAACTGTAGTATAAGTGACTCCATTTTTATTTTTATCCTGGTCTGCTGGGGCCTGGTGCAGGAGCTTACTCCAAAACAATGTCATCCTATGATTTTTATTCTAACAATAAAAATGAAAAAAAGAAAAATAGAAAAGGAAAGGAAAAATAAGGTGGACATAATTTCAGGAAAAAACAACTGTCCTTTAATGGGTATAAATGTAGCTTTATGGCAAAAAAGTCACGCTGGCCTCGTTTCTCTTTTTTTGCTGCAGATTCTTGAAAACATGAGGCACAGAGCCGTGGTAGGGAAAGAAACTGAGGAAGAGGCCACAGGCAAAGAAAGGGAACATGGACGGAGGTCCTGAGGCCTGATTTTTTTTCTAGGACTACCGTTCTGTTGTAGTACTCTCGGTTTGGGAGGGAGGGCTGGAAAGTAAGGCTGGCAGCCTGTCCCCAGGGTGTCATGACGACCTCCCACACTAGACACTCTGCATGTTTGGGGGAAGGGGTTGGGATGAGCTGGGCTTCGTCCATTAAAAATATTAAAAATTGTATTTTATGATTGGTTGTAAGGAAGAATATCATCTTTGACATTAAAAGATCATTATTTTTCTTCTGAGATTAAAAGTTAAAACATTTGTTTTTAAACATTTGTGTCCTACAAAGAGTTGTGGGCCTACAGCTCTTTGCCTGCTATGCCTAATGCATGTCAGGCCTAACGTCCTCTATTTTAGACAGCAGCCGGTGGGGTAGAGTGAGGTTCCAACGGTTTCTGTGTACCATGACCTTGTTACCCATTTGGCCTAGAGAATAGTCTGGCCCTGTGTGGGGCGCAAGGAGCATGCTAGAGGAAAGCCAAGGAATGACTTCACAAGATGGCCAAATACCACAAAGGCCTGAGAATCCGGAAATGAGCATAGCCAGGACTAGCACTCCACAGAGCAAAGGGCCCCTTGCCAATGACTGCCCACTTCAGGCCCCAGGGACTGAAAGCAGCAAGGACCTGCCATCTGGAAATTCTGCCAGATGGTCCAGCATTCTGGACTAGGCCTGATCTGCATTTTATCAGACAGGGCCAGACCAAGCCTTCCATGACAGAGCCCCTCCCCATCAAGACCTTGCCCCAAATGCTGCCTGGACCGTGGACTTGATCAACTAAGGATGCATTTTAGTCTGTCCTTTCTCATTCATGCTTCAGGTGTGATTGTGGTATGTAGGCTACTACATGATGGGGGCCAGGAAGTGGCCTCTCTGCTTTTACTCAAAGGAAGTCTTATCTAGGGTATGCAGAGCTGCAGGGCAAGAACCAGGTCACTTAAATGCTCAGGGCATTTGAGATCACTGGCAGGAAGACAGGAGAGGGCAGGAAAGAAAGAAGAGAGGAGGAAGGAGCTGAGGGAGGAAAGGAGGGAGAAAGAGAGGAAGATGGAGGAGCAGAGGGGGAAGGAAGGAGGGGCAATCAGATACCAGGAACCCAGTGAATCTTTTCAAAGAATCATGCATCCTCACAAATATGTGAACTCTGGAATAGTGACCTGGGTTCCCCAGTTTAGCCCAGGTAGAAGCCTAAAGACAATTGCATAGTAATAAAAATAGTATCAAAATGTATGAAATGTGCATGTCTACGTGGAATGATGTGTCAATGGGCAAATATGGCTTTGGTGTTGTCTGTGAAGGTCTCTTTCTCCCCCAGTTTTTAATAATGAGAATGTTCAAGGCTACAGAAAACTTGAAAGAACAGTATTAAAAAAATACTTCAGTACCCCTTCCTGAGAATCACTATTCAGTATTTGGCCACATTTTCTTTTCCTCTATATGTGTGTCTGAATAGTGTGTGAAGTACAGGAGTATATATATGTGTATATAGTCATACATATGTATATATAGTCATACATGCAGAGTTTTTTTTGCTAAAGTATTTCAAAGTAAATTACAGACATAACCACTAAGAAAGATAAGGATACTCCTAAAATTAAAAAAGTAGCAATGTAATAATATCATTTAATGAATAGTCCAACTATCTAAAAAATGTATTTTATAGCATTTTTCTAGTCCAGGATCTAATCGACTTTGCTCACTTATTTTTTTGCTGTATCTTCTTAATCTGTTTTAATCTAGAAGAGTTGCCCTGCCCCTTTATTTATCTTGTGCTAATAACATTGACATTTTAAAGAATTCACTAGCTGTTTTGTTGAATATCCTGCAAGTTCATTTTGCTAATTGTTTCCTGGTGATTACGTACAGCTAAATGTTTGAGGGGAGAGTACTACACAGGTGGGCTAGGGGCGGGGCTGTGGTAGAGAGCACGCTTAACAGGCATGGTGCCCTGGGTTCCATCTCCAGAACCAAAACACACAAAACACTACAAAAAATAAAACAGGCCAGGGGCATGGTAACACACACTCGAACAAAGTTCCAGCTACCCAGGAGGCTGAGGCAGGAGGATGGAAAAGCAAAACAGGTGATACTGTGTGGTAGGATTAAACACATCAGAAGGCCTAGTATGGTCATTTCCCCTCATGCTGATGATGCTACACTTAATTATTTGGTTAAGGGGTGTGCATCATATTTTTCCTGTATAAAGATACATTTTGTCTTTTGTAATTAATAGTTACATTGTGGGTATTAAAACCTTTTTTTTTTTTTTTAAAGGGGCAAAAGTAATTTACTTTTCCTTGGAAAACTGTTTCTTCCATTCTCCATTCAAAAACCCCACTTCCAGAGTGGTGTGCTTTAGAGTTCACGCAGCATCCAGAGGCTGCTCTTTAGCTGCGGGCCGTGGCCCACACCTGTAATCTCAGTTACTCAGTAAGTTGAGGCAGGAGGCTGCAAGTTTGAGGTCAGTCTGGGCAACCTAACAAGACCCTGTCTCAAACTAGCATGCACGAAGACCTGGGTTCAATCCCTAGTAGCAAAACGAACAAACAAGGGGCTGATCCTGTGGCATGAAGATGTGAGATAGTAATAGTAATCATAATATTTTCTGTTACAACTTACATTTTGCAGCTTTTGGTTTCCCCTAATTTCCTTGTCATTGTTTAAGAAGTGAACTTGCTTAGAATCGTTCACTCGATCACCCATCCATCCCATCTGTTCATCCTGACTGCATACCAGCCACTGGGCTAGGAGCAGGAGCCTTTCCAGGAGAGTGAGGGGCCCAGATGCAGGTGCGGAGACCAACATGAAACTCTTCCAAAACTGCAACAAGCACTGCAGTGGAGAAAGAAGCCCTGGCATGGGGGCCATGGGGATAAAAGGAACTAAACGAGAAGAGAATCACAGAGAAGTAGAAGTTGAACCTCTAGCCACCCTTCTCACTGTCATGAGAAAGTCTATTTACTCCTTTCTGTGAGCTGGGTTCTGTTACCTGCAGCCAAATGCATCCCAACTGATAGTCTTCACAATATAGGTGAGGGAATTAAGGCCCCAGAAATAAAATGATTTTGCCACATGACACTCAGCTTAGTTAGTGTCGTAGGGGGCTCTTGATCCCAGGTGCTTGACTCAAGTCCCTCCTTATTCTATGGACCCAAGCTGATCTCATAGAGAAAGAGACAGGAGAACCCTTACAATCAGAGGCCCAGTGTACTCCCTGGCTTTCCTCTTTAATAGGCAGAGTAGAGATGGCTAGGGAGAAGGAAGATGCCCAGTGAATCTCTGGTAGTATATGAGTACTGGTCATTTCCCCCAAATGACTGCTGACAGACATTTGAAAACATGAAGCAATTTCATTAAGTTCAGTACTGTTCACAGGGACAGACAGTAGGTGTGCACAGTTAATCAACCCAACAGATGAGCATTCTGTCTGAAGGCCACAAAGTGCCCATGAATAATTCCTTGTAAATACCCATCCAGTGTCCAAGTTTCAGAGGGACTAACTGAATTTGAAAAGACTGAATGGCTCAGGGGACAGAAGCTAATGGATGGGAGGAATCTATTGGGGTTGAGGCCAAAGAGTAGGCTCAGTGTAGTAAAGAACAAGGCTCACCAGCCTGCTGTGAATTTGAAGTATGGGGGCAATTAGGCATGAACTATTTGCAGACAGAAGGAAGAAAGGTGAGCTAAGCCTCTCAGTGCCATGTGTAGGCTGGAGTCTGAGCACTGACACCCTCAATAGAGGCTACGAAATGATGCCAAGAGATACCCTTGGAGAGGCTAGGGCATAGAGCCGGAAACATTTAAAGTGCAACTTCTGGGTTTTAAAAGAAGCATCATATATATAAATCAACACAAAGGTCAAGAATTCTGAAACCTTGACTGCTAATTGTCCCACTTCACCTTAAGTAATTTTGCTAGAGGAGGCTGACGCAGCCTGTGTTTATAGGGTGTGCGTGGTGGGGTGGGTAGTGAGGGGAAAATTGTGGCATTTTTGCCAGCATTTGCCTTTTTATTTTTTCCTTGCTGTTCTCCACCCCTACAATAAGCTGAGCCAGTGTAAGTTACAATTTATTAGCTGGTTGCTATGGGTTACACCAGCGCTCCACAGATATTCCCTTCAGAAATAGTAACATTTAATGTAATGTAAAACAGAACTACTGTATCACCACTTGCTTGCCTTCTGCTGGCTTGCAATATTATATCCTTCCCCGCTGAGATTGAAGCCTCAGGAAATTAGCTGGTACTGTTATTTTATTATGATGATGGGTGTCTGCCGTCCATCCCCCCTGTTTCCTGAAAACGAGAGCTTGCAGACCAAGGGTGTCTGCAGGATCTAGGAGGCCAACCTGCGGTGCCCCGCAGTGCCAGGACACCGACTGTTTGTTTCATCTGCCAGTTCGTTTATTAAGTCTGTCTTCGCAAAGCTGAACCCCTGTGAGCCCAAGGCCAGTTACCGTCTCAGGGAGGCTAGTTGTAACTACCAATGGATTTTATTTATTTTGCCATCTGGATAATATTCGTAGCAGGGAGGTTAACAAAAATTTGTGAGCTGATACATTTTTAAGATAATATTTAACTGTAAAGGTGATTTAAAAGGGAAAGGCTAGGAGATGGCAACCCTGAATAGACCCATTCATTTGCAATAGATCCGGTAGAAGAGAGACACGCTTTCAGGTCATCTGCATCGTCTCTTCTGTGCACACTGTCCTCATCACCCACTCTTCCCAGGACACACCTTTTTCCTACCTGTCTGCTCACCCTTCTCCCTCCTGCCCACAGAGGCGTGCCCTCTTTTTGCATAGGTCACTGATTCAGTCTGCAAGCCTGTGCTTCTCAGTATGGTCCGTGGGTTTGGGGGTGCTGGGCCAATAGGAAAAGTAAGGGCTCCGGAGCCCAATTGCCTAGGCTCAAAGTCTGGTTCTATCACTTTCTGACTCTGTGACCTTTGACAAATCTCTTAGACTTTGGAGCCTCAGTTTCGGTATTATAAATGGGGTCAACAGTATCATCAGGCTTGGGGTCAGGGGAATGTAGGTGAAATCACTTAGTACAGTGTCACGCTCATCATAGGTGCTTCAAATGTGGTCCTTCTGACTCTGAGATATAGAACATTGTTGTCCCCTTTGTCTGAGAGTCTTGGCCAGCTCACCCACCTGGGAAGTTCTTGTTTTTCATTCAAGACTCAGCTCGGATACAACCTCCTTTGGGAAACCAGCTTAGTCACCTCCCACCTGCCTGTAGGCACTCGTTCCTGGCGCTCTTGGCTGCTGCCATGACACATCTCATACTGTGCTATTGCAGCATGGCCACTCTGGGTTCTCAGTCTGTTTACCTGTAGTGTTCCCACAGAACCCCGGGATCCTTCAGGGAATGCCCCTTTATGGTGTAGTACCCAGTACACAGATTTTAGTAAAGTCTGTTGGATATATGAATGAAGAAAAAAAGGAACTAGTTCATGAATTCATATCCACCTGACATTATATATAGGGGATAAAAGTCAGTGTTCCAGTCTACAGGTTAGTGACAGCCACAAGGGACAGCATTTACCATAATCTCTATAGTTCAAATGCCTTTGGCTCTAACAGAAGTTGGAACTCACAATGGCTTACAAATAAGAAAATGTATTATGCTCCATAGCAAGGAGTCTAGAGGTACTGACGCTCCAGAGATGGTTAATTTATTCTTTAGTAACACCACAGAGGACCCAGTTGCTTCATGTTTGCAACCTAGTTATCTTCAGCAGGCTGGGCTTTTCCTCCTGGTAATTCTGCAGGGGAGGCGCTGGGCACAGCTGTGCTAAGCATTGTATTCAGATTAAGTGGCAGTGATGGCTTCTCTTTTCATGAAGTGGGGAATCTCTTTCAGAAGCCCTACCCTGCCCAGTAGACTTCTGCTATGGTTGTAGCCATGATGAAGTCAATCACAGGTCCTTTTGGAAGCCAGTTATTAGCACCAGGAAAGGAAAGATCATGAGCAGCTTGGTGACCTATGCCATGAATAGGACATGTTACGAAAGCACACTGGAGTCTTGTTAGGAAGGGAAGACCCTGGGAGTACAGTTATCCTTGCTAAGTGACCACATGGCTCCTGCTGTGTGCATTCATCCCCTCTTTGTTCCTTCCACAGGTACTTATTAAGCCTACCATGTCCCAGGCATTGTGCTGAAAGTTGTCAACAACCATGAATAAGAGAGATAAGACTCCTCCCCTGCAGGAGCTGACCTTCCCCCAAGAATGAGACGGTGAACATGTAAACAAATAAACAAGATAATTATAGGCTGCACTGTGGTTTGGATCTGGAGTGTCCCCCAAAGGTCCAAGTGTTAAAAGGGTTAGTCCCTAACTTTGCATTCTTGGGATGGGGTGGGTCTTTGAAGGGGATTGTGGGATTTGGTCTCTTCTATGCTCTTTCTCTTTCATGCCCTGATCATGAGGTGAATAGTTTTGCCATACACTCCCTGCTTTGATGTACTACCTCACCACAGATCCAAAGCAATGAGGACAACTGGTCAAGAACTGAGACCTTTGAAATCATGAGCCAAAATAAGCCTTTCCTCTTTTTAAGTTGATTTTCCCAGGTATTTTGTAGTAGTAACAGAAAGCTGATTAACACAGATCGCTCTAAGTGTCAAAAAGGAAATCCACAGTGTAGTATAGCAGAGAGTGATCAGGGACTACTCTAGAGGTGGTCGTGGAAGGTCTTTCTGGAAGGTAATATTTGATGGAGTAGCGGGGAGCATCAATTCAGGTGAAGATCAAGAAGAAGAGTATTCCACACAGACAGAATATTAAGTTCAAAGACCCTGAGGCAGGAACAAGGAGTGGTTGGTGTGACTGGAGCAAAGATTGTGCCTAATGATTGATCAAAAGTTGATCCTGGCACTCAGCCCCATTCCTGCCCCAGGCTGGAAGCAGATCACAACTCTAGCTTCCTGGACATCTCCTGCCCAGACTTGCAGCTCCACCCAGGGCAGAGGCCCAGCTGTGAACCCACAGAACAATGGGCTGAGCCCTGGGAAGGGAGGAAAAATTATCGTGGTTCTGACAATGAACCCAGGAACGGTTCAGGGCTTCTTTGGGCACTGCCTATTTGTGTAGCAATTTCTTTGGCCACATGTACCTGGAAATATAAAAAAAGTCTGGTGTAAGGTAATGATGAAATTACTTTGTGTGTATTCATACTCTCCTGCCATGTTCCTATACACCTCCCAGTTTCTCTATTGTGGCAGAGCGGTCAGTGGCTTCTGCTTCAGCTGGAGATAGGACACGTGTAGCAGCTCTGCTGGGTCTGAGGAGGCAGGGACTGTAGTCAACCCTAACAGCTTTCTACACCTTATTTCCTGGGTGGGCCTAGGCTTGACTGGCAAGTAGACAGGGTCCCAAAGGAACTTGAACTACAGGCACGTGTCACCATGCCTACCGATAGATTTATTTTGAGTCTCATTTTCCTTTGAAGTTTTTGTGAAATGCACTTAGCTCATTGAGCATTTCTGTGAGGCCCCATCAACATGGCTCCCTGTCTTAGGACACCAACCTGCTCAGGGTTTCCCATACCGCTCCCCACAGCATTTCTCCAGAAATTCCTGGAGATGTCTTACTCATGCCTGCAAATTGCTTGACCTTCCTGGGCTTCTGGCTCTTGGCAACCTGCATGGAAGTCTAAGGAAGAGAACATCTTCTGGCCCCCCATGTGGCAATATTGCAGGGCCCCAGGGTTGGCAGGCATCCAGGGACTGGGAGGTAGGTCTGGTTGCCTGCAGGGTGGTTGTTTGCAGGAGGGACAGCACCCTAGGCTGGAGCAGCTCCTCCTTCTGCCCTGTTAGGGGTGCTGCTGAGTGGACAGATTCCTTTCTTCTTGAGGCTCAGCTTTCTCTTAAGGCTTCATGTATGACTTTCTCACCAACCTCCCCAACACCCCTCTCCCTGGCCTAAGTTGGGCAGGCATCAAAGACCCAGCTGTGGACACAGTGGTATTCTTTCCCTGGAGCTCTGGAAATTCAAGTAGAAATGTGGGAAGGAGTTGGAAAAGAAGCTACTCCACATTCAGACAAATCTAGATCCAGGCTCTGCCTCAGCCTTCTTAAACATAAGCATGAAAGGGGGTCTTGGGGTTATTAGGTCAACTGCTTCATTTTGCAAATGAGAGCCCAGAGAGGTGAAGTGCTTGGACCAGGGACATGGACCTCAGAACTCATGGCGGGGCTGGGTTAATTACATCTCTTGACATGCACTCTGGTCTCTGGTCACTGTACCTTCTGCTCTGAGTCCTTCTGAGTTTATGAAAGGTGTTTGAGATTAAGGGTATCTTCTCGTCTTTTGGCCACATCCCCCACCTTGTATGACATCTGATAAGGGGCCTAGGCCATGGGTGACATTCTCGGTTTAGCTGTAGCACAAAGACATCTTAGTTGCTCCCTCCTTGAGCACATAAAGGGGGATCTATGCATAATTACTGAATCCAATAAAGGCATAATTTCCCACTTTGTATTTATTCTGTAGTATATTAACAGAATTAATATACTACAGATTAATAATTAGGTTAAACTAGCTTAGATGGGTGTTTTTAATGCAGGATTTAGAGCTCATCATTGACTAAAGAGCCTTGTGATTGTGGCCACCCAATAAGATCCTATAAGGACTTTGAAAGTGCTTTCTGTGCCACAGTTTTGGGAAGCTGAACAGGGGTGTAAAAATCCAAGGCTTCTCCGCTTCCCTGCCAGGACTCCGAATTCTCTGGGGCAGTCAGAGCTCAATTAGTCTCAGGAACAGGCTGCTATGGAGCAGGCAGACCTCAGGTCACCACCTGAGTACACAGTGGCGGGATGGGGGGTGGTCATCTGGAGTGCCTGAGACCTGTGTGCTCCATGCTCCCCACTTTTTGGAGTAGAGAGTGAGGAAGCCAGCCAGGTTTTCGGCCCAAGAGACCAGACATGAAACAAAACCTATCTTCTGGCAGGCATTCTTTTGGCTTTTCCTTCAAGTGGGATTTTTGACTGTAGGATTGGATTTAAATGTTGAATTTCAATTTTGTACACATACCCTGAGAGGCCCGGGGCAATGGGGGTGTTTGAAATGAACACCAGCCCAAGTCCTCTACCTGCCAAGTGTTCGATTAAGCTGCTTAGGTCTGTTTCCACCATCCTGTCTTTCAAATATTTATGTGGCAGATTATAGGCAAGCTTCAAAGGCAAGGAAATGCAAATCTGTTCTATAAATCATAGAATAACACAGCTGCTGTCTTCCTCGGAGTGACAGCTTACGAATGCCAGCATTTCTGCCTGCAGAAAGCTTGGTGGGGTGGGCTTCTCATGTGTAGCTAGACCTGGCATGTGTGTGTGTGTGTGTGTGTGTGTGTGTGTGTGTGTGTGTGTTGGAGGTGGGGGAGAGAGAGGGAGGTTCTAACAATACTTGCACTCTTGCATAACAGCAGATTTTATTTTATGTTTTTATAATTTCCTAGCAGTTAAGGAGTTAATTTTTTTGCTACTCTTAAAGAACTGTGGAGAGTATGAGAAGACCTCATCTTGGATCTGAGGCATCGAGGGAACTAGAGATGGAAGTGGCTTTCCATTTGAAGGAACTATACCTAGAATGTGAAGTAAGGGGGGGGAAGTCAACAAAACAATGACTTTGAGAATTCCAAAATGAATTTAATTTAGTCTAAATGAATAAAAAGAAATTGTGCATTGCAAATAGTTATGCAAATTAAGTTTTGCCCCCAGGGTCTTAACAATCTGCCAGTGGAGGCCCTCGTGTGCCAAAGATGAGACTTCTGTGGGCTCCTTTCGGCTGTTGCCATGAACACATGGTTTTGGTACACTGGTGTTCGGTGACACATTAACATCCTCCAAGACCAACACTGGAGTTTATGGTCCTTGCCAACAGCTGGTTTTGGCTTGGTGTCATCCTATGGCAATACCTGGGGAAGGCTACAGTCACCAGGGTGCAGAGGCTCCAGGGAAGGTTGCATAGAAGAGAAACTGTTCTGGGAAAAGGTTTGCCAGGTATTAAGCAGGATTCTGTGACAAGTGACTCAAACTCTCTTAGGCAATAGAGGGAATTTTCTGGGTCAGGGAGGGGAGTGTTGAATAACCCAATCATGGGAAAGGAAGGGATGGAGCTGGGCTTGGGAACAGCTGGGACAAAGACTGGACTTCTGCCAGGGCTCTCTTCCATCACCTGTTTTTAATTTTTCTCTGTGCTGGTTTCTAACATAGCTGCCAATAACTGGTAGATTTTGCACCTGACAACTTTTGCCACTATGTAGTGCTATTTGGAAGAACCCCAGGAAAGAAATATATTTGACTCAGCTGGGATCAGCTGCCTATGCCTGGGTCATCAACAGCAGGGAGAAGGCACATGGTCATATTGAAACATGGTAGCTCTTCAGGTTATCTTATAGGTGACAGGAGGCTGTGTTCATCAGTTTTTCATCCTTGTGACCAAAATAGCTGACAAAAACAACATAAAATGTGAAAGATTTATTTTGGCTTACATTTTCAGAGTTTTCAGTCTATGGTCAGCTGACTCCATTGCTGTGGCCGGAGGTAAGATAAGAACATCATGGTGGAAGGGTATGGAAGAGGAAAGCTGCTCCACTCATGGCAAGCAGGAGTCAGAGGAAGAAAAACAAGTAGGAGAAGAAGACACCAGGAGGAGATAACTCTTCCAGGCCATTTCCCCTCAGTAACCTACTCCCTCCAACAAGGTCCCACCTTCTAAGTGTCTACCAATTTCCAATAATTTATTTGAAGTATTCGTTCATCAAATAGATGAATCTGCTGATGAAGTTAGAGCCCTCAAGATCTAATTTTTTTCTAAAAGACCATCTCTGAACATATGAGACTTTGGGGGACATTCCTGATCCAAACCACAACAGAGGCCTTTCTAGCAAAAGGGTTCTGGAAACTCTGATCCAACCCAGTTACCATCTACTGCAGTCTACAGAGAGTGGGGGAAGAGCAAATGAAGCAATGAAAAGGGGCCAGGGAAGCTGGTGTGACAAATGAGTTGCATGTTGAATTCAGTGAGCTCATCCTTGAAACTCAGTATTCCCAAGAATTTCTTAATGACCCTGAATTCTGGTTCTCCTTTTTTTTCCTGCTAGCTTTTTCCCTGTCTCTCTGATGTTCTGGATCCTTCTCCATGTTGAAAATACCCTCAATTGCAGACTCTTTGCCATCTTGTCTTGTATTAGTTGGCTCTCCATTATGGTTAACAAAGTACCTGAGAAAAAATCAACTTATAAGGAGGGAAGGTTTATTTTGTTCATGATTGCAGAGGTTTCAGTTTGTGGTCAGTTGGCCTGTTGATTTTGGAGCTGTAGTGAAACAGTGCATCATGGCAGGGAGCACACAGTGACCAGGAAGCAGAAGAAAACAAGGAAGGGACTAGAGTCTTAATATTCTCTTCAAGAGACCATCGCTCCCTTACTTACGTTATAGAGGAAGTCTACACTTGAATTTCCATTAGTCACTTTTAATACCATTAGTCACTTTTAATACTTTACTACTTAAAGTGTGGTCTTGAATCAATCACATCAGAATCACCTGGGAGTTTTTTGGAAATGCAGAATCTCAAGGCTCATCTCCCAAACTACTAAACTAGAATCTGCATTCTAAAGAAATGATTAGTGCTGTGGTTTGGATATGGTTTGCCCCACCCTCCTACCAAGGTGCAAGTGCCTGAAGCCTGGTCCTCAGTGTAATAATACTGAGGTGATGGGAACTTTAAGAATTGATTAGATCATGGAGGCACCACCCTTGGAAGGGATTAATACAATTCTCACAGGAGTGGATTAGTTTCCAAGAGAATGGGTTATTATGAAGGAGTAAACTAGTGCCTCCCCAGTCCCTGGCTTCCTTGCTCACGCTTTTCTCTTCTGCACAGGAAGAATTCTCTCTCCACTTCTCTGCTGTGTTGTGACACAGCCAAACATCAACATTATGCTGTTTGGAATTTCCAGCTACCAGAATTGTGAGCTTTTTTTCCCTTTATACATTACCCAGCATCAGGTATTTTGTCTTAGCTGCATGAAATGGACTAACATAATCAGGTAATTTGTCAGTTAGTTTGAAAAGTACTACTTTAAGCAATTGTCTGATTGAGCTCAGAACTTTCTGCTTTTGATGACAAAATAAATATTGTTTCTCAATTTTCCCATCAGTCAAAGGCAACTATGTCTAAAAATCCAGACTCAATAACCTTCAGAATTATTTTTTTCACTACTTTCTAGTCTTCATTGTGTCCAGCTAATCCATTACCAGGGTGTAGCTATTCATCCCACTATTCCATTGGTCCACGTTTCCTAACTATGCCCTCCCCCTTCTAGCAGGCTCTCATAGATGCCCTTCCCAAGGAGCCTCCTCACTCATAAAACAGGTCAAATAACACAATGCATCATTTACATATTTGCACACTATACAAATTTAGTATATGATTATCTTCATCCCAGTAGGACCAGTTTTGAACCATGGCTTTGTGAGCAGTTATAAAGGAGATATTGCAGGTAACATATTATTAATTACAAAGTGCCATAATTTATGAGCAATTTATTGAATAAATTTTAAGGGATTAAAAATTATTTCTAGAATTACTTTCACTTAACCTGCATTCCATTATGCTGCAGTGAGTAGTAGGGAAAGTGAGCCAGGAGTTGTAAGAGTGTTTCTTAAGTGTGAGCATCATTTATCACAGGGGTCAGCAAACTCTTTCTGTAAAAGGTGAGACATTAAATATTTTAGACCTGGTGGGCCACATGGTTCCTGTGCTAACTGCTCAGCTCTGCCATTAGGGTGAGAAGGCAGTTACAAATAATCACTTGGATTGCTATAACTTTAAAGTAAGTCTTGGAATCAGGTAAAGTTCTCTAATTTTGAAATTTTTCATCAAAATTGTTTTGGCTAACAGATTTTTTTTGCATTTCCTATAAATTTTAGGTTCTGCACAACAATTGCTTTAAAAAACAAAACCTGTTGGGACATCTACTGGGATCACACTGAAACTATGGATTAGTTTGGAGTTTATCAGTGACAAGTCTTCCAATTCATGAACGTGGTATATCACTCCATTTAAAAATCCTCTTTAATTATTTTCAGCAGGTTTTTTTTGTCTTTTTTAGCATAAAGATATTGTACATGCTTGTTTAAATTCATTCCAATGTACTGTGTGTTATGTTTTGATGCTATTGTAAGTGGCATTTTAAAATTTATTTTCTAGTGTATGTTGCCAGTGTACAGAAATGCAATTGATTTTGTATATTGATCTTGTATCTGCAATCTTGCTAAAGACACTTATTCATGTAATACCCTTTTTTGGTAAATTCGTTAGTATTTTGTAGGTACACAATGATGTCCTATGTGAATAAAAAGGAAAAAAAAAAAAGCTTATCTTCCCTTTGCCCAATCTGTAAGTCTTTATTTTTTTCATGTCACAGTTCACTGGCTGGGACACCCATACAATGCTAAATAGAAGGGAAATAATAAATGTTCTTACCTTCATCTCCATATTAGTGAGAAAGTTTTTCAAAATTAAACATAGTGTTCAAATCTACACACAAACAATACAGATATAAGTAGAAGTACAGAAATTTGCTTTTCTTAAAAAATTATTCTTACCAAATGGACAAATACAATGATCCTTTGTTATGCATTATCGAAAGTTTAAAAACTTTTAATATTGGGTTGAAGATATTATTGTTTAAAATTTTAAAATATCATTTGCCCTTTCATTAAACATGTTTTTATGACTTCATTTTTACTCCAGTTACTTTTGTTTTTATTCTTATTTCTCACATAGATCCAAGGTTTGTGGACTCTGAGACTTAAATAGTTTTGGAAATTTTGCTAAAAAAGCAAAAATTAATATAGTATGGATATTATTTTAGAGTAATAGGAAATCACACAAAAAATTGAAATCTGTGATATTGTCATGACAAATATCACAAACATCATGAAATACAGTAAATATGTTTTTATTAAGTGATTGACATTCCTCTATATTATTTTTTCCCTTTGTATTTTGACTGTTTGCTTATTGATTGTCACTTTCGAAACCAATGACTTTTAAACATTTTCTGTAGCAAGAATAGAAAGATACTTTATTCTTTCTTCCAATGTGTTTGATCAAAATTTCTTGGTTTAATTGGTACTGGGATTCATATCATGTGATCTCTCCCAACAAGCATACTCACTGTCTGTGGTAATGCTATATAGATTTAAGCTCCAAAACAAAAATTATGATAAAATCTATTTCCTATAATGCCTATAAAACTAAAAGGAATAAAAGAAGAAAAAGGGAAGAATAGAAGGGAGGGAGGAAGAATTTGTTCAGGTTTTTATAGATTCTTTATGAGGTTATATGGTATTCTTTTATTCCTAGTTTGCTGAATTTTTAAAAATATGACTGGGCATTGAATTTCACCCAGTGATTTTTCTGCATTGATTTAAATGACCACATAATGTGTAAAATGACCTATTAATGTGTAGAATTGCATTGATTGATTTTCAAATGTTAAATGAACCATTCTTGGAGTAGACTTCATTCTGTTCCAATGTAGTAGCATTTCAGTTATATCATTGATTCTATTGCTAATGTTTGGTCAAGGATTGTTGATCTATGTTCATGAGGAATGTTGGTCTGTAACTGGTATCTTTGTTTGGTTTTCATATCATAGTAATGATTACTTCATAAAATTAGTTGGGAACTATTCCTTTCTTATTTCCTGAAAGATTTTGATTGAGTTAGGTACTTTTTCTTCCTTTAATGTTCAACAAAATTCATTACTTAATCCATCTAGGTCTTGAGTTTGTTTTGTTAGAAGAGTTCACATTATGACTCCAATTTCTTCATGTATCACACTTACTCAGATTTTCTATTTCTTCTTATGTCAGCTTTGGTTATTTTTGTATTGCAAGGAATTTTCTATTTCATCTAGGATTTCTTGGCATAACATAATATTTATATATTCAAAACATAATATTCATAATATTCCTTATAATATCTCATGCCAGTAAGATTTGTAGTGATGGCCCTTATTTTATTATTGACATTTATCTTTTTATTTTTTTAAGCTTCATCAATCTTGCTAGAAGCTTATTTGTTTCATTGTCCCTTTTTTCAAAGGATAAACTTCCAAGTTTACCAGTTTTCTTTATTGCTTGCCTGTTTTCTGTCACACAGATTTACTTTTTTATCTCATTATTCCTTTCTTCTATTTACTCTAGGTTTAACTTATTGGTTTTATTCTAGTTTCATAAGGTAGAATCTTAGATCATTGATTTTTAAATCTTTCTTCTTTTTCTAATGCTAGCATTAAAGTTACAAATTTCCCTCTAGGCACCACTTTATGTGTATCCACATATTTTTTATCTATCCATCTAGCTATCTGCCTAATAATTTAAGACAACATATTTTCTAATTTCCCCAAATATATCTTAATTTGGCCCATTGGCAATTTAGAAGTATGTTGCTTAATTTTCAAACATTTGTGGATTTTATAGATTTCTAAAATAGATTTCTAAGTTAATTCCATTGTAGTCTGATTAAGGAACATGCTCTGTATGATTTGAAAACTTACTGAAATTTGATATCTGACCCAGTGTGTTCTCTTTTGTGTCCTCTAAGATAATACTGTGTGTGTATTTGAAAAGAGTGTGTATTTTGCAGTTGCTGTGTGGAATGTTTTAGGAATATCAATTAGGATTATTTGGTTGATCATGTCATTCAAATATTTGGTGTCAGTGATTTTCTGTCTCTTTGGTTCTGCCAATTTCTACAACAGAAATGTTGAAATATCCAGCTGTACTTTAATATTTGTGTGCTCCTATTTTCAGACCTATCAGTTTTACCCTATTTTATGTGGTGCTGAGGATTGAACCCAAGGCCTCACGTGTACTAGGTGAGAGCTGTACCACTGAGCCACAACCCCAGTCCTTGCATGAATTCTTGATGAACTGATCTTTTTATTGTGATGAAATAGTT
Source organism: Sciurus vulgaris (assembly GCF_902686455.1). Taxonomy (NCBI): domain Eukaryota; kingdom Metazoa; phylum Chordata; class Mammalia; order Rodentia; family Sciuridae; genus Sciurus; species Sciurus vulgaris. The sequence goes on from NC_136461.1 coordinate 105,309,382, forward strand.
CCCTTTACATGTGGAAATAGTCTTGTCCTGAAGTCTACTTGGTCTGATCTCAGAGTACCCATTCTTGCTTTCTCATAACTAGAGTTGCCTGATGTATCTTTATTTTTTTCCCCCAGTACTAGGGATTGAACCCAAGACTTCACATATGCTAAGCAACTGCTCTATCACTAACCTATACCCCAGCCTTTTTTTTTTTTACTATATTGGTGTATGTATGTGCATGTATATGTGTGTGTGGTACTGGGGACTGAACCCAGGGCCTGTGACATGGTAGGCAAGTATTCTACTACTGAGTCACACCCAAAACCTCTTTTTACTTTTTGAGTAGCCCAGGTTGGCCTTTAACTTGTGATCCTCCTGCCTCAGCTTCTCAAGTAGCTGGGATTTGGGGTATGTGTTCAATTTTTTTCACTTTTTACTTTTTATTTTTATGGTATTCTTCTTAGTCCATTTTCTATCACTATAACAAAATACCTGAGAAAAGAGGTTAATTTAACTCACAGGTTCCATAGTCCAAAAGCATTGTACTATTATCTGTTTGGCTTCTGATGAGGACCTCATGGCAGAAAGATCCCACATGACAGGAGTTTGTTTGAGAAGCAAGAGAGTGAGGCAAGGACTCTGAACCCTACTTATAATAGCTCACTCTTATGACATCTAAACCAACTCTCATGAAACCTACATTAATTACTTCATGACAGTGAAGCTTACATGAACTAATTACCTCTTTTTTTTGTCACTATCTTCATTTTATTTTATTTTTTATTTAAATCTTTTTTATTTTTACAGACTGCATTTTGATTCATTGTACACAAATGGGATACAACTTTTCATTTCTGTGGTTGTACGCAATGTAGATTCACACCATTCTTAAAGACCCTACCAACTCTTAACACTGTTATACCAGAAATCAAACTTCAACCTAACTTTTGGTGGGGACAAGTCATGTCTAAACCACAGAGGTATCCTTACATTAAAAAAATAAGTCTTACAGAAAGCAGAGAGTTGTGTCTTCCCTTTCTACCAACAATGACAGTGTCTGCCTTTTAACAGATGAATTAGCCCATTTATACTTAATATAATTATTAATATGACTGTGTGACGTCAGTTAATTCTTTGTCCTATTCTTTGTTTTATTTTCCTCTTTCTCTTTTGGATTGAAAACTTCTCAGTATTTTATTTTATTCCCACTTTTTTCTTATTAGGTCTGATTTTAAAAAGAGTGTCTTCTAGGGTTTACAGAATGTGTCTTTAACTTATCATGGCTTATCTTTCAGTATTATACCACTTTACATATAATGTAAAAGTTTATTTTTCTTCCCTCCTTCTCTCTCTCTCTCTCTCTCTCTCTTTCTTCTCTTCCCACCAAGTGCTTTAATTTAAATATTTTGCATTCTACTTCAAATGTACCACTCTTCTGTAATGTATCTGTTAAGCCCGACTGGTGGCTTCTCTTTTCAGATTGCAGGTTTTTGTTTCCTTGCTGTTTTAGCTCCAGATGGTTTGTTTGTTTCCTTTAATAATTTTCATGTCCTTGTTCATTATGGTCATGTTTTTCCTTAATTTGCTGAGCACATTTATAATGGTTGTTTTAAAGTCCTTATCTGCTAATTTCATCTTTGTCATTTCTAGATCTGTTTCTATTGACTGATTTCCCTTTTCATTATGGGTTAGATTGCTTGTTTTTGGCATATCTAATTTTGATTGGATGCTAGATATCGTGAGTGCTACATTCTTAGTCTAAATTTTCTTTTATCCCTTTAAAGATTATTGAATTTTTGTTCTGGTACAAAGTCAATTTAATTTCAGATCAGCTTGATCTCTTTGAGGTTTTCAATCCTGTCTGGTGTCGACTCAAATTTATCTTCTGACCCTGAGTGAGCTCTGGTAGTTGTTTGGCTTATAGCTTCCATAGTTCATCTTTCTTTCTTTGTTATTATTTTCCTGGGCTTATGGAGCTTCAACTCAAACATGTGCAGCTTATTATTTGGCCAAGAATTCAAGGGAATCCTCTGCAGATTTTGGAGCTCTTTTAGTGTTGCTTTTCCACTCTGGTACTCTGCCTGACAATCCAGTGGCCTACTCTCTGACTCTTCAGCTCATGAAATGCCTTATTCTCTGTTTGATTCATGCATCTTGGTACAGAAAAAGCACTGAAGTAAAGACCAGGGCTGTGGTAGGACTCACCGCATTCGTTTCTCTTCCCTTAGGAATCCCAGTCCTGCAATGTCTGTTACTCAGTACCTGCAAATACTTTCACATTTTGTGCACTTTTATAGTTGTTTACAGTTGGTGGTCTCGTTATGTCCCAGTTACTCCATTATGAAATAGTCCTGTTAAAATTTAATTTTCATGCTCTCTTTTATGAACATTCTATCCGAGTCAATTTTGGATTGTTCCCTATATACGATTTGATGTTCATCAGAATTTTTAGACCTTTCATGCCTTTCTAGAATCTACCTTCCCCTTTCTTTCCATGTTACAAATGCTATATTAAAACTCACCTTTTCCTGAAACCCTCCTGTGATAAATCCATTCACCCACCCTTCGTTGTGATGTGTACTTAGTTATACTACATCAATCCCAAAAAACCAAAGGCCGAATGTTTTCCCTTGTAAGTGGAGGATGATATATAATGGGGGTGGGAGGTGGGGAGTGAGAGAAGAATGGAGGAACTTTAGATTATGTAGAAGGAAATGAGAGAGAGGGGGGTATGAAAAATTGTGAAATGAGACAGACATCATTACTCTATATATGTATGATTACACGAATGATATGAATCTACATTGTGTACAACGTAGAAACAAAATGATGTACCCCATTTGTGTATGATGAATCAAAATGCAGTCTGTAAAAAATAAAAAATAAAAAAAAATTAAAAAATATAAAAAAATACCAATAATAATAATAATAATAATAATAATGCTTTTGGCCATGTAGTTTTGTAAAAATGTTTGACTTCTTTTTTGAATCTGTGACTTTTGTGGATGATTATAAGCAGGAGTTTAGAAATGGAAAAGGCCAGTCTTCCATTTATTCCCTTTGTTGCAAATCTACCTAAGCCAATTAGTCTGTTCTCAATTAGATAAATATTGGTGACTCTCAATAGAGGTTAGTGCAGAGAGAATGTACTATGAAACAAATGAAGGTGAATAACAACGATCTCTTTGTGTTTGGTCTGGTTTTGCAGTACTGGGGATGAACCCAACTCCTCACACAAGCTAGACAAATGGTCTACCATTGAGCTTTAGTGGGAGATAATTTATGTGGTTTGCAGGTTATTTCCTAGTATAATTACCTAGCTGTCCTGTGCAGGACTATTCCTACCTCCACTGGGCAAGCTTGCCTAGGGACATGATAGAGAGATTCAAGACCCAAAAGGCCTGTGGAACACGGACCTCTTCCATGGCACACAGCATTGGGTATGTGTAGGGAGAGGAGGGGACACAAGATTTTAATTGTGCAAAACAAGAAGCTAATCTGTGGAACAGTCTTTCAATCAAGACATTTCAAATTGTAAGTGGGATTCAGTTCTCCTCAATTCCTAGTAAATAAAATTCTGTCAGGACTATGTATGCAGCTTGCACAATTATATATATTCCATGCTTTTGTTTCTTTTTTGAAGAGATTATGCAAACGTAAACTTATCAGGATTCCTCTGTGCATAGAGCACAAACCATTGGAAGATCTAGATATAGTAAACTTGTCTATTACAGTTGCATATTCTATAAGTTTTAAAAATTGATAAAAAATTTTGATCAACCAGGTTTAAGCAAGCCTAAATTACTTTATTCTCTCTACAGAAATTATTATAAGACAGTTGTCACATGAAGAAGCCATCAAAGGGTATGCAGCCCAAAAAGTGTAAGAATATTTATGATAGAGCCATACAAATCACTAATTAATAAAAATTTGATTTTCTCTTGTGGCTTTTTGTGGCATTGATTAACTTTAAAATTTGAAATTTGTCATGATTTTCTCATTCTGTGTGAATATTCACTTTTGTACCTATTTCGTATTTGCAATTTTTAATACTTTTCCTCAGATAGGGCTCTCAAGGTATGTAAGTTGAGGTCCCACAAAAGTTGGATTGTTGGTTTTTACCCTTCCTAACCTTGCTGTCAGGTCACAGTAAAGATAACGTCAGATTAAATTCTGCTGAAATTCTGCCTCATATAACAAATAAATATCATTAAGCAGGCAGAAGAACAATTGCAAAACCTGCTGTGAAATCTCAATGCGGACCCAACTCTGTGTGGCCTGACAGGACATTTTGTGGCAGCTTGTAGGAAGCATACACTATCATATTCTAAAGGGAAATTTCTGCTGACCACCCGGTTGATATTAGGTAAACAAGTCCTCTCAATCCCTTGCACCCAGAATTGTTTAGGAGTTCCAGCAAGGGGGAGCACTGGCTGGATTCTTGTGCTCTGTTCCTTTAAGTGTGGGGAACCCTCTCTCCAGCATTTTATTTACTCCCCTTACCTTGACCAACACTCACATCACCAATGAAAAGAATTTCTAGCATCCATTATGATGGTTAACAAGATTCTACTGGTGATTGGAAATGATGGTAGCTAAAGGATTCAGAAGTGACTCTACAGTACTGTTTTTGGGGTAAATATGAGCTAAGCACCCTTGGGGTGTGCATTTCCAATTACAGCAAGTGATTGTCCCCTGAATGCAGGGAAATCTAAATAACCCATACCCATACCAAAAAAAAATATTACACCAATGCTGAAACATTGCAAAGTAAATTATGGAGAATGTAACATAGTTGTCTCTTCTGTTATTGCTTTTACATTGAATCTGTGGAGCCCAGGGTATCCGTGGAGGGGGTCATGAGGGAAGCTTCAACTACAGCAGCTCTGCTCTGCTCTGTCCTACCTATTGGGTTCTGCAGGCTGTTTTCTTTGTGATATATCAAGGGGGGCTGCTGCATTCAAACCTCTGGCTCTTGTACTATTGCTCCAGCACCAACCACTTCTGTCTACAGTCAGGGTCCACTCAACGTTGCAGTGAAAGTCCAGCTTGAGTTAGCTGATGCCAGTGAAAACGTTGCTGGAGACTCGGTCAGGTCTGTGGACCTAGGCAAGCCAATGGCAACATCATCGGATCCTCCTCCCCCTTCCCTTCCTGCCACCACTGCTGCCAATGTCCACTCCACCATATTTTATCCAGAAAAATCTTTGTGTCTTGAGGTTCAACTCTCCATAGTCAAGTTGCCTAGGTAGAATTCTGGGCTAGGAGACCTCTCAGTTTGGGAAAGAGGGCTTAGAGAAGAACTGAGGAGGGATGGTTTGAGCCAGAATGTACTCAGCCCTATCTATAGGGGACGTTGATTATGCATCAATACCCCCTCTTGTTTTGACACCAGGGATCCTTTCATTAAGGGACATTTCTCTCACCCCACCTTACATTGAGGTTCTGTAAGTGCTTCTCCAATTTTGCTCTTAGGCTCAGAGATGACTGAGGCCTTCAAGACCAGGTGTTTCCAAGGGTGCTGGGAAGAGAAGCAAGCCTTGCCCTGTTGGATGGCAAAACCAGAGCTTGTGTGAGTGGAGCTGCTTCCAGCCTTGAGAGTTGAGCCAGTGATAGAGCACAGAGCAGGGGAGAAAGCCTCCAGGTTATGGTACTAGTCATCACTGATGCCAACCCTACTTCAGCCCTTCTGGGTTTGGTTGCATAAATTCACAAATCTCTGTTACAGGAGCTGGTTAGAGTTGTATTTGTCTTTGTTTTGTTGCTGTTGTTGTTATATTTGTTTTATTTATATTTATTTTGGTACCTGAGATTGAACCCAGGGGAGCTTTTTACCTCTGAGCTACATCCCCAGCCCTTTAATTTTTTTTTTTTTTAATTTTGAGACACAATCTCATTAAACTGTTTAGAGGCCTCTTCACTAAGTTGCGGAGGCTGACCTCGAACTTGCAATCCTTCTGTCTTAGCCTCCCAAGTCACTGGGATTACAGGTATATGTCACCACATCCAGCTTTTCTGTCATTTTTTTTTTTTTTAAACCAAAACTTTCCTAAACAATGTCCAGCTAAAGGTAGCCAATTATAAAATTGGAGAAAATACCAAAACATGGAAATCACAGATGAATGGAGGAAATGTCTGGTCATTCACAGGAACAAAATAACTAGGAAGAATAAAAATATAAAGTCTTGAATATTCTACCCACGGGTAGAGCGTTCAGCTAGTTGAACAAAGTGACCTCGAAGTTTTAGCTGTAGAAGACCCAGGTGGTCATGCTGGTTTCACTGTGTGGTGGTGGGTTTGATGGCAGCAATGAAGGAATATTCTTTTTTCAAAAGACAGAGATGGTAGAAGGGGACCATGTGTTCAGATGAGAGCCCCTGCATTGAAATCCACACCGTGAGGGTGCAGAGAGTAACAGGAGAGAAAGGAGATCAGGAGGGAAAAGATCAGGAAAGAAAGGAGACCAGACTGTGGCAGGTATATTAGGTCGTGCTGTTAGGTGTAGAACACATGACACATACCTGAGAAGTGTCACAGATCGCATGCCGGTGGGCTGGAGTGACAATCTAGGTCACTAGGAGTGAGGTCAGGGACTCAAAGCACAGAAGACCAAAGGCCAGGCAGCCACAGCTGGCTGATCCTAGTGGCGGGCAGCCAGGCAAGACATGTCTGGGAATAGGGACTATGTAGAAGCAAAACCGATGACTCAAGAGCCGGCAAATACGAGTTTAAGGTCAACTAAAGAGCAGGTGCCAGGTGACACGAGTGAGTCAAATCTGGAGAGAACAGACAGGTACAGGTAGAGGGAGGCACCTAGGAGCAGGTGCCAGGGACCTGAAGCCGGGTCATCTGGGGTGCATGGACACAGGCCCTCCTGGAACTTCACCAGATGGCTGTTGGCCCCGGTGCTGTCATTTATCTTCCTGCTTGTCCTCATACCGGTGGCTCTGCCCTCGGGGCTCAGAGGCATGAGCATCCCTTCTGATGACACATCTGCCCACGCTGGCATGGCAGCAAGATAGAGTGGTGATAGCTGGGAATCTCATTCTCCTAGACACAGGGTGTCTGGTAAGTTCTCCTCCTGCTGACAGCTTCATCTTTCATAACTGAAAGAAGAAAATGAGAAGGACTGCTACCCTGAGCTAACTCTGTGCATCCTGCTCTGCCAAAGTGGAAGTGACAGCAACCCAAGAGGAGCTAGCCTTTGTAAAGTTGGTGACATCGAGGGCTTGGGCAGCTGAGGGCCCTGCACCATTTGAAAAGCAGGTTTTAGGAAGGGTTCAGGGAAGAGTCGGGAGGATTCCCCTAGCAGAGACTCTCCACAGGGGCTCTGCTCAAGAGGAAGAGGAGGCTGGCTTACTGGATTCATCGAAGTTCCTTAGCAGAAGATAGCAAGAAAGAAGGTTCCTCCTCCTGAGTTTTACTTGCAAATTTTCCATCTTGAAGACTGGAAATGGCAGATTTAATATTGGTTAGGGGAGCTGAAGCCACATGTAATTGCTATGAGCAGACTTGACACACCCATTACATACTTAAATGCCCTAGTAAGATTTAACCTCCTCAAAGCACTCCTCAGATATTGCTGAGAGTCTCCCAGGGTGTCAGGCTCTGGATGTTTGTCCACCACCCCAAATCTTCCCCCACTACTAATAATTCCCCTAAGAGACTGGCCCTCCTCAAGCCACAGCTGGTGGTTCTATTGCAGCCAGGTCAGGCGAAGCTTGGGATGAGGGATGCTGGGTCCAGTGTCTTCCCATTCTAGCCCAGGGTACAACTGAGGTTAGTCAATTCTTCCTCTTGAACACAAGTTGCTCAAGGGCAGGGATTTTTGTCTGCCTGTCCCCCTCCCCACTTACCTATTACCAAGGCCTAGAGCAGTTCCTGGCAGATCCAGAAACTCTTGGAAAGTGTTTATTAAACATTCAAAAGTAAAAGAAGCAGAGAATAACAAGAGTCAAAAGGTTGCAAATTAGAGAATCCTCTGACTCAGATTTAGGAATGCCTTTGTATCAATTACATAAAAGCATTTCCCTTAAGAGGATCCATGACTTTGCACATAGAAAAAGGCCTTCTTCCTTCATGGCCATAAAAGTTTCACTGGGTTGCCAAAATAGAAGCATGCAATAGAAGGAGATCCTACTTGGTGGGCATGTCCCTTTGGCACAGGATTTGGTTAGTAGGTGGCATCCTTACATAAAGAAACAGATAAGCCTATCTCCCAGCAGGGGCAGTCCACACCAGTGTGGATGTGATCTTGTCCTTGGATATATGACTTGCTGGTACACTCTTGGCCCCGTGCATTTGTTCCATAAACAAGCTACACTGTCTCTCTCCCGAGCTCCCATTCTGCCACCGCGTAACATGAACCAGCACAAGTACCCACATGGCAAGTTCACTCAAGGCAAGTCCACTCTGCCTAGAGTCCCAGCCTCACCCCATGCAAGGAGATCTTAGGCCTCCCTCCATGAGATGCGGGTCTCCTGCCCCAGCACCTGCTGCTCTCTGGTGATTGGTGATGGGACCATTTCCCCAGGGAAACCCAGTTCTTAGCTCTGTGACCTCATCCTGTGGCACCCAGTACAACAGACTCATAGAACACAATAGTCCCGAGGGCTTTGGACTCATTAGTCTTCAATAATGCCGCACAAAGGACAGAAACTGCCCATCCCAGGGACACTGCTCCCAATGTCCTTATTTCTCTTTTATGGTCTCTTTTCCAGGAAGAGGCGAACATTGTGCCTGAACGTCCTTCCACAGTCCTCTGGGCTCTGGGGTCTTGCAAACAATTGGTCAGGTAAAAACAATCTTGACTCTGCAAGAAAAAGCAAACACTGTAATTCACTTCATTCCTACAGAGTTAAGAAATATCTCTCCCCTTCTTGGAATGCAAGAGAATCACAGAATGTAGCCAAGGCTCAAACATTTACAAAAACGCACACTTTTAAACAAAACGTTTATCTTCCAAATGTGAAATCACCATCCAGATTAAAAATGACTTTATAAGTGTTCCAAAGAGCACACTGGGCACTTGCTTCATGTTTTATGTATGTACATAACAAAAAGACCCATGAAGTGTGACCCCAGGGTACTGTCTGGATGCATTTAAGACACTGCCTTCCTTCTCAACAAAGATTGATGCAGTTTTGAATGGCAGTTTCTTTAGATGCGACCCATACTGTTCCCCCATGAAAATGATAAGACCCAGGACACAGCCATTATACAGAATAGCTTAAGAGATATGAAAGAGCTTCCTGCTTCTGGAAGTGAGGTCAAGTTTCTTGGGTACAAAGAGATCTGACATATGGGGCTGCTGAGTTCTGCCAATAATCTTAAAGGGACCGTGATAAACAAACTGACCCAGACTAGATACAAGTAAACACTCAGAGTGCAGAAATGGAAGGAGGTGAGGTCTCCAAATTACAGAATGGCAGACTACACACATTTTGTGGCATATTTATAAGTGAATTATTTGAAAGGGGATTTATGGGTACTTACAATAGGAAATAGTGATTACTAGGAGCTAGTATAGATTCACTCATAATATTAAGGTAAAGTCACCATTTTTCCCTTTTCGAAAAGACTATTTTATTCAGAGGATTCTGAGATAGTATGTATATTTCAAGGAAGAGTGTAAGACTGCTCACTCCATCTCTGAGGTTGCACTCTTGTCCCCAGGTACCCCCTGCTTTCTCACCAGGGGGCATGTGAGCTTCAACGCCTCCATACATGGTCAGAGAGGGTGGTGTTCCTCCTTTCACCTTACTCGGGCTTGGCCAGGTGACTTGCCATGGCTAAGAGCGTGTAAATAGAATGTGGCATCTGGGAACAGTGGCTTGAAGAGATGTCGTATGGGTCTGAGTCCTCTTTCCCTTCTGCCACGAGAAGGCATGTCCAGCATGGCAGCTTCTCTTCAGCCTGGATTCTCGAGAGCAAGAAGACAGGCAGAAATGAGTCACAGCTGCTGATACACAGTAGGTACAGAAATGAACCTTTGTATCTATAAACCACTGGCATTTGGGGGCTGTTTGTTGTTACAGCCTCATAAAAACAGACTGATGGGAGGAGCTATCACGTAAGTCTGGCTCTTCCACTTCTCTCCATGAGTTAGAAGAGCCAGTGACACAGGCCCCCACGGCCCATGCCACTCATGGCTGGAGGTGAAGGTCAGCTCCCCTCCAGATGGAGGCCAGTCTCCTCTCCAACTCAACAACAACTCAACAACCTGGCTTGTCTGAGCCTTCTAAGCTTCTACATCAAACCTCTATGCCACTCATATAACAAGAAACACTTGGAGCCTGTAAAAGCCAGACATGGGCAATAACACCCTCTGTCTGGGGCATCTATTCAGTTCCTTGATCTGTCTTACCGGGCTGTGTCTCATTTCACCTCGGCTTCCAGCCTCTCTCACATCACACACTCACCCCCTTTGACTTCTCACTCAATCCCTCTAGACTCCTCTAGGTTCTATGGTTGCAAAATGTTCTCTCAGTTGCACAGTGGCTTTGCATAAACCACATGAAAAGAACGGTCTTTTCACCATTCACTTGCTAAAGCCAGACCCCTACAGTTCACTGGTGACTCAGCTCTGAGTGTTTTCTGCACTCCCTGAGAGACATTAGTCTACCCTCCATACCCAGAATCCTTAGCAAGTGCTCCACAGGTGTGTGAGTGCGTGGAGGATAATGGAAAGGAAAGTATCAAGAGTGCTGCTGCTGCGGGGACACTGCCACGTGGAAGCTACCAAGACCCTGGAGCAAAGCAAGACTCCTGAGATATCTACTGCTAACATTTGGATAGTGACAGGCATCCACTGCCGACATGTCCCCATCTTCCTTGGTCTCTCCTAACCGGAGAATGCCAACTCCAATCATCTGAAATGCTGTTACACTGTCGACACGCCCTAAATGCCCCCTCCCTGGTCACCTCTTAGATGCTAAGCCCCTTAACACTTAGGTGACAATGTGGCATACCTGATGTCAGGGCCTCCCAAGCAGCCTCCATTTCAGCTGGACCCAAAGCCCTTGGCATGGCCAAAAGCACCAGCTTCTGGCAGCACCTTATCAGGGTGCTACCATCCCTTCTGGATGTAAGAGAAGGCAGAGCACAGAGCATAGAGTTTCAAGGTTCGCAGCTGAACACCGCTGTCTTCCGGAGCTAGACCTTGATGGCTCCACTCCCTCCCTCACCTGGTACCAGAAGAAGAAAGTGGAAACAGTTCCCCAGGCTTCTGCTGACTAGCATTGTGCACGTGGTTTGCATTGCCCTCCAGCTGGTATGGGCTGGGAGCACCACGTTCTGTTTTTGTCTCACCTGGCCTTGAATCTCACCTCCGTGCAATCTGGTTTACAACTGCTGCCTGAAAGAGCCTCATAAAATACACCGTGATTATGCCATCGGGCTGATTAGACCGCTCTTGTTTGGTTCCCATTGCTTTCAGGATCAAGTTTCTTAGCATAACCAGCAAGTCTGTTCACGATCTGGGCTGCACAGGTCTTTCTGCCTCTCAGTTCCTGGAGCACCCAACTGCCAGGAACTCCTCTTTTGGATTCTTCTCCCAACCTGCCTTTCCTGGTTGTCACCTTCAGCAAATTTCCCCCAACCCTTCAGGTTCATTTTGATATCCGTCCTTGAGATTCAGAGCACCTGGGACTCCTGTGACACAGCAGTTCTGTGTCTATCAAGGACCCCTGGAGGGTCAGGTGCTCTGTGCCTGTGGTACATGTTGTCTCTGGTATCAATTAATAATTAATACTAAAAATTGAAAAAAAAATCATCCTGCCTGTGTCACCCCATTTTCTTCTCTCCTCCCCACCATCAATCCCAAACCTCATTATTTTCTCGCACTAATCCTTGTGTTTTTGATTAGAAAGAGCCTCAGGACCCCCAGGCTGTTCATTCACTCATTCATGCCTCACACCTGCCTCCAGGCCTAGGGGCAGTCAGTTTGACAGGCTTGGGTCTTCATGGAACCTACATTCTAGCTGAGTGAGAAAGGCAGCAAACAACTTGGGCACCTCAACAATCCGCTATTAAGTACAACCTGTGTCATGTGATGTATGCTATAAAGAAAACAAGAGGGCAAGGCAGATAGGAATGCTGGGGTCGGTGATGAGTTATTTTATGTAGGGCAGCGTGGGAAAGCCTCTTAGGTAAGATGTATTGGAGTTTGTTATGTTTTTGTTTTGCAGTGCTGGGGATGGAACCCAAGACCTCACACGTGCTAGGCAAGTGCTGTACCACTGAGCCACACTCCTAGTCTCAATATGGCATTAGAACATAGATCTAAAGTGAAAAGTCACACCGATATTTGGGGAGGAGCATTCTGAAGAAAACAACACATGCAAAGGTCCTGTGTAGATCAGAGTAAAAATAATTGTGACAAAGCCCAAAGCTTCACAAGAAAACATGTGCAGTGAATGTTTGCTTCTTGTGCAAGGTCCAGCTCAGTGTTATGTTGTCTAGACCCTAATGCCTTCTATCATGTGACGTCCCCATTTCCAAGGGACTTGAAGTTCTTTCCATTAAGTGGGCAAATTGGAAGTAGAGAAAGCACAGAAGGTTCTTAAGACCCTCCCTACCCTAGCACCCCATGAACATGACGTCCTGTTTGGTTCATTTGGTGAGATCTAGGCATGTGGCCACCCCTGAATGCCCAGGAGATTGGGGGTGGCTGCCTCCAGCAATAAGACCACACTGTGATGGGCACTTCTGATGGCCCACTTAAGAAGGCCAGCGTGACTAGAGAAGAGGGACCCAGGAGGGATCCAACCAGTCAGAGAGGCAACACAGTGTGAATGGCAGATGTGACATGGGAAACCCTTGGAGGACTTTGGCAAGGGAGCAATGTGGAAAGGCCTATGTTTCAATGGGGCTCTGCAGCTGTGGTGAGAGCATCCTGCAGGAGGCCAGGGTGGACTGAGGCAAGCAGGAAGCAGGAAGGGGTTGTGATGCCCGGGGGGCTGAGGGTGGCCAGCTTGAGCGCCCCCCCATCACACAGTCACACCACAGGGCAGAGATCCCTAATCTGCCCCCTCCTGCCTGCTAATCTGGGGGCTGGCATGCTTTGTCTACAAAGGGTCAGATGGTGAGTGCTTTAGACTTCATTGGCTACATGGTGTCTGCCACAAGGACTCTGTTCTTGAAGTGTAAAAGCAATCATAAACAAAATGTAAATGGATAAGCATGGTTGTGTTCCAATAAAACTTTATTCACAAAACCAGACGATCCACTGTAGATGAACGTTGCTGGTCCCTGTTAAACCAGTCCCAAGGGCTGGTCTTCTCTCAGAACACACTTCTAGTTAGGTGGAGGTGGTTGAAGAAGATGACTGAGAACTCTGGATGTTGTCACTGCTCAAAGTTGGCATGATAGCTATTCCCAATGAACCAAATTTCTTATAGTAACACTTGTGGCATAAGAATGAATCACAGCTTCCCACTGTCTGTGAGCAAGTTCTCTCTTGACAAAGGAAATGGCTCTTGGCAAGATCTTTTTATTATACTCCAGGCTCATCGGCAATTCTTCTATAACTAAATACCTTTATTATGTGTAATTAAGGCAGCAACTGAGAAAAGATGCAAATGTGTTTTTAAAATCTGACTTTGCAGCAGCTGGGAGCTTTGCGACCTTTTAAAAGAGCAGGTTTAAACTGAAACACATTTGGCATGTGCCGAAATGGGAAAAGGAGACAATAAAAGCTAAAGAAAGGAATTGAAAAATAAGGGGGCTCTGGCTTCCCATGGAGGAATTCAGCTGGCCTAGTGCTCACCCTGTGAGCTGAGCTGGCTGTAAACACCAGAGAGCATCCTGGCCCCATGTCTGGGTGTGCTGTCCTCCCCAGTGGTTCCTGCCCTGAAGTTAAAAGTATCTGTTTTAGTCAGCTTTTTTGCTGCTGTGACCAAAAGACCTGAGAAGAACAAGTTTAGAGGAGGAAAACTTTAGAGGAGAAAAACAACTTTAGAGGAGCCACATAAGTGGGGGCTCGTGATTTCAGAGGTCCTAGTCCACAGACAGCTTCCTCCATTCCTTGTGTCTCCAGGTGAGGCAGAACATCATGGTGGAAGACTGTGGTGTAGGGAAGCAGCTCACATGATGATCAGAAAGCAGAGAGAGACTCCACCCACCAGATACAAATATATACCCCAAAGGCATGCCCCCAATGACCCATCTCCTCCAGCCCACCTTACATGCATTCACTTACCACTCATTGATTCCTATTAAGGGATTAATGCACTGATTGTGTAGTCTGTCATAACCCAATCATTTCTCCTGTTTTCTTGCATTGTCTCACACATGAGTTTTTGGGGAACATCTCACATCCAAACCATAACAGTCTCAGCATCAGAGTTACCACAAGCTGCTGCTTTCAAATTTCATCGATACTTTCTTTTTCAGAATTCCTTCCACCTCTGTGCATGCTGGGGCTGATGGTATCACAAGACACGGTGCCTGGAAACAGGAAAAGAGGTTGGAGAAAGAAGAGACCCTCTCCACCTTGTCATATCGTGGCACCAACGAACTTTCTGCAGGGTTGCAAACATTCTCCATCTTAGCCGTCAATATGACCTGCCATGCGGCTACTGAGATGTGGCCTTAGTGTGGCTGAGGAGCTGAATTTTTAACTAATTTAACCCTTAATTTGGGTCTAAAGGTTCATAGCTCCTTGTGGCCAGTGACACCGTGTAGGACGGTTGCAGGCTGCAGGAGGCTGGTGAAAACCCCGCCTCAGGAGTAGGAAGACATGGGTCCGCACCCTGGCTTCCCACCTACTAGTTGCGACCAAACCCGTTACTCATTGCCGGTAATCCTTGATCCCTTGTTTTTGGGATGGACCCCATTGTGCCTGCGTCATAGAGCGGTTGTGAGAATGGGGTGAGAGAGCAAAGACCAAGCACTTCACACAGGGTCTGCGGAGGCCAGCACTCAAAATACATCCTCAGCTTTGTTTTCCTCTGGGAGGTACGTTCGAGGGCCTGTCTCACTCCCTGGCTGGCAGAAAGTGTCTCCTAAGTCTCCCCTGCTGATGTTTCCCAGGGGCTTCTTAAGAGATACCATTGACTTGAGGGGAAGGAGAGAGCAGGAGCAGAAAGAGGGGCAAGGGCTTCAAATCAAACCTTTATCCCTGAGACGAAGACTGCTCACTGCCCACTCAACATTTGGTGACACTGTGCCCTGTAAAAAGACCAAATTTTCCAGGCTGTCATAGTTAGGGATGATCAGTAAGATGTATGAAAACATTGCTAAATCCGAAGGTGGGTTTCAGAACTTTGGGGAATACTTAAGAAGGACCAGACAATTGGTATGTGCGCTTTTGCCTTTAGTCCTTTCACTTTTCTGCTTCCTATCTGGAATGAAGACATGATGGCTGGAGATCTGGCCGTTTTGAGAGGTGTCCTTGAGGATGGGAGCCCTTGTACTACTAAGGATGACAAAGCAAAAAAAAAGAACCCTGGACTTGTGAATACCATGAAACTTCCAGACCAGCCGGGGACTGCCCACCTCATTTATTTTATGTAAAAGCAACCTCCATATCATGGGTAAGGCATTCATCATGTCAGTTTTCTCTTCATGTAGCAGTTGTGATCTAATTATTCCTGAGCAGTGATTTACTATGGCATATAATTGAATGAGTTTGGGAAAACCAGTCCTTGCTTCTCCACTCTGCCTGCAGGGGGCGCTGAAGCCTAGAAGACAATAGAGATCATTTGATTATCTATTGTGGTCGAACTTTTTAAAATCAAGCCAATGCATTATTATTTTCTTCCCTTCAATGGATCCCATGTTTAAAAACAAGTTTTTCCACCATCAATTAAATTCTACTGGTTTTCTTGTCATGAGAAACATTTAACAACCATGGTAGACATTTTTTACCTGTCCAGTAGGACAGTATCTGTACCTTTGGGGAATTTTCCTAATAATCTGGAGTCTCTGAGATTAACACTGCCCCTATCCTACAGCTGTTGCACATCAGCACATAGAACTTGAGATTTGCCAACTGGAAGGTTTTGCTTTTGGAGTCACAAAGAAGCAGCCATGGTTTGGAATGCATCCCACTGGGGAGCAGCATGCTACAGCTGGAGTGGTGGTCCCAGGTGGGTCAGCTTTGGGTCCAGTGGCACCCAACCAGACTGTTCCTGTGCTGTGACTGTGGCAGAGCTGCTGCCCCTGAGCAGTCCCTGGTCACTGCTCACTTCCACAGCCAGGTCCTCCTGCCTTTCTGTTTGAGAACTAGATGATATCTTTTTCATGCACATATTTTCTGCTTAAGTCAATCAGACTTGGTTCCTATTGTTTGCAGCTGAGAATCCTGACTGATGCACATGCTCAGCAATGTGACTTTTTTTTATTGATTCTTTTTAGTCTGAGCAATGTGATTTTACCCATAATACCGCATAGAGTTGACATCATTCCAACAAGATCAGGAGACCACATTTGCTGTAGTCCATGTATCCTTAATTGGCAAACAAGCTTTCTTTTGAACTTAAAAAAAAAAAAATCAGTAATAGCTTCCTTCTCTGCTCCAGTTCTCTTGCCGTGGATCCCTGAGGATAAGAAATGCCAGTCTGGAAACCACTGATACCATTGTACTTCCTCACTTTACAGATGAGGAAATGGAATCCCAGAGAACTGATATATTTTGAAGCCTGTGGCAGGCCATAGAGCTTCCCAGGGAGGGTCACTAGCCTTTCATTCTTGCACTGCTCTTGGTATGTGGATGTGGTGTCTCAAAGAACTCAAAATCAGAGAAATGGATTCCAGTGGATGCAAAATCCTACTCTTCAGGAGGAGTGCTTTGGGGCAGCCCCAGGTGCCAAATAATGTGGAAAGAGCAGATGAGGATAATCAGACAAAGGCACTTAAATGATAATGAGAATAGAAGGAATGTGACTTATGAGCCAAAGACTCAAACATGGCGGTAAGAGCAGGGGCTTGGCAAGACTGACATTAGCACTGTAGGTATTAACCTCCAATATGGACCAGATGAGAAGTTCTGTCCAGATAGTGACAGTGTTATGGGTTGGCAAGAGTTCACCAACAGCTCATTTGTTGAAAGCATGGTCCCCAATGCAGCAAGATTCAGAGGGGCTTTCAGGAGATAATTGATCATGAGTGCTGTGGATTAATTCATTTAATGGATTAATAATTTGAATGGACTACTGGGTGGTAACTATAGGCAGGTGGGGCATGCCTTGGGGACTATATCTGTCCCTGGCTCCTTCCTCTTTCTCCACTTCCCAGTTTCCATGAGCTGAGCAGCCATGCTCTGCCACACCCTTCTGCTATGATGGTCTACCTCACCTCAGGCCCAGAGCAATAAAGTCAGCTGACAATGGACTGAGACCTCTGAAACTGAGAGCCAAAATAGACCTTTCCTCCTCCCAGTTGTTCTTGTCAGATATTTTGATCACAGTGACAAAAAGCTGACTAGCACAGAGGGATTCTAGAAGGGAACCCAAGAAGAGTCAGAGAGTGACATCAATAGATGTTTGTGTCCTGCTTTAGGAATGCATGATGCAGGGACATCTGAACTTGCAAAATAGGTTGAGGAGAGTATTCACTCTAAAAACATTTCCTCACTCTAAAGATAGGATAGATCTATCTTCTGGGTTGCAGGAATTGGTTAGTTTACTTTTTTTTTTTTTTTTTTTTTTTTACAACAGCACATTGGGGAGGTATTATTCCCATTTTACAGGCTAGAAATGAAGGTTCATACGATCAAGTCACCAGTTGAGGTCACACAGCTTGCAGGATTTGGGTATCATTCTCCCTGGCTCTGAAGGCCGTGTGTCTCACATTTAACAAGCTGCCTCTCACAGGGTGACTTTAAATAATGAACACTTGAAATGCATTTGGAAGGCACTTCTAATTGAAGAGACTTAATTTACAAAGGTGAGATTTACACACAATTTTGAGAACGCATCCATCGCAGGAAGCATTATGCAACAATATAAGGATAAATGGCATGGATCCCTTGTTAAAAAAAAAAAGAAAGAGGAAATAATAGAGGAAGTGTGGTTAATTAATGCAGCAGGATCTGAAACGCTACAGGAGCAGAAGAACACGCACTCAGGAATATGATACAATAAGCGGCTTCATTACGAAGACAATTTATGTGATGGGAGAGATGATAGCAAAAGAGAGGGGGGAATGTAAAGACAAATTGGTCTACTGGAAAACACTGATTTGAAAATATTTCATAATGATTGATTTGTAAGCAGTCTCTCTGCAATCCACATCCACGGAACCCTTTCTTTAAGAGATCTTAAAAAATAGGTCAGCGTCTCTGAGTTGGACAGGTTTAGGTGTGATTTTTTTCTCAGCGGGAAAAGAGACCAGCTGGGTGTTTTCAAAGGCTCCCTTTCGTTTATGATGCTAAGGTTCCCCTTATGGGAGTTTTCTATGACTGTCATTTTTTAAAGCTGGTTAACTCAGTGGCTTTATTATTTCCCCCCCCGTCTCAGTTCCCCACAGGGCTTTAACTAAATCAGACCACATTTGGAGTTTTGTGTAGCTTTCTGGGCACCACATTTTAAAAGGGACATTGACCTGCTCTGCCTCCAGAGAATGGATTCAAGACAAATGGGTGGAAGTTGCTCAGAGATAAATTTTGACTCAATACAAGAAAACCCTTTCTCCTGCTATAAGAGCCCTCTGACAATGGAACAAGGCTGCTTTTTGAGACAGTTTGCTCCGAGGGATTGGAAATGCTGAAGCAAAGTGTGTTTGAACAGCTGTCAAAGTTGCTCTGGAAGAGATTTTTTTTTTTTTAAGTTTCCTTCCAATTCTGACACCATATGATTGATTGATCACATAACTCTTCAGTATGTTTTACCAAGTCGAGAACTCCTTTTAGTTCTTTTATCTTGATTATTAACCTCTCTTCTTCCTACAAAAAAAAAGGTTGACAGAAAACATGTAGAACAACAATGACAGTTAAAACGCCCAGGTCATATTGTCTGATTTGCTGTGTTCCCTTCACTGGGGAAGCTGGATACCACGTGGTTGGATAGTTACCAAAGTAAGGGTCTGGTGGTGCACACCTGTAATCCCAGTAACTCAGGAGGCTGAGGCAGGAGGATCTCATGTTTAAGGATAGCCTAGACAACTTAGCTAGCAAGACCCCATCACAAATAAAAAATGAAAAAGTTGGGTATATGGCTCAGTAGTAGAGTGCCCCTGGGTTCAATTTCCAGTACTGAAAAAAAAGTGGGGGGTTCCTAAGTCAATGGGGGTGATGGTGACAGGTGGACTACAGCTGGATAAGGCCCACCCTAGGTTCTCTGCTGGGCTCTCCATCTTAGTCAATAGCCTCCATCCAGATATGTGACCTCAAACCTGAGTGTCCCTTTGGATACCTTCCTCTCAGTGTTCTGACCCCACATCAGCCCATCCCTGTGTCCTACCTACCTCTTATCCATCTTTGCTACCTCTACCCTAATTGAAGCCCCCGACTCAGCTGTCACTTGGACTGACATCTACTCCAACTTATTTACACACTGAAACCAGAGTGATTTTTTTTTTTAAGTACAAGACCCATCCTATCATGGACTACTTAGAAATCTCAGTGGCTTCCCATTGCTATTGGCCTTGGCAACCCTTGTACTCTCTCTGTGCTGTTTTCCTTTGCCACCCTGCCCTACTCCTCGCTCTCTTGATTTCGGTCATATATATCTTTTCTCCACACTTTTCCCTGGCCCTGGAGCTCTTGCCCTTGATCCCCTGCCCTGGGGAGTGCTCTTCCTACCCCTCTTGGCCTGGTGAAGGTCATCCCAGGCCAGTGGGACTTCCTAAGGAGGCCTCTGCTGATGCCCCTGCCCAGGGTTCATGGCATGACCCCCACACTTTTCTACCTCTCCTTCCCAGCACTACTGCTCTTATTCAGTTATTTATATATATATATATATTTTTTTTTTTTTTTTGGCAGCTCTGAAGGTTGAACACAAGAGTACTCTACCACTGAGCTACCTCCCCAGCCCTTCGTATTTTAATTTTGAGACAATGTCTTGCTAAATTGCTGAAGGCGGCCTCAAACTTGAAATCCTCCTGCCTCAGTCTGCAGAGTCACTGGGCTTACAGGTGCGTGTGCCTGTGCCCAGCAGTCAGTTTTACCTCTGTTTCTGTGATGATTTGATACTTCTGCTCCCCTGTAGAAACTGGGAGCAGCAGTCATGTCTGGTCTGCTCAGCATGGCACCCTCTGAAGGGCGGATGGGAGCAGTGCACATAGGTGACAAACATTGGTATGATGTTCTCCAGTCCTGAGTTCCCTCCCTGGCCACCCCAAACCCCATTACCACCTGCCAGTGGCTACCTGTTGCTGTGGGTAAGTCTTGTCCTCTTATTCTTTCTTCCTTTTGTAATACAATGAAGGGACGTAAGAGTGTCCCTGATGCTTGAGTTGAATCTTCTCCTGAAACTCTCTCTCTAGCAAGAAATGTCTGAATTACAAGATAATATAAGGCAGATGAATGAATATTAGGATTGATTTAGAAAGGAAAGGGAACAGCTCACTTACTGGATGCCACATTCTATTGCTGCCTCTTGGCCTTTGCATATGGGCTTCCCGCTGTCTGAAAAATGCTCCTTCGTCACCCGTGAAAGTTCTACTCATTCATCACAAGCAGGCATGAAAGACCTTTAAAAGTTGTCACTGGCCTACAAGGGTGGAGTTGCTCCCTCCCCTGA
Source organism: Sciurus vulgaris (assembly GCF_902686455.1). NCBI lineage: Eukaryota > Metazoa > Chordata > Mammalia > Rodentia > Sciuridae > Sciurus > Sciurus vulgaris. Next base: position 105,330,048 of record NC_136461.1, read on the forward strand.
GCCATCGAGGTACCCTGTTTATGCACACAACTGTCTTGCAAAGTTACATGTGGCTGTTTCCTTGATGGGCATGAGCTCCTTCAAAGCAGTGTCCATGCCTGACACCTTTGTATCCCTGTGGAGAGTGGATGAGCCCCTGGGTCACTGGCTGATCCTGCGGGGTCAGCAAAAGCCAATCTTGGGAAATATTCCTTGCTAAAGGTGAGGATGTTATCAACCTTGACTCCCACTCTGATGGCCCTGATGCTAACAGTTATCAGAGGCCCCAGGACGATGGGTTTCCTGGGTGCAGCAGAATGTTCCTAGCACTGCAACAATAGAAGAGCTGCAAAAAATATTAGCTCTGTTAACTTTCTAGTGGACAAGTAAGCCTCTGACAACTCACAAACCTTGAACAATTTACAACACCCCTACCATTTAACTTCCTGTTTACAAGACCCTATATAATAAACTTGCAAAGCTAGTTCTGAGTCACTCTTCCTCTATCACAGTGCAGTGTCTCACCTGGCTCCAGCTTTACTTAAATATGTCTCTGTGTTTTCTTTGTCTGTATGTTTTTCTCCATCTCCAGTCGCCCCTACTTGAGATCTTTTGTTGATACTGTGCAGGTTGCAGCATATCCCCAGTGTCTGTCCTAGAACCTGGCTGCATTAGGACTTTGGGTTGCAAGTTAAAGAAATCGGTTTGGTCTTTTCTCTAGAGCATAAAAGGGTAAGCCGCTCTGGTGCACTCAGCTTGCTTCCACCACTCTGAACTTCCTTCCATTCCTCAAAGACATGACAACCTTGTGGGAAAACCCCAATGGAGAGGCACTGAACGTGGGATAGTAAGCACTGGGCATTGAGGAGGAAGAGGAGAAGGAGAGAAGAATGGGGAGCAAGGGACAGTGCTGACGCCCAATTGTACCTTCCTCGCTCTTGAACTTGGGCCCATCATGATGGTTCCAACCTCATCAACACTAGGGAGGACTTGGCTTGGGTCTCTCTCCTTCCCATCCTTCCCTCCTCACTCTACTCTCTTTCCCCAACTCTGTCATTTCCTTAAACTCAGGAAACAGCACAACATGAGCACCAGCCCATGTCGTTTTGGGGTTAGAGCTATTACAAGACCCCATGGTGCATCTGTGTCCCAGGAGAGTGTCTGCAAAGTGTGACAACAGCGGCAGGCAGACACCTCCTCCCTGCCAGTGTCTTAACTTTTTTCTCAATTCGTCCTTACTTTTTAATTGCTTGATTTCTTTTCTTTGTTTTCGTAGTTAAAGGCTAACAAAGAATGAATTGGGTATTTGAGCTGTCTGTGGTCATCATTAATTTCATGGTCCTCTGCATTTATTAAGTCTTATTTCCTCTCCATAATCTCCTTTCCCCATGATATTTGTAAAAGCACATCTTATTCTCCTTAATTGCTTTGGCTGGTGTGATCTAATTCTGATTTTTCACCACCCTTATCTTTTCCCAGGAAGCTTTAACTGATGCAGTGTATTCTTGTTTAATTCTCTCCTTTTTTTTTTTTTCCTGCAGACAAGAGTGAATTTCTTTCTCTATAGATCTCTCACCAGTCTTTAGGGAAGTTGCATTGATTGTATTTTGCTTTTCTTTTGGAAGAAGTCCTGGGCTGGGTTTAATTATGTGTGGGTCCCTCCCTCTCCACACACTCCTTCCCTGAAAAACACCCAGGTTCTCCGGTCTTTACTCTGCAGTCAAACAAAGTGCTCTGAGTCCCTCAGCAGCAGGTGACTCTTCTCCTGGCTGTTTTACTGCTTGAACAGAAGGCTGTGCCTGGGGCAAGAAGGAAGAAGGGAAGCTGTGCAGTCAGATGGGCTTCCTATTAGCAGCTCTGGTACACTGACGATGGCGAAGTTAACAAAAAAACGCTGGGTAAATAGCGCACTCTGTGGCCACGATAATTAAGTGCTCATTGTCGAGAATGAAACTCCACCTTTGGTTTGTTGGGAGCCAGATCCAAACATCCAGCTGACCTTGGTCCATTTCTCCTTCTGTGATCTGCAGGCACCACAATTACAGCTTCTTCTGTGTATTTTTCTTGTTCTTCTTATTTAACACTCAACACCTACTTTGTTCTGCCTAGACTTTGGCTAGTCGTCCTTGTGTCTCTTTTACATCTCACTCCTTTGCAACCTGAACATACTTTGGATTCCATGGTTCCCTTTGCAATTAACGTCATTGCCTAAGTTTTTCCAGAAACATCTCCAGCCTTCCTTCCTCCTCAGCCTCCTCACAAAATAGTTCACCAGTTCTCATCCTTTCATTCACGTTGGTTCCTTATTAAATTTTCCCTGGCCACAGTGGACATCATGGTGGCAACACGTATCTGGCCCCCTTCTCTCAATAACCACCCTTGGTTTTCTTTCTATTATCCACATTTCCCCAAGTACTTAAGGGGCCCTGACTCTGCCTATAACTCCAGGAGTGGAGGATGGGTCCTAAGCCCCACTCAGTGAGTGTAATCCATCCCCTGGCTATTCTCCTTGTTTCAGGGCATGTGACACAGTTTGAGCCAATAAGACTGGAAAGGATATTTATCAAAGGCGTGTGGAACACAAAGCTTCCTTGGTCTTCTGAGAGAGCTTTCCGAAGTGAGTTAGGAGATGCCAGTGGCCATTTTTACCACCACATGGGGAGAGCTTAACTGAAAATGAAGTCAGTGCAGAACCAAGCCAAGAAAGACCAAGAGCCTTGATTTTCCACGTTGATTAGTGGCACTAGAACCACTCCTAGACCTTTTTTGTGTTCTCACGCCCTACATCTAATCCATCAGCAAAGGCCACCATCACGGTCTTTGGGGCACATCCAGAGCCCACCCCTTTCCATTGCCTGCTGTGACCATCCTTGTCCTCTTACCCAGACCTTTGCAGCAACCTTCATACTGGTCTCCTTGCTTCTACTCCTGTTCCACGGAGCTGCCCAAGGAATCCTTTTAAAACCTTAAGTCAGATCATACTGCTGCTCTCCTCAGAACCCACTAAACACTTTGCATCAACTTCAATGTCCTTATCTTGACCCTCTGACCCTGCATGACCTGTCTGCTCCTCTCTGACCTCATCTTTTCCCCCTCTACCCTAGCTCAGCCCACTCTGTTCTCACTGGCCTTTTAACTTCTATCCCAGGGCCTTTTCACTTACTATCCTGTCTCTTTGCAACACTCTTCTGCCAGAGAGCTGTGCAGTTTGCTCCCTCTTTCCTGCTCAACTCTCACCTTTCCAGCTAGGCCATCCCAGCCCACTCTGTTCCTTGTCACTCTGTGTACCCTTGCTCTGTTTTATGTTTCTTCATAGTGCTTCACCACTGCCTGACAGGCTGCAAATTTATGTGACTGTTATTATTTATGTATTCCCCTTAGAATATGTATCCTATGAGAAACTTGAGCTGTTTTGTTTGCTGCTAAAAATCTAAGCTCCTAGAATAGCAAGCAACCTGCACATAGCAAGTACTCAATAGAGTGTTGTCAAACTTATTGAATGAATGAATGAATGAATGAATGACCTAATCAATATCCTAATTTGAGCGACCTGTTTTTAATCAGGTTTCTGCCACTTGTAGACAGAGTGTTCTAATGCAGCATTCAATTAATATTTGCTTAAAAAGTGGACAAATGAAGAGCCAAGCTTTGATTGAGTTGTAAATTACATTTTGATAGAAAACCAGTATCTGTCATGGGTCTGCCCTGTTGAATCCTAAGACACTGCCACATACAGTGCCCCCGCCCCTCTTAGATCCTCACCTTGTTTTTCAAGATAAACAGGGCAAATATGGCCCTCTCCACATACGACAGGGAGGTTGAATGTGGTCTGGTAGAGCTGAACAATAGCACAGGGACCGGAGCTGCACGTCCTTGTCCCTAGCCCACAGTTTTGCATTTCTGTCCACAGTTCTGCAGCTTTACCCGCAGCCTTGGGGGAAAGCTATGAAATCTGGCTCCATGTGGTCTCTATTTATCTAACATTTCCAATTCCCTCTTCTCTAAAAGCCAATAAAATTCTGAATTTTTCCCACATGAGATTATGGGTTCTTTGGGAAGAAGAAATGCAAGCATATGGCCCTCAGGAAATCGAATCTGCTTTATGAGATAAAAATTTCCCCTCTATAAATCAGCCCATGGCATAACAGTCTTTGCAGCTGCCTTTTACATTTTGGGGCCACAGACGACACACACACACACATATGTGCTCCTGCCTTGCAAAAAACCCTTCTACTACCCCTCTCCTCCAGAGAGGTCTTTTCCTTCTCCATCTGTTCCCCACGGATGACATTAGCTCCCTTTTTAATTCCTTCCCCCTCGCTGCACACTCTGATGTTACTCGTCAACCCCCAGTGGACCTGCGCAGACTTATTTGGTTTCACATGTAATAGATAAAGCAGCAGGGGCTTCTAATCGGAAAATGTTCTCCAAGCTGCAAAAGGCCACAGAAAACCACAAAGCTGCCAATTGGGTTCAGGGTTTATTAACACGCACTTGGTACAAGTTTGGCATGCGACATTGCTCCATCCCTCATGGGAGGAAAGGGGTTAGTTACATGCTAACAGATGCATGTGACTGGAGGACTGGGAGGCAGCTCCTCTCCAGGAGGAGGGCTCCTTTTGGGTGAAGTCCAAAGACATACAGGTAGTAGGCTCCTGCATGAGGCCACAGGTTTAAAAGTCGCAGGGTCCTTTTTCTAATTATAAAGCTCAGGTCTACAGTAACTTTGTTCACACTTGACCTAAGGCATATTGCTTATGGGCTTTTTGTCTGTTTTCTAAAACCAAAGATTTGTTGATATTACATTGGAACAAATGACAAGTTTTAGTATCTATGATTCTGGTCTTTCTGGCCACTCCATAGAGTGTATCTTTAGAATAGAAGAAAATAATATTTCATTTTCCTGTAATTGTAAGATTATCATACCAATCCAGGCATAGTCAGTAAATATGTTCTTCAACCCCACAGACTTTATTCCCTTCACCAACTGTTTATAATACACCTGATCCCTCACAGGAGAAAAACACTAGCCACATCAGTAATTGGTAGCATTTTCAAAATATGTTTTGTTATCTTGAATCAGAAGCTTAACTATTCTATTAGTCCTGTAATTCCACATGGTTTCATTCCTTTTTTTTTTTTTTTTTTTTTTGCAAAAGATATGATCTTTCAACATTTATGTAGGAGAATATTTCCCATGTGTTTTGTTGTTGTTGTTTTAGAATTACCAAAAGACTTTGCAGTGTTTGCTTTTTTTCACAATAAAAGAAAAGAAAGTTATTAGCCCATGAGTCAGACCAGCGTCAGAGAAAGACTGCACAGCTCAGTTCCTGGTACACGAAGAGGTGCAATACCGTCCCCCGGCTCTCAGTTCTTAGAGGATTTGAGAGGGATAAAAGTAACACAACTACCTCTGTTATTGAATAGCCTAGAAACAGAGAAAACTGATGTAAACAATATAATCTCAAAAGAATAAAGAATGCCAAATCCATTCATCCCAGGATGGGTGAAAAGAAGGGATTCCATAGATGTGGGGAAGATACATCACTCCTGCCAGAGCAAATGGCTTGTGGACAGTCACTCCAGACTAAAGACGCAACCACTGGGAGAGGTCAACTTTGACAGCACTGTTACCAGGATCCACACCACAGAACCCAGGCCAGAGGCCTTGGCATTCTCAGGAGGACTGCCACTGTGTCTAACGGTCTTTGGGTGCTCCCACCATCTGGGGGAAAAGCTACAGGAGCAACAACAGCTGTCAAGACCCAGCTAGAGCTACTTGAGATGCAGCCTGGACTTGCTTTCTGGTGAAGGGCTTGACACATGGGCAGATACCTTCTTTTGAAAAGCAGAGGAGGGCATCTACAGGAACTTTCTTTTTTCCTTTACAGGAACTCTTTCTACTCATCATCCTATTGGTTCACCATGTAGACTGGTTTGCAGAAAAGATGCTGCAAATGATCTCAGCTACTTTCTAATATGATCATGGCACAGACAAGTGAATGAGTGATCACATCGTCCTGCTTCCTCCATGGGACTGCCGCTGTTTGCCTCTTTGGACTGACAGGTGTGATCTTACTTGAGAAAAGTGTGTAAATAAAATGCTAGCTTTTGTTACGCTCTGTCCCAGTAAATGGGGAGAGCCTTCCTCAGCTCTTGGAGAGCTCAAGGACTGGCTTTGCCACATCCTGGTTCCATCTTAGTCTGGCAGTTACTGCTTCTGGTTTATCATCCAGCTGGACTAATGGTTCACCCGTGATGTCGGCAACACCACACACCTGAGGAGGGTGAAGTCCAAGTCTGAACCCTTCTGCAAGGAGAGTGAATCCAATGTCTGCTGAGGCGATCTTTAAGTATTTCAGATGGAATGCTCAAACTAGTCACTAGATCCAGGTCATAGATTTTGTCTAGCACTTCAGGTAAAAAAGTCCTAGGAGCTTAATCTAGTAACCAGAGTTGATCACCACACCTCTTCTTCAGACCCTACATCAATAGGTAGGTAAGCACATGATCTGGGACCAAAAGTCCTTTCTGTTTGTACTGCTTTGCCACATTACCACTTCTTAGAGGCTGCAGTGACTAGATGGACCTTTCCAGACTATCCAGGCTCTGACCTATGGTCCGAGGAATTGTGGAGGTGGGGGGTGGGTGTAGCTGTAAGACCCATGACACTCATGATGGTTTTGAAAAGACTGCCAACTACTTGACACGATACCCCTTCAAGAAGTAGGTCTTGTGTCCTTTCCCTTTAAACCCAAGCTCTGTGACCCAAGCTCTGTGACTCCTCTGACCAATAGACGCAGTGGAAAGGATGCTCTAGGTGAGGTTATAAAAAACAAACAAATAAACAAACAAACAAGAACAGTCAGTTCCACCTGCTTCTCCAAGATCTCTTGCTCTCTGGCAACTCCTTTTCTAGATGCTCTTTCTCAGAATGCATCCTGCACTGCACGGAACCCCCGTCACATGGAGAGGACAAGTGCAGTGCTCTGGTCATCGGTCCCCGCCTGCAGGTTCAGCCAGTAGGCATGCGAGTGGAACCACCAGCCCCAGTCCACCCAGCACCTAGCCATTCGCAGCACCCAGGCCCTGGGTCTCTCTAAGGGCTCCAGACGTGGCAGGGTAGCCACGCTGTGAACTCCACAAACAGAACAGCAGCATGGCTGTTTCATGTTGTAGATTCTTGTGCAAAATAGCAACCAGAGCACCCGTCAAGGTGAGGGTTGAACATTAAAAAAGACTTTATGTGCATTCCGAGAGCTAGGCACACCCGCCCGGTGCACCTCCCCAGGCCTCAGTCAAATCTACTGAGTCCCACGGCAGATGAGCTTCTTTTCCATCCTCCTGTTGGACTAGTGGTTCACCAGTGAGGTGCTTTCTGGACTCCGTGGCAGCCAGCGCTCAGTTGCTCCCACTTTGAACAAAGCCTCCTGTGACTTCCTCTCCGGCCACCTGCCTGTCCCTCTGTACCTCAGACTCTTCTTCTTCCACCCCCCTCATCAGTGCTGCTGGCCTCCTCTCTGGAGGAAACATGCTAGGTATGGTCCCTCCTCAGGCCTTTGCTGTTCTCCTTCCTGGACAGCCCTCCACCTACCATGTGTACCTGTCTCCCTCAGTTCCTTCAGGTCTTTATCAGACCACTTCCTCAGTGAGGCCTCTGTGGGCATCCTCTCTAAAATCACAAATCCCCCACCCCAACTTGCACATTCCTCTTCCAACTTTATTGTTCTTTTGAATGCTCATCACTAAGTACTTACATTTTACTTATTATTTATTATTTATCATCTATACCCCCAACTAGGTTGCAAGTTCAATGGGGGTGGCGGTACTTCCCCAGGGCCTAGAAGAGCACCTGTCACAAGGAAAGTAGGAAGTCAGTGAGTATTTATTGCAAAAAAAAAAAAAAAAAAAAAAAAAAAAAAACAAACCCTGCAACAAAGGTTTGTTTTTGATATTCTGAGAAACAATCAAACAGAATATGTGCCTATCACAAAGAATATTTGGAATATTTGTTAGGGCAATAGAAGGAAGACATGAAGAATGGTGGCTTATCACTGCCTTTAGAAAAGGGCATAAGTTTCCTCCTGGTGTGCTCTCCCCAACACTCTACCTCTCCACCTTCACTACTGGCCTCTCTTCTCTGCCAAATGGGAAACCTCACACATGGAAACCTCCCTCCAGCAAATTCCTCCCTGAGTCCCTTCAGTTACTTGTTATGAACTTAGCAATTTGTTTGTCTCGAAGGACCTACTCAGGCAACCCCCACCCCCAACTGCAGTTCCTTTCCTCTCCCGTTAATCCCACCGTACCCATCTGGGTCACTTCTCTCAGGGGTCAAGGTCCCTGGGTGCCTGTCTCAACTCCCTCATCAATCTGAGACCCCTCAGAGAGCAGGGGCCACACATGCCTATTTCATGATCTTGGCACCCCCAGCCCGTAGACTGCTATAGGTCTAAAAGGGGGTGGGGTACTGTGGGCTAGCTGTAGGGGTGTGGGAGAGAAGGTCAGGAGAACTAACTTCCTGACCAGGTGATAGGAGTGCATCCCAGTCTACAATAGCAGCAGAGAAAACCGACACAGGCTAGTGATACTGGGAAGGACATAGATCTTGGAATCAAGGACCATGGGCTCATCTGGGTGCAGTGGTGTATGCCTGTAATCTCAGGGGTTTGGGAGGCTGAAGCAGGAAGATTGCGAGTTCAAAACCAGCCTCCACGATTTAGCAAGGCTCTGAGAAACTCAGAGAGACCCTGTCTCCAAGTAAAATATAAAAAAGGGCTGGGGATGTGACTCAGTGGTTAAGTGCTCCTGGGTTCAATTCCCAGTATCAAAAAAAAAAAAAAAAAAAAAAAAAAAAAAAAATCATGGGCTCATCTGACTGTCTCTGTGAACAATTTAACTTCTACCAGCCTTGGTTTCTTTCTTTCTCTCTCCCTCCCTTTTTCTTTCTTTTCCTTTTTTTTTTTTTTTTTTTTTTTTTTTTTGGTGGGTGTACTGGGAATTGAACTCAAGGGCACTTGACCACTGAGCCACATCCCCAGCTCTATTTTGTATTTTATTTAGAGATAGGGTCTCATTAGCACCTTGCTTTTGCTGAGGCTGGCTTTGAACTCATGATCCTCCTGCTTTGACCTCCCAGGATGCTGGGATTACAGGCGTGCACCACTGCATCCGGCCAGCCTTGGTTTCTTTATCAGCAAACATGTTTATGGAAAAACGATAGTGTATGCATGGAAGAATATTACTTTTTGCAGGGTATGGTCCCAGCTACTTGGGAAGCTGAAGGCAGGAGGAACACAAATTTAAAGGTAGCTTGGGTAATTTATCCAGATTCTGACTCAAAATAAAATTTAAAAAGGACCAGACATGTAGCTCAGCTTGCCTAGTACATGATAGGACCTGGGTTCAATCCCAAGTACTGCAAAAAAAAGTTTTTTTTTTGTTTTTTTTTTTTGTTTGTTTTTTGAGGTAAGAAAAGTGTAAACCTGAAAACACTATGCAAACGTAAATCTGCAAGTGATCTAACCCCAACAGTGAATTAGCAAGGGTGCAATTCAGGTTGTGGCCAGTGGGTGGCAGCAGCAGGCAGGGACTTTGCCCCAAGGTCCTTTGAAATAAGGCAGCCTTAGAAAGAGAGGCAAAGGGATAAGTGAACTGGGTTTCCAGAGATGAGTGCTCTCTTTTCTGCCCAGGTCACCTGATCCTGAAGAGATTGTCCTCTCTCTTGGTGTGGGATCTGGCCATTGCTGAACCAAACCTCAGACACCTCCCTGAGAGTGAATGTCTCCAGATGGTTTTTAGTCATGCCTGATCCCACCATGCTGTCCTGCAATTTCCAGTATACAGCATGGGTTTTAGGTTTTTCATTGATCTTATTGTCTAACTTTTGCCATAATTTATTATTATTATTATTATTATTATTATTATTATTATTATTATTATTGATACTGGAATTGAACTGAGGGGTGTTTTTCCACTAAGTTACATCTCCAGCCCTCTTTATTTTTTTATTTTGAGACAGGGTCTTGCTAAGTTGCCCAGATTGGCCTCAGACTTGCCATCCTCCTGTCTCAGCCTTCCAAGTCTCTGAGATTACAGGTATGTGCCACCACACCCAGTCAGCCATAAAGTTTGGGGCTAAATTAGGCAGTGGAATTATCCCTCCTCCCCCATCTCACCATTTTAGCCATGAGGAAACTGAGGTCCAGAAAAGCTACTTTTAAGATCACGCAGAATACATAGAAAAAGTCAGAATTCATATTTTAATCGTGTGGTTTCTAGTTCGAATTCCACCACACCATCATTCCATCATTGGCTCTGTTCAGTTGTTCATATGGATAGCATTTTGGGGGCTCCTGTTGTGCATTGCAGACCAACATATACTTCCAGCTGCTAAGCCACCATAGATCCCTCCCCTGGCCTTGACCAGCTGATGACCCCAGTCCCCTTTCCTTCAATCTGGGCCTCAGTCTACTTTCCTTTACTCAGGCTGCAGGCACCCCTCCTTAGCATCCTGTTCCAAAACTAGCAGTTGACAGGTGCTCTGTCTCCCCATGTCTCCTATATCCCCTCTTAGATTAAAAACTGGTTTTATAGCTAAGCAATCTTAGGAAACAACCAGGAAGAGGGTTGCAAAGAATAAAATAAAACAAGAAGAAGAGAAAAGCAATGCACATTTAAGGGTACTTTGAAGGTGTCTAGTTGGAGTTCTTTTCCCTGTGGGGCCCACACATCTAGGCAAGAGCTCTACCATTGCACTATACCCCCAGCCCAAAGTTCCTGACTTCTTGCTGGTCCGAAGTCTCTGACTTCTGTGATGGCCTTCAGGAGCCCCCAAGTGCCTTGAGCTTTCCTGGCTCTAAAGGTGAAGCTCCTCCATTTCATCTCCTCCCTAGTGTTCTAAGTATAGTAGTTCCCCCTTGTCCTTGGACTATCAGTTACCTGAGGTTAAACTGCAGTCAGGAAACAAATAGAAAATTCCAGAAATACACTATTTGTTAAATTTTACACAATTTCTATTGTAATATATTGCCATAATTGTTCTATTTTATGATTATTATTGTTAATCCCTTACTGTGCTTAATTTATAGATTAAGTATGTATAGGGAAAAAAAACATAGTATATATGGGGTTCAGGACTCTCTGTGGTTCCAGGCAGCTGGTGAGAGTCTTGGCACACTGGCTCTGGATAAGGACAGTTGCTGTAGGCCTGCACATCAGGAACAGAGGCCAACAGGGAAGCAGGCTGACATTTTTTGAATATGTCCTAGGAGGCAGGCACCTTGCTTGGTCGTAGACACATATCACAGCACTTGATTCACAATAAACTTGGGAATGAAGCATTTATCTTCCTTGACAAATGTGGAAACTGAGGCTCAAAGACATGAATGGAGGTGCCTGGATCTGCACAACTAGTAGGTAACGGAGCTGGGCTGCTAGGCTCAGAGCTTGTTTCTCTGTAATCACGTGATTGTACAGCTGGTGACAGACATTTTCTCCCTCTCTGGGAGGCATATAGTCCTTGGGGGACTTCCAGTGCGGTGACTCTCATCTCAGGAGCTCCCACTTCACCCAGGTACTGTCGCTGAGGTCGATTCTGTCCTCTGCTGTGTGGGTGGGAAACAGGAGGAAAAGCAAACTCGTCTTTTGCCTGGGAGGACTTCACATTTGGCAGAGGAACAGCTCTCACGGAGGAGGTTTTCAACTGGAAAAGAGCTCATCTCCTGCCGCAGAATTCACACTGGCGGACGATGACAGGAGGCTGCTTTTGTGAAGACACCAGCACGTCCCCAGGCAGCAACCACACCTCTGGAATCTGATGCTGCGGATGCAGCTGCTGATCTTATCCCAGATACAACCAAGCCCAACATCCACAGGACCTGGCTGCAAACAGACACACGAAGTGGCCTCTCTCATAATCCCTGAAGCCATGGGTTACGCCAGTTTTGAGTAAACAATGCTCCACATGGGGCTGCCTATTTCGAGTTTCTCCCCTGAGTTTGTGGGACAGCATTGCAAGGGCACAAGTAGCCAGACTAGTGAGAGGAGGGACATTTTGTAGCTCCGTGGTTGGGACTTACTGATTGCCTGTGTAGGAGCAAGTCAGGTGTGGGAGGTAGAGACGACAGCAGGGAGGTCTCAGGAGGAAGTCAGAGGGTCCCAGGGTTTGGAGCACAGGTTCAAGGGGCTGAGGATTGGGCACTGGGTTGGAGAGGTGGGCAGATGCATCCCCAGGACCTCTCAGGACTCAGGACCCTCAACTGAATTGTAGAGAGGTCCCCTTTTTAATTTCTTTCTCCTCTGAAACCCCACAATTCAAGAAATTCTGTTGGATGTGAATTATAAAATGGAATTTTGACCACAGTGTCCCCGTGACCTATACCTTGCTAGAGAGTTCCCTTGGCACTGGAGGAAGCGGAGTCTGGACTCTCAGCACGTTACTAGTCAAGGTTCTCATCCTAAAGCAAGACCTCTGAGAAGGTTTTTGTCTTCCTCCTCCACTTTTTATTTTCTCCTGTTAGTCCATCTCCCAGGAGGGTTAGTTTGGTAAGGAAAAAAATCAATGGAGATATAGCAGGGGGTAGGTCTTCGACTGCAGAGAGGGCCTGAACAGAGAAGCTGAATCAAGTCATTGACCAGATATTCTCCTGAAACACTCTCACCCAGACTACACCCACCCTGGGTACTTGGAGTTGTTATAAAACCCACTTGGAATTGAAACAAATCACCTGAAATCCAGTGTGTTTGATGTAGAAATAATAGAATAGCAACACTTACCAAAGACAGCACAACAACAGCCATTATCCCACCACAAAGGGACGTCCTTCCAAAACACATACTCAACACACACTTTTTTGAGAAATAAAATGAGAGTGCATGGTTTATTGTGAAGGGTAGCAGAATATGCGACTCCAAAACATGCCTCTTTGGAAAATGGATTATTCTGAACTAGAGGCCACTGAGAAGGAGCAGAGGCAGGAAAAGCTCTAAACATAGGGCACCAAGTTTCTTTTCATGAGGGAAATTTACATTTATAAAGGAAGTATTCATTTGTGAAAGGCGACTCCCTTTCCGGTACCAGGAAGAGGAGGACTCTTAACTCCTATCAACCGATTTCAGTCTAGAAATAAACCTTTTTTTAAAACAACCCTTGTTTAACGTACTTTTCTGGGTCATCCCATGACTTGCTCCCCCCACCCGGGATCCCTCAGCCCCTCTTTCTTTGCTTAGCCTAAGATGGTATATAAGCCTGAGTTCTAACCAACACTCCTCACAGGGTCATGAACTTCTGTTTTTCTCTCATTAATCAGTCTTTTTTTTCCCAGTGTAATCACAGGGCCAGAGAACTTAGGATGGGTAGAGGAAAAAAATGTCTTTTCCTCTCCTACAATTGGGCCCTGTGTTTTCCTATAGCTTGTCCATACCATGATTTACCTACTTACTTTTTTTCTTAGGCATTAACATCGTTTCCAATTTTGGTTTAATATTGCAGTGCATAAGTTTATAGTCAGATCTTAGTTCTGATACTTCAGTTTTTTCCTTATGAAGAAATTATTCTTGTGGACTTGGGTCAGAATAAAAATATTTTCAATGCTTCTGATTCACATGACACATTGTCCACCCAAAACCGTACTCATTTGCATTTCTACTGACCTATTTTTGCCCACCTCAACACCGGGTGTTTTTTAAGTGAAAGATGAAAAAAGTATCTATGTTAAGATGGGAAGCTCTGTATTAATAAAATGTATTTCATAGAATAGTTATTTAATTGTATCTTTTATTTTGTGAATTTCTTCTTTCAGGACCTTGACCCATTTTAATATGAAGGTGTCTAATATGAAGTTATCTTTTCTTTCTACATTTACAAGAAAAAATTAATTTTAAGGATAACAAATCTTTGTCAAGTATCTTGCAAATAATTGTCTCTTTTGGTATTTGGCCTTCAAATTCTTAAATAGATTTTTACATACAAAAGTTTGAAATTTTACAGTCTTACCTATGAATCCCTTTCCTTTTCATGGTTTCTGCCCTTGAAGTCATGCTCCTGACTCAGAATTAATTTAGACATGAGAGGAGCAGAGTTAATGCCTCAAAAAAAGAACAGAGAGCAGCTTTCCATTTGCTCCATGAGAGCACAGGAAAAACTATCAGGAAAGTGAGTGGAAGAGGAGGCAATCCGTCTTAAAAGCAGAGGCAAGCTGGGTATGGTGGTGCATGCCTTTAATGACAAAGGAGGGTGGCAAGTTCGAGACCAGCCTGGGCAACCTAGAGACATCCTGTCTCAAAATAAAAAAGAAAAAGAACTGGGAGTGTAGCTCAGTGATAGAGCACTCCAGGGTTCAATCTCCAGTACCCACCCCTAAATTAAATGAATGAATAAACAAATAAATAAATAAAAATAAAACAGAAGTAAACTAAACAATGACTATCACTAGGACCAGCTTTGAACGGGTAGCTGGTGGGTTAGCCACTTACAAGCAGAGAAGCTACATACTAATTATTTCTCAGGGTCCACATAGGGGGAAAATGTATGCCTTAAGCTTACTTTATTTAAAAAAAAATTATGGAAAAAAATTGGTGTCCTTTACCAAAATTTCAAACTTCGCTGAAGTTGATACACTAAATAAGGAACTTTTCATTTAGACCCCTTTGCAATCTGGGTCCTTAAAGCCAAGTCCTGTAAAAAGTTCAGCATAAATCCTTCCAGACCTCTTCCAAGCGTGCATTCATAATAATGTAGTATACCATGGTACAGTGCACTACAGTAATATAGTGTAATCTATAAAAAGGGGTCACGCTGTACATGTGGTTTTGTATGCCATAGATGTAGTTTTTCTACTTGCCCTTTCATGTGATTTACCAAAGGTGTTTTTTCATATTCCACTTTTAGAGTTACTTTATTCTGTTTTGACCATCACATGATATTTTGCATTATGAATATACCGTAATTTTAGGTGTTTGCAATTTTTATAATAAAAAAATGCTGCAACAAACTTCCTTAGAATTTTTACACATTTATGCAATCATTTATGTAGGATAGAATTCTCAAATTAAAATTACTAGGCCAATCCCCACCAATGCTATAAATAAATAAATAAACAAACAGAAAGAAAGAAAAGAATACTAGGCTGAAATGCTTATATATATATATTTTAAAGTTTGATGGAAATTGTATCACCCAGAAGGCACTGGCTTACATTCTCTCTGGTATCATGAAAGTGCCTGTTTATCCCACGTTCACATCAATAAAGGAAATTGATGTAGCTTGGACATAGTTCAGTGGCGGAATGCTTGTCTAGCAGGTAGGAGGCCCTGGTTTCAATTCCCAGGACCACCCACATACACAAATAATAATGTAAATTATTGTCCTTAAAATTTCACTAACCTTATGGTAAAGATGGTGTTTTATGGCTAGGATATCTATATTTTTTGGTGACATTAGACTTATGATTGATGTTTCTTCTGTAAGCTGATAATTTATGTCCTTTGCCCACTTTAAAAACTTTTTCTCTCATTGATTATTGAAAATTTATGTACAGGCAAGAGATAATGTACAAAATGAAAAGCTGTGACAAAATATTTGTAATATATGAGAAATGGTCATTTTTACATTTTTATGTAAATGATGTTGATCTTTTTTAATTACTTCAGGATTGTGTAATATGTGCAGTTAAGTCTTCCATACACAAAGATATAAAAATCTTTTTATTTTGTCTTTTAAGCATTAT
Organism: Sciurus vulgaris; assembly: GCF_902686455.1. NCBI lineage: Eukaryota > Metazoa > Chordata > Mammalia > Rodentia > Sciuridae > Sciurus > Sciurus vulgaris. The sequence goes on from NC_136461.1 coordinate 105,345,755, forward strand.
TACAGTTTTATAGCATTTAAAATTTTAATCCAATTGTAATTTTTTAAAAATATTTTTTAAGTCACTGATGGACCTTTATTTTTCTTATTTATTTACATGCAGTGCTGAGAATTAACCCAGTGCCTCACACATGCTGGGCAAGAGCTCTACCACTGAGCCACAGCCCTACCCCACAACTGTAATTTGTCATCACAGATGTTGTGAGTGAGGGGTTTATTACACAACGTGAGGTGAATATGCTATTTAGACTTCCTGTCACATGGCAGTAGCAATCTACTGCTTTGACTTCATTGCATTTCCTGGGCAACTTTCTGACAGATAGTATCTGTTTCTGTACCTAAAGTTGAAAAAAATAAAAGCACTACTTTTAAAACTTTGGCTCACTGTGTCCTAATGAATCTTAAAACTGGAAACATACCTTGGAAATCTGTCCCTGGGCTATCCCTGTCTTCTGTGCCAGATCTCTTGGTGTACCTTTTTCAGAGGACATCACTCTCTCTCCCTGGGTCACAAATTTCCTCTTTTTCTCTCCCGGTTCTCTCATTCTGTTTTTTTTTGTTTTTTCTTGCTTCCTTTCTTTCACCATCTGTAATGTTGACCACCTTAGATATTTTTTGATCTGGTTGATTTTCCTAGTCTATACCTCTTACATGTTTTGCAACAAGGTTTTATTTACCTAACTGTGAATTTCAATAGAGTTGTAAAATGTGTACTAAACATAAGATTTGGAGATTTTAAGCATTTACAGCTGAGACTCAGTTTGTGTTTCTTCCTTTTTATAACATAAACAATTTTAGAACATTAAAAATATCTTTCAGGAAAGAGGAAAAAATCCATTCCTAATCATTTCACATGCATACATTTTCCAATATTTATCACTGTAGGATAAATATTTGTATTTGGCTATTCACTTAAGAACTGTTAACCATGTTTCTATGTGGTTCTGTTAGAGGTAAGATAGTTGAGTGGGTAGAAGAGGGGCTGAATCATTGAATTTGGCTCTTTGCTTACATAAGGGCACTTCTGGGCAAGTAAACCATTTAGTTCTTTTTCTCTTTGAGGGATTAATAAAATACCCTCCCCCATTTTTTTTTAATTTGGTAAGAATTAAAATGGGGTTAAGAATTGGGTGGGGTGTTGCACACATAGTTCTTGACAGGTGTGATGGCTTACACCTGTCATTCCAGCTTCTGGAGACTGAGGTAGGAGGACCGCAAGTTCAAGAACAGCCTCAGCAACTTAGGAAGGCCCTGTCTCAAAACTAAAAAAAAAAAAAAAAAAAGAAAAGAAAAAGAAAAGGGCTGGGGATGTAGTTCAGTGGTAAAGCATTTCTGGATTCAATCCCCAGTAGCAAATAAATAAAGAAATAAAGTGTGATAAGAAAGCACAGGCTCGTAACCACACCTGTTTTGGCAAAGGAATGCATCAGAAAGGTTGGCTTGCTAAGTGTGTATGTGCCTGTTCTATGCTGTTGTCAAAAAAAGCAAAGAGGAGAGGCACGTGGTTCAGCTGTCAGGGGGTGGACTCTACCAGTCTCAACCACAGTTCCTTTTACAAGAGCTCAGAACCGCCACAAGGAAACTAATCCCAAAGATGAGCCTCCTATGTAAACTCTTCATCAACTTTCTTCTGATTTTCAACTTTCCCACCAAAGGTAAGTGGGTGTGTGGGTCTTCACAGTCACTGTGAGAAGTTTCTTTGGAGACCCTGAAATGAGCATCAAAGTTCCGCAGTCCAACTTTCCCTGCAGGGAGCCTGAAGAGCTCAGAGAATGTCTTGCTTTTTATAGGTTCAGTCTCTAAAGACATCAGGATTGTCTGGGGTGCTTTGGATCAAGATATCAACCTGGACATTCCCAGTTTTCAAATGAGTGATGTTATTGATGACATACGATGGGACAAAGAAGGGATCATGGTTGCGCAGTTCAGAAAAGGCAAGAAACCCTCCCGGTATAATGAAACATATGAAATATTAGCAAATGGAACTCTGAAAATTAAGCATCTGAAGGAATATTACAATAATATCTACAACGTAATTATATATAATACGGATGGAAAAAGTGTGCTGGAACAGTCATTCGACTTGAGGATTCTAGGTAAGTCTTCATTCCCTACATTTTTTTCACTTTAACAGGGGTGCTATTTAGCAAGTTGGAAACTAGCCTTTGTAAAACGTCCCCAACCCTGACCTTGACCTCTGGGGTAGCACTACAGGAAATCCAATGCATCCTTCCTGCCCCAGTGGAGACTCCAGTACTGCGCGTGGAGTGGGGGTAGGGGTCTACACACGTAGAAATACACCCTCTGTCTATCTGTCTACAGCTCTCTTTGGGCGGCTGTGGGGATGTGGAGCTGGGTAAAGAACCTGGAAGAAGGTGTCGTTAATCAGAAAGGGGACAGGTGGACAGAGGAAAAAGGTGTCTATCCCAGGTGAGCAAGGTGTGTGCTGGGAAGGACATGCTGCTTGGAGACCAGTGAGGAGCCACCTTCAGGCCAGGGTAGCCTGAAGAATCAATGTGGCAGAAAAGGGCTGGAAATGATGCATTTAAGGATGAACAGCCCTTGTTTCTGATATGCTCAACAGCACAGCAATTGAAGTGGAAGGTGATTTTTTTGCTGATATGTGGAGAAAATACAAATTGTCTGTCTCTGCATGTGCTGAGAGGGTAGGAGTGGCTGGTGATAATGGAGGTGAGACCAGCTGGAAAGCTGCTGGTGTAATCCAAGCAAGGTGCACCAGGGCTGCCGGGTGGTTCTTAATGTTGGTTGCACATGCAAATCAACAAGGATGCTGTTAGAAATTACCAGTGCCTGGGTCCCACCCTAGACCATGTAAGTCAAAACTTTTGGCCTGGAGTCCAGGCATCAGTATGTGGTAATGCTCCCCAGGTGGTTCTAGCGAATAGCTGAAGTTGGTAACCACCAGCCTAAACTAAAGGATGCCTGTGGAATGAGAAGAGATGGGTATGCTGAGAGTCGTGTGTGGGGAAGTAGAGGCAATGGGGTGTGGGTGAGAATCAGAAGGAAGAGGAAGGGGAATTGAAATATCTCTGAAGTTTGGAGTCCAGGGGATACTGGGCAGGGAGTGATAAGAAGTGAGAAGAGGAAGCTGCACCAAATCAGCGATTCAGTGAGCAAATAAACATTTCTGTGCTTCACACAGGAGGCCAGAGGCAGGGCCCCCTCCTCCTGCCTAGGGTCAAACCTGGCAGCAGCCTCCTCCCATAGTCCAGAGGCTGCTAGCTCTCCCACAAACGACCCCTTTCCACGCTTTAGTTCCAGTTTGACTGAAAAGAAGCTTCCAGGAACAGGCCGAGACTAAGAATAGCCTCTGATCGTGAACTCTGGGGACTGTTGTGTCCAGAGTCCCACCAGCATGGCTCAGGTGTCCTGTTTGAACAGGAATCTGCTCAAAGGATCATGCTGGGACAATCACATTTGGGCCACATTTAGTACATGGTGATAATGGCTACCAGGTGTCATAGGCTTGCTGACACAATCTTATTTAAAGCTCCCAAGAATCCTGACAGCTAGTAGTTATTATCCCCTTATTATCTATAAGGAAACAGCCTCCGTCAGAGGAAATTTTGTTCAAGTTCTCATTGCTCGATGAGCAAAGTCTGGATTAAAAACCAGGGGTCCTTTTGGCAAGGATTGGTGACTCCCTCCAACTCCCAATTTGGTCGAGATATCAACATACCATACACGTGGCCCATTTAACATGTAAAATTCAATAACTTTATATATATTCATAGAGCTGAACAGCCATCACCACAATCAACATTTTTGTTACCCTCCCCTGCAAAACCCTGCTCCCTTTTTAGACAGTGACTTTACTGTGATTTTTGCATGTCAACGTTACACAGCGTCATTATTTAATTTGTGGTTCAACACCATGACTTGTCATATAATTTTGGCAAGTGTCCTGTCTGGTCTGAGTCTGATTTTCCCTAATACAGTTTCCCTAATACAGTATGGGATTAGAAGTGTTTCGAATTTGGGATTTTTTTAAGATTTTGGAACATTGGCATGGACATAATGAGATATTTTGGGGTTGTGACCGAAGTCTAAATGTGAAATTCATTTGTTTCATACGCACTTTGTACTTATAGCCCAAAGTAACTTTGTACAGTATTTTAAGTAATTTTGTGAATGAAAAGAAGTTTTGTGATGTGGAATTTTCCACTTATGGCATCATGTCATTGCTTAAAACATTTTGGATTTTGGTTTTGGGGATTAGGGATGCTCCACCTGTAATAACTTCAAGGGATATTCAAAGAGACAGTGTAGAAAAGGTGCCCTGGAGTGCCTGGGACATAGTACCTGTGTGCTCTGTGCTAATGCCTGTCCCCTCTCTTAGTTCCTCGATGCCTTTCACAGCCAGGTACCCACCTCTCCATACTGAGATGGGGCTGCTTCTGCTGGCTGAAGAGGCAGTGGAGGGCCCCATATAAGCAGATATCTATGGAGCAGAAGTTAATCCTAGCAGTCCAGAATTAAGGCGTTCTCAACTATGAGCAGCACTTAGCAACTTGCTTCTATTAACCAGGTCATGCCATTTCTAGAAAACAGTGAGGGTATGTGCAAAGTTTCACCACTCAAGGCTATTTGTGACTGCATTGTTTAAAAACTAGTATGATACTGCATAGATTGAAAGTCTTTGGCAGTTTGAAACTTATTAACTACATTAAGTATGCATCAGAATGTGGAGATGCATATTTATTGATGTTCACGAAAGAAAGAATTTTATAATATAATTTTCAGTAAGGGGGGAGAAAGGCAGACTATAAAACCACATAATCCAGTTTTCATTTTTAAAATATTATCAATATGCATATTTATGTGTAGAAAATATCTAGTAAAGATATACATCAAAATATTAAAAGTCAGGCACTGGGGTGCACTCCTGTAATCCTAGCAACTCAGGAGGCTGAGATAGGAGGATCCTATGACCAAGGCCAGCCTCAGCAACTTAGTGGGGCTTTAGGTAACTTAGTGAGACCCTGTCTCAAAATAAAAAGGGCTAGGTAATCCTAAAGAAAAAAAATACTAATAATAATTGACTATGGGTAGTAGAATTGTTGGTAATTTTTTTGTCTGTTTTAAACTATTTTATATTTTATCAATTTTGACAGTGATTGGATATTACCAATTTGAAGACAGGTAAACACTGTGGACCCTAGACTACTACTCTGTGGTGTGGTGATGTTTCTCCATTTTCTTCTTTCTGGACTACACAGAATCTCAGGATGGGGAGAAATAATTTTCGCATGCCCATATATTGAAACAGAAATGAAGTTTGATTGGCTTGGAAAGTATTTTTGTCCAAAATATAGAGAGGGAGGGAAGTGTTGAACTCTAAGCTGTCTATCTGCGTAATGAACAGAGAGAAAATGAAACAGAATGCAGCAAGTCTGGGGCAAGGGAGTCAAGGATGAGAAAAAAATAGAAGAGAAGAAAAAAGGTCACCCGGCTAGGGAGAGGAGGACTAGGACGTGGACCGCCTTACCTAAGGCCAAGACTGGGCTGTTTTTTTATGTATCAGACTTTAAATATTATCATGTCAGTAAAGGAGAGGTGGGGAATTTACTGTTATGAACATAAGCACCGCTACCAATGATGTGCACAGGGATTTGCCTCATGTCATCTGTTTTGTGATGGGTGGGGAATATTTTTCTTATCATTTTCTCAAAGATGAAGACCAGCAAGGCACAGAGAATGACCAAGCAGCTCTGGGCTGGGAAAGGGCAGAGCCAGGTCTCAGGTTTCCAGATTAGAGTGCTTCCTCTGCAAGCCTTGAGCTCCTTATGAACACACATGCCCACCTGGCCTTCTGCTCTCAGGACCCTGGCAAGGGCAGAGTGGCTGACCCAGATTCCAGGCTATGGGTGTACCCACTCCTCCACGGTGAAGTCCCTGGCTGCTCTGGAAGGAAGGCAGGAGGTGGTAATCTTTTAGTTGTACTCCTGAACTTGAACTTGGGGTGGGGAGACTCCTCTTCGGATTTGCCATTTTTTAATGGGCATCCAAAAAGGACTCGTTGAATTTCTCAGAGTCTAGGACATTCCCTCTGTGATGGGAAGAAAAACATCAGCCTCTCTGTTTTAACAAAATGATACCAAGTAATCCCAGCATCTCAAGAGGCTGAGGCAGGAGGATCGCATGTTGAAAGCCAACCTCAGCAAAAGCAAGGTGCTAAGCAACTCAGTGCGACCCTGTCTCTAAATAAAATACAAAATGGGGCTGGGGATGTGGCTCAGTTGTCAAGTACCCCTGAGTTCAATCCCTAGTACCAAAAAACCCCCCAAAACTGCAAAAGAGTACATAAAAAATAACTATTATATACTTTTTAACAGTATAATGTATCTAATTACTTACCAGAAGTCAGTTTGTTCTGAATGCTCTACATAAATAAAAAGAAATGATTTTCAAAAATTGCTAGGGAATTTAAAAATTCTTCCCTGGTCTCAAACAGACTCCATGCCCCACTATCTAAATATTAAAATCAGAAAATAGCCTAATAGATTTGGATTTTTACTTATTTTTAGAGATGGTCTCAAAACCAAAGATCTCTTGGGATTGTAACAGCACAAACCTGACCTGTGAGATAATGAAAGGAACTGACCCTGAATTAAAGCTGTATCAAAATGGGAAACAGCTCACTCAAGGTCACCTGAAGGTCATTAGACATCAGTGGACCAACCTGAATGCGGCATTCAAGTGCACAGCAAGCAACAGAGTCAGTGAGGAGTCCAACATGGCAGCTGTCAGCTGTTCAGGTATGTGGGGGCATTGGTCAGGGTGTACCAAGTTCACAAACACAGCCTGCCAGGCCTGTGAGCACAGTGGCAAGTGCCACTCCTGCCCAGGGCACAGGTGCCTGGGCTGGGAGACAGCTTTGGCTCAGGATGAGAAGTGACAATATACCTCTCCCTCCTGGAAGCCTTCAGGGGAAGCCCTGGAGAAGGGTGTTCCATGTTACCTACCTTGGGTAACACGATTTGACCTCAGGCAATTGAAAAGATCCTCTTCCAGGAAAAGCAAATGCAGCATTGACAAGGAGGAAGGAGCTGCAGTGATCATGCCATTGCAAACCCCCATTTCCCTCAAGGGAAAACTGACTTGCCCAAGATCTCTCTGCCCCTAAATACTCCTTTTTGGAGGGGTCAGGAGTAACGGTAGAAAGCCTATGTGGCAGGAGGGGGGGAAAGGGAAAACTTGAGTCAGAGAGGACTGTAGATGTGGCAAGCCAGCGCTCCTCCTGCCGCACAGAACACAGCCTGGCCTTGGTATTAGCTCCCCAGAGTCTGCAGCCCTTTGAGTCCAATACCTCCCCAGTGTTCAGCTTTTTAGGATCCCCAGCTGACACTTCTGAGAAGCAGTCTGCTGTAGTGCTCAAGCTCAGGCTTGGAAGTCAGAGGCCTGGACTTTTAGATTCAGCTGTCCAAATTTAGTCAAATGACCTTGATAGATTCTTTCCCTTCTCTGGGCTTCAGCTTCTGGGTTCACAAAGGAAATAAGCTCTGTGATCACAGGATCAGATGAGTGGGTTCTTGGACCCATTTCCAGGCTATGGGGGTGGGGGCTATGGGGGTGAGGGCTATGGGGGTGCCTCAAACTATGGCAGTCCAAGCTTCCCTTGGAGCAGCCTATGAGACAAGAAGAGTGAGTGATCTAAACAAAAGCCACAGTCTTTTTATGACTTCATCTCAGGAATGCTGGCCCCTCCCTTCTGCTGAACTTCAATCATTAGAAGTAAGTCCAGCCCACACTCAATCGGAGGGGACTGTGCAGAGGCAGAAATGCCAGGAGGCAGGGGTCACTGGAGGCCATCTGATTGTCGTCCAACCACAGACCTAGACCAGTGTCACTCTGCCCCATTGTGTGTGCCACCACCAGCCATCCTCCCACATCAGGAGGCTCTGGGTTGGAGTTGCCAGATTTAGCAAATAAAAATATGGCATACTTCCAAACATGGCATACTTATACTAAAAAATTATTCTTGTTTATTTGAAATTCAAATTTAACTGACCTGTATTTTATCTGGCAAGCCCACCCTTCATTTTTATTGTAACTAGATCCCACCAGTATAAAAACGCATGTGTATTGCGGAGGGAGGAAGGGCCACTTTGGGAGAAGGCAGGTGGAGGGCAGCCACATGCACGTCCCTTCCACGATGGTGCAGAGCAGGAGCTGGTCCAGGAGGTGGCCCCCGCGGAGATGGGAGGAATGCCTGCAGAAGGGGAGGGAGGGGCTGCCCTCGAAGACCCTAAAAGGGATTTGGACATTTCACTCTAAAAGTCCACGGCAGAGAGAGCAGTGATCAGATTCTAACCATGTGATCTGAATAAGGTCTATTAAAAGACCAGGCGGAATTAGCAGGTTAGACCCACGAGAAGCACCCCATCCACAAACTCATGCACACAGGACCTTCAAGAGGAAGTGCAGGAGGGAGGTTTGGCTGGATCTAGAGAACCCGAGGACCTATTGTTGTTGTTGTTTTTGTAAAAAATTTAAACAATTTTGTTCTTTTTAGTTATACGTGATACAGAGCATATTTTGACATGCATGGAGGGTAACTTCCCGTTCCTGTGGTTGAACACGATGTGGAGTTACATATGGACTCACATATGGACATAGGAACGTTATTTCCGATTCATTCTACTGCAAGGGCCTGTTTTTAAATGACAAACCAAAGCTGCCCCTAGGGCAAGCTGGAATGTCCCCCACAGAGAGCACCACCAGGTGCCAGGGACCTGACAGACCTGAGGATGGAACTGTGGAAGGCAAGGGAATGGGCACCCTGCCCGCGGACTCCAAGAGAAAAGAGCTGCTGGCTTCATGGCTCTCCACGTGTCCCCAGCTCCCCCCACGTCTGCCCTGCCCCACCTGGGACGAACTTGGGCAGTCCTCAGCTCAGCAGGAGACAGGAACCCCAAATTCTCTCCTGGCCCAGTTTCACTGGTTTAGGATTCTGGCTGCTTATCTAATGGCTGCTCCTTCATAGGCAGAGCACAGAGAGGTTGTGTAACTGGCAGGCAAAGAACGGATGAGAGAGAGACTACAGGAAGGACAGCCAAGGATGAATAAACCAGCACAGTTTGAAACCCTGCTCAGTTTGGTGTCTGAGCCTCTGTTGGATCCCTGGGGCCCCTCCTGTGTCTGTGAATAATGGTCTCTTCCTAGGATCTTTTGGCTGCAGAAGTGTTTTTGTGATGCTTGGCTAAGCTCCAGTTTGTTCTCCCAGTGTACCCGTCCCCTGACCCCCAGCCCCAGCTGCTCCTCTTTAACTGCTATTGACTCACAAAGGGCAGATGGCCCAGCACCCCTCCTGGGAAACTGCTACCAGAAACACTAGTGCAAAGAGCACTAGTAAAAGCAAGGCCTCATATTTGTGTGCTGTTTTACAGTTTATAAAGCACTTTCACATCTATTATCTGATTGACTTCCTACCTGTGATGGTAGGTTTCATTGTTTCCATTTTACAAAGAAGGAAGCAGGCTCAGAGAGGTGGAGTAACTTGTCAAAGGTCACACAGCTCTTGCCTAAAAGAGCTGGACTCAAACTCCATTTCCCTTAACACTGAAGTCTTTGTTTTCCTTATTGCCTTACAGTGACTGAAGTTCTAGGAACTGAAGGCCCTGGCCACTGTTGTTGCTATCTCAGTGAACTTCTCTCATGGGTCTGGGGAAAGTCTGGGAGTGGGTTCTGCTGTGAGGAGAGAGGGCTGGGTTGCTCCAGTGAAATATTTACCCTGAGTGTTTGGAAACTGCCTGACCAAGAGGGTAAGAAAGAATCAGTGCAGGAGGGAAGCCAGAGATGAAGGAGCTGGAAAACAGCAGACACAGTGAGACAAGAGGCTGCTTAAAGGAACCACTCACAAATGTACTGTGTGGCCTCAGGCAACTCATCCTCCCTCTCTGGACCTCATCTTTGAAACCAGAGATTACACTAGATTATCTCTAAACTATTTCAGTCTAAATTTCCGTGATGCTGGGCTGGGGAGGTAGCTCAGTGGCTGATTGCTTGTCTACCATGTGTGAGGACCTGGCTGAGTATCATCCCCAGCACCACCAAGAAAAATTAAAATCAATCAACCAATCAAAGGTCATGGTGCCCTTTAATGAGTGGGTGGGGATGGACAGGACTTGGTGCATGAACAACCAAGTAGTTCTAGTCTCCAGTTTCCCAGGGAGCTTCAGAGAGCACTTACCCCTCGGGCTCTCCCAGGCATGGACCCAATTCACCACCCTCCTTAAGCTTGGCCTTTTGTGAGCCTGAAAAGTTCCATCAAGTTCTTTTTTCTTCTTGAAGTGGGAGACTGGGGTCCTTGGCCAGAGCAACGAAATGGCATCTCTGTCCAGGACCTCTTCCTGCCCCCAAGTCCCATGTCTCCTCTCTTGCAGAGAAAGGTCTGAACATCTATATCATCGCTGGTGTTGTTGCAGGAGGCATCCTCTTGGTCTTTGTGGTGCTACTTATTTTCTTTGTCAGCAAGAGGAAAAAACAGAACAGCAGGAGACACGGTGAGCTCACCCTCTTTTGTGTTACCTCAGGCCGCAGCAAAATCCCCACGGAGTCATCTCAAGGGGATGGCGCCTTGGGTCCACAAAGAAAAGGAGGAGATGGTTTCAGAACGTCAGGGCTGGAACCAGAAGTGATAGCTTGTTCCATTTTGTGGTTAGCTTGAATTCTGAAAGAAAAAAAAAAAAAAAGAATTCTTGGGGCCCACAGTGAGGAGTGTGAGGAGCTACATCCTGGTTGGTATGGTTGGAGTCTCCACTTGAGGCTTACTGGGGTCCGAGGCTGTCTCAGAGAGATGTGAAAGGGCCATACAGCTTCATGTGGGTAGAAAGATTTGTTTGAAAACATCTCGTCCATCAGCAAACATCTTGTCCTCGAGTGGCCCAATGCCTGTTCAAGACCAAGCTCCTGGGAACACAGGTAAAACCATGTCAGGCCATGAGATACTCACAGGAAAACAGTCGTCCCAAAGAAAGGTAACTGGGGGTGTGGCTCTTATGGAGCTTTTGCCTTTGGGCAAGGCCCTGGGTTCCCTTCCCAGTGCTACAAACAAACAGCCCCCCCAGACAGGTGGCCGTGCCCCCTTTTCTAACTGACTGTTCAGGAGGGATGTGTTAGGGCTGGGGTGCTATTTTCTTGGGTCAGTCCTGTCTCACAACCCACCAAACATGAAAAAGGTCATGCTCATCGTGGAGAGCTAGCTCTGGGAATATCCAGGCCACCCAGGGCAGATCACATCAGGGAATGACAGACCAGGTGTCACTGAAGATGCTGGTTTGGGGTGTCAGCAACCAATTGGACATGCAACTCGGCAGGCAAGCCCGTGGAGTCCTGTGTCACCTCTCGTTCACAGCAGGACTGCTGCCCCTCACATTGCATCTCTTCCTAGAGCATGCCAGGTCACATCCACACCAGCTTCTGGCACAGCCTGAGGACCTGGTGTGCAGCCACCCAGGATCCTAAGGCACTGCACCCCTTGGCATTGGCTTCTTACTTCAGACTTCTTTCCATAGTTCTCCCTCAGCCACCCTCTTGGTGGCCTCCCTCAGCCCCATGTCTCACTACACACCCCCCCATGGAGCTGGGTACATCTTTCTAAATTTAAAACAGTTGCTCGATGTGTCCCCTAGCGCCATGGCTTCCTCGGCTCTGTGCCCTACTAAGGCTGTCTTCCATCTGTTCTCTACAGAGGCCCTTTCTTGTCACAAATGGCCAAAGACCATGCATTCTTCCAAGATGAACCTCACATGTCACCCCAATCTCACCAGGCTGAAATGACCAACCTGATAATTAACTCATGCTGAAGTTGATTTTGCCAGAAACTAAGTTTCATATTTTGCACTTACTATCCCACCCAGCCTCCAGTGATCTTGGGACAGAAATCTCTATCACACGTAAGACAGTGTGGGCTCAGTGAGGTTAGATTCTTTGCCTCAAGTTCTGTGGCCAGGAAACTGAGTCAGGAACCGGGGGAGGCAAGGAGCCCAGGGTACAACCTTTAAGGAGGCGCTCATCTTTCTCTTGCATGCCCTCAGAGTGGGCACCTCCTTAAATTCCACACCCCACGTGCCTCCTTTGTCTCACCCTAGCCTCAAGCCTGGGTTGAGTAACCAGGAGATGCAGGTGAAGGAAGGGGATGATGAGCCTGGAGGAACTCTTGGGAGCAGGCGTGGCAGTTGCTGGAGTGGACGTGCTGGGGACCTGCAGTTTTGCTCTGATCAGGCAGGTTGCACACAGCCACAACTGGTTTGTCTGTCCAGACCTGCCCAAGAGCTTAGCCACTTGGCCACACCCTACTCCCCATCTGGGGATTGTGGCTCTTCACACCTCTCTGGTGGCCCTGTGCATTCCTGGAGACTGAGATTGTGATTTGCTGTCCTGGTTCATCTCACTGGATTTTAGACTTCCTGAGGACAGTGTGTCTGAGTCATGATTGCCCCTTAGTAATAGTGCCTAAAACCTAGACGATCAGCAATAAGTGTAGGAGGAGCAAATGAATGACAAGCAGGACAAACAGACCAATAACAAATGACAGCCTAAGCTTGTCACAGGGATGAAGCAGGGCTGCCCACCTCCCCATACCCCAGAACTAGGATGGAGGGTCCAAGTCTTCTCCATAGCCTCACAATCATAACCTCAGTCACCTCTGTGCACCAAAGATGGCAGAGAGGATGCATCCTGTCCTTTCAGGGCCCTTCTGTCTATGTGCTTAGAACACACAGCCACTCAGAAATGAAAACCACATTATCTGACTTTGAGCCTTCCCATTCAAAGCCGCCTGATATTTGTGTTTCCAGCAGCCAGAGGAGGCTGATTGGACTGGCATCATCTGCCTGCAGTTACAGGTGATGCTCAGAGGGACTATGCTTCCCAGGCCACAAGTCCCATAAAGATGCAAGAGATCGTTAATTTACCCCAGGGGGAATCAACTCCTGCCTGCCTCTGCAGCCTGTGAGAATGGTCTTATATGTGGGACTGGAATACCTAACTCATAGCCTGGAGACAAGAGGGGCCAGTGGAGCCCTCCAGGTCTACAGCAGCTGAGTAATCTTGCAGATTTCCTCTGTGAAAACAGTACAGGAACTTCTGATTGGTCCTGAGCCTGTCTTCATGGACTGAAGTCACACAAAGCAGAAAATCCCAAAGGGTGCAGGGAAGAAGAATCTTTCCCTTCTCAGCCCAAGAGGATGGGTCTTGGGCATAAATTTCCAAGGAGCTAGTCAATTTCTGAGGACTAAAAACACCCTTGTGTGTGCTCCAATCTGTTGCCAGAATGTAGGTTGCCTGATAACAGACTGGGCAAAAGGCATATCCATATAGAAACCCGTCAGAAGGAGTGTAACTCCTCTGAGATGACTCCGATTCCCCGACAACAGACTGATCCTAAGGTTTGCTGTCATGACCCAATGTCTAGGACGTACCAGCACTAGGCAGACTTGGGTCTGAGTGCTGTCTCCTGTCTGGAGCAAGCACCGAGCTCTCCCTACTAGGTGTCGTTTCCCTCTGGTTCCCCGAATTCTCCAAAGCTCTGGGGTCTCCCTCCAGCTTGGTCAGCATTTCTGATTCCCCCACAAGACTGTGAGCTTTGAGAGCTCTGAGAACATAGCTCTTCCCCCGCTTCCTCTTGGCTTCCTCCAAAAGCAGCTAGCAGGGTGCCTTGCCTCTAAGAGGCGTTCCATAGTTATGTGGATCACATCTTGTCAGAATGAGCTCTTGAGTGATTTCGTTGTTGCAGATGAGGAGCTGGAGGTAAGAACCCACAGAACAACCTCTGAAGGCAGTAGCCAAAAGCCCAGCCAAATCCCCACCTCACCTCCTCAAAATCCAGCGGCCTCCCAACCTCCTCCACCACCTGGTCATCGCTCCCAGACACCTGCTCATCGTCCCCAGACACCTGCTCATCGTCCCTTGCCTCCTGGTCACCGTGTCCAGCACCAGCAGCAGAAGAGGACGCCCCCATCGGGTACACAGGTTCGCCAGCAGAGAGGCCCTCCCCTCCCTAGACCTCGAGTTCAACCAAAACCTCCCTGTGGAGCGGCAGAAAATTCATCATCCCCTTCCTCTAATTTCCAATAAAAAGGCGGTTTGGATTTCTCAGCTCCAGATGTGCATGTCCACTTTTCCATCAAGTGTTTGCTACATGTAAGACTTTATCACCTCCCAGGGCTTGCGGGCCACCGTCCTGCAGGCACTTTCTAACAGTCTTGTAGTTGAAGATTCACGGCCTCCTCACAGATCTCTGTCACACCAGGAAGAGAGAAGCCATGAGTGTGTGATTGTGAGGGTGATTCATGACAGCACAAAAATCTTGGCGATCTCACCTCCCTCTCAGATCCCACACAGATGCAATATGCCAGGTAGTCACTGGGCTTGTGTCCCCTACAGGCAGCCCATCTGCTCCAGGGACTCTCAGCTTTCTTATGTGTCCTGGTGGACACTTGCTCTCCATCCTTGAGAAGGAGTGAAATAAAATCTTTGCCTTGACCCTGGTGTCTGCTCACTGAAGGAAACAGCTGCATGTTAAGCAGAGGAAGCTGCAGAATGAGAAAGAGCCTAGTTGGTGTGGTAGCACCTGAGCCACCTGAATCCCCACCAGAGTGACCAGAACGTGCCCATCCCCAGGTCTCAGTGGCAAAGCTGGGCCTGACAATCTACATGGAGATCTGTGAATCACCACCTATAAGGACAAACTTCAACAAGAGTCACCAGAAATCTTAGTTGTTTGGGTCTCGCTTTCCTGATGGTTTAGATGTGGACTCGATGACCTGTGCAGTCATCCTTGAAAAGGGGAATCCACAAATACCTGAGTCACCGTGAGCCCAACAGACCACACACGAAAGGGCCAGCTGAGGCAATTCGGTTCCAATGAATCTGAGTCTCACAAATGACCATTAAAATGTCAGAATCCACCCCCAGCTGGCGTGACTGCTAGCTGTACTGTGGGAGAAGGGGGGATAAAGAAGAGTTTCCAGCTGAAGTTCTCAAACAATAGGCTTTGAGGACTCCCGCTTTGAAGGGTGGGTGCCAGGCTTGTGGGGCTGTCTGCCTGCCTTCTCCTGGGCTCCTCAGACCTGTTAAACCTTGTTAATTCTGGCAGGAAGTTCTTGGGGCAAACCGCAAGGGCTAAGTATATTCAGGACTTCCTGTGAGAGCTCACTGAGGGTTGAAATGCTTTTTCCTCTGAATCTGGGCATCTATTGTTTCAGAACCCAGAGTCAATTAATTATAAAGGGCGATGATGAGTTAAACTCCATGGGCTCCTGGAACTCAAACACAAGATCTAGTTGGGTAACAATCATCTCAGCGTCTGTAAGATGAGCGGGCAGGTCCCAGCACCACCTCTGTCTCAGTCTTCTTCTGTTTTTGGCGTCAGGGATTGAACCCATGACCCTTTATAATTGACTCTGAGCGCTTTACCACTAAGCTACATCCCTTGCCCTTTTTATTTGTTTACTTTTTGAATTTTGAGACAGACTCTCACTAAGTTGATGAGGGTCTCCCTAAGTTGCTCAGGCTGGCTTGAACTTGAACTCCTCCTGCCTCAGCCTCCCCAGTAGCTGGGATGACAGGCATGCACCTCTGTGCCTGGCCTGTCACATCCCTCACTGCAGTTCTGAGTGATTGATTCCACCAGTCGTCCTGCTGAAATAGCTCCTATCCCTCCCTTCAGAAAGCCTTCCCTGGCCTCTGGCCCTACGCCCTGTCTTTCTTCTGAAACCCTTGGTGTGACATGTGGTATAGGACACATGCAGACTGTAATTCTTCAGTCCTTCACATTCATTCATTCAACAATTGCCGAGCTTCTATTATGCACCAGGCCTGCTTTCAGGGACCTCACATCGTCAGAGACAGGGGGATGGACAATTATAGGACAATTATAGGACAATTATAACACGATATGATAAATAAAGGTCAGAGGCAAGCACAGGAGCCCAGAGAAAGCTTTTGAGTCCAGATTGGGTGGTAAAAACTGGTGATGCAGAGGGTTTCCTAGAGGAGCTGACATCTGAGTTGAGTTGTGTTGGATCAGTGGAGATGGTGAAGCAGAAGGCAGGATTGTCCATGCAGAGGGGACAACACAGGCAGGGCTCACATTGGCTACCTGTTCACATAAGTATGTTGTTCCTTTTTCAACTGCTGTGCTTCATCAGTTTGAAGATGTCATTGCTTTAAGTGGCACTGTTCATTATCACACATCATACAAAGGACAAACACTGGGTTCCATTAAAACGAATGCTAAGGTACAATCAAGTTTTAGGTACACTCTGTTTCGGAGACGTTAAAACATGAAGAGTATGTTTTAGAATTAATGAAATACATGAATCTTGAGCTTTTTGAGAACAGCGACCATCTCTCAATATGGCCCATTGTACCATTTTGACAGTGTCACCAGTCACCTGGTCAAAGGGTGAGTACAGTCCTGATGAGAGGAAGGGAAGGGAAGGGAATGGATGGCATCCACGTCAGACACACTCCTGCCCTGCTGGAATCTCCACTGGGAGGCAGGAAACAGGCCTTGCTTGAGCTTTGTGCTGCCACCATTCACCTGTTGGACATTGTGGAACTGCCACTGTCCCTGTCCCAGAGCATGAGACTTCTGCCAATTGGTGAGCTAGCTACACAAGAACAACTTGTGAAAAAACTGATAATTCAGTAGGTTAGGTAGGAGACCAAGCATCTGGGAGTTTTTTTTTGTTTGTTTGTTTGTTTTATGTGGCTCTGAGAATCCACCCCAAGCCTTGCCTCATGGTAGGCAAATACTCAACCACTGAGCCACACCCCTGTCCAACATCTGTATTTTTTAAAACATAATCTCTCCAGGTGACTTCAATAGGCATTCAAGGAGGAGGACCACAGGTCTACTGGCCCTCAAATTATTAATCATCAATGATTGTTCAAATCAATGATTTTATGGAGAATGCATTATGATAAGAAAAACAGTTACAGCCCATTTAACTAATTCTTGGCAGGAAAACCTCCAATACAAGGAAGCCAGCCATGTTGAAAAAAAATATTCACATAATTTACAGGACTGGAACACCCTACAGGGTCACGTGATGTTAGAACATGTGGTTTGGGGGACAGCCTCCCTGCCCACCCCCAAGCACGGTCCACTCCTAGCTGCTGGACCAACTTAGCTTCAGGGGGTCCAACTGTGACTGCTGGCTTCACCTCTGTCCTCCTGCCCCTCTTCTGCCACTCATCCTCTAATGTTGGGCTCCTCAAGACCCACTCGAGCTCACTGGACTCCTGTCGCTCCAATTCTCAAGCTCACCAGTGTGGCCACCTCAGGGCCATTGCACATGCTGTTCCCACTGCCTGTACTTCTCACCTGGCCCTTCACCTGTCCTCTCTCTGAAGACTTAGAGTGCAGGTCATCTCTAGAAAGACCTTGACTGACTCCTGAATTCCACAATAGCAGGATCCTTGTGAGACTTTCTCATTCTGTGTTTAGTTCTGTGGTCCTCAAGTTCTGACCCACAGACACTGCAACCAAAGAGTTCTGAGTCTCTAGCTGGCATTATAATCTTGAAAAGTTAATTCAGCCTTTGAGAATACTGGTTTTGTAAAAGGGGCAGGGTGAGCGGGAGGACACTTCTCAGGGTTAGCCTGAATGGAAAAAATGTCTGTAAATGTAACAAGTATATCCTTGTGTACAGAACGTATCTGATAACTGTGGGGTTTCTTTCTTGATTGGTATTTCAAGAAGGAATATCCTACAGACATAAATTCTCCAGTTATTGGGAAAATATATAGTCTATTATAAATTAATAAACAAATGCTCCCTAAAGTGACTTAGTCTGCTCCGAGTTTGATTCGCCTGAGTCAGTTTTCTTAACATTGGTCACCTGGGACAAATGGGAAAAGTCCTAGACCTGCACTAAAGGATGGAGAACAGTACCTCTATTCTACGGATCTGGAGACTACCTCACAAAGCTGAGACGGAGCCACCAGCCTGCTGTTACCTCCCTGCACCATAAGCAGGATGGTCCTGATAACATATCTGAACTTCACTCCACAAGGCATCTTGGTGGTTTATTCCTGGCAACCCAGAGCTAGGGGCAAAGGCACATTCTCATCTTTTTAATAGCCTACCTGTCCACAGTAAATAGCAGCACTAGAACCATCCACTGATCAAAGATAGCTGAAGAAAAGTACTCACAGCCAGTGTTTAGGGATGGGCAATTCAACCTTCACAGAGTCAAGCAAATAGTCTTCTAGCCCTAGAGGGCTGAAATGAACTGGCACAGCAGAGTCCCACCACATGAACTTGGAAGGCAATTCTTAGATTGCACAGAGCTGCCATTGGGGCAAGGGGAGGACAGGGGTAATAGTCGGCAGGGAAATTTCAGCTAAGGATAGCAACTTAACTTACGCATCAGCCTTTACTCTCCACTGAAACCCTACAAAAATTACTTTAAACTTAATAAAAAACAAAAGATGTAAACCGCAAGGACAGAGAGGTCAAAAGAAGAACCATCAGCAGCACAAATTAGGGAGTTGGAAAAAGAAGATGGAAGGGTGGTAACTGACTAAGAGTGTCCCAGAAGTTGAATTAATCCTAAGGTGGCAATGGGGAAGGTCAAGGTGCAAATTAATTTACTACATAAAATCCACAAAATGCTTAGGACTTGGTGGCACCAGGTATTTCCAGATGGACGAATAATGATGGAACTACATGAAGGACAGGTGAAAGTTCTGTCTAAGGGGTAATTAGATTCCAGGTTCTCTTTCCTGCACCTTGAAGATCAGTTAGTCCAACAGGAGCCTGAGGTTTATGCTCTGGAGATGGTAAAATGGACAGTCTCCAAATGGTAGATGCCATGCATGGTTCATCACAGAAGGATTCAGTAAAAGTTTTCTATTGAATATTGGGCCTGAGTTTCTACCCTACCCAGCTGGCAGATATCAGGCAAGATATTCATGCTATGTTTCAGGCAGGATATTAGAAAATACTTGCTCTAAAAATCTTATCAGCTCAATAGAAGAGACATAGTGACACTGACATCTAGGGTTTCCCAATAAAACCATCCAGCTACATGGCCCTGGAGTGAATCCTGCAACTACTGAGCTCCTCTGACTTGCATTATCCCTTCTAAAATTGGAGCACATAGTCAAGGATCTCCATGGAAATGGGGGAAAGCCTCCAACATGAAAGATAGGGGCTCAACCAAACAAACAGGAACATTAGAAGCAAGAGAGAAAAGTTCAAATAGCAAATGACCCTTTATATGCTCCAAAGGATGTAATAACATCACATCCATAAAAAAAAAGAACAAAGTGAGATATATATATACATATATATATATATATATATATGGATATTCAAAGAACAAAGAGTGTTCTTAGAAATTACAAATATAATAGGAGAACAAGTCCATTAGGTCCAAAATCTAAGTGGCATTTTGGAAAGAGAAGGGTGAGAGAAGAAAGGAATTTATTGTCCATGAGATAATTCCAGAACACTTCTAGAGTTGAAGAACAGCTTCCAGATTAAAAGAGTCCACTAGGGACTTCTGATTTCTGGTTCAACATATAAGAAGTTACCACTCCATTCTAACAGTAACTAAAAAGTTGAACAAATTAAAAAAAAATCAGCAAATCTGAAATCCATCAGAGAGATGGAATCACAAGGCAAACCACTAAACCCCAAATTGAAGAGAATGTCAAGAGAATGCAAAAGCACAAAGCTTGCCAGAGCAGATGGCTCTGCAGGAATCACTCAAGGTAGAAGAATCTGAAGAGCTGCAGAGGCTCAGAATGGTCAAGCTTGAGACACACTGGAAGGCCCTACGCTTTTGTGAATTTTACCTCCAGGAGTTCAAACAGGTTCTCACAGTGATATTGGAGAGAAATCTCACATTTCTGGCAGGAGGAAGGGAAGAGTAGTCATTTTGAAATATGCCACAGCACTCTTTTTCTTAATAGGATCCCCCCTCAGGAGAAGCTATTAAACCAGATTCTCAACTGGTTTCATCAGAGCCTAACTGGCCAGGGGAAAAGGAAGTACCCACTTCCAGTCGGCACAAGTCATCTTGTCCCACTGAAAGAGGGCACAGAGAACGTGAGAAACACACAGGAAGTTCACAGTGCAAAGGTCCAGCTCACTGCAAGACCGACACCTTTGGTAGTCCTGTGGAATGCCTCCCCTCCCCCACAACGTACCACCACATCACTAAAGGCCTATTTCCAGTCTTATCCAGGACATCACATGTAGCAAACAAGAAAAAAATGACAAGACTCACTGAAAGGCAAGAACAAAACAAAACCCAGCTGAAAGACATAGAGCCAGCATGGCAGCCAGGCTCAGATCTGGCAGGGATGTAGGGATTATCAAATTAGGAATTTAAAATAACTTTGATGAAGATGATAAGGGTGCAGATGGATAAAATAGACACTCTGCAAGAACAGATAGGCCACAGAAGTCAAGCAGTGGAAATTCTAAAACAGAATCAAAAGAAATGCTAGATATAAAAAAATGTAACGGACATGAAGAACGTCTTTGACAGGCTTATTGGAAACAGCTAACAAAGATTCTCTGAGCTTGAGACTATCTTGATGGAAGCTAATAAAAATGAAAAACAAAGAGAACAAAAGACCAAACAACAACAACAACAAAAACTCAGCACAGGATATAAAAAGAATTGTGCAAAAAATACAAAAGGTTAGACCCACCCAGAATGGGAATTTTAGGAAGAGAAGGAAAAGAGAAAAAAATAAAGGAAATATTTAGAATGATTATGATTTTAAATTTCCTCAAATTAATGTCAGACACCAAATCATAGATCCAGAGGAAACTCAGAGACCACCAACCAATATAAAAGTCAAAAAACCACACCCAGGCTTATCATTGCAAAGTAAGGAAAATCAAAGATAAAGGGGAAAAAAAGTCCTGAAAAAAGCTGAAAGAAAAAAAAAATGCTTTATCTAGAGAGAAACAAAGACAAAATCTGTGAAGAGAACATGTTGAGAGAGAAGAAAGGCAGCACCAACCTAAAATTCTATACCCTGAAGAAGTATCTTTTCAAAGCAAAGTAGAAATAGTCTTACTCAGACAAACAAAACCTGGCAGAACTTATTGCCAGTAGATCTGCCATGCAAGAAAGGTTAAAAGAAATATTTCAGAGAGAAGAAAAATGATCAAGATCAGAAACTTGAATCTATATGAATAAATGGAGAGAAGCTGGGTGCAGAGGCACACACCTGTAATCCAATTACTTGGTAGGCTGAGACTGGAAAATCACAAGTTCAAACCCAGCCTGGACAACATAGAGGTATCTTGTTCACACTTGCCCCTCAAAAAAAAAAAAAAAAAAGAATGTTGGAGAATGAATAAGAGAGGGCAAAGCTTTTCTTTTTTATTTTTAATTGTTATAACAGATAAAGATCAATAAAGATCAATGGTTTTATTTTTATGGATATGTGTATGCATGTATATATATATATGCTTATGTATATGTGAAATGAGAGAAAGCAATTCAAGGGATGGGAAGGAGGAATTAGAATTTGTTATTACAAAGAACTCACATTACCCATCAAGTAGTATAGTGTTACTTGAAAGTGGATTTGGATTTGTTGTAAATACATATTGCAAATACTGAGGCAATCACATACACACACATAAAAAAGGAAGAGGAAATAAAACTGATATCCTAAGGATCACATAAAATGCTCAATTAAAACTACAATAAAAGGTGAAAAAAGCAAAAAGAGGAATAAAAAATAAGAAAAGCAAATAGAAAATAGTAACAAATACTGTAGATATTAATCCAACTGTATCAATAATTGCTCTGAATATCAAGACCAAAACATGTGCTGACCAAGAAACCCACTTTAAATATAAAGACACATGTAGAATAAAAGTATGGAGAAGGATATAGCCTGCTGGCACTAATCAAAAGACAGCTAAAGTAGTAGCTGGTCAGGCAGACGTCAGAACAAGAAAAGTTATTAGAGACCAAGAGGGCACTACAGGATAATAGAGGGGTCTGTTCTTAAAAAGACACAACAGCCTTTAATGAGCCTACACCTATCAATGAAGCATCAAAATACATGAAGTAAAAACTGGTGGAATTGCAAGGAGAAAGATATGATTTCAAAGTAGGTGATTTCAACCCACTCTGAGTAATGGACAGATCTAATAGGTAAAAAAAAAATCAATAACATAGTTGAGCTTAACAAAATCATTCAGGGACTGAATACAATGGACATCCACAGACCACATCCAAAAACAGCATATACACGTTCTTCGCAAATGCATTAAATTTCATTCAAACATTCACATATTAACTCACAAAATGCATCCTAACAAATTTAAAACAAGAGAAATCATACAATGTCTGCTCTCAGACCACAATTAAATTGAACTAGAAATCAAATCATTAACCAAAAGAAAGCTGAAAAAAAATCACAAAATACTTGGAGAATAAATAATACATATGTCAAAGAAGAAATCTCAAGAGAAATTATAAAGTACTTTGAACTAGTTGAAAATGAAACAAAACTTATCAAAATTTGTGGAATGCAATACAAACAGTGTTTAGAGGGAAATTAATAGCATTGAGTGTACTTATTAGAAAAGAAGATCTAAAATCAATCATTTAAGTTTCAACCTTAGGAAATTAGAAAAATTAAGTCCAAAGTAAGCAGAAGAAAATAAATGACAGGAATTATAACAGAAATCAATAAAGTTGAAAACAAGAAATAGAGAAAAATTAGCAAAACCAGAGGCAGGAAGCAGGGAGGGGGATGTGCTGAGAAGTGATATTGGCCAAATTATATTGTCTTGTTTTGTGCATGTATGAATATGTAACAAGAAATCAAATTATTATGGACAACTATAATGCACTAAAAAAAATGTGGAAAGAGAAAAAATGTTTTAAAAAATCAACAAAACCAAAACTGGTTCTTTGTAAAGATCCATAGAGTTGATAAGCCTTTAGCAGGCTGAGAAAGAGAGAGAGAAAGAGAGGGAGAGAGAGAGAGAGAAGAGAGTACTAATATCAGAAATGAGAGGCCATCACTGCAGATTCCATGGTCATTAAAAGGAATGCTAAAATAAATTCTATATCACTATTTATTAAAATATCAGTATTTAATAAAATAGTGATAACCTAGATGAAATGGATACACTCTGAAAAACAGAAAGCCAAAATTCACACAAGAATTAACAGACAATCTGAATAGGCCTATCCATTAAAAATGCATCAATAATTAATGACTTTCCAAAACAGAAAGTACCAAGCCCAAATGGATTGCTAGTGAATAATTTGAGGAAGAAATTATACCTGTTCTATACAGTCTCTTTCAGAAGATAGAATCAAAAGAAGTAATTCCTAACTGAATATGAGACCAAACCAAAGACATAACAAAAAGCAAGTGCAAACCAATATCTCTCATGAACACAGATGCAGAGACTCTCAACAAAATATTAACAAATTGAAACCAACAATGTGTGAAAAGAATCATACACCAAAACCACATCAGATTTATCCAAGATATACAAGACTGAGTCAACATTTACAAGTCAATTAATGTAAACCATCACAAACAAGCTAAATAAGAAAAATCATATTATCATATAAATAGGTGTGAAAAAGAACTTGACAAAATCCAACACCCATTTATGTAAAACCTCTCAATAATCTGGTCTAGGGGAGAACTTCCTTAACTTGGTGAAGAATTACTATAAAAAAAAAATAACATATAGCTTAAATCATATTTAACAATGAGAAACTCAAAGTTTTCCCATTAAGATTAGGAACAAGGTAAACACATCCCTTCTCTTCACTGTTTTTCAACATCATATTAGAAATCCTAACTAATGCAATAAGACAGGAAAAAAAAAAAGGTACACAGTTTGAGAAGGAAAAATAGAACACTCTTTTTTCACAGATGACTCACAGATGATGAAAATCTGAAGAATCAACAAAATAATTCCTGAAACTAATAAGGGATTTTTTCAAGGTCACAAGATACAAGGTTAATAGAAAAGGCCATCACTTTCTTACATGCCAGTAATGAACAAATGCAATTTGAAATGAATAATGCAATACTCTTTATACTAGTACTCAAAAAAGTGAAATACTTAGGTATAACTAACAAAGTATGTATATAAACTAATGAAAGAAATCAAAGAAAAATTAAACAGAGAGATACTTCACGTTTGTGGATAGGAAGACTCCATATTGTGAAGATGTCACTTTTTCTCAGTTTGATTTATAAATTTAATTTGATTCCAGTAAAGATCTCAGCAGGTTATTTTTTAGATATTCTAATGTTTATATGATGAGGTAAAAGAGCCAGAATAACCAATACAACACTGAAGAACAAAGTTTAAGAACTAGCATTATCTAATTTCAAGACATACTATAAAGTTCAATAATTGAGACAGAGTGCTTTTGATTAAAAAAAAAAAAAAGTAGACAAATTGATCAATGGAAAAAAATGGAGAGCCCAGAAATAAACCCATATAAATTTAATCATCTAATCTCTATGAGAGAAGCAAAGAAAATTCCGTGGAGAAAGTATCAGGGTTTTTTAAAAATATATTTTTAGTTGTTGATGGCCCTTTATTTTATTTACTTATATGTGGTGCTGAGAATCGAGCCCAGTGCTTCAGACATCCTAGGCAAGTGCTCTACCACTGAGCCCCAGCCCCAGCCTGAAAGTATCATGTTTTCAATAGATGGTACTGAGACAATTGGACATCCACATACAATAAAATGAAGCCAGACTCTGATCTTACACCCTTCACAAATTTAATTCAAATGGATCAAAAACTTAAATTTAAAAATTGAAACTATAAACCTCCTAGGAGAGATCTGTTTTCAAAACAGGAGGAAAGCTAGATGACCTTGGGTTTGAATCACTTTTTAAATTAACCTCAAAGGCAAGATCCATGAAAGAAAGAATTGATAAGGTAGATTCCTTTGTGTGTGTGTGTGTGTGTGTGTGTGTGTGTGTGTGTGTCTGTCAAGAGTTTTATTATTTTTGACCCAAGGCCTCTTAATGATTAAAGGAGAAAATGGTGGCTTCATGTTCGTCACTTCCTCACCTGAGCTACAGAGAAGGACTGTTCCCAGTGGCAGCCTTTGCCCATGTGTCCCAGGGCCTTGGCAATGTGATGTCAGCCAGGACAGGAGTAGGGGCTCAGATGCTCTAAGGGTGACATAGCTGGAAACCCAGAGGCTGGATGTCGGTGCAAAAAGCGGGGTGAGCTGGGGACTGAGGAGGCTCAGGGTCCTTCCCGGGACGGGGGGAGGAGGAGTCAGAAGCCCCATCCTGGGAGCAGAGCCTGGGGAGGAGGATGTGGCCATGCAGGAGGGCAGATAAGTGAGGTCCAGGCACCGAGGCCATCAGAACACAAGGGCCTGCGGACTTGAGGCTAGCTCGGAGGACCACGTGTCTGGAAGGAAGTGAGGGCCACCACTGTCACCACACCTGCCCAGCTTCACCCGACTCTCAGCCAGGTTGCTGAGCAGCTCTGGGAACCCAGGCTTTGTGGGTCTCAGGCTAGAGGTGGTCAGGTAGATTCCTTTAAAATGAAAATTTTCTGTTCTGCAAAAGGTTAGTCAAGAGAACAAGAAGACAAGCCACAGACCAGAAGAAAAACACATAGCAAATAGGAGACTATTATTCAAAATATGCAGAGATCTCTTAAAACTCAACAATAAGAAACACAGATAATAATGAACCAAATCCCTTATGAGACACCCCCAAAGATTTACAGTTGGCATGAAAGCATCTGAAATGATGATCCCCATCATATGTTATCAGAGCAAAGTAAGTTAGAACAAAAATGAGACACCCCTCCACATCCATTAGAATGACTGAAATTCATACTACACTAAATGCTGGTGAAGGTGTGGAGCAACAGGAACTCTCCAACACTGCTGGTAGGAATGCAAGATTTTACGGCCACTTTTGAAGACAGTTTCTTGTAAAACTATATATACTTTTCCCATATGATCCAGACATTGCAGTCCTTGCTATTTACCCAAAGGAGTTAAAAACTTATGTCCACACAAAATCTTGCACACAGATGTTTACAGCAGCTTTATTCGTAGTGGCCCAAACTTGGAAGCAATGAAGAAGTCCTGCGTGGCGGATGGATTAGCTGTGATTCATTCAGACAGTGCAATCTTATTCAGTGCTAGAAAATTAGCTATCAAAACATGAAGCAATAGGGAGGAAACAAATAAATATTACTGAGTAAAATGTGCCTATCTGAAAAAGCATATGCTCTATGATTCCAACTTTATGCATTCTGGAAAAGGCAAAATGATGGGGGACAATGGTTGCCAGGATTCAGGTGAGAGGGAGCACAGAGGATTTTTAGCACTTTGAAAATATTTGGTTGTGATACTACAGTGGTAGACACACATCATTCTACATTCTACATTCAAACCCATAGAATGTGCAATACCAAGAGCAAACCCTAAAGTAAGCTGTGGATTCCGGGTGATAGTGATGTGTCTATGGAAGTTCATCAAGTGCAATGCTGTGTGTGTGGAGGCAGGAACTATTTGAAATATTTGTAACTTTTCCTGAATTTTGCTATGAATCTGAAATTGCTATAGAAAAATCTGATTAAAAAAAAAAAATAAGTGTTCACTAAGGATCTAGCACCATGAAAGAAAATGTATTCACACCGAAACATATCATTGTCAAACTTCAAAACACTGGGACAAAGAAGCAGGGGAAGGAAAGAAAGGGAGAGAAAGAAAGAAAAAGGGGAGAGATAGGACATCAAGGATCAAGAATTTAAAGGCTGGGGAAGTAGCTCAATGGTAGCACACTTGTCTAGCATGTATGAGGCCCTGGGTTCAGGCACCAGCATCATAAATAAATAAATCAACAAATGAATGAATTACAATAGCACTGAACTTCTCAACAGCCATACTATACCTTAGCTAGAGAGACAATAGTGATGCCTTCAGCTTTGTGTAATTTCCTGCCTAGTATTCTAGACACACAATCAAATAGGGGTGAGGCAGAATAGAGGCATTTCTGACCTATGTACAACTCTAAAGAGATTTACCTCTAATGAACTCCCTTTACAAGGAAGCCACCAGGGGAATGTGCTCTGCAAAACGACAGTAAAAATCCAAGAGGCCACCCGGTCCTGACTGCAACAGGGAGGGTACAAGTAGAGGGTTACTGGAAAAAAGGAAATGGATGGAATACCTGATGTGTTTAAGCATATCGAGGAAAGACTGACACATCTGAGGGAGAGTTTGGGAATAGATTAGTAATAAGGACAGAGAATATTATTCAACAAACAAACAAAAGACAATAATTAATTGTAGGAAAAATAATAACTTGTTCAGGACAGCAAATCTTTGCATACCATATCACTTAGCAGTACATATCAATTACATGACTGGCGATAACATAAACACTGAATATTAATATAGCCAAAATTACAAGATTGTTTTATTGGGAGGATTACTGATAAAAACAGCTGTACAGAATGCCTAATAGAAAAACACAGGAAGCAACCATATAATCATGTTATTTGGAGAAAGCATGTAAATACCAAAAGAATCTGTTTAAAAAGTTGAAAGTGTACTCTCTGGAGAACGTGGAATAGAACAGCAGGAGACTACTATTAGTACAGGATTCTATTTGATAACAAGTTGCTATTGTTTAAAGGTGTTCCCTAAAGTTCACGTGTTGGAAATAATCCTAAAAGCAACATGCTCAGAGGTGGGACTTTTATAAAGTGATCAGGTCCTATGGTATCTGCATTTGTGAATGGATTAATGTTGCTCTCATGGGTTTGGTATCTTAAGAATGGGTCTGTTATAAAAGTGAGTTTGACCATCTCCGGCACGTGTTCTCTCTCTCTTTTCCTTTTCCTTTTGCCATGGGACAACACAGCAAGAAAGCCCTTGCTGGATGCCAGCTCCTTGATCTTGGATTTCCCAGTCTCTAGAACTAGAAGAAATTAATCTGTATTCTTTACAAATCTCCCAGTCAGTATTCTGTTATAATAGCACAAAATGGACTAAGATGCACACATTGTGGAACTACTCAATACTTTAAGTTATATACCTCTTCAACTTTGACAAAACCAAAATTAAATCTGCCAAAGATGAAACAGAATCAAGGCAGTTTTTTTTTTTTTTTTTTTTTTTTTTTTTTTTTTTAGCACAGAAAAATAATAGAATATATATACCAGACCTCAAGGGGACCTCAGGCTGGAGAAGTCAGACCCTATAGAAAAACCCAACATGACTGAGTGGGGCTTTTAGCAATGATTCAAGAAACAAAATAGAGTCCCAGGAGTCAAGCCCAGAATACCACATCCTGAATCAGAGGATTGTCAAGAGCAGATGTCACAAGAGCTTAAAGTAAGAATCTTCTGGTTGGCACCCGGGCATGATTTTCCAGATAAGATAAAAGAGGGTGGGTGAACTTATTTCCATTTCCTCTTTTGTTCTTTATGTTGGCTAGGTGATTTTGTACTTGAAAATGCAATATAGTTCATATTAGTCTGTCAGAGAAACCTGAGTGATTTAGAGGGCAGAAATTTATTGTCTCACCTTTCTGGAGGTTGAAAGTCTGAGATGAAGGTGACAGCAGGGTTGACGTCTGGTCAACCTCTCTTCCTGTCTTGCAGACGACCCCCTTCTTGCTGCGTCCTCACATGGTCTTTCCTCTGCATGTCTCTTCAGGTGCCCCTTTCTCTTCCCAGGATTGGATTAGGGCTCTACCCTTAGGTCCCCATTTGACCTTAACTATCTCCTTAGAGGCCCTATCTCCAAATATGGTCACACTGAGGATTATAATTTCAATATGATTTGGGGTGGGGGGACATAATCCAGTCCATAACAGTGCTCAAGTGCTGTCCAGTGTTTCAGGGGCAAGAAGACTGTGATATGCTTTATGGAGAAAATGAGAAAATATACATTTTACAAGTTTCATGGAAGCTTGAGGTATAGTTTACAGTGCTGGGGGCCATGAGTTGAATGTTAATGCATCAACAATGTATTTCAAATATGTCTTCAAATAGAAACATGTGTAAAACAAAGTTACATATTGATCGGTTGATGGAAATGTTGTGATCAGAGGCTCACAGGAACCTAACCCCATATTTTCCGTGGCAGCGATGTTTCAGTATTTGCAACATTTGCGGTGAGTTTCTAGCAGTTAACAACTTTAAATAATGAGAATCGGCTGTGCACATATTTCTTTCATTCTGCATTGCTTTCAGGTCACCTTCCTCACACCACCTCTGCCACCTCCAGGCTGTCTGTACTGTGGCAGGTGACTCCTGTGTGGATAGGGTTAAGAGGATAGCTCAGGTAGAAGGGGAAACAAGTTGAATTTATAAGCTGAATTTATAAACTCTTCCCTGACCTTCCTTTCTCTGCTGTTGCCAGACACCAGCCCCTCATGTGCACTTGCTCCCCTTCTGGCTTGGAGGCGCCTTCAGTGTTCTCAGACGTTCTCAGTTTTATATTAGTTTATCACATCCATGCTCTTTTCTCTTCAGTACTTCTATAATTTTCACTTTGGGAGAAAGAAGCCAGCAGCACGAGTTGCTTCGTTCCTTGCTAAGACAATCAGGAAGGATGTTTGTAAGACGATGCAAGAAAGACCAAGGGCAATTATCAGATGTGAAAAATATAATAGTTGAAACAAAAGGCAGAATATGCTGAGACAAATAACAGGAAAGATAGAGATGAAAAATAAATTAAGAAGGGGCAAGAACATTGTGAAAACTTATTTAAGAAGGCAGGGGGTTGATTGCACCAATGGTGTGACACTACACCATGTGCAGCCAGAGAAATGAAAAGCTGCACTCCATTTGTGTACAATGGATCAAAATGCTTTCTGCTGTTGTGTATAACTAAATAGAACAAATACAAAATGAAAAAAGAAAAGAAGGCAGGAGCCAATATAAAGAGATTTTTTTTAAAAGAAATGATAGAGATATGAAGGATAAAATGTCAGCATTCTGAGTCAGCTGATTATAGTCAGCTGCACATCTATAATCCCAGCTACTTGGGAGGCTGAGGCAGAAAGATCATAAGTTTGAAATCACATTGGACAGCTTGGTAAGACCCAGTCTCAAAATAAAATAAGAAAAAAAGGTTTGGGCACTATTTCAACATGCACAACCCCTGGGGTTCTATTCCTAGCACTATAATAAATAAATAAATAAATAAGCAAACAAACAACCCCCAGAGCTGAAATTCTATCTAGACTATATCAGCAGCATGTGTTGTTGTTGTGATGTATATTGGGGGAGAGAGAAAGGAGAGAATATGCTAAACTATTTGAATTGTTGAGGGGAAGAAATAGATGTTGATGAATTTAGTATTGTAGGATGAATAAGCAAATATATGACTTAAAAGCAACCACCAAAGAGCAAAAATATCTTCTTTTTACGTCAGTCAAAGAAAAGCATATCTACTCAGTGAAGAATAATAAGGTTAAAAAAGAAAAAAACAGCAATGAAATATGAAATAAGATGGAAGAAATTGTCCTAATAAAAGTGATTATAATAAATGTTAATGGTTTAAACAACCAATAAAAGACAAGCATTCCAAACATTTTAAAGGAGCCAACTATATCTTTACAGAATCTGCCTTTACCACAAAAGAATGGAGAAAGATTTAAAATAAAGCATATTAAGCAAATATGATCCAAAAGAAAACTGAAGAAACAATCTTAAAATCTGACAGAAAATTCAAGGAACAAAGAAGGAAATCATATACTGGTAGAAAGAATAGTAAAGCAAATACATATCCATCTAACACATGGGAGAAGGTGGTGGTCCTGAGAAGTGGGCTTTCTGCAGAGTTGATGAAGGGATTCAAGGGTGACCGTTGGTTATATCCCAGAAACTTGGTTCCTTAGGAAAGCAGGAGAAAAGAAGTTCCTTCTACTTAGGGAGTGGGCCTGTCATCAGCATGTCACATCACTTACCTCTCAGGGGCAGAATCTTCTGGGAAGATTCAATCAAGAAGGTGGAAGAGGGTCTCCTATACTGTACAGCGATCTGTGCCTCAGCAGGACTGAGGAGAGCCCATCAGTGTGATTTCTGAGACACTCGGAAACCCTGCTGCTCACTAAACGAATCCCAAGGCACTGGGCAATAACTGAAATTCCACTATTAAGGCTTCACGTTTTTCAGTATGAACTAGTGAGGAGCCACCTGAGAACTGAGAACTACATGCAGGAAACACCAGATGGGTGATGAATTTCAGGATGAATGTCCAGATGCTAACTTTTTAGTGACTACAAATCCAGGCCCGTTTGCTCACTGACATTCTTTCACTTAGCAAAGCAGGCATTGTAAGCCTTGGGAATATATGGTATATTGTTCTCCTTGCATTTTCTCATTAGTGGAAAGCAAATGGTTCATAAGTAAGGCTGCTCACCATTGTTTTAACAGCACTGGTGCTGCTATGAAATAAATCTTCCAGAAGAGTGAAGGATATATTTTTTCAAAGACCATTTTATAGGGCCAGTTTGGTTTCCTAGCAAAATTGGAAAGAAAGTACAAAGATTTCCCATATTCCCTTGCCCTTACTTCCTCTATTATCAATGTCTCTCCCCTAGTGGCACATTTGTTATGAGGAAGAAACTACATTGACAAATCACTGTCTTCAGAAGTTTACAGCAGGTTCACTCTTGGCCTTGTGCATCCGATGGGTTTTGACAAATGTGTGATGAGATGTATCCACCATTATAGAATCATAGAGAATATTTTCCACTGCCCTAAAGATCCCCTGTACTCTATTCATCCCTCTTTTCCCCCTAATCTCTGGCAACCACTGGTCTTTCTGCTATCCTCATAGTTTTGCCTTTTCCAGAAAGTCATAAATGGTGTAGCCTTTTAAGATTGGCTTCTTTCACTTGGTGCTGTGCTTTTAAAGTTCCTCCATATCTTTTTGTGGCTTGAGAGTTCATTTCTTTATAGCACCAAGTAACATTCCGTTGTATGGACGTACCACGATTTATTTATTCATTCACATATTGAAAGAAATTGTCACTGCTTCTATGTTTTGGCGATTATGAATCAAGCTAAGGGCAGATTTTCTTAGGGAGGAAGAATCTTTTGGCAAGGGTGCTAAAGGTCTGCTAGTTGTAATATGGGATTGAGGAATGGGTACAGCTTTGGTGCAGGAGACTAATTGGGGAGGGGTTTGGGGAACTCCAACTCTGAGGTCAGCCCTACTCAGAGGGACTGGGACTGGGACTAGTAGAGCAGTTGACCCAGTGCCTTTCTGGAAAGCTAGAAATCTATGAAACCCTCAACTGGCATCCTCCAAGAACTACTTGGAAGCTGAAAGGGAATTCTGTCCTCTTCTAAGCTGGGAAGTTCTTTCTTCAAGGAAGGGAATCTTTCCTCAACCAGAGCTCCAGGGAAAGTCCATGGGAATAAGGTCAAGGGACACTTGCTCAGTGGGAGCAAGCCTCAGGTTCAGCTTTCCTCCGAGGAGGTATCCCACTTCAATAGGAGCCCTCCTGGGGCAGAGGAAAACTCATCAGGGAAAGTCCTCCTCAGAGGGAGGACTTCAGGGTTAACTCTCTTCAGGGGGAATACTCAGTGGGGGCTCTGAGGGGAGCTTTCTTGGTGGGGGCTCTTGTCAGGGGGAGTCTTCCTCAAGAAGAGCTGTTCTTCAGGGTGTTCTCCTCAGGGGGAGCTTTCTTTCCCTTGTCCCCTTTTCCCCTCAGTGTGGGTCCTGGCAGGCACTCAGAGCAGGACACTCTTTTACTTCCTACCAGGACAAAAACAGATACTCTCATTCACACCCCAGCAAAAAATGTTGTTACACATCTTACTGTAGAGGAGGAAAAACACCATATGGTTCTCTATTTATCTCAGGTTCATGGTTGAAACTCCTGAACAACAACAACAAAAGGATTAATAATAGAAAAGCCTATGAATGTATTTAAGTTTTAAGTAACATGGAACATGGCATGTTCATCAGGAAATGAAGATCTGAATATAGATTTGACAGGGAGCACACAGTCATAGAAGAATAGAGTGGACCAAAGGGTCTGATGTAATAAACTGAGGGAAATTTAGCAAGACCTATTTGTTCAAATTCCTTCCTTTATCCCCTCATCATCAGAGATGAGGACATCCTTTCCTCCTCATGTTTGGCACCTCACGTGAAGATCTTGTGACCTGCTTCTGGAGAAGGGCAGGGGAAGATCAGAATCATCTTCTTGCGTGTGTTGTTTTCTCAAATTGCTTCAGTTTAGAAAAGTTCAGTCCTGAACCCCATTGACACTGGTGCTTTTCCTTCCTAGGTCATGTGCAATTTGTGGAAAAGCCTTAGGTCCTCTAGGAATTTCAGCAAGTATGTGAGAACATGGCAAAGCCTATCTGAGAATCTTCCTCTCTGTACCCCAAACTGTGATGGTCCCAGAGTATGACCTCTTCTTCAGAGCTCAGATGACTGACCCTCTCTTCTGTGTGCCACCTGGGATGTGGGGGAGCCTGGCTGGCAGGACTGCACTGTGAAATTGTTATGATGACCTGGGCCCCTGGAGAGGCAGGAGCCCTCAAGAACAGCTACCGTGAGCCAGACTGACGTTGTGTGTCCTCAGTGCCGGGGTGCCGCTCTGAAACTAGCTGGTGGAAACAAGTGGGACAGGAAGGTATTGAAAGTAGAACTCTCTTATTGAGTATAAGAACTTGTTTTAAGTGGAAAATGACTTTTCATGTGACTTTTCTGTGTTTTCCTTTTTACCAGTCAGGGCCCTGGCAGGAAGCAGAATTCTGCTCAGATGAACTAAGAGACTTCATGAAAGGAGGAGCACTTAAATGTGTGTGTGTACACAGTCAAGGGAACTGATGTGGGGCTGGCATACCCAGAGGCTGGGACCCACAGGAAGCTGTAATTGCTCTTTACCAGAGGGACAAGAGGTCCAGTGGGGGCTAGAGCTGCAGAGCAGGGGCACCTGGAGGGACAGTAGTCATGGAAAGATGCAGACCCAGGCAGAGGTGGAGCACCAAAGTGGGGGGTCATTGTGGGGAAATCATCCTCTGTCCCCTACTTGTTGCCAACCCTACCGGAAGCCAGGAAGTTCTTGTGATGAGGCACATATGATACACAGAAAGGCACAGAAGGGTGGAGAATGGACTCCAGAGTAGGGTGCCAGGTAGAGAGGAGTCAGGGCCTGCATTGGCATGTTGGGTCTCTATATTCTTTAGATACAGTATTATTATAAAATGTATTACGGAGAGGGTCCCTGCATTTTCACTCTTGTACCTCCTACTCCCCCACTTCTCCATACTTACTAGGAACCACTCTTCATGAATCAGGAAGACTACTCTGAGCCTGCTACATAATATGAGACAGGCTATTGGCTCTTTGAAAGGCTTGTTTCTTTGCTGTCCCACAGAAGTTGTTCAGTAAGTGTACGGTAAAGGAAGAACATGGACAATGCCTCTTTTTAAGACTTGCCCCCAGCCTTCTTCCACTGGATAAAACTTTCTTGTGGAACACACAATAATAAAGAGATAGACCTATGACCACACAAGTGGTACCAGAGCTAGAAATACGGGGAAGGAGACAGCTGGAGACAATTCCAATTTTTTGTTGGCATTAATGGATGTATATCATCACTTAGAAAGTTCCAAAAATTGTCAGGCTACTTCAGAAGCTACCTTGCCTCCTCTGTCTTCAACCAGAGGCTTAGGAAAATATAAGACGTGCTCATTTGCTCATTTATTTAGGCACCCATCAGCAAATTTTTATGGTGAACATCTACCATACCAGGTACTCTACTGGCACTGTGATTAGAAGGATGATAATATAGCTGGCCAAAAAACTACTGTCTAGTTGAGGTAAACACACAAGGCATATTTATTTCCCAAGTCTCATCAGCCTTGGGGACAAACAAGAACACAAGTGATAAAGGCGATGGTATTTGGCTCTGAGCAGCCAAAAGCAATTGCTAAGCTGAAAGTCCTACTCTGAGTCCAGCAACAAACGCTCCCTGGGCTACGGTTGTTTGCCATCATTTCCCCTCCTCCTTACAGTCATGCCCCCAAAAAGTCCTGTTGCTGTTGCCTGGCTGAGAACCAGGGACTATGTCTCTGCCTTGGGACCTGTCAGTGGACTCACCAAGCAGTTTCTGGTGAGCCTCTGCTATCCATTGGGATTCCCACACTCTCACATCAAGCCCTGTTGCTCTAGAATCTTCTTTTTACCTGGGCTGTCACTCATGGTATCTGGAAGAAAGCATCTACATTTTTTTAAAACCACTTAGTTGTTTTTCTGTAAAGAAATTTCAGTCAAAATATATGTGATATCAGACCCATTTCTGTTTTGTGATAGAGAGTAGGGAGGTGCTTACTGGGGAAGGAGGGGAGGGAGGTTCCTGGGAGTTGGGGGACCAGTAAGAGGAGCAGAAGGGCCATGGCCAGATGTACTCCCTTCACTCCTTGCCCAGGGGTCGCTCTTCTACACAGAGAAAGGCTGTGGGCATTCCAATAGGGGTACTGCAGGTGGGCATGATGTTCGTGACCATCTACATCATACTAGACCTTGAGTGTGCTTCAACTTGAGTGTCCCAGTCATTCTAAGACATAGATGTTCCATCAAACCTCAGAACATGAATCTTCCTGCTAGACTAGCTTCATCATTAATCTACATACTAAACAAATCTCCATTGATCTGTGCTGACATAGGACTGAGAAATGCCTATGATAAGAAACAATTTATCCCTTCAAAATGCTTAATTTCCTGCCAGATAGGTGATATATGGAAGAATGATTTTTTTTCTTCTTCTTCCTCACCATCTCTTCCTCTTCCCAGGAGTGAGCCTACCAAGGCTACTAAATTTTTTTGTTGTTGTTGTGTGACACACTGGTCTTGGAAAGGGACTGTCTATGCACATGATAAGGTACAGCAGATATTTGAGTAGGAGCTTAATGTTTGTCTTCTGAGAGATCTTAGGTTAACTTTAAACTTTCCACCGATAGTCAGCCTCCTGTGAGACGTTCTTCCTCTCCTTCCACTTTACCTTCCAAACTCCCTGCCACCAATCCAAGAGGAGAATAAAATGAAGAAGAAAATAATTGACAAGGTATCCAGAAGTTTAGATACAAGAGGCGGCATAACGTGGGGCTGGGTGGTATGGAGGGAAAGGGTTAAAATAGTTGCGTGGGTGGGAAACAGGGGAAGGGCAGGGAATGGACCCTGCCACTCAAAGTTGGTGCTTTGTGGGGATAGACTCTAGGGTCTAGCAGTGAGCCCTGTGCCAGGAACCAAAGTACTAATAATACTTTGAGAGATGAAGTAAACTAGCTTTTGTGACCATGCATGTTTGGATTATAAGTCTGGATGATTGGTCAGAAGTAAAGATCTAGTTTTACATTCTTTGTGATTCCACTTGTGTATTTGACCCAACAAGATGACAAGATATGGATCAGTTATTCTTCCACTCCCACCCCACCTCCTGCTTCCCATCACCAGCACATTCTGGATGACAGAGATGGGGAAGCAAAGAGAACCAGGCCTGGAACTGATTGACCAACAACCAAAAGACCACTCTTGAATGCCTCTTCCACCTTCCTCAAGGAGAGACAGTGCCCCGGTTATGCACATGTATGGGAATATTAAATAGGTGCTGGTAAGTCCTGAGAAGGGACAGGTTAACTCCTTCTTCTTTGATGAAGGGAAGGTTTGATGGAGGAAGTAGCATTAAAAAGAAGCTTTAAAGGACAGCTATAATGTAGGTCTTTGGAGACAGATGGGGAGGAAATTCCAAGCAGAGGGAGCAGAGGTGAAATGGAATGGAAATGAGATGTGTAGTCTTTATTTATCAGTGGTGTCGTGGGATATCATGTGGAAAATCAGTGTGATTATTTATCTCCATGATGCTGACCTCTTTGTATCTTTGCAATAATAACCTTGGCAAAAACTTACATAAAATCCCAACTGGAACCAAATATTCATTTTCTTACTTTTAACTAAGCTACAGATCAAACCAAACTTCACACACACACACACACACACCCCATATAAACCTCTAAGTTTGAACCAGACAATAGGACTCTGCATGTATTAAAATGCCATTGAAGCAAAATTGCTGATAAGAACAGGATATTTTTAAATTCTTAATTATTTTGCCTTTCTGAATATAATATCAAATTTATTCAAATACTCTGAGTTTGTAAATCTCTTCATTAGCTCACAGAATTCAATGAGGCGGGACTATACGTGATGATATTGATTTCTGCATGTAGCTTGTGGAATTAGTCTTCATAATTAAACCTCTGCACATTGCTATATCCACAGGGTATCAGTCAGGATCCATAATTGAAAACACAATCACCCGCTTAGCTAGTTTAAGCAGAAAGAAAATTTGTTATAGGATGTTAGGTCTCACGCACCCTCTCTGGGAAGGCCAGAAGGTCAAGATCAGAAGCTACACAGTTGAGTATCACTCATCACAAGAGTATATCTGCAAAGATGGGGCAGGGCAGCACAGCAGTGCCCACAAATGATGCTGAGAACTGCATTCCAGAATATTTGCAACTGCTTCCCAGCAAAGCAGAAAATTCAGGTGCTCTTCTTCCCAATACACAGTCCTGTGTATTCCTGCCCTTCACATTGTTCCTTGCAAAATCTAAGCTTTATATTGAAGCATCAATGGCCAGAGCCTAGGTGACATCCCTGCCTCTACATCTGTACAGGAATCTGGAGAAATGTCTTCTGGCCTCGCCCCTTGCAAGGTGCAAGTCCATGATGTGCAAAATTTCCCAGACAAAGAAAGCTGTTTCAATAATGTGGGTGTGTTAGTCAGCTGTTCATCTCTCTGGCCAAAATACCTGACAAGAACATCTTAGAGGAAGAAAAGTTTATTTGGGGTTCATGGTTTCAGAGGTTTAGTCTATGACCAATGGACTCCATTGCTCTAGCCCTGAGATGAAACAAAACATGGCGGGCATGGCAGAGAGAAGCTCCTTCACTTGTAGTAGCTGGGAAGCAGAAAGTGTAACCAAGAGCCAGAGACAAGATATAGTTCTAAGGGCATGTGCACAGTGAACCTTCTTTCTCCAGCTATGCCCCACCTACCTACAGTTGCCACCCAGTAGTCCATTCAAATTATGAATCTATCAAGTGGATTAATCCATTGATGAGGTTACAGCTCTCATTATCTCTGAACATTCCTGCATCAATGCATGAGCTTCCCAGGGGACATTAAAGATCCAAACCATACAGCAGATGACCATAAGCATGGCAGAAATCCACTATGTATGTTTATGGTACCATGGAACATGGAACATGGAACATGGTACCATATCAATCAATTTTATTCTCAGTGTTCACACAGATTTCTGTTTCTGGCAATCTCATGAACAAAGCAACCTGAGAAAATATTACACTACAAGATATCTGAAAATGCTGTACAAAATACACACCAGATCTTCTCTGAAAGACAGAATTGATCTTGACAAAAATAGGTAGTGAAATACCTCCCACAAAGAAACTAACATTGGAAAAATGTAGCAATGAGCTGACTCTGAAGTTGTAGTTGCTCTTTAGAGAGTTGCTGGTGTCTGAAACCAGACTTGGAGGTTAATGTGGTGTAAGAACTGTAGTTAAAGCCTTAGGCCCTTACCAAGGTGAGAGTCACAACAGAGCCCTATGTAATGTTGACATAGCCAAAGAGTCAGTGAAAGGGTTTCTACAGGAAAACTATTCAAAGCAAAGGGAGTCATTGGGGGAATTGTCTTCAGTCTTAACTGAAACTGACTAGGTTAAAACTCTTTTCTGAAATTTTGAGTTTAGGGCTAGTTTTGCATATGTGGAGAGTCTTAGAAAGCATAACCTAAGAAATTAACTGATGTGCTTCCAGGTTTGTAGTGTACATGGTAACAGGTGGAAGGAAACACTGATTGTACCTACCAGCCTTAATCTCTGTCCAGGTACCTCAGAAATTTCCCAGATAAAACTCAGCCAAACACAAGATCACATCCTGGAATGATAAAGGACATAAGGAAACAAGCCACCCCAAGCAAGTGTCAGTGAAACAACTGTAAAATTAGGTCACTTAGTACTAGAATTAAGGTACTAGATACTAGAATTATGGTATATAGTTTAAAGTGTTAAAAGAAAGGAGAAAAGGAAATAAAAAACTTGAGCAAGGCAAAGGGTGTCATCAAAAAAGATGGGTTACATGCAACTAGAGAGAGAATTACTGAACTGAAAGAAATTACCCAGAATGAAGAACAGAGTCAGACAGAAATATGGCAAATACAAAATGGAAGTTAAGAGACATGAGAAACAGAATGAAGTCTAACATACAATTAATTAGAATTCCAGAATAAGATAATAGAAGGACTCAGGGAAATTGGAGAAGGTCAATAAATGACACTCCATTATAGGCACAAGCCTATAGTCCCAGAGAATTGGGAGGCTGAGGCAGGAGGATTGCAATTTCAAAGCTGGCTTCAGCAATTTAGCAAAGTCTTGAGCAACTTAGGGAGAACTTGTCTCCAAATAAAAAAATTAAAAGGTCTGGGGACATGGATCAGTTGTTAAGCATCCCTGGGTTCAATCGCTGATACAAAAAAAAAAAAAAAAAAAAAAAAAATCTTGGCTGGATGGGGATTGGAATGGTTGGGATGGTACAGTGAGAGAATCAAGCAGTTGCCTCCCTAGAAATGAGGCAACCCTGGAAAACTGAGAAGGCATGGAAGGATTAAGGCTCAGACTCTTAAAACCGTGTCTCTCTCCATGAAGTTAACTGATCTGCCTAGAGATTGTCTTGACCCATGAGCTAACTAAGCCAGGTGCAATTTTTTAAAATGGGAAATTAAAGAAAAAATCAACCACAATGCCAATCAGAATGGGACAGGCTATGCTTCAGCAACAAACAGCCCCCAAATTTCATCACTTCACACAGCTGAAGTTTATTTCTCATTCCTGCAACATCCACTGAGGTCCCAAGTAACTCTCCAGGACAACCACCCTCCATGAGCTGCCTTCAGAATCCAGCCTGGTAGAGGCTCCACCTGAGTGTGTAACCTCACTGGTGAGTGAGGCAGCAGAAGAGCCAGGAGAATTCTGCACCTGCTCCTGGAAGCTTCCTCCTAGAAGTGCACGGCACTTTGCTCATAGCATTGATAGTCACACAGCTAAGCCTAACTTCAAAGGAGGCGGAAGTATAATCTGAAATGGCAGGAGACCCCCTGGTGAAACAAGTAATGGTTTCCACAAACATTTTTTTTTTTAAATAGGATTTATGCTGAGAAGATAAATTCAATCACTAAAATATTATCTCCCTGATTCTTCTCGTTGTCCCTCATAGTCCTATTCTGTACACAGATCTGTATTCAGCTTAAGTATCCATTTCAGAAAGACTTAGATTTATTTTCTTCAATAATCCCATCATTTCTGTAACTATCCTAATAAGAAGTCCTGCGTTTGATCTTCCTTTAGAGAAAGTTTCGATGCAGTCAGTGAAGTTGAAATTGGCTTAGAATGAATTGTCTTATGACAATCTAAACGGATTTGTTTAG
This sequence comes from Sciurus vulgaris, assembly GCF_902686455.1. NCBI lineage: Eukaryota > Metazoa > Chordata > Mammalia > Rodentia > Sciuridae > Sciurus > Sciurus vulgaris. The sequence continues at coordinate 105,386,288 of NC_136461.1, forward strand.
ATTGTTTCAGAACTGAAGAGGATCTTAAAATTTCACACACACACACACACACACACACACACACACACACACACACGGATGCTCTTATGATGACCTGCAGAAATCTTCACTGTCAAAGTAAGAGTTTTATTTGAATGTGTGTGGCACTCTTCCTTTGGCACTGACATCAGGATGAGCATTCTGTCCTTGCCCCCCCGCCCTCGGGCTTATTCCTAATGCAAACCCTTTCCAGCTCTCCCTGGACCAGTCTCTTGCCTCTTGGCAGTCTCCTTGCCTCCCCAATCCCCACCTGATCCATCTTCCACGCTGAGCCACTGATTCATATTCAGTCGATGCTTTTAAATATCAGACACTGTCTCTAGTATTTTCCCATGACTTCCTAAGCGTGATTTGTCTCTCCTGAGCCTGAAAGTGTGCGGGGATGAGGGTTGTTTCATAGATGTGGCATATTTTCTTCCACCCTAATTTCCTCCCTCCTCCAGCACCTGGTCCTGAACACTGTGTTCACAGAGCACTCAATAAATACTTGTTGAATTGAATTCTCTAAACCATACTAATTATTCATTCCGCTCAAGTCTCTGCGTCTATGTAGAATGATGGATTTCCAGACACCAGGACTGAGGGCCAATTCAAATCTCTTGAGGGCCTGTTGGATTTACAGTTGCGTACCACCTTCCCCTTTCCACACTGGTAAATAGAGGGCACAGGATTAGCCTGCCCAGGATTTCCAAGCAGCTGCCCTGCATTTTATATCCCACCCCCCAGAAGTAGTCCTAGTGGCAGCCATGTAGCTAAACCCACTTTTTCCCCCTAAATTCTGTCAACAAAAGGGCCAATGAATATCAAATTAATGACTCATTGAAAGTCCACTGCATCCTGTTGCTGACCTCTTGGAGGAAGTAGACCCCAAGATTTCCGAGAATACTCTAAGCAATTCTCCCACTCAGGACTTTCCTTTTAGATGTTTGCAAGAGTGACAATGTCTTCATTATTATAAGCCTGAAACACTTGAAGACATTTGGGGGTGTGCTATTTAAATATCCTCATAGTTTCTTTCTGGTTTTAAGTACAGAGGGTGACGAGATGGAATAATGCTGTGGGCCTCACCTTTTTGCCTGTCCTGACGTGATGTGTTCATGCAGGCACAAACAGGAAAGATTTATTACACAACAGAAGTCACTTCTAATGGCCAAGATCAATTTTAATACTCCATCATATTAGTGAAATGGCAGTGACATCTGCATTGAGAGCACAAAGGTAACAGGAGAGACAACACAAGTCCCAGCACAAGCAAAGGCTGTGGCTGAAATGTGCTCAGTGAGCACTCAGTGAGTCACCGTGTGCCGCAGGGACAGGCAGGAGCTCCTCAGAAGAGGCCAGAATCTCTCCAAGCAGTGTTGAGCAATTTCATACAAATGGCCAGAACTGAGTAAGACATATTCTTTAAAAGGAACACTTTCCAGAGTTGTTTGTAATGCTGTGGGCTGACTATGGGTTCCAAACTTTGGTTTTCAATAGTGGAGTTTGAGACTGGGTATTTGCACAAATGAGGCAAGAAATCACTTTGAGGAAAACTGGTAAAGGAATCGCATTGGCTAAATATCTCTATACTATTCTGTGGTTGTGCCATTCTGCATATCTTATTGATACTTTTAATAATTAAAAATAATTGTGGCAATGTATAGTTACAATGTACTGGACTGACAACTTCACAGACAGTGTGAGAGCTAAAATCAAAACAAGTGGGGAATCAACATGAAAAAAATTAGATTTACTGTTTTGAAATTGCACCTGCAGTGATCAGAACAAAGTTATATGAAACTGTGTAAAAGATGGTGGATTAACTCCTGATTGGGAGAAACACAGTCTCTGGGACAGGAGTTCCCTGTGTTTCTCCTTTGCTAACAAAGCAATAAAACTTCTTTCTCCTTTTTCTTAAAAAAAATTTATGGATTAAAATATCCTACTGTCAAAAGTTACCATACAATTGAAATATATTGTCTTCCAAATAGCAAAATCATATTATCTCTCTGAGTAATTGCTTATTCTTGCTTTTTACGTAGAATATTAACCAATTAAGGAATGACAGCAATGATTAAGTTTTGTTAATGATTCAACTTTGAAGCAACCAGAAGATACTATTCCCTTTTTGGGCTTATAAAGCAATTAATGAAAGAGGATTGTTAGATGAAGGGTAGGCTATTTTTAAAACACTTGTGTTTTGAAAATTCTATTCTATGTAATTTAGTATTTTCTCAATGTTATACCTTCAAACTCAAACACAGAAATCGACTAGCTAGTAAGAAATTCAAACTGCTATCCATAACCTCTGATTTAAAGTTCTTGTGCTCATCTCAACTGCCTCATTTTTAAAAATTATTTTTAGTTGCAGTTGGACACAATACCTTTATTTTATTTATTTACTTTTATGTGGTGCTGAGGATTGAACCCAGTGCCTCATTGTGCTAGGTAAATGCTGTAGCACTGAGTCACAACCCAGCACCTCGACAGCCTTATTTTTGGCTGATAAATTTCAAAAGAAATAAATAACATACATTTGAAATGAAAAACAAAAGCCAGTAACATCGAGGAGCCTGATCGAGATTTTAAATTTGATGAAAAGTTATTTATTGCTAATAGAAATGTTTAAAATCCATAGAACATGTGTTAATATGAACCACCATTACTATACCATCATCAGGTAATCACTTTCTCTGTGTATTAATAGTTGTCCTTTAATAAACTACATGGTAAAAAAAAACCTACATTTGCTTTTTTCTTTTCTTTTTGTGGTGATGGAGATCAAATCCAGGGCCTTGTGGCTACTGAGCAAGTGCCCTACAACTGAGCTACACCCTCATCTGACATATACGTTTTTTAGGACGCTTTTATATTTGTTATCTCATGTACTCTGCAGAACAGTCTTATAATGTAGAAAATAGCCTTCTAAAGCTAGTTGGACAGAGAGCTATATGCCACAGGGCCAAGAATTTGTATGGAGTTACTTCAGAGCAGATAGTCAGAGTCAGGGTATCTTGGGAGTTAGGACAAATAGTCCCTCGTGAGGGACAAAGCCAGCAGATCAATTTTTGTATAGAATTATTATGTAAGGGCTAGAACGAATTATAGTGAGGACAGGTGACCCTGGGGGGAATTTTTCTTGATCCTTCAGTCCTGGAGGGAGTCAACCCAAGGAAAGCAAACCAAAGACTCTGGAGGCAAGCTGCTGGGAGTCACACAGGGGACCCACTCACAGCTGGTTACACTGGTGAGGTGCCCCTTGGAAGGGAATGCATCAGAGGGCTTACGCAGAGCCAGGAAGCTGTGTGACCTTTAGCCAATAAGTATGCAGGAAGACCAGTGGGAATCTCTATGTAGCTAAGAAGAAGCATATGAAGGAAGTGTTGAAAATTGCTTAGAATAGGACACAGTTTATTTTATTGCAGAAACAGTACAGGAGAAATGGAGTGAGAAGTAAAGACTGCAGTCTGAAAGGAAGAACACTCAGTAGGCAAAAATCATAAAAAGGTAAAAGTCAATATTTCCTGAGCACCTGTATCCGTGTATCATACTCATTAGATTTTTAATTTTTATCTATTTATTTTGGTACTGGGGATTGGACTCAAGGGCACTCTACCATTGAGTTATATCCCCAGTCCTTTTTAATTTGTATGTTGAGACAGGATCTTGCTAAACTTCTAAGGCTATCCTCAAACTTAGAATCCTCCTGCCTCAGCCTCCTGAGTCACTGAGATTACAGACTTGCCTGGATTCCATCAAACTTTTCAGTAGCTCACTTGTTTCTTGTCCCAAATCACATGGCCATTTAAGGGCCCCCTGTGAAATTGGAACTTGGATCTCATGATTGACTGAGATTCCAGGCAGGTGACTTTTCAACTCACTGTACTTTTATGATATTTTGTAAGAATATCTGTAAAAACTTTTAATGCTTTCACACAAAAGAGTTCCCTTAGCAGAGCTGAGACTATTATTCTAGGAATAATCTGCTTTGAAAGGTTTGCTGTTGGCCGATACCTGGGAACTTGAATAGCAAACAGCTCCCTGAACTAATATAAAAATTTCCCTAAATGGTAAGAGGGTTTTTCAGTTCCTAATCTGCTTGTGGAAACAATATGGTCTATGCTAAGCACCTGCTTTCCTCTGGGAATCTGGAACTTGGCTATGTGTTAAGCACAGGGTGTCTACGTGACCAACCCCCAATAAAAACCTTGAACACTGAGACCCTAATGAGCTTCCCTGGCAGACAACATTTCAAATGTGTCATTACGAGTAACAGCAAACCTTTCTTTTTAGACACCCTGTTGTGAAGGCCATCCTGGGAATTCTCTTGCTCCTTTCCTGTATTGGATTCCCCGTTTCACTGCTCTCATTTTCCTGTGTCTTCATTTGATGAAGCACATCCTCTAGTGGCCTCCTATAAATGGCATAAGGAAGTGGAATATTCGAGTCTTCCATGTCTTGATAGTGTGGCTGGGTATAGAATTTCAAGTTGGCAAGCATTTTCCTCAGAATTGTGAAGGCAGTCCTCCATCGTATTCTAGTGCGGAATATGTTGATTAGAAGTTTATGGTCTTTCTAATAGAAACTTCTCTTTGATCCAATTGTCTAAAATTTCACAACGTGTCTTGGTATCATTGTTTGAGAACCCAGAAGGCTCTTTTCGGTTGGAAGACTCATATCCTTTAGGCCCAGGTGTTCTTTGTATTATTTTCTTTAAAAAATTGGTATTCCACTTTCTCTATCGTTTCTTTTTAAGATACCTATTTATTTAATGTCATACTTCTTGGATGTATTTTTTTCTGTTTTCTTTTCTTCTGTATTGTTATCTTTTTGGTTAATTTCTGAAGATTTCTTCAACTTTGTCTTTTAATCTTCTGTTGTTTTAATTTTTATCTAATTCTTTAAAGTTTCCGATAGCTTTTTCATTTTCTGAATGCTCATTTTGTAGTTTTCCATTTCTGTCTTATAGATGCAACATCTTCTCATACCTCAGATGATGTTAAGTCCAGGATATTCCACCCCTCCCCTACTATTTTGTTACTAAAACTTTTTTACTTTAAAGTGTCTTTCATGGTGGAAACTTTCCTCAAATGCCTGGTGATTCTTTGATACTTAGTCTTTCTTTTCTTTTCTTTCTTTTCTTTTCTTTCTTTCTTTCTTTCTTTCTTTCTTTCTTTCTTTCTTTCTTTCTTTCTTTCTTTCTTTCTTTCTTTCCTTTTCTTTCTCTCTCTCACTTCCTCCCTCCCTCCCTCTCTCTTTCTCTTTCCCTCCCTCCCTACCTCTTTCTCCCTTTCTCCCTTCCTTCCTTTCTTCCTTCCTTCCTTCCTTCCTTCCTTCCTTCCTTCCTTCCTTCCTTCCTTCCTTCCTTCCTTCCTTCCTTCCTTCCTTCCCCAGGCTGTCCTTAAAATCCTGGGCTCAAATGATTCTCCTGTCTCACCCTTCCAAGTATTGGGACCATAGGCATATGCCACTGTGCCCAGTATCTTAGCTATCTACTCATATTTATATGCAAGACTCTAAAGAGCTTGTATGCATCAGTGGAACTTGCTATACAGTGGGTTCACTGCAGAACAATGGGGTATAGGGACTGTTTTGTTGGGGAACCTCATGGTGACAGTTAGTAGGTCTTTTTTCTTGGGTCAGTTTCTCTGTGGAGAAATTACTGTCTGGGAGATTAATGCTGGGTGTTAGTGTTCTGAGAGTTGGGGAAGGAAAGATACTGTGGATCTCACCTTTAAATAGCCATTTTCAAATCCTCGTACTGTATCAAAAGATCTAGGCTTTGTTAAGCCTAACATTGAGCCATTTGGCAAAGGAGAAATCTTCACAAGGCCCAGTACCAGCATCACGAATCAGAGCACAGAAGGCTGGGTCTGGATATGACAGACCATACATTGGTAACAGAACTACCCTTCCCTGGTCTGGGAGCTCTGAGTTTGGAGCCTCTTTTTCAGTTTCTTGAGCATAAATTTTCAGTTTCTTGGTGAAGTAGAGGAAGGAATCTGAGGTCCGATTGCTATTTGTACAGACGGGGAATCAATGCTCCTCTTTCCATCTCCACCCCTTGTCATCCTTGAATTTCTGGTTGCTCTGATCTCTGAGCCTCTGGGGCCCAGGTGAGCAAATTGGCAGCTCCCCGCCACTGCACTGGAGGCTCCTCTGTGCTGCTTGTCATTACCCACTTTGTCCTCTTGATGACTTCCAAGGTTTTGTTGACATTTCTCTTCCAGTGTCATCTTCTGTCCTGTTTTCTTTGTTCTTTTCAATTTCTAACTTAGAAAATCACATTTGCCATTATTTCGTTGCAGTTTCAGATAAAATAAAGCTAGCTATTATTTCAATCCCCCATTTTTAACTCACCAATTACTCACTGAAAGTTTAAATTTATAAATTAAACTTGTTAGCCTAAGCCGTGATTAATACCAAGTTTTTGTTTTGGAGGTATTTAATTTACATCCATGAGTGTGTACTTCTTCAAACCATACGATAGAACTGTGCTGTGGTTTGGACGAGTGACCCCAAAGGCCTGTGTGTTAAATGGCTGATCCTCAATCCATTGCACTATTGGTAGGTGGTTGACCCTTTGGGAGGTGTGACCTAGTGGGAATAAGTTAGGTCATTGGGGATGTGCCCTTGAAAGAGATATGGGGACCTTAGCCCTTTCCTGTCTCTCTTTTTGTTTTCCAGTCACCATGAGGTGAACTGGCCTCTTCTTCCACACATTTCTGCCATGATATATTGTGCCACCACAGCCTCAAAGCAATAAAGTCAAGCAACTGTGAACTGGAACCTCTCAACTGTGAGCCAAAATAAACCTTTATGCCTTTAAAATTGATTATTACTGTATTTTGTCACAATAACAAAAGGGTGACTTACACAAACTGTCTGCCAAAGATTGGTCCCAGAAACACAAAATCACCTTTTGATATTTGTTGAAAATGCAGGTTCTTGAGCTCACCCACATAATATGCATCAGACTCATTGCAGATTGGGCTAAGCAGCCTATTTTTTAAACCCATTTCTCAGATGATTAACAACTCTGAACTTTGAGGGTTCCTCTGTTCTATTTTGTATTTTTAATGAGTGATGGGATACTTTCATTTGGAATTTTGGTGAAAAGCCACATTTTATTAGGAAAAATATGTTTTTTTTAATGTGACCCTCAAATTTGTAATGTCTCATTTGTTTAGTTTTTTACCTATACCTGGTTAGGTCTTTCTGGTTGGCCTAGACATCTCTGAAGTTCCATCCTTTCATTTGTTATTCACTACCTGAAGTTGAAGGTAAAGGATCTAAGAACACTTGGATTCCTCTGGAACGGCTCCAGGGGCTCATATGTGTGAAAGTGACAAGAGCCTTTCTACACTGGGGGTAAAACTGAATGCCTGCTCCAAGGCCTCCGTGAGCTAAGCCAATTATGCAAAGTGAAACCCTGCATTAGTCTTTTGTTCCATTCCTAATCTCTAGTTGACTGTCAAGTGGGAAATCCACCTCTTCAATTCCAGGAAGGCCCAAGGCAGGTGGCAGCAACTTTACCCTCCTCCCTGTAGGCTGGTTTTGTTCTGAAGCAAGATTTTTGTACTCAATTTTATTTCCTTTTCTTTTAAAATAATAACATTAATATTTTTTCTGCTTAGGAAAGTATATTAACTGAAGAAAAATTAGAAAAAAAATGGAGAACAGAACATTTACCCTACTCTCAGAGATAATGTAAGTATGTGATTGTATTTCTTTCTAATCTTTTTTTCTACATTTTTGTAGGTTACATGGTTGGGATAAAGTCTCTCTTTAAAAAAAGTTAGTTGTAGATGGGCACAGTACCTTTATTTTATTTTATTTTTTGATGCGGTGCTGAGGATCAAACCCAGTTCCTCATATGTGCAAGGCAAGCACTCTACCACTGAGCTACAGTCCCAGCCCAGGATAGTCATTAAGCTAGTTGTGTGTCCTGATTTTTTTTTTTTTTCCATTTCACGTTTTCACGTTTTGTTAGCATGAACACATTTACACATTGACAGGTTTTACATATAGCTATGCATTAATGTGTCCACTCCTATGGATGCTATCCTAAAGGCCATGAATGCTTTAAGACTTATGATAGGAACTGTCACACTATTCAGAAAGTATTCTTTATAGGGGTGGGGTGGTACTGGGGATTGGACCCAGGGATGCTCTAAAACTGACCTATATCCCCATCCTATCCCCTTTTTAGAGACAGAGACTCACTAATTTGCTGAGGCTGGTCCCGAACTTGTGATCTTCCTGCCTTAACCTTCCAAGTTGCTGGAATTACAGGTGTGTGCAACTGTACCCCATTCAAAGGTGCCTTGATACATACTTTGTGTGTGTGCTTGCACTGCTGGGGGTTAAACCCCGGAACTTCAACATGCTAAACACTCACTCTACCTCTGAACTATACCTCCAGTCCCCACATACTTTTTCTCCCACAAGGAAACAGCGTGCTTTTACACTATGGTTTCAAATTCCTCATATAAGTCCTTGTTTTTTTTTAACAAAAAAGCATGCATATTATTTTATGATTAAATATTATCAAAATACACAATAAAAAAACACCCGTCCCCTGACCTACTATTCTCTGTCCTGTCCACAGCTCAGGAGAAATCCTTTTCACTTTTTTAGCTATTGTTTCAGGTACTTATCTGCAATAATACATTTATTCCACATTTCAAAAGTTTTTAAAAATGTAGCTTTCTATCAGGTTTCCTATCAAGTCCCCCTTTTTCTGATGACCTCCCTGCCAAAGTTCCTTATATTTCTACTTCAAGATGGTCCAGGAATCAAACTCTCCTTTAAATAGAGTTCTAATTCATCCTCTAAATTTCAGTTCCCTGACTCTCCTTTGACCCTTGGTGCCTGGAGTTTCTGAGCCCACAAGTGCTACAAAGGACCATCAGCACTTTATCAGTTTGCATCCCATGATAGCTCTAAGGGCACAGTTTGCTGTGGCTTCTAGTGACCTGCTTCATCCAACATACCATCATGCACTAACTCTGCTGAGATTCCTCACCCTTGGATAGCCCATATTCCAATGGTTCTCATTTAGGGTGAATTTGTCCTCCAGGAAACATTTGGCAATACCTGCAGATAGTTTTTAGTTGACAAACCTGAGAGGGGAGTTTGCAACTGGTATCTGGTAGGAAGCAATCAGAGATGCTGCTTAGCATCCTACAATGCACAGGACAGGCCCCCACACCAAGGAATTACTTATCATTTTAGTAGTTTCTCAGGAGAAAGAGGAGATGACCATGTATATTCAAATTGACATCATTACATCACTCAATTGCTTGAAAATTTTTCTTCAGATATAAAATGGAATTGGTATGTAGGGCTATTAAATTATCAGGACTGAGATGATGTATAAGCAGAGTTCAAAGCACAAAAGTTCTTCAATATTAGTCAGAAGTTAAAATTTTAAAAAACCTTTGTGATAGATTGACTGATTTAAAAAATGCTACTTTATTTAAATGTACATTTCTTTGTACTGGTGAGGTTGAATTTTCTAATATTTTACAATTTGCATTTATCCTGCTGTGATTGGACTAAGTTCCTTGCTGACATTTACTGATGTTCTATGTTTATTATAACTCAAGTACTCTGACCTCACCAGCATGTGGCTGCAAAATAAAGTCACATGTACTTTAATAGCAAAATTATCACTCTGAATCATGACATACCAAATTAATAAGAAATGAACTCCTTCCCGGGGTTGCTCTCCCCAAGTACCTATATTCCCCTAAGCTATTTAAATGTCTGTTGTCACAGTTGTCACCTACTGCTCTCTGCTGGGAGAGCGGGAACTTGCATCACCCAAACCAGAGAGGTAGACAGTGGCTACCTCTCTCCACACCTTCCTTATGGCCCCACCTGCTGATGGTCTGTGCATGTCATCTACCAGTGTGCTCCTGGCAGTGGTCACTGATGTGGAAGAGAAGTTAGAACTCAGCTGGGCACCTCTCTCTGACTCTTCTAGGTCTCTCTTGATTTTACTGCCTCTGGTGTAAGAACGGGCCAGCTCTCCCAGGTAGAGATAAATCCTTGAGATATAATGAAGACATCAGTGTTCAAGGCAACTAGGATTATCCCACAATGAAACCATCAAAGTCCCAATGACTCAGCTCTTCAGTGATGCAACCATGCTTAGTGGTTTTATATATAACACACATTATGCATATACCATGTGCCAGATAGAGCACTCAGGACTTTACATGGATGATTTCATATTTGTTCTTCACAAAACTAAGGTATTACATCCATTATTAGGACGATTCCCACTTTATAGATGAGCTTCAGACAGGGGTAGGCAATTTGCCAAAAGACACAGAGCAATAAATCCTCAGTGCCAACATTCTGCCATCGAGGACTCTTTTTTTCTTTTTTTTTTTTTTCAGTTTGAACATGCTGTACTCATTTCTTCGAAGATTTCATTGGCCAGGGTAGACTGCATCTTGGCTCTGACTCTCTTCTGCTGGAAGTTAACTCTTAGGAGCCATCACTGAGAGTTAATGGAGTTAATTCCTCCATTTTGGCCTCCATCAGAGTCACCCAAGTCCATCAATACGTGTTTACATTCTTGAACTTCAATGCAGTGGGGTGGAGGGAGGAGTCAAATTCCTAATGCTCATCTTCCCCATCTCTCTTAATGAATTTTATACCCAAATAAATTAATAGATGCAAAGACAGATATTAGGTAGGTCCAAGTGCCCGTGAATGTGTTGGAGAGGATGACATTAAGTAAGAGTACTGCTCCTGATAGTGTCTAAGTCCAGTCCTTACTAAGCAATCTGTCCTATTATATAAGGCAACTCACATTCTGTGCATCATATTTTACTTTTTGAAATTATTTTTTGTTTGTTAAGGGATCACAATTTCCAAATGTTGTTACTTTGGGTCAAGGAGCAGGAAATGAATGAGCTCAGTGGGCTCTGTCTCTTAGTCTTCTGTTCTAGCATCTTCAGTGTTTCAGGCCTGGCATGAAGAGAGTACTTAAACCAGAAATGAAAAACAAGAGAAGCCAAGAATATTTTTGAAAGGATTGGTATACCGTTCCCTGCTCTCCAGTGGTCACCATTGACATTCCACGTTCCTGACTCCTGGGACCCTGATCAGTCTTCTTATTTCCAACTCCCTCATTGGTGCTCTTTAGCAGAGTGAATTAGGAAAACCATCTCCCTGATGATTTTTAGATCTGCTGCACAATTGAAGTGTGGTTTAGACTTTCAAATATGGATCAGGCTATCTTCCCACCTCATTGACCTCACGATGTAAACTCTAGATTGGAATTGGGAAAATCTGAGGAAGGGAAAGGTAATTTCAGAGCCTTCAAAATCAATGCTTGTGGGTAAAGGTCTGGAGCCCATTTTCATCCTGGCTATCTGTACTAGCTCAAATCTGGATCTGGGCCAGTTATTCAGCTTCCTGTCACACAGGGATGTTAATCATACCTGTCCCACAGGTATGTTGCAGTGGGGGTTGAGGGCAGCAATGCATGTGGAACCTCAGAACAGTGCCTGGGAATTCAGTGTCCACTGTTGTCATTTATTGCTGCATTCCCAGTACCTGGCACACCTGGCCCCAGGAGGTGCCATACGATGGTGTGGCTAATATTGCTATTATCTTCACTGATTGAATCATGATTTGTGAGGTCCTTGTGAAGCATTTCCAGGGCTGAGGCCTATGTTTGCCCTCACAGAAAAACACAAAACCTTAAATACGTGATCAAGACCTATTTCCACATTTTGGTCTGAGTTTTGGCACAGCAGAAAAAAGGCTTCATAAGTTTCAGGCTTCTCTAATGATAGAAGGGCCTAATGTGATTATGGGAATCCATACCCTCTCAAAATTTGCATCTACAGTCCCAACTTCTTTAAGTCTTGTATCTTTTTTCTCTTGAAAGTAAAAACCCAAAACCTGAGGAATGTTCAGAAGAGACTTCCTCTGGAGTAAGAGGGCACTACCAGATCTCAGGTGCAACTGCAGAATTTCTGAGTGAGTGGGGAAAACAAAGGTATCCCAGTGCCCACACTGAGCTCCTTTACCATTTAGAATTGAGTTGCAATTGGTGTGAATTTAGTAATGTTTCTATTTCACCCTGAAATGAACTGAAATAAACCAATGTTTTGCACTGGGGTTTGCAATGATCATTCTACGTCACTATTACGAATTCATCTTGTAACTCTTCCTAAAAAAGGGTAACTTTTTAGTCCCATTAAGGGTGGCTTAATATTTTTAAACATGGAAGTGGTCTATCTAATTGAAAGACACTGTGGACAGTGACCCTGTCTTGTCTATCTTTCTACCCTCACCATCGCTGGCCTGCAGCCCAGTACGTGCTAAGCCCTTGAGTACTCATATTTGTGATTCTTCTCTCTTTTTTCTTCGGTTCACAAGTAATTGTGACTAAGTTCTCTAAGTATAGACTTGGAGAAGACCATGAAGGAGCAGATGAGAACAGCAGGCCAGGCTGAACCACCTTCTACCTTCCAACCACACAAATACTAATCCTTGTCTTAGTCCACTCAGGCTCTGTCCCTCTCTTCCAAATTCATACGTTGAGACCTAATTACTAAGGTGGTTGTTATTAAGTGGGGTATTTAGGAGGTGATGATTATGAGGGTGGGTCACAAATGGGATCAGTGCCCTTATGAAGAAAGACCAAGAAAGCTTATTCACCCCATTTTCCCTCCTACCATCTGAGGACATAGCTAGAAGGACAGCAAGCCCTCATCAGATCTGCAGGCAATTTGATCTTGGACTTCCCAGCTTCCAGAACTGTGAGCAATGAACTGAGGCATGCTGCTATAACAAAAATATAAACCATGTAGTTTATAAAAACAGGAATTTAAGCTGGTGCAGTGGTGCACACTTGTAATCCCAGTGGCTCCGGAGGCTGAGGCAGAAGGATCATGAGTTCAAAGCCAGCCTCAACAACAGTAAGATGCTAAGCAACTCAATGAGACCCTGTCTCTAAATAAAATACAAAATAGGGCTGGGGATGTGGCTCAGTGGTCGAATCCGGCTGAGTTCAATCTCTCCTATAATACCACCATGTGGCAATCAGGTTTCAGCACATGGATTTTAGAGTGACACAAACTTTCAGACCATAGCAATCATAAAAGCTGAAAAATTGGAGATGGTTGCTACAGCACCCCATACCTTGTGCAGAGTAGATCCTTAAAAAAAAAAAAAAAAAAAAAAAATTCAATGTTCATTGATTATCTTACAGGATGTAGGAAATAATCTATGGCTTAGATAAAAAGTGAGAACACACTGACTCATTCTCTCTGCCACTCCCTCCCCAGCCCCTCACAGCTGTGTGTGTGTCACAGTTGTCGCCCATCTGTCCATTCTGTCCTGACCTTTCCATGTGCCAGAGACCTCAGCTCTCTGGTTGGTGTAAGGGGTCTTGGCCATCTTTTCAGAAGTCGGCACTGGCTTCCATCTTCTCTGCAGATCTTCCTGGCCACACATCAGCAGTCTGGGAGTCCAGCTCCCCCAGCTCCACACTGAGACCAGGCCTGAGTTCTTGCTGTCCTTGAGAGGAATTCCTTCTGCATCTGTCCTCCCTACTTTCCACTGGGCAGAAGCTCAGGGACTAGAATCTGCTATGGTTTGAGTGTATCCTCCTAAGTTCATGTGTTAGAAACTTAATTCCTGGGGCAACAGTGTAGGGAGGTGGGGCCTAATACAAGGTGATCAGGTCCTGAGGGCTCTGCCCTTATGAATAAATTGATGAATGTCACCAAAGCAAGCATCATGAGTGGTTGGTTATGAAAGAGAATTCACTCCTTCTTTATTTTCCACATATTTTTATTGGTGCCTTGTAGTTGTACATAATGATGGTATTTATTGTTATGTATTCATACATGCACACACATAACATCGTAATTTGACCAATATCACTCCCCAGCTCTTCCCCCTCTCACCCTGAATTCAACCCCTTCCTGTACTCTTATCATGTGATGCTTTCTGCCATGTTATGATGCAGCAAGAAGGCCCTCACTAGATACAGCCCTTGATCTTCGACTTCCCAGCCTCCAGAACCATGAGCCAAATAAGTTTCTGTTTATTACAGATTCCCCAGTCTCAGGTATACTGTCATAGCAGCAGAAAACAGATGAAGAGAAGACTAGTCTACATTGGTGAGCCCAGTCCTTAGACTAGGCTGCTCATGTCTCCTGGCTCCCCACCCCATTCAGAAGCAAACCATGGGCTGGGGTCCTCAGTGTCCTCTTCTGCCATCACCATCTGGGCTTGGATTCACTCTGCGGCCCGGGCATGCTTAGATCTCTGGATGTCCCCTGCCCCTCTGCCTGTCCCTGAGGTTCAATTCCTGTGTCATCTCTGGCCTAGCTGCTGGTTCTTACTGATAGAAACCCTGAGTCTATTTCCTGGTGATTCCTGACCTCGCCTTACCTTTCAGGTGTGGTGACCTCCCTATTAACTCAACCCGTCTCTGCCCAGACCTCCTCTGGAGTCGACCATTTCCCTACCCTGCGCCAGGTCCTGGCCTCCTCCAGGTTCTGTTCCACCTCCTCTAGTCACCCTTTCTTACTGATCCTCAAGTTCTGCTGCAGATGATAATTCAGCAGATCCCAAAAGACCCAATAATTATGCCCAGAGAGTATAGCTTAAAGGATTAATGTGTGAATTTGATATTGGGATTAAAGAAATTGAGTCTTATTCATTTTTGTAAACTGAGGCCTCTGGCTTCTGTGCACTTATTGAGCAAATTCATATTTATTTGATGAATGGTTGTACAAACAAATAAATAAGAAAACTGAGGGACGTTCTTCCACGGAAGTCCACTGGCCTCTCTGCAGCCCTGTCCAGTTCTATGTTTTTATCAATGGCCACTCTGTGAAAATCTAATAAATGGTGTCATTGCAAATGACAGAACATGAGAATTTACTAACATCATATTTCATTAATTCTAAGACACACATTGTAATGCCTAAAATCAGATGCATTGTAAAATGAGTTGCATGTCATAGATTAATATCATTTAATTGGCTACATTATTTCTTCTTTATGGTAATTTTTAAAAAATGGTGCAACTTGCATTTGAAGGAGTCTTCTATTTGATGAAATATGGTATATAGGTTGATGTCATCTAAACAGACTATCAACAGGATGGAATTAAAGGGAGTGACCAACAAGATGGAATTTTGTGGTTATAAACAATATACTCCTGCACTTAAGTTCAAAAAATCAATTGCACAAGTAAAAGATGAAGACAAGTTGGCTTAAATTCAGTTCCTGTCACAGTGGCAAGAATGGTTTTAGTAGACTGCTAATAAGAGTCAATAGCAATGTCACTGCCCAAGAAGCTAATGCAATTATAGTCTGTTCATAGAAATAGTGTTCCAAAAGAGACAGAAATATCTCATTGTAATTTTCTCTGGTGAGTCGGAATTTGAAATATTCTATTGCCACATTTTAAGAGGGACATTAACAAACTAAAGCATATGCTTTTATTGAAATTGTACTTTGGAGTTAAAAACTTGGGTCTATAATGAGAGATGACTTTATAAGAAACAGCTTGAGTAACTGTGTTATTGAATTTATTGTAAGAAATTTGTTGGATATCTTCTTCTCTGGGAGAACCCAGGGGAAATTTTTCTTTCATTCCCAGGTCCAGGAACAGCTGTGTTTCCTGTTTGCTCTTATGGAGCTGAATTGCATAACTGCCTATATTTCCCTTTTTGCCTTGTCTGCCAGGAATTTCAAAAGGCATTTTTGGTGTCTACAACTAGCCAAGTTTAGGCTTTATAGGTATGTATTTATGCACTCCACTTACCTTGGATCAATATTTCCTGCACTTATTTTCCCTTCACTAATTACTTTTATAATCCTGCCTCTATCAATTATGCTTTTGCAAGTTCCTTCAATTCTCTTTTGAAATGAATTGAGGATGCGAATGAAAGAATGAGCACCAAAATAACTAAGTGAATAATGGATGCATATTCAGAGGACAGCAACCGGGAAGAGAAGTGATGAGGAAATTATTCCTGAGAGATATGGCTGAAGGAACCAGAATCATTTGGAAAACAGAAGACTCACTGGGAAATTAGAACAATCCTAGAAATGTTTACAAGTCTATCTCACTTGGAAGATAATGAAATTATTCTGTGTAACCTCTAAGATAGTAAAATCAGTGGAAGATATGAAAAGGGTTTTTTTTTCTTGCTATCAAAGAAAAACTTGCCCCAAATTTGAGCTACCCCACGCTGCATTGTGAGGTGACGTGCTCCCTGTCTTCGGAAGTGCTTGAGTTGAAGCTGGATGAGGATCTTGAAGGATCTCGGATCTCGGAAGTCCCATCTGCCGGTGAGTCAGCATTTTGTGAAAGGAAAGCCTCGGTGAGGAAGAAGACACCTGCCGAGGGGAGAGGCTTGGCCAAGAACACTTGCGGGGGACTTCAGGGTGGCATGGGCCTGTGGGGAGAGAGGCCACAGGGGCCATCTTCCAAGCTCAGCCCCACAATGCAAACAGCACAAAGAGAAATTGGGAATACAAATGTCACAGGCCTCCAACCAGCCTTCCTGCTCTCTGCAGTCCTCTCAATCAGGGGACAAGAATGTAGCACTCTTGATTCCCCAGGGGCCTTTTATATTCCCTTTCCACGGTTGGAATTCCATACTCCACTCTGATTGGCCAACAATGACCTCATTGTCTCCTGGCTTGCTTAGGCAATCCATCTGCCCTCAGCACCCCCTTCCCTCCTTTCTCAGTTCCTCTGACTCCAAAATGACAGAGCCTTTCTGCCCTCGAGTTCACAACTCCCCATTGTCCTCGACCTGATGTCCCATGTCTTTCCTGACATCATTAGCCATGCAGATTTATGCAGCGCTTCTCTCAGTCCTTTATCATCGTCCCTGCTATGTTAATATTCAACGTTTTCCTTTCTCTCCACTCTGCTTTTAGCAGATCTTATTGCAAACGGCCTCAGACCCACTCGCAGTGTGGTGGGACAGCTGGGCGTGGGAACTACAGGGCACTCCTGTGGACAGATGGAGCTGGCGGAGAGGACAGGAAAGCACCCCCCAGGCCCAGGGCCCAGCTGCTGAGGGATGTAGCCAAGAGTAGGAGGGAAAGAATGAGTAGACCCACCAGCCCAGGCTAAAAACAGACCCAGCCTCCTCCGAATGTTCCACGGATTAGGGTCCTCTTCCTGTCCTCTCCCTTCCTATTCTCTCTCTCCAAGCACCGACCTACAAGTCACACAACCGCTGTGTGGCTTCTTTCCCTTCAAGGCCATTAGGGATATTCATCTCAATGCGATTTTGACACACACAAGGAAGAGAAGGAAGAGCCCACAGTGCGATCTGTCCTCTCCTCTTCACCTACCTCTTAGGGTGGCCAGGCCCCAGCCAGCTGGCTCTACAGCTTTGAAATAATTTACAGCCTGAGACCTCAGAAGGCTGGAACTTAGCCAAGGCCATAAACTTTGTTCAAAGTGCTGTTTGATAGTTTATGGTGAAGGGCAGACGCCACTCCTTGGCCCGGGGCCTGCCCCTTCATCACAGAGCAGACCCGCCAACCGCTCTTCCCAGAGCCCACACCCGTGGGTGGCCCTGAGGTGCTGAGCCACAAATGTAAGCAACCTGGATCGCCTCCTCACACTCCTCAGCACCCCAAGGCTCACATGTCTCACACACAAGTATTTACACACTCAGGTTCTCACACACCCAGATCCCCACCCAGATCCTTGCACACCCAGGTCCACACACACCTGGGGGCTAACATGGCCTGATTCTTATTGGGGACCCATTAGACGCAAACGCATAGAAGGCAGGTCACAGAGCAAGCACTTAAATCCACATGAGATAGGCCTCAGCAAGGGGTGAAGGGTCTTGCACCTCCTGGTCCATGTCCCAGGTCTTCTGCTGGGGAAATGTTATACAAAAGAACCTCAAGAGCAGCCTTGTGGGGAAAAGACCACAAAAGTCCCATAAAAGAGGTTACGGAGAGGAAGAGGGGCAGGTAGTTGCACACGTGAAGGTGTAAAACCCTAAATGCAAATACCCAGCATTTATCTAAACAAAACTCTCTCTTCCCTATCTAAAAACAAGTTATAGAACCTATTCTCACCCCTTGAACTACAGGAAACTCTCCCACCCCATATTCACTCTCATGGATTCCTGAGATTCCTCTCACCCATGGAGGTCTTCCCTGGTTGGCACAGCTGCCTGGGCAGCCCTTGCTGGCTCCACTGAAGATCCTCCCACCCACCCCTGGGGTCCACGTTTTCCTGACCCCAGCCTTTAGACTGGGCTCAACCCTTCTCTCAATTCCCACCATGACAACAAAAAACAGATTGTGAATATTTAATGAGAGTCTTACTTAAAGCTGAGGTTAAGCGCATTATTCCAGCCACAAAGAAATAGCAGGAAACTCAGTCTCAGGTAGAGGGTGGCATAGGATCCATAGGCACTGCCATGGATGCTGCCATGCCCGCCTCCCAGCTCGTGCGTGCAGGAAGAGGCCAGCTTTTCTCTCCTCCATCTGCGTCTGAAACCACCTCCAGCTTATACAGAACCCCCCTCCCCCGCGGGGACCCCTGCACAAAGCCTGGGCACCATATTTTAAAGTTCAAGGAGAGAAAACGACAACTCTCCTCATCTCCAGGCCTCATTTCCTGTCTCAGCATTATCTCTCCCCCATGATTGGAAGTAGCATGGTCCACTCATTACAGGACCCTGAGGAGACTCAGCCAGCACCCTGGTCTCAGGGTTCCTCCATCTGCTCACCTCCAACAGCCTTTTCCTTCCTGGATTCCTGAAGCCAGCTCAGACCTCATCATCATAAACAGCACCGGCTCTGAAGCCACCCTTTCAGAACTCCCAACCGGGCCATGAAAAGACATGGAGGAATCTGGAAGGAAAGAAGCTAATCTGGAAGAGTGACTGCTGTGGAATTCCCACTCTGTGGCACTCAGGAAAAGTCAAAGCTCTGGACACAGTAGAAGGCTCTGTGGCTGCCAGGGGGTTGGGGAAAGGGGGATGAACAGGGCAGTGAGACTATTTTGTATGACACCACGATGGTGAGTGCACGTCGGCACGACCCACAGCTGTGCAGCAGCAAGAATGAACCCTAATGTAGGCGACGGTGTTGGAGTGGGTGGCGGAGGTCACTGATGCTAACAACGCACCCTCCGAGGGGGGTTGATGATTGAGCGTGGGTTGTACGAAAAATCTTCTATTTTTGCTATGGATCTAAGACTGCTCTAACAAAAAATAAAAACCTACTTTAAAAAGAGTCTAGTTAGCTTCCTGTCCTTCTAGTTCACTTGCTCCAGTACCCTTTTTTGGCGGCAATTCTTTAGTTATATTGAGGTCCATCCTGTCTTCACTGCACCCCTGGTCTGGCTGAGATTCCAAGGCTCATGCTGATCAAGACTCCCTCAAATATCCTCCATCCTCTGCTCCTTTCTATCCCCACATGACCCTTGTTCTGACAATCTCTGTAACTGCTTTCCTGTCCCTTGTCTGGTATGTTATAAATAATATTTCTAGAGAAAATTTACAACGAACTAACATACACCTTGAATTCATGACCACAAGCCTAAACAAGGTGTCGGAAGTCACCTTCTGTGCCCACTACTTCCCACCCAGCTAGCGCCTGTCTTCCTGTTCTCACTTCACATTTTCAGCCCTTTCTGCCACTGCACCCCTCACCACAGATGGGTTCACCTCAGATTTCCATAAGAAAACAGAAGCTTTCAGATAGGAATGCTCTCTCCTTCCCATCACCTCAGGTTTCTATAAGAAAACAGAAGCTTTCAGATAGGAATGCTCTCTCCTTCCCATCCTCAAACCTAGATCCCACCTGCATTCCCACACCTCCTCTTCTTCAGGAAGTACACTTCAGACCACTTAGTACATTCTCTTCAACTCAGAAAGAAACTACAGACCCACTAGCATTCACTCCTTACCCCACCCAGCTCTAGGCAACCACCAATCTTCTCTCTATCTCTACAGATTTGCCTTCTAGACATGTTAATGTAAGTAGAATCATGTAATACATGGTCTTTTGAGTTTGAAGAGGTCTGAAGTGTCCTTACCTTAATCCATACCAAACTCTTGGTTTGAAGTCTGGTCTTAGGCCCTCTCGCTCTTCTTCATGGACTTTGCTCCTGCAGAGATCACCAATACCTCCTGCACCTTCAGGCTCTTGCTCTCTTAGGCATTGGCATCGCTTTTCAAGCATACTGCAAAATGAAAGAGACACACGATTAGAGACACTGTCATTAGCCATCAGAGAAATGTTAATCAAAACCACAGTGTAGAGGCTATCTTTTCTCCATTGTATGTTTTTGGCACCTTTGTCTAGTATGAGACAACTGTATTTATGTGGGTTTGTCTCTATGTCTTCTATTCTGTACCATTGGTCTACCTGTCTATTTTGGTGCCAATACCGTGCCTTTTTGTTAATGTTGCTCTGTAGTATAGCTTAAGGTCTGGTATTGTGATACCTCCTGCTTCCCACTCTTGGGTTTATACCCAAAGGACTTAAAATCAACATACTATAGTGACACAGCCACATCAATGTTCATAGCAGCTCAATTCACAGTAGCTAGATTATGGAGCCAACCTAACTGCCCTTCAATAGATGAATTGATAAAGAAACTGTGGTGTTTATACACAATGGAACATTACTCAGCCATAAAGAAGAATAAAATTATTTCATTTGCAGGTAAATGGATGTAGTTGGAGAATATCAAGCTAATAAAATAAGCCAATCCCAAAAAACTGAAAGTTGAATGTTTTCTCTGATAAGCAGATACTGATACATAACAGGGGGCAGGGAGGAAGTAAGAGAAGAATGGAGGAATGTTGGATTGTGTATAGGGAAATGAGGGGAGGGGATGGAGTGGGGGAAAGGAAAGTTAGTGGAATGAGACAAACATCATTACCCTACATACATGTATGATTACATGAATAGTGTGACTCCACATCGTGTACAACCAGAGAAATGAAAAGTTGTACCCTGTTTGTGTACAATCAATCAAAATGCATTCTGCTATTAAGTATAACTCAATAAAACAAACAATAAAAAAAAAGATTTAAAAAAATCAAAGTGAGATGTCCTAGCATACCTACAAGTGTGGCTGTAAAAAGAAAATAACAAGAGTTGGCTAGGATGGGGAGAAATGGGTACCCTCATTCACATCATTCACATTGATGTGAATGTCAAATGGTGCAGCTGTTTTGGAAAACAGTCTAGGAATTCCTCAAAAATATTAAGCATTGGGTTCCTATATGAGCCAATAATTTCACTCCAAAGTACCTACCAAGACAAATGAGAATAAATATTCCCATGGATATTCATGGAAGCATTATTTATAAGGCTTAAAAAGTAGAAACAACCCAAATGTTCTCAAATTGATGAATGGAAAAAGAAAATGTCATATATCCATACAAAGGATATCATTTTGCAATAAAAGTAGTAAACCAATACACGCTACAATATGGATGAACCTTGACAATTATACTAAAGGAAAGAGTCAGATTCAAAAGACCACATAGAACGATTCTATTTAGGCTAACATGTCCAGCATAGGAAATCTGGAGATGCAGAGAACAGATGGTGGCTGCTTGGGAATGAAGACCTGGAGAGGGTGAAGAGTAGGTGCTACTGGTCTGGGGTTCCTTTCTAAGTTTATGAGATGTGCTAAAATTGATTGTGGTGATGGTTGCACAATGACATGAGAGTACTAAAAACTACTTAACTGCACACTTCAAATGAGTGAATTGTATGGTATGAAATTATATCTCAGAAAAGCTGCTATTGGCTGGGGAGATAGCTCAGTTGGTAGAGTGCTTACCTCACAAGCACAAGGTCCTGGGTTCAATCCCCAGCACCACAAAAGCTGCTATCAAAATAGGAAAGAGGAAATTTTTGACGCTCATTCTGCTCCAACTACTATCCATTCTTACTTTTTCATGGCAAAACTGTTTGGAAGAGTTGTCTTTACCTGTTGTCTCTACTTTCTTACTTCCATTCGTCACTTACAATCATCATTTATTATTACCGTTACAACACTATTTATTTATTTATTTTTCTGGGGGTCTCTGATGCAAGGAGTTGAGTTATTCACATTTTTCAACTTACAGCTATCATGGCCCCTTATGATCCAGACTCTTCATGCTTTATTTTCTCCTCCACATTCCTGATCCCAACTCTCCTTTCCTCACCACCACATACACACCCATGCCTAAGCACTTGAATGTGCATTATTTTTAGAAAGCAATGGTGTTGTATCATGTTTGTGTGTTTCTCCAGTGCAAGAATGGTACAGTGCTAGCCCAGCTTCAGAGACAGTGTGCACAGTGGCCAGAGTGTAGGCTGAACTTCCAGCTCAACCCCTTCCTTACTGAATGACTTCAAATAAGTCACTTAACATGCAGTGCTTCCATTCCATGTTTGAAAAATGAGGATTCATTCAACAAACATTCACAAGTATTTATCAGGAGTTTTCTGTGTGCCAGGCACTGTTTCAGGTTCCAGGGATACAGACAAAAATCCCTGCCCTCATCTAGAATTGCCATAAGGATAAAATAAATTAGAACATGGAAAATATCATCAGTGCTGTGTTTGTTTGCTTTTAACTAAACATCACATCTTTAAGGGTCTGTGTCTATTTGGCATGAATTCCTACCTCTCCTGTCATGGCTGGTAATGCTCCATTGTTTGTGTCCACCATGTTTTACTTGCTTATTCTCTAATGACGGAAACCTGGCTTGTGTGAGAAGACTCAGAGATAAGTGTATTTAGAATAAAAGGCAGAAGTTTACGCACACAGAGGCTATAGTCGAAGGCCTGTACTGATTTGTTCTTCTGTCTTTGAGGCTGAAAATGTGTCCCACTAGATCCTCAGTCAGGCCAAGAAGCAGCCAAGCTTGATCCTCCTCTTTGTATTACTGGAGTGGAAGTTACTGGAATAGCACTGTGTGTGGTACGTCTGGTATTGTTCAATCAGGAAGAACAACCTTGGGATCCTGGGATAAGCTGCGTCCCGGTAATCAGTACGGGAGTTTCACTCAATGAATATGGATTACAGCAAATGGAAGATTGAAGGTCCTGACTTCTACTTGAATGTCTCATCATAAAACTGTTTAGAATCAAGGTCTTTCAGAAGCCATTTGTTATGGGTTAGATAACAGGTGACCCCCAAAACTCTTGTGTGAAACAATGCAAAAAAGTTAGGAGGTAAAATGATTGGATAGCAGTAATATGCTGATATGGATTAACTGGGTGGTAACTACAGGCAGGTAGGGTGTAGCTGGAGGAGGTGGGTCTCTGGAGGCATGCCTTTGTGGTATATATTATGTCTCTGGAAAGCAGAGTCTCTCTCTGCTTCCTGGTTCCATGTTCTGAGCGGCCTTCCTCCTCCACACCTTTCTGCCATGAAGTTCTGCCTCACCTCAGGACCAAAACAACATAGCGTCTATGGATTGAGACCTCTGAAACCATGATCCCCAAATAAACTTTTCCTCCTCTAAAATTGTTATCATCAGGTCTTTGGGTCATAGCAGTAAAAAAAGCTGACTAAAACACCTTCCACACGATTTTCCACTTACCCAGAAAATACGTCTCCTTTAAATGCATGAAATTGTGTTGATTTGTTAGCATTTATTATGCTGATTCTCTGAAACTTGGAAAAACAAAAAGAAGTTGACATGCAAAGAGGTACAAAGGAATCAGTCTTTAGAAGAAGTAATATTTCAAATAAAAAGAACAACAGGTATTTAAAGTAAAATGTACTAAGTCACTAAGTCACCAATGTTACCAAGCTTTTGTTCTTCTTTTCAGGGTAGAAAAAGAGCATTTGTTCTTTTCATATGACTACCCTACCCGTGAAGGTCAGTACCAGTGTTCAGACATTAGCGTTGCACAAGGCAAGGATAGAACTATTTCAGTCAGTCAGCAGTATATGAGGTATGCTTAAAGCTTTCATTTATTTGGGAGACGGAATTAGATAACCCTGTCATTTGTCATATTTGTTGTTACTGCTGTTTATCTCAGTGTGCAAAATGTCCTGTCCTGAGTCTGTGGGATTTGACATATGCATTCATAATAGCATCAGGACAAAGGGTCAGTGTGGATCCGACAGTTGCTCCACATTTTTGTCACAGCACTGTGATGTACATTCTCAAGCATGCCCCTCATACAACTGTGCATGAACCTTTCTATACAATTGCTCAGAAACAGGAATGCTGGGACATAGAATAAATGACATAGTAAGCAATACATTTAAATAGTATCCAACTGTGTAAACTAGCTAATAATAAATTGAAAAGGTAGCAGAAACAAATATATCAGATTGCATATAAGTAAATAGAATAAATGCTCCAATAATAATACAAAGATTATAGATTAGTTTAATGAAGCATTATGAATAGATAACCTAGAACATAAGTCTTCAGAAATTTTTAAAGAAAAAATACTGTATAAAAACAAACCAAAAGAAAGTTGATTTTACTATATTAAAAACACACAAAGCAGGTAAGGGGGAAACAGTACTGGCTACAAAGCACATCCTTTATAAGGTAAAAGATTCAATCCACCAGAAAGATACCAAAGTTTAAGGTTTTTTTTTTGTTTGTTTGTTTGTTTTTTGTTTTGTAGCAATAGCCTCAAAATACATAGAGAAAAAACTGAAAATTATAAAAGAAGAAATAGACAAAATCACAATAGTAGTTGAAGATTTCAATAAACCCCACTTCAGTAATTGATAAAATGAACTGACTAAAAAAATTTTGGAAAATAAGGAAAACCAGCATCAGCAAAATGGATCTAATAAAGTTACATACAGCATTGCACCTAACATTTGAAGAAAATACATTCTTTTTTACTGGACGTGAAATATTCAGGAAAAACTGACCATATGTTTGCTATAAGACAAGTCTCAATAAGTTTCAATGACTGCAATTACTGCAGAATGTCAATAGCAAAAATACAGCTACATGAAGAGAATGTGGAGAAAAAAAAATACTTTTACACTGCTGTGAGACTGTAAATTAGTATAACCACTATGGAAATCATGATGAAGTTTCCTCAAAAGACTAGGCATGGAGCCACCATTTGACCCAGATATACCTCTCTTCAGTATGTATCCTGAAGAAATAAAGTCATCTTACTACAGTGATGCACACATACCCATGTGTATAGTAGCACAATTCACAATAGCCAGATTATGGAACCAGCCCAGATGTCCATCAAAGGATGAAGGGATAAAGAAAATGTGCGATATATACATGATGGAATTTTATTCAGCCACAAAGAAAAATGAAATTATGTCATTTTCAGGAAAATGGATGAAACTAGAGCCCATTATGTTAAGTGAAATATGTCAAACTCAGAAGGTTAAAGGTCATATACATTTTCTGTTGTGTGCGGAAGCTAGAGAAAAGGGGAAAAAAAAAAAGGTGGAGATGGATCTCCTAAAAATCAAAGGGAGATCAGTAGAAGAAAAAACTAAGAGGTGAGAAGTAGCGAGGGAGGAAGGAAGTGCTGGGGAATGATAGTGGTCACATTATATTGTTGTAGTGTGTGCATGTACCGATATGTAACAACAAATTCCATCAATATGTACAGCTATAATGCACCACTTTAAAAATGCAGAAAAAATATGTATAAAAATAATAATAGTAGAAAAATCCCCCAAATGTTTGCAAATTAAGTGATTTTCTAAATTGCTTCTAAATAACCTGTGAATAAAAAAATAAATCAAAGTGGAAAAATTAAAAATATTTATAACTAAATAATAAAAATGCTATATGTAATAATTTGTGGGGTGTAGCTAAAAATGGCCATAGAAGAACATTTATAATTCTTAATGCCTATTTTAGGAAAGAAGAGAGACTATCATTCATCTCAGGGAAGCAGAAAAATATCAAGAAATTGTCCCTTAAAAAGTAAAGCAAATAACAAGAGATATAAGAGCAGAAATTTATGAAACAGAAATAAGCAAATGTGGGAATTTTCAATAGACTCAAAGGATGAATTATTATTTTTAATAATCTTTGAAAAGATTAATAATATTGTCAAATACTGGCAAGATGAATTTTAAAAAGAGAGAGCATGTAAATAATTCCAGGAATGAAAACAAGGGACATTACTGCAGATCCTGTAAACATTAAAAAGATTTTTAAAATGAAAAGCTTTTGCCAATAAATTTGAAATTTTTGAGGAAATATGCAAAACCTGGAACAATTCAACTTACTAAAAGAAAAAAAATATACTAACACTCACAAGCTACTATGGAAATCAAATGCATAACTGAAAACTGCAAACCCAGTAAATTCTAATAACCAGTTAAGGAAAAAAATGCCAATATAATACAAAATCTTTCCGGGAATAGAAAATCAAAGAAAACTCTCCAATTCATTTTACAATGCCAAGGCAATCTTGACTCCATGATTGTCCAATTAGTTCATAAGAAGAAAGGAAAATACAGGGTCAATTTCACTTGTGAAAAAAGAGGTAAAAATCCCAAACAAAATATTAGAAAATCAAGTCCATTAAGATATAAAAGGACTCCAAATCATGGCCAACTAGGGTTTGTTGATGAATGCAAATTTGTTTAGCACTCAAAAATCAATACATGTAATTTTTTACCTTAACAGATAAAATGAAAAAAGTCATATGATTATCTCATTTGATATTGGATATATTTAAACATTTAAATTCATTAAAAAAAAACTTCAAGAAAACAGTAAACTGTGGCTTTGTTAATCTAAAAAATGTTTAAAAAATTAAATGCAGAATATCTAGAATGAAAATTGTAGGGTTTGGAAAAGGAAATAAATCTGCAATTATTCACAGGTGACATGACTATATATGGAAAGCATCCAAAATAAGGTAAATCATTTGAATTTCTAAAAGAAATTAGCAAGTCTGCTAATAAAAGTTTATCTAAGCCTTTTCTTATATATCAATAATAGGAATTTTTTTTCATAGTTCTGGAGGCTGGGAAATCCAAGATCAAGTTGCCAGCAGGTGTCATGTCTGGTGGGGACTCACCCTCTGCTTCATAGATGATGCCACTCGCTGGGACCTTACATGGCAGAAGTACAAAAAGGTTGAACTTGCTCCCTTGATTCCTTTTATTAGTGTCCTAATTCCTTTAATGAGGACAGAGCCCTCATGACTTAATCACCTCCCAAAGACCTACCTCTTTAATACCACTGCAGTTGGGATCAAGTTTCAACAGGAGTTTTGGAGGGACACAAGGATTCAAAACATAAGCAAAGGTCAATGTACAAAAAATCATTTGCTTTTCTTTATTTTGTATACAGAAGTAAAAAATGGACATTCAAAAGGATACTCTTAAATAATAAAAAAATGCACAAACTAGGGGGAGGCGTCCAGGATGGGGCGGTAGTCCAGGAACGCAGGGAACTTTGTGAAGTAGAGCTGCCGGCGAGAAGCCCCTCCCCCCGCTGGAGCAGTGAACTCGGACAACTGGGAGTGTCGTAGAGGAGGCCGCTCAGCACAGCGCTGGGACTCGGAGCCACCACTGGGGCTCTGGAGGCTGCCTAGGGGAGGAGCGGCGAGGAGAGCTTTGTGGACTCAGGACACCGGGGCCTGCCCTGAGGAGGAGGAGGAGGAGCATGGCCGCTTGGATTCGGAGTGACTGCACCAGAGCTACAGGTGGTTGCCAGAGGAGAAGCTGCGCGGCGAGCTGTTTGGACTTAGAGCGACCGCTTCTGAACACCGGGGCCTGCCCTGAGGACGAGGAGGAGGAGGAGCACGGCCGCTTGGATTCGGAGTGGCTATACCAGAGCTACAGGCGGTTGCCAAAGGAGGGGCTGCATGGCGAACTATTTGGACTCAGACCACTTCTGAACACCGGGGCCTGCCCGGAGGAGTAGGAGGAGGAGGAGTGCGGCAGGGCGTTTGGACTCGCAGTGACTGCATTAGCGCTACAGGCGGCTGCTCAGAGGAGAAGGCGAGTGGTGAGTTGTTTGGACTTAAAGCGACCGGAATACGGGGCGGCTGTCTGGAGGAAGAGGCGTGTGGCGGGTCCCTGGGACTCAGAGCGATTGTACAGAGCCCCAGGTGGCTGCTCAGAGGAGGGGCTGCATAGCCAGGCGATTAGGTGCAGAGCAGGGTCCCAGGATCTAGGAGGCTTCTGGGTGGAAGAGCCGCACAGAGACAGGCTTAGGGGCGGAGCGAAGGTTCCAGGCCTGTGGGCAGATTCTCTGAGGAGAGGCAGCCTAAGGAGATTCATCTGCGAAGGGTGAGGCTCCCAGGCTCAGGAGGTAGGGCCGGGCCCCTGGGAACTTTGCAGAGGAAGGCAGCCCAGCCCAGGCGGTAGCTGTAAATTGAGGGGAACCTTTAAAAGGGAACTGACCAGCGAGACCTCCACACCGGGTGAGTCTTCCCTGCCGGGTGAGGTTTCCCTACAAGGAGGGTAAAACCAGAGACACAGGCCCAAACAGGCCTTGCCTCAGCCCACAGCCTAGTTCCCCTTTGGATGACCATTGGTCAACAAGTGGAGACACCTCTGCCCACTAGCAGGGAATATAACCCACCTGAAGGCCACCACTCCTAGAGAGGCAGATTCCTTGTGGAGCACCGCATTATCAACTTCCTCCAAGACTTCAGCCTACTGAAGGCTAAGAGGGGATATATATATAGAAATCTTCAGGGACATTGTAAGTCAATAAAGGAAATCTGCAATATCTCAGCGGTCCACGGATACCTGAACAATATGAGAAAACAAGGAAAGAAAATGCTGCAAACAAATCTAGATGTTACATCAATAAAACCCAATGACAGTATGGCAGAAGAAATGACAGAAAAGGAGTTCAGATTGTACAAAATTAAAATGATCAGAGAAGAATACGATGAGATGAAAGAGCAAATGCAGGCATTGAATGATCGCACCAATCGACAGTTAAAAGAGCAAATACAGGAAGCAAAAGATCATTTCAATAAAGAGTTAGAGATATTGAAAAAAAAACCAAACAGAAATCCTTGACATGAAGGAAACAATAAACCAAATTAGGAACTCCATAGAAAGCATATCCAGTAGGATAGAACACCTGGAAGACAGAACCTCAGACATTGAAGACAAAATATTTAATCTTGAAAACAAAGTTGACCAAACAGAAAAGTGGTAAGGAATCATGAACAGAATCTACAAGAACTATGGGATATCATGAAAAGGCCAGATATAAGAATTATTGGGATTGAAGAAGGCTTAGAGAAACAAACCAAAGGAATGAACAATCTATTCAATGAAATAATATCAGAAAATTACCCAAATCTGAAGAATGAAGTGGAAAACCAGGTACAAGAGGCTTATAGGACTCCAAACACACAAAATTACAACAGACCCACACCAAGGCACATTATAATGAAAATGCCTAACATACAAAATAAAGACAAAATTTTAAAGGCTGTGAGAGAAAAGAATCAAATTACAATCAGGGGGAAACCAATACGGATATCAGCAGATTTTTCAATCCAGACCCTAAAAGCTAGAAGGGCCTGGAACAACATTTTTCAAGCCCTGAAAGAAAATGGATGCCAACCAAGAATCTTATACCCAGCAAAACTTACCTTCAAATTTGACGATGAAATAAAATCCTTCCATGATAAACAAAAGCTAAAAGAATTTACAAAAAGAAAGCCAGCATTACAGAACATTCTCAGCCAAATATTCCATGAGGAAGAGATGAAAAACAAAGAAGCAAATCAGCAAAGGGAGGAATTATCCTAAAGGAATTGTCAAATAAAGGAGGAGCCAAGTTGTGTCAAACAAATAAATAAATAAAATTTAAAAAATGAATCAAATGACCGGGAAACCAAAGCATATCTCAATAATAACCCTGAATGTTAATGACCTGAATTCATCAATCAAAAGACATAGACTGGCAGATTGGATTTAAAAGAAAGATCCAACAATATGTTGCCTGCAAGAGACTCACCTCACAGAAAAAGATACCCATAGACTAACGGTGAAAGGATAGGGAAAAACATACCATGCACATGGACTCAGCATAAAAGGTGGAGTATCCATCCTTATTTTAGATAATGTGGACTTCAAGCCAAAGTTAGTCAGAAGGGATAAAGAAGGTCATTTCATACTGCTTAAGGGAAGCATAAATCAGCAAGATATAACAATCATAAACACCTATGCCCCAAACAGTGGCTCATCCATGTATGTCAAACAAATCCTTCTCAATTTCAGAAACCAAATGGACCATAACACAATAATACTAGGTGATTTTAACATGCCTCTCTCACCACTGGACAGATCTTCCAGACAAAAATTGAACAAAGAAACCATAGATCTCAATAACACAATCAATAATTTAGACTTAATGGACATTTATAGAATATACCATCCAACCAAGAGCGAATACACTTTCTTCTCAGCAGCACATGGATCCTTCTCTAAAATAGACCATATATTATGCCACAAAGCTAATGTTAGCAAATACAAGAAGATAGAGACACTAGCATGTATTCTATCAGATCATAATGGATTGAAGTTAGAAATAAATGAAAGAGTAAAACACAGAAACTATTCCAACATCTGGAGATTAAACAATATGCTATTATATGATGAATGGATAACAGAAGATATTAGGAAGGAAATTAAAAAATTCTTAGAGGTAAATGAGAACAAAGAAACATCATATCAAAATCTCTGGGACACTATGAAAGCAGTACTTAGAGGGAAATTTATTTCATGGAGCGCATTTAATAAAAGAAGTAAAACTCAAAAAATTAACGACCTAACACTACAGCTCAAAGCCCTAGAAAAAGAAGAACAGTCCAGCACCAAAAGTAGTAGAAGACAGGAAATAGTTAAACTCAGAGCTGAAATCAATGAAATTGAAACAAAAGAAACAATACAAAAAATTGACAAAATAAATAGCTGGTTCTTTGAAAAAATAAACAAAATTGATAAACCTTTAGCCACACTAACAAAGAGAAGACGAAAGAAAACCCAAATCACTAAATTTCGGAATGAACAAGGATATATCACAACAGACAGGATTGAAATACAAAACATAATTAGAAGCTATTTTGAAAATCTATACTCCAACAAAACAGAAAACCTTGAAGACATCAACAGGTTTCTAGAGACATATGAATTGCCTAAACTGAACGAGGAGGACATACACAATTTAAATAGACCAATTTCAAGTACTGAAATAGAAGAAGTCATCAAAAGCCTACCAACAAAGAAAAGTCCGGGACCAGATGGGTTCTCAGCCGAGTTCTACAAAACCTTTAAAGAAGAGCTCATTCCAATACTTCTCAAAGTATTCCATAAAATAGAAGAGGAAGGAGCCCTCCCAAACTCATTCTATGAAGCCAATATCACACTGATACCTAAACCAGACAGAGACTCATCAAGGAAAGAAAATTTTAGACCAATATCCTTAATGAACATCGACACAAAAATTCTCAACAAAATTTTAGCAAATCGCATACAAAAACATATTAAAAAGATGGTGCACCATGATCAAGTGGGTTTCATTCCAGGGATGCAAGGTTGGTTCAACATCAGGAAATCAAAAAACGTAATTCACCATATTAATAGACTTAAAGTCAAGAATCACATGATTATTTCAATAGATGCAGAAAAAGCATTTGATAAAATAAAGCACCCCTTCATGCTCAAAACACTAGAAAAAATAGGGATAGTGGGAACATTCCTTAACATTGTAAAGGCCATCTATGCTAAGCCCATGGCTAATATCATTCTAAATGGTGAAAAACTGAAAGCATTCCCCCTAAAAACTGGAACAAGGCAGGGATGCCCTCTTTCACCACTTCTATTCAACATCGTTCTTGAGACTCTAGCCAGAGCAATTAGACAAACCAAAGACATTAAAGGGGATACAAATTGGAAAAGAAGAACTGAAACTATCCCTGTTCGCTGATGACATATTATATATTTAGAGGAACCTGGAAATTCCACCAGAAAACTCTTAGAACTCATAAGTGAATTCAGTAAAGTAGCAGGTTACAAGATCAATGCCCATAAATCCAACGCATTTTTATACATAAATGATGAATCTTCAGAAAGAGAAATTAGGAAAACTGCCCCATTCACAATAGCCTCGAAAAAAATAAAATACTTGGGAATCAATCTCACAAAAGAGGTGAAAGACCTCTACAATGAGAACTATACAACACTAAAGAAAGAAATTAAAGAACACCTTAGAAGATGGAAAGATCTTCCATGTTCTTGGATAGGAAGAATTAATATTGTCAAAATGGCCATACTACCTAAAGTGCTATACAAATTCAATGCAATTCCAATTAAAATCCCAATTGTGTACCTTACAGAAATAGAGCAAGCAATTATGAAATTCATCTGGAAGAATAAGAAACCCAGAATAGCTAAAGCAATCCTTAGCAGGAAGAGTGAAACAGGGGGTGTTGCAATACCAGATCTTCAACTCTACTACAAAGCAATAGTAACAAAAACAGCATGGTATTGGTACCAAAATAGAAAGGTAGATCAATGGTACAGAATAGAGGACACGGACACAAACCCAAATAAATACAATTTTCTCATACTAGACAAAGGGGCCAAAAATATGCAATGGAGAAAAGATAGCCTCTTCAACAAATGGTGCTGGCAAAACTGGAAATCCATATGCAACAGAATGAAACTAAACCCCTATCTCTCATCCTGCACAAAAATCAACTCACAATGGATCAAGGACCTCGGAATCAGACCAGAGACCCTTCATCTTATAGAAGAAAAAGTAGGTCCAAATCTTCAACATGTTGGCTTAGGACCAGACTTCCTTAACAGGACTCCCATAGTATAAGAAATAAAAGCAAGAATCAACAACTAGGATAGATTCAAAGTAAAAAGCTTTCTCTCAGCAAAGGAAACTATCAGTAATGTGAAGAGAGAGCCCACAGATTGGGAGAAAATCTTTGCCAATCATACTTCAGATAGAGCACTAATTTCCAGAATATATAAAGAACTCAAAAAACTCTACACCAAGAATACAAATAATCCAATCAACAAATGGGCTAAGGAAATGAACAGACACTTCACAGAAGAAGATCTACAAGCAATCAACAAACATATGGAAAAATGCTCAACATTTCTAGTAATAAGAGAAATGCAAATCAAAACCACCCTAAGATTCCATCTCACCCCAATTAGAATGGCGATTATCAAGAATACGAGCAACAACAGGTGTTGGCGAGGATGTGGGGAGAAAGGTACACTCATACATTGCTGGTGGGACTGCAAATTAGTGCAGCCACTCTGGAAAGCAGTGTGGAGATTCCTTAGAAAACTTGGAATGGACCCTCTATTTGACCCAGCTATCCCACTCCTTGGCCTATACCCAAAGGACTTAAAATCAGCATACTACAGAGATACAGCCACATCAATGTTCATAGCTGCTCAATTCACAATAGCCAGACTGTGGAACCAACCTAGATGCCCTTCAATTGATGAGTGGATAAAGAAGCTGTGGCATATATATACAATGGAATATTACTCAGCCATAAAGAATGATAAAATTATGGCATTTGCAGGCAAATGGATGAAATTGGAGAATATCATGCTAAGTGAGATAAGCCAATCTCAAAAAGCCAAAGGACGAATGATATCGCTAATAAGTGGATGATGACACATAATGGAGGGAGGGAAGGGTTAGTGTTAGGGTTAGAGTTAGGGTCAGGGAGGGGGGCAAGTATGGAGGAAGGAAGCTCTGTATAGAAGGAAAAGAGGGGTGTGAGGAAGGGAAAAAATAACAGAATGAATCAAACAACATTACTCTATGTAAATTTATGATTACACAAATGGTATGCCTTAACTCCATGTACAAACAGAGAAACAACATGTATCCCATTTGTTTACAATAAAATAAAATAAATTAATTAATTAATTAATAAAAAAAAGCACAAACTAATTATAAATGTTTAAATTGGACTGGGGGTATAGCTCAGGGGTAGGGTGCTTAGCTAGCACGTGCAGGGCCCTGAGTTTGATCCTCAGCATTGAAACAAAAACAAAAACCTATGTATAAAACTAACATACAGAAAACTAAATAAAACTTTTTCCTTTTCTTTTCCTTCCCCTCTCCTCTTCCCTCCAGCACCGGGGATCGAACATAAGGATGCTTTATAATCTCAACCCCTTCTTTTAGTTTTCTGAGACAGAATCTCACGAAGTTGCCCAGGTTGGCTTCAAACTTGCGATCCTCCTGTCTCCGCCCCCTAAATTGCTGGGATTAAGATCCTGTGCCATCACTCCAGCTATAAAACATTTTTGAGAGAAATTAAATTCCTAAATAAAACAAACCTAGATACTATATCAATAAAACCCACTGACAGCACAGCAGAAGAAATGTCAGAAAGGGAGTTCAGAATGTACATAATTAAAACAATCAGGGAAGCAAACGAGGAGATGAAAGAGCAAATGCAGGCATTAAATGATCACACCAATCAACAGTTAAAAGAGCAAATACGGGAAACAAGAGATCATTTCAATAAAGAGTTAGAGATACTGAAAAACAAACAAACAAACAAACAAACAAACAGAAATCCTTGAAATGAAGAAAAAAATAAACCAAGTTAAAAACTCCATAGAAAGCATAACCAATAGGATGGAACACCTGGAAGACAGAACCTCAGACATTGAAGACAAAATATTTAATCTTGAAAACAAAGTTGACCAAATAGAGAAGATGGTAAGAAATCATGAACAGAATCTACAAGAATTATGGGATACCATGTAAAGGCCAAATTTAAGAATTATTGGGATTGAGGAAGGCCTTCAGAAACAAACCAAAGGAATGAACAATCTATTCAATGAAATAATATCAGAAAATTACCCAAATCTGAAGAATGAAGTGGAAAACCAGGTACAAGAGGCTTATAGGACTCCAAATATACAAAATTACAACAGACCCACACCAAGGCACATTATTATGAAAATGTCTAACATACAGAATAAAGACAGAATTTTAAAGGCTGTGAGAGAAAAGAATCAAATTACAATCAGAGGGAAACCAATAAGATTATCATAAGATTTTTCAATCCAGACCCTAAAAGCTAGAAGAGCCTGGAACAACATTTACCAAGCCCTGAAAGAAAACAGATGCCAACCAAGAATCTTATACCCAGCAAAACTTACTTTCAGATTTGATGACGAAATAAGATCCTTCCATGATAAACAAAAGCTAAAGGAATTTACAAAACGAAAGCCGGCATTACAGAACATTCTCAGCAAAATATTCCATGAGGAAGAGATGAAAAACAACCATGCAAATCAGCAACGGGAGGAACTAGCCTAAAGGAATAGCCAAATAAAGGAGAAACCAAATCATGTCAAAAAACAAAAATGAATCAAATGACTGGGAATACAAATCATATCACAATAATAACCCTGAATGTTAATGGCCTGAACTCATCAATCAAAAGACATAGACTGGCAGAATGGATTAAAAAGAAAAATCCAACAATATGCTGCCTGCAAGAGACTCATCTCATAGAAAGAGATACCCATAGACTAAAGGTGAAAGGATGGGAAAAAAAATACCATGCACACGGACACAGCAAAAAAGCTGGAGTATCCATCCTCATTTCAGATAATGTGGATTTCAAGCCAAAACTAGTCAGAAGGGATAAAGAAGGGCATTACATACTGCTTAAGGGAAGCATAAATCAGCAAGACATAACAATCATAAATATCTATGCCCCGAACATCGGCTCATCCATGTATGTCAAACAAATCCTTCTCAATTCCAGAAATCGAATAGACCACAACACAATAATACTAGGCGATTTTAACACACCTCTCTCACCACTGGATAGATATTCCAAACAAAAATTGAATAAAGAAACCATAGATCTCAATAACACAATCAACAATTTAGACTTAACGGACATATATAGACTATACCATCCAACAAAGAACGAATACACTTTCTTCTCAGCAGCACATGGATCTTTCTCTAAAATAGACCATATTTTATGCCACAAAGCTACTGTTAGCAAATACAAGAAGACAGAGATACTACCTTGTATTCTATCAGATCATAATGGATTGAAATTAGAAATAAATGACAGAATAAAAAACAGAAACTTCTCCAATACCTGGAGTTTAAATAATACACTATTATATGATGAATGGATAACAGAAGACATCAGGAGGGAAATAAAAAAATTCTTAGAAGTAAACGAGAACAAAGACACATCATATCAAAATCTCTGGGACACTATGCAAACAGTACTTAGAGGAAGATTTATTTCATGGGACACATTCAACAAAAGAAGTAGAAATCAACAAATAAACGACTTAACACTACAGCTCAAAGCCCTAGAAAAAGAAGAGCAGACCAACACCAAAGTAGTAGAAGACAGGAAATAGTTAAAATCAGAGCCGAAATCAACGAAATTGAAACAAAAGAAACAATCGGAAAAATTAACAAAATAAATAGTTGGTTCTTTGAAAAAATAAACAAAATTGAGAAACCCTTAGCCACACTAACAAAGAGAAAGAGGGAGAAAACTCAAATTACTAAAATTCGGAATGAACAAGGAAATATCACAACAGACACGAGTGAAATACAAAACATAATTAGAAGCTATTTTGAAAATCTATATTCCAACAAAACAGAAAACCTCGAAGACATCAACAAGTTTCTAGAGACATATGAATTACCTAAACTGGATGAGGAGGATACACATAACTTAAATAAATCAATTTCAAGCAATGAAATAGAAGAGGTCATCAAAAGCCTACCAACAAAGAAAAGTCTGGGACCAGATGGGTTCTCAGCCGAGTTCTACAAAACCTTTAAAGAAAAGCTCATTCCAATACTCCTCAAAGTATTCCATGAAATAGAAGAGGAGGGAACCTCCCAAACTCATTCTATGAAGCCAATATCACCCTGATAGCTAAACCACACAGAGACACATCGAGGAAAGACCAATATCCTTAATGAACATCGATGCAAACATTCTCAACAAAATTTTAGCAAATCGCATACAAAAATATATTAAAAAGATAGTGCACCACGATCAAGTGGGTTTTATCCCAGGGATGCAAGGTTGGTTCAACATCCAGAAATCAATAAATGTCATTCACCATATCAACAGACTTAAAGTTAAGAATTACATGATTATTTTGGTAGATGCAGAAAAAGCATTCGATAAAACACAGCATCCCTTCATCCTCAAAACACTAGAAAAAATTGGGATAGTGGGAACATTCCTTAACATTGTAAAGGCCATCTATGCTAAGCCCATCGCCAATATCATTCTAAATGGTGAAAAACTGAAAGCATTCCCCCTAAAAACTGGAACAAGGCAGGGATGCCCTCTTTCACCACTTCTATTCAACATTGTCCTTGAAACTCTAGCCAGAGCAATTAGACAGACCAAAGAAATTAAAGGGATACAAATAGAAAAAGAAGAACTCAAACTATCCCTGTTCGCTAATGACATGATTATATGTTTAGAGGAACCTGGAAATTCCACCAGAAAACTTTTAGAACTCATAAGTGAATTTCAGTAAAGTAGCAGGTTACAAGATCAATGCTCATAAATCCAATGCATTTTTATACATAAGTAATGAATCTTCAGAAAGAGAAGTTAGAAAAACTGCCCCATTCACAATAGCTTCGAAAAAAATAAAATACTTGGGAACCAATCTAACAAAAGAGTTGAAAGACCTCTACAATGAAAACTACAGAACACTAAAGAAAGAAATTAAAGAAAATCTTAGAAGATGGAAAGATCTCCCATGTTCTTGGCCATACTACCAAAAGTGCTCTACAGATTCAATGCAATTCCAATTAAAATCCCAATGATGTACCTTACAGAAAGAGAGCAAGCAATTATGAAATTCATCTGGAAGAATAAGAAACCCAGAATAGCTAAAGCAATCCTCAGTAGAAGAGCGAAAGCAGGGGGTATCGCAATACCAATCATTCACTTCTGCTACAAAGCAATAGTAACAAAAATGGCATGGTATTGGTACCAAGATAGACAGGTAGATCAATGGTACAGAATAGAGGACATGGACACAAACCCAAATAAATACAATTTTCTCATACTAGACAAAGGGGCCAAAAATATGCAATGGAGAAAAGATGGCCTCTTCAACAAATGGTGCTGGGAAAACTGGAAAACCATATGCAACGGAATGAAATTAAACCCCTATCTCTCACCCTGCACAAAACTCAACTCAAAATGGATTAAGGACCTCGGAATCAGACCAGAGACCCTGCGTCTTATAGAAGAAAAAGTAGGTCCAAACCTTCAATTTGTTGGCTGAGGAGCAGACTTCCTTAACAGGACTCCCATAGTCCAAGAAATAAAAGCAACAATGAACAACTGGGATAGATTCAAACTTTGCTTTCTCTCAGCAAAGGAAACTATCAGTAATGTGAAGAGAGAGCCTACAGAGTGGGAGAATATCTTTGCCACTCATACTTCAGATAGAGTGCTAATTTCCAGAATATATAAAGAACTCAAAAAACTCTACACCAAGAATACGAATAATCCAATCACAAATGGGCTAAGGAAATGAACAGACACTTCACAGAAGAAGATGTACAAGCAATCAACAGATATATGAAAAAATGTTCAACATCTCTAGTAATAAGAGAAATGCAAATCAAAACTACCCTAAGATTCCATCTCACCTCAATTAGAATGGCAATTATCAAGAACACAAACAACAACAGGTGTTGGTGAGGATGTGGGGAAAAAGGTACACTCATACATTGCTGGTGGGGTTGCAAATTAGTGCAGCCACTCTGGAAAGCAGTGTGGAGATTCCTCAGAACCTCAGAAAGCTTGGAATGGAACCACCATTTGACCCAGCTATCCCACTCCTTGGCCTATATCCAAAGGACTTAAAATCAGCATACTACAGAGATACAGCCACATCAATGTTCATAGCTGCTCAATTCACCATAGCCAGATTATGGAACCAACCTAGATGCCCTTCAGTTGATGAATGGATAAAGAAACTGTGGCATATATATACAATGGAATATTACTCCGCCATAAAGAATGATAAAATTATGGCATTTGCAGGCAAATGGATGAAATTGGAGAATATCATGCTAAGTGAGATAAGCCAATCTCAAAAAACTAAAGGACGAATGATCTCGCTGATAAGCGGATGATAACATATAATGGGGGGTGGGAGGTGTTAGCGTTAGGGTTAGGATTAGGTTTAGGGTGAGGGATAAGGAGGGTGGTAAGAATGGAGGAAGGAAGGACTGTACTGTACAGAGGGAAAAGAGGGGTGGGAGGGGTGGGGGAAGGAAAAAAATAACAGAATGAATCAAACAACATTACCCTATGTAAATTTATGATTACACAAATGGTATGCCTTGACTCCATGTACAAATAGAGAAACAACATGTATCCCATTTGTTTACAATTTTAAAAGTTCCTAAATAAGTGGGGTAGAGGATATAATGTCCCTGGATAGATAGGCACATATGTGTGAAAATGTGTTTCCCCTAAATTGATCCATAAATTCAATTTGACCCTTGTAAAAGTTCCAAGTGTATGTTAGGTACTTTTTAATGGAATTTGAAAATTGATCCTAAAATTCTTATGCAAATGTAAAGACCAAGGATTAACACAGAATCTCTTGAAAAGAACAAAGTATGATGACTTGCCTTCCTTGAAATCAAGACTTATTTCAATGCTGCAGAAGTCAAAGCATTGTGGTATTGCTCCAAGAATAGAATAATGTAATAGAAAGGAAGTCCAGGAACAGACTCATGCATAATAGACATTTGATATGACAAAGGTGAACTCTCGGCTAAATCAACTCTACCTCTAAATGTGAAAAGTAAATAATATACTTTCTAAAAATTAATAAGGAGGAACATCTTCATGACCTCAAAGTAGTAAAATATTTTTTAAATAGAGCATCAGAAGCACTAACCACACAAGAAAAGACAGATAATTTAAACCACACTAAAATTAAGGTATTAAGGTTTTTTTTTTTTTTTTTTTTTTTTGAGCCAGCATTAAAAGGGTAAAAGAGACTGGTGATATAGCTCAGTGGTAGAGCACTTGCCTACCAGGCACAATGCCATCCATAGCACACACACACACACACACAAAAACCACACAATAAGATTTCTGTAACACAAATAATTGACAAAGGGTACAAATTCAGGATATTCAAATGCCCACAAATCAATATGAAAAATGTGAAGAACAAAAGGTTTGAATAAGCACTTTCAAAAAAAGAAAACCCAAATGACTAAAACCATGTGAAAAAGATATTTGTCCCAGACTAGACGTCTTTTGTTCTCTCTGGGAGATTCACCAAACCTCTCTACCCCGTAGGGACTCCCACAAAAAGAGTGAGGTGGGGCGGGCATCCGCTGCTGCCCTCCCTGTGACTGGTTGCCTTGGACAAGTGGCATTCATCCTCCAAACACATCTGCTCTTTGGGACTCTGTCTTTTTGGCTTCAAGGTAGTGAAAGAATCACTGATGTTAGCCTTGATTTCTGTATTATCTCTATTTCTCCCGACCAGCCCACACCCACATGAAACACACCTCTCTCTCTCTCTCTCTCTCTCTCTCTCTCTCTCTCTCT
Source organism: Sciurus vulgaris (assembly GCF_902686455.1). Lineage (NCBI taxonomy): Eukaryota > Metazoa > Chordata > Mammalia > Rodentia > Sciuridae > Sciurus > Sciurus vulgaris. The sequence continues at coordinate 105,426,920 of NC_136461.1, forward strand.
CTCTCTCTCTCTCTTTCTCTCTCTCTCTCTCTCAATTGAGTATATACCATTTTATTTTTCTCTTGGGGCTTTGACGGATACTTAACTCATTCTCATTACTGAAAAATAAAATGCAAATTAAAGCCACAATAGAATATTCCATACTCTCCAGGATGACTAAAGTAAAAATGTATTGACAAAGCCACGTGTTTGTCTGAGAACTCTTGTACACTGCTGGTGAAGGATAAACTGGCATAACTGCTTTGAAAAGCAGATTGATTTTATCTAGCGAATTGAACACCAGGCTAGCCATCTGGGTCCTCCACCCATATCTTAGGGCATGATCTTCAAACTTCAGCCTCCCTTTAGCACACTCAGAGGTCTTGTTAAAACACACATTGTGGGACCCCTCTCTCATTGTACCTGCAACAAGTCTGAAGTGGGAGCTGAGATTTTGCATTTCCCTGGTAATCTGATGTAGTACTACATGAGAGTCAATGCCTTAGAAATACTTTTGCACACATGCATCAGGAGAAAGTTCATAGGGTCATTATCTTGAAAATAATTAAAAAATGGAAACAATTCACTCGTCCATCAACTGTAAATTGGACAAATATATGATGAAATACAGAATCCCAATCAGCACTAAAAGGGGAAAAATGGGAAAAATTCAACATAGATGAATCAGGAGGTAAGACCAAGAGAATGCTTTTTAGGGATTATTAAGTCAAAGAAGAGACAGAAAATCACAAAATTACCATGGGGGTTACTTTATGGGTCAAGAATGAGATGTGACTGGAAGACATACAGGGTACTTGGTATTACCATCCATGTCCTAGTCTTGTTAGTGATTGATTGCATAGATGTTTGTTCTATAGTTATTCTTTGAAGTGAATATATCTATCTTTGGACCAGTCTCTGGGAACACTGCCCTAGAGCCTCCAAGTGAATCCATCAAAAGCTAAAAATTCCATACCAGTACTTTCTCCAAGTCTGGGTCACTCATTTCTGGAAAGTGAATGAGACACAAATAGTCTAAGCTAGCTATTCCTCCAGCTCAGGGTACCGGTGTGCTGAACTGGCCCTCCCACCATCCTCTGAGTCTCTTCTGAGCAACTGCGGGGGCACATTCACACCTTCACCAAGACAAATCATAATATATAAATAGTGCTTGTGGTCTAAATCCACATGCACTTAGGAAAGAAACATTTTTTTTTTCCTACCAGAAATGTAATTAGTGGAGATGCAACTTCCTTACAAAAAAATGAAACATATTTTTCTTCATTATGCAATATAGTTTAGCTCCTGTGAGCCAGGCTCTTCAACATGTCATTCTAGAAAAGAGTCATTGTTCTATATTTGCATAAGCAAAGGTTCTTTGTGGGTGGTTTTTTTTTTTTCCCCCCAGAACAATGAAGGAGTCTGCCTCAAAATTAATGCAAGGTAGAAAACTGCTTCCAACCTTCAAATGAAACTGAATATGTTGTTAGTTCATATAGAAGTCTCTGTTTATTCCTTTCTTCTTCCCTGCCTCCCCCTTCTTCCTTCAAAGCAACTGTAATTTCATTCTCACTGCAGAGTCACTTCTTCAGTTTTTATACACTTGACCTGTTAAAAATTTCTTTCTTTACTGAAATACTTCTCCTAGGGAGTTTTCAGCTAGTTGTTTCTGTTTCTGCCCGTTGGGGTGAGGAAAAATCTAATGCCCCTTCAATGTGACAGCCTATCAAATTCATTGACAGTGGCACATCTTCCCTACATTCTCTTCCTCTTAGTTCCTCATCCACCTCCTATGGCAGTTTTAAATTCCTTCTCCATCCTGATGGACATGTTTTCAGATTTTGTTTGTCTCTCCCAAGAAGGGAGCCCAGACCTGAGGTCAAGTTCCAGCTGTGGGGGAGGAAAAACTGTTTTTCCTCTACTCATCTTGGGTTAATTGGCTGGGGCTCTGCAAATGAAGCTGACAAAAGGCAGATAAAGAAGAGGAAAACAAGAACAAGTTTGTTAGCATCTGTAACATGCATACACATGGAGCACCTGACAATGAATAATTCAAAGGAGTGGTTAGAACTTGGGCCTGTATAGCATCTGTCTTCATCAGTTTTCCATTGCTGTAACAAAATACCCAAGGCTGGGTAATGTGTAAAGAAAATAGGTTTATTGAGCCCTCAGTCTTGGAGACTAAAAGTCCAAGATTGGGTTGACCTTCCACTCCCCTTGATTCAACCTCTGGTGAGGACTTAATGGTGAATGGCACCTTGGTTGGAGTTCATGTGTGAGTGCTCACAGGGCAAGACAAGAAGCCAGAGAGAGAGAGAGGAACGGTCAGTCTTTAATTTAATTTTAATTATTTTAATATGATTTTTATTTTTAATTGACACATAAGTTATATTTGTTTATATACAATGTAATAATTGATTGCATGTATGAATGTATAATGATCAAATCAGGATAATTAGCACTTCTAGCTCTTTATCTTTCTTTTGTGTTTGGAAGCTTTGAATTCCTTGCTCCTCATTTTCTGTTTGTTCATATTGTTTTAAGGCGCTCTTCCACTGAGCTACATCCCCAGCCCTCTCTTATGGTTTTAAGAAGGTAGAAAGATCACAAGTTTGAGATCAGCATGGGCAACTTAGTGAGACCCTGTCTCAAAAAATAAAAAAAGGTTGAGCTCAGTAGTAGAGCACCCCTGTGTTCAATCCCCAGAACTGAAAAAAAAAAAAAAAATCCTGGCCTCTAGTCACTGCTGTCTTACCTTGATCCTTGTGATCAACTTTTTTAGCTCCCGCTCAGGTGTGAGAATGTGCAGCATCTGTCTTTCTGTGTCTGGCTTATTTTACTTAGTGTCTTCTACTCATTTTGCCACAAATGGCAGGATCTCATTCTAAATACTATTCTATTATGCATTTTACTACTTTTTCCTTATTCATTCCCCTACCACAGGACACCTCCATAGATCCCATATCTTAGCTATTGTGGCTGGTACTGCAATAAACACAGGAGTGCAGGTATCTCTGATATGCCATTTCCTTTATTTCCTTCAGGTATATCCCCAGATGTGGGAAAGCTGGGTCATACTGTAGACCTGTTTTTAGTCTTTTGAGGAACCCCTCCGCTGTTCTCCGCAATGGCAGTACTGATTTACATGCCTCTGACAATATAGGATCCCCCTTTCTCCACATCCTTGCTATTATTTGTTATTTTTTTGTCTTTTTGATTGCAGTCATTCTAATCGGCATGAAATGATGTCTAATTGTGGTTTTTGATTTGCATTTTCCTCATAGCCTGTAATGTTAAACAGTTTTTCATTTACTGGTTTGCTACTTGTATATCTTCTTGAGAACTATCTATTCAGATCATTCACCCATTTTAAAATCAGATTATTTGGTTTTCTGAATTCCTTATATATTCTGATTATGACTCCCTTGCTGAGTGAATAGTTTGCAAATATCTCCTCCCATTTTGCGCGTTGTCTCCTCACTGTTGATTGTTTCCTTTGCTGTGTGGAAGCTAATTAGTTGAATATAATCGCATTTGCTTATTATGCTTTTGTTGCCTATAGTTTGAGGGCTTTGTCCTAAAAAATCATTGCCTGTACTCATGTCTTGAAGTGTTCCTCCTGTTTTCTCCTAATAGTTTCATAGTTTCAGGCCTTTACCTTCAGGTCTGTGATCCATTTTGAGTTGATTTTCATATATGGTGAGAGAGAGTGATCAGGAGCGTGTAGTTATACAATTTTCCCAGCACCATTTATTAAGAGGCTGCCCTTGGAAAAATGTATGTTTGTCACAATTCTCTTGAGAATCTTATAGCTGTAGGTATGTGGATTTTTTTTTCTAGATTCTCTATCCTGTTCGTTGGTCTGTGTGTTCACTTTTTGCCAGCTTTACACTCTGGCTTCGGAACCCTTACAGTGTATCTCCAGATCAAGTATTGTGATACCTCCAGCTTCGCTGCTTTTGCTCAAGATTGCCTTGACTATTCAAGGTCTTTTGTGGTTCCACACGAATTTTAAGATCTTTTTCTCTTGTTTCTGTGAAGGGTGGGATCACTCTTACTCTTTTATGACAACTTGCTTACAAGAACTAACCAGGTGCTTACAAGAACTACAATAATCCCTCTTGAGAACAGTGCCCTCCAAGACCTAATTACCTTGCACTAGGATCCGCCTCTTAAAAATTCCACACCATCTAACACTGGGAACCAAACCTCCAATCCATGCCTTAGAACACGCTCAAACTATATCTTAGCAGGCATCTTAGCAAGAACAGTAATTTTTGTAGGGAAGTGACAAAACAAAGGAAAAGGACTTAGAGCTTCCAGAAGGACATTATGGAAAGGCAAACATATGGGAAACTAGTGGGAGAGAAGGACTAGTTTTAGCAAAGGTCATTATGTAGATCACTCTGGGGTAAGGGTCTAGAGTTGTCTCCAGTATTATCTTCCATCCCTTCTAGCAGAGAAGGGAGAGGGGAAATCTTCACAAATATATGTGTTGTCTTTAGGCGAATAGGGCAGGGTAGAGAGATTTTCTTATATCTGCTTCTTTTTGATTGTCTTCAGCTGAAAGTAATCCTTATGCCAAAGTGGCATATTTTAGAGTGGCGTGTTCTGCTACCCTTCATGGCCATAACGCCATCAGTGTAGACGGCAGCAGGGTTTTCAACCCCCACATTCTCGATATTACACACCTACTAATACCATGCTTTTAAGGATGAGCATGTGCACAATGTCAGAAGCAATTATTGACTGATGCCAAATGTAGGTACTGGAAGGAGAAAAAGAAGAGGAAATTAGTTGTCTTTAAAAAAGCAAAAGCTATTACAACCATTTTTGTGAAATGTTTATTATTGATGCCTGGTTGTCATGCAGCACAATAACAATTGATGTCAAAACCTGAAGGGCTGCCAAACAAATGAGGGATTTGTCAGATTACATTTGCCATGCATTTGATTTGACAGCAGCAGTTAACTTTGGATAAGTGGTCTCAGTCTTCATAGTGTGTGGGCTCATTGTGTTAGGAACAGATAAACTCTGAAGGCTCAGTGATTTAATACAATGAAAGTTTATTTCTTGTCTCTTTCTATCCAGTGTGAGACTCCTGCCTGGGTGGCTGTCTCCTAAGCAGAGTTTTGGAAATCCAGCCTCCTTCTCTGCCATTGTTAACAGGCAGTTCCCAAGGTTTCCCTGGGGGTGAGGATTGGCCCTGTGGCCCACCCTCCATAACCAGCCAGAGGGAGACAGAACATGGCCAATCCCCCATGGGAGGATTTCAGGGTCAGGTGTGGCTGTGAAAGACATCCTACCTGTAATGTGTTGGCCAGTACTCAGTAACGGGGCCGACCTAACCACAGGGAAACTAGGAAATGTAGCTGTTCGAGCTTAGAAAATGATACCCCAAAGTATGTCGTTTTGACAAGCAGAGTGATTTGAATTAAAGGTAATTTGAAGGCCTCATAACTGCCTTAGAATCAAGGTCCCTGGCTTTTCCCTGTTTCTACCTCCGAAGAATGGGGGCCAGTGGGGAGCTCTCTCTGAAGTCCCCTTATCTGACTAAAGGAAATTTGTCTATTAAAAAAAAAATGCAATTATCTTGAACTTCCTAGATTCCTCAAATCTCATTAACCACAAAAGATTAACTCAGAAAAGAAGACTAAAAGTTCTCCACCTTCTGTAGAAAATACATTATCTATCCTTTTAAATACTGCCACCTGAGAGACTTTATCTACATAAGACAACCCTTGTTTGTAGCAGGTAACTTGTCACCACCTCCCCAGAGCCCTGAAGAACTGTGTCCCTGGCTATCATCTGTTCTCCAGTCCCATTCTTTCTCCTGAAAATTATTTACTACCCTTCTAAAATTGCCTACAGTCTCCACGTCTCTCTCTTAAATACAAGGTATTTAAGCTTCAGGCATCTCCCCCTTTGAGTTTTATATTTTGAAACTCATTTCATATCCAAGTATGGCGCCTGTGCACATGTGCCAGTTAACAAATTTATTTTCCTTTTCTCCTGTTAATCTATTTTCAGATTATTACAGCAGAATCAAACCTTCAGAGAAGGAGAGGAAATTCTTTTCATTCCTATGTAGTCTATGTATGCAGTCAAGAAAAAGAACCTATTTCTTGGCTCTTAATAACCCAAGGAGGAAGTTCTTATGTGGGAAGCAAAATTAACATTTTAATATTATTGTGAAAATGACTTCAACCTCATGTTTTAAATCTGAAAGGGACCGAGGGACATCCAGGGGTCTCTGGACCACACTTTGAGACCATCACTCCAGAACGTCGGATGACCTTGGGTGAGCCTAAATCACAACACTCCAGTTTGACATTAAAAGAACATTTTTGTCTTCTAAACATTTTCCATTCAGGCTTAAAATGCCCTTCTTCAGTTATCTTCCTTCCCTAGGCTCCATCCTAAATTCTAAGGGATGTGGATAACTGCCTCTTCTCCATGTTGGGGGCTCTAGAGCTGGCAGTGAAGAAAGGTAGGCCTGCTTCTCAGTCCTGGGTCCTCCTCCCTGCTGTGCTTATCTGTGGAATGTGGCCTCTTTCCACCTATTTCTTTCAGCTCAATGTATGCCCTTCTTTGGGTCATTTCTTGGCTCCCTGTCCCCCTTTGACCATGACAACCCAAAAAGAAGCAGCTATGTTCTTCTCTGACTCCTAGCAGGAAGTGCAACCAACACCCCTTAGTCCAGCATCCCTTCTCCTGGGATTTTCTGAAAAGTGCTGCCCTTCTGCTCAGTCCCAACAAATTATGGCAGTCCCCTCCCTCACCATTCAGTGGCCTGGGAAGTTGCATGCCTCCTAGTCCATGTAGCCCTTTCTACCCCTCCTCATGCCCAGATGTTCATACACCTTACAACTTCCAAACAGGAAACTCCCTGGTGCCAAGTCCATTCCATGTCCCTCTAACTCCTTCTGTTGGGGGAATAAAGATAGGGGTGGTAGCCACTATAGCTCTTGTACTGTTCTTAGAACTCAAAAAACTCTCTTCCTGCATCCTCTGCCAATGCTTTCTCTAGGTCCATGTCTGCGCTGAAGAGGAAACCTATTCTAGAGAAACATCTGTTCTGTTGGTTTGGACTTCCTTTCAAGTCTCTTCTGTCTCACTAGACAGAATTCTGAAATCAAGAATTCAGGGCAAATTCTTCACAGGTTTAGTCCTTGCCCCAAACTCTCCCCTCCCCCAGGGAAAATGGCAGCTTCATCTCTTCATGTTCAGGAACCAATGGTGGCGGAAGACAAAACTAAAACACCCTAGTTAAAGTCTCAAATTATTAATCTGCTATGTACTAAAATTAGTGTAAAAGGGTTAAGGCAACAATTATACCTTAAGGCACTTTTGAAAGAGAAAAACTTTTTCCAAAGGACAGCTTTAATGTGGGTATTTTTGGATGGCTGTACCATTTGGGGGCAGTCCATGGAGCTGGTAGGCATTGTATTTGGAGAAGACTAGGGGAGAAGTAAGCAGTACCTAAACATGTCCTGTGAAGGGAGATAAGAAAAGATAAGCCACTGCCAGGCCGCTTTTACCTGGAAAGGTATTTTCTTCCAGTCCTTGCTCCTGCCCTCAGCTTCCCATTTTGCTAAGCAGTGCTCTGTCTCTGGGTTCATCTCTCATCTTGACAGTACTATCAGGTGGAAGAAACCCAGGCAGCAGGAACAGCTAGTGTAAAAGTAGGAAAAAGTTCCACTCTGCCTTCTGAAGGGTCACTGAAGTTAATCAACAATAAGCAGACTAACAGGAGAAAAAGACACGCAAATTAATTAACATGCATGGGCTCATCATCAGTGATAATTACCCAGTCAGATTCAGAAATGAGAGATTTTAGACAATTTTGAGGAGTAGTTCATGATTTTTAGAGAATTGAATGGACTCAAGAACAGACAATGGTCTTGGATAAGATTCCTCTCATACTAGGGGAAACAGTGGCAAGCTAAAGGAATATGAGGAACAGACTTTGACTCTTAGGTAGCTGTGAAGTCCTTCCAATTTCCTTTAATTCTCATTGCTCAGCATGTTAAAGTGTCATACTTTGGGGTGTTGTTTTCTGAGCCCCAACACTAGGAAGGAGAGATGAGGCCTGATTTCCTCTTTGCTCAACCAGCATCTCTCAGTTAGTCACAAGGACTTAGGTCAATGACCAGCAGAAATGCCAGGTCATGTTTTGTGGGATATCCTGATTTCTGAACACTTGTTGATATCTTCTACCAAATCCAAAGGCTCCCACATAGGAATGCTGAGCCTGGGAGGCTTCTAAGGACTCCCAGGGAACATGTAGGTGAGCTCAATATCAACTGTGTCTGAGAAAGCAGGTTGACCAGCATCACCTCTCCAGGATGCAGGTAACTCTTGTGTATCTAATGGAAAATTTCAACCCTTTCCACAAGGGGGGACATTGGCATTGCCTTGCAAGCCCCAGGGCCAGTGCAGAGCACAGCCACAGGAAACAGTCCCAGCCCTTCTGTGGAGAGGCAGGCAGTCACAAAAACTGGCAGAGGATATACAGAGTAGAACATGTGGACACCATTGCTGTGTGGTCTACACAGAAGCAGATTTTAAACAAGGAGGACAGAAATTTCCACCCCTAGGGCAAAGACCCTGGGGTTCCACATACTCTTGACAGCTGTACCATCAAATGCAGATCAGTGTGTACATCTCGGTTCCGAAACCATCAATGACATGTTCTGTAATAAGAGTCAGGAGGCCTGTTGAACTGAGCATGCAGAGGTGTGAAGCATAGTTGAACACAATTTGCTGCAAAAATAGGAGGAGGGAAATGCTGGAAAAAGCATTTCTTCTTTTGACTAGAACAATAGAGAATATTACCTCCTGGGGATATGAGTGTACAGCCAAGGCAGGAAACAGTTGTATTCAAATAGTGACCCATGAGTAAAGGACATCCAAAAGACCAGGGAGTGATAGTTGATATAATTGGATTTCCTTCTATGTGCCAATAAAAATTCTAGTGTTTAAAAGTGTGCCAAGATTGCTGACTTGATATTAAAATATTGAAATAATACAGATAAGATAATTATGGACACTGAAACAGATGGCTTGCAACTCCATGAAGTACTCCATATTTGGGAGCAGTTTTGCATAATTGAATAATTTATAATAAATACATAATATTTTTCAGTTTTTCATAAGCAATCAACAGAATGGTTTTAAGAAAAAGAGACTGGGCATAAATAAGTCAAGACATTAATGCGGCAATTCCCAGTTGTAAGAATGTGAAAGATTGTTCTTTTATTTTTTATACTTTATATTTTTTAAGTTTCTAAAAATAGAATGAAAATGCATACAAGTTACTCAGGAGACATGAGGAGTGGCCAGGGCTTGTCCAGGAACTTGGGGAATCCATAGATCAGAGCTTAGGAGTTGGCCCTATTTTTAATTCTCCTCTGCAGATTACCTATAACAGGTGATTTGTCACCTGTGTAAGAAAGGCTTTTGTGAACTTTATTCTAATTGCCGAAGTACAAATTAACACAAAACTTAACACCTTAAAACAACCATATCAGTTAACTCATGATTTTATGAGTCCACAGTTGAAAAAGGGCATGGCTGGGCTGTTCTCACATTGGGTCTTTCTTGTGTTAACAGTCAGAAGTTAGCCGGAGCTGGAGTTATCTGAAGGCTTAACTGGGCTGAATGTTCCAGAATGTCCCATTCACATGATTGGCAGCTGATGTGGGATGAATACACTGTCAACTAGGAACACAGCCATGGCTCTCTAGTCTAGAGAGTTGAACTTGAATCCATACCTAGGATCTAGCTTCCTCAGGAAAAGCATCTCAAAGGAACCAGGCAGTAGCTGCAGACCTGTTCCAACCTACCTGGCTTGTCACATGTCTCTCTTCCATTGTATATCACACAGTCTAGATTCAAGGGAAAGGGGTTTAGCCTACATCTCCTGATAGAGAAGTGCCACAGTCACATTGTAAAAGAGCACATGGGGTGAGGAACATTGTTTCAGTCACCTCTGGAAGATAAAATCTATCTCTAGCATCCATCCCAATGCTTCTCAACCTTTGTGATCACACTGCACTCACTGAAAGCATTAATGTGTCCAGCTCATGACACACCAATTGGGAAAATCTGACAGGTTAACTATGACCAAGAAAGCTTCCTTTCTTTCCTTTTCTCTACAGCTAGGGTGCATTCAAGAGTGAGAGTTCTTGATTTTACTTCTTGCACTTTAGGAGTCTTGTTGAGCAAGTCAGTTCCTAAGCTGACATGATGGAGAGTTGGGTCTACTTTTTTCTTCTAGTAGGCGCAGGGTCTCTGGTCTAAAGCCTCTGGTCTAATGTCCTTGATTCACTTTGAGTGGAGTTTTGTGCAGGGTGAGAGATGCAAGTTCAATTTCATTTTGCTGCATATGGATTTCCAGTTTTCCCAGCACCATTTGTTGAAGAAGCTATCTTTTCTTCGATGTATATTTTGGGCACCTTTGTCTAGTATGAGATAACTGTATTTATGTGGGTTTGTCTTTGTGACTTCTGTTCTGTACCATTGGTCTTTGTATCTGTTTTGGTGCCAATACCATGCTATTTTTGTTACTATAGACCAGTAGTATAGTTTAAGGTCTGGTACTTTGATGCCTCCTGCTTCATTTTTCTCACTAAAGATTGCTTTGGCTATTGTGTGAGTCCTATTTTTCCAACTTAATTTGAAGTAAAATCAAGAATCAATAAAAGGCATGATATTAAACTAAAAAGCTTCTTCACAGCAAAGGAAACAATCAAGAAGGTGAAAAGAGAGTCTACAGAATGGGAGAAAAATCTTTGCTACCTATATCTCAGCTATAACTTTAAACTTCAGGATATATAAAGAACTCAAAAAACTTAACACCAAAAAAAAAAAAAAAAAAAAACCAAACAAACACAAATAACTCAATCAATAAATGGGCAAAGAAAATGAACAGGCACTTCACTGAATAAGAAATATGAACAGTCAACAAATATATGAAAAAATGTTCAATGTCTCTAGCAATTAGAGAAATACAAATTAAAACTACACTGAGATTCCATCTCACTCCAGTCAGAATGGCAATTATCAGGAATACAAGTAACAATAAATGTTGGTAAGGATGTGGGAAAAAAGATACACTCATACATTGCTAGTGGGACTGCAAATTGGTACAACCACTCTGGAAAGCAGTATGTCAATTCCTCAGAAAATTTGGAATGGAACCACCATTTGACCCAGTTATCCTACCCATTCCTCAACATACACCCAAAGACTTAAAATCAGCATACTGCAGTGATGTAGCCACATCAATCTTTACAGTAGCTCAATTCATAATGGAACCAACCTAGGTGCCTGATAACAGGTGAATGGATAAACAAAATGTGGTATATACACATAATGGAATATTACTCAGCCATAAAGGAGAATGAAATTATGGCATTTGCTGGTAAATGGTTGGAGCTGGAGACTACCATGCTAGTGAAATAAACCAGTTTCCCAAAACCAAAGGCTGAATGATCTCTCTGATTTGTATTATTTATAGTAAGGATGGGGGAGGGAAGAATAGAAGTTCATCGGAGTTGACAAAGGGGAAGAAGGGAAGGGACAGGGATGGGAATAGAAAAAACAGTAGAATGAATTAGACATAACTTTCCTACGTTCACATGTGAATACACTCACTAATGTAACTCCACATCATGTACAACCACAAGAATGGGAAGTTATATTCCATGTACATATAATGGGTAAAAATACAATCTACTGTCATGTGTATCTAAAAAGGACAAAAAATATTTTAAAAAGAGAAAGATTTCTCACATTCCAGGGTAATTCTTGAGTCAACAGAAAAGAAACTCACTAGTTCTGGATCCCTCTGTGCTTTAGATATCTCTGCTATAAGGATTTTTGTGTCCAAAAGTTTCTAGGTAGTTTTTCATCTTATCTCCCCTAAACATTAAAGCAGAGAAAACATGCATTTTTCATGCATTGGATCAGAACAAAATATATGTTACCAATCAAACAGAATAATAACTGCAATGAATTAAACACTTCAAATATGTTAAAATTCATGAGTTCATAATGACTTCAAAACAACGACAAGAGAAATCATTATAGCAATCTTTGGAGATTTCCAGGGCACTAACTCATTCAGAAAACTGAAATATAAAAGGAAAGGACCAAGCATTTATCCTGCTTTTCCTATATGCACTACACTTCATGGTATTCCAATTATCAATGTGTTGCTCTTGGCTCCAAATCTACTCTTCTTTGCTCTACTTTGTGATTCTGGTGCTGGGCCTTGTAAACATTTCTCCGATGGCCAGCTGGCATAACATTAAACTTTTGTCAGCAGAAGGTGCTGGTGAACATTTCAGGAGGGAGTTGCTCTTTCTGGCTCCAGTGTGCTTTTCCCCCTTGATCCTGAGGTGCACAGTGCTTTTCCTCCTTGATCCTGAGGAGGACGTCCCAGTGAGTTGGAGCAGCACACTTGGGAGCAGCTTTCTATCAAACTGTGTCCGACTCCTACAGTGGGTAGTTTCCTGCCTGCCAGCCCTAGCTTAAAGTACTTCAGTGAACTTCTACACTGTCCAATTACACTCTGTCCATCCTTGAGAGTGGTGAGACCCTCTTCCTGTTGGACACTTCCTTGAGTGCTCTGACTCAGCTGTAGAAGTAGAAACTGTTACTTCCACAGTAGAGCTGTTAAGTAGAGGCCAATATCTACAATTCCTACATCTTCTAGAGTTTCTTATTCTCTAGTTAATAATTTCTTACATTAAAATTTTCCTATTCTGTGTTCCTATTCAGTGTTCTATCTCCTGTTTGAACATTGACTGATTCATATAACTGAATTAGTCTATTTTTCATTGCTATAATAAAATATGTCAGACCAGATAGTGTATGAAGAAAGTTAGTTTATTTAGCTGAAACTTTTTAGAGGCTGAAAATCCAAAATCAGTTGTCTCCCTTTGTTTGGCCTCTGATAAGGACTTCATGGTGGATGGCATTATGATGGCATGAGTGTATGGTGAGACAGAAAGTGAGAGGATAAAAAGGGGCTGTCTTATTCTTTCCTAACAACCTTCTCAAGATCTCATGAGAACTGCATAAATTCCTTCCAAGAGCACTTCCCCTAATGACCTAATTACTTCTCACTAGGCCCATCCCTTAAAGTTTCCATCACCTCCTGCATTCACAATGAGGACCAAGCTTCCAACAGGTAAACCTTTGGGGGACATAGTTACACCATATCCAAACCAACATTGAATGTGATTGATGGGGGGATGGTATACAAGAACACCAGATAAAATGTGCAGGAATGAATTAAAATATTTTACAGTGGAAGAAAAATAAATTAAGGCAAAGATCACCAACGGATGCTAAAGCAGTTAGTCAAAGGACTGATGGAGAACGTGATAATGGATGCATCAGACTTGATTCACCTGCATCCAGAGGCAGATTTGCCATGAGCTGAACCAGTGTAATCTTCAGTGCCACTCATTCACGTGGACACCTTCCAAGGCCTAGAACCTAGTTTGATATTTGCATTTTGATTTCTCTTTTAAAGAAAACCCCTCAAAATTGCATAAACTTTAGTCTCCATGAAACCTGCAATGCCACCTGAACCCCCTGATAAGTATGAAGATCATAAAAGAGAGAAAACTACAAGTCTCTTGATATCATGCAATAGAAATTAGCCTCAGTCATGAAATACTTTTGCTCAAAGTTTCATCTCAAACCCATCTAGTTTCTAGATATAATCACTGGTTCACATAGACCTTGGGGATAGAACATGTTAAAGATATTGCAAGAGTGTAGTAGCCAAGTCCAAAAGATGGGAGACGTGTAGAACAAATTACTCCATGTTTTCAACAAATAAAGAACAAGTAAAACAACAACAAAAAGAGTAGGGCAGGGAACTATCATGCAAATGTTGAGACTTGAGAAGCAACACCACAAGCAACATGTGTACCATATTTGGATCTGACTCAGGTAAAAGAAGTGTTTATGAGATAATTTGAATTCTAACACTCACTAGATACTAGATGGAATTAGTGTTAATTTCTTTTAGATATAATAATTGGTATTATGAATGTATTTTTTAAAGAGTCCTTATTTCTTAGAGATCTATATTTAAGTATTTTGGAATGAAACAAAATATAAAGTTTGGAATTTTAGGGGGGTCTAATTTCTAATCTCTACATGTGACCTTGGGCCAGTATCTGAGGTAGGTTTAGTGGGATCTGAGCCAGAATCACAGCTCTGGGGAACTGGTGGTTCTGCTTTCATAGGCACCCATTAAATGGTACACATGTCAAAAATAATAATAATGTAGCAAAGGCTGAGTATTATGGTTTGGATATGAGGTGCGCCCTGGAAAGCTCATGATTAGATTGCAGACCTATAACCTAGTCAGTGGATTAATCCATTTGATGAACTCATAATTTGAAAGGATTACTGTACTGGGTGATAACTAAAGACAGGTAGGATGTGGCTAGAGGAAGTAGGTCATTCGGGCATGCCTTTTAGGCTTTTATTTTGTCCCTGGCACCTCACTCTCTGTTTCCCAGCTGCCATGACCTGAACAGTTTTCCTCTGCCAAGCCCTTTGGCCATGATGTTCCACCTTTCCTCAGACCTAGAGGGATGGAGTCGACTGATCATGAACCGAAACTCTGAAACCATTAGTCAAAATAAACTCTTCCTCCTCTAAGTTGTTCTTGTCAGGTATTTTGGTCACAGTTATGAAAAGCTAACTAACACAGTTGGGTGGTAAGGGTTATAGGTCCAGTGAGATTGGCATAAAGTTGATAGGTAGTGAAGCTGAGCGATGGGTACACAGGGGATCGTTGTAAATAAATTCATTGTATCCATGTACACTTTGGTGCACGTTTAAAATGTGACAACAAAAAGTTTAATGAAATAAAATATATGCTACCACAGGTAGCATATTGTCTGCATATTAATAACCACCAGATTCATATATTATATTGCAGTTTACAGAGCACTTTTCATATATAATTTAATGTAATTCTAACCTCAAGCCTACAAGGTAGATTTTATTATCTTCATTTCACAGGGAACAATTTCAGAGTGGTTAAGTCAGTGGCTCAGAGGCCAGGCACCAGGAGGAGGCCAGCATGGGAATCAGATCCAAGTCTTTGATTTCCAAATCCCATGCTGCACCTGGTGAGGTAGAAGAGAAGATGGATGATGCTGGTAAAGTCATTTAACTTCTCAGCCTCAGACACAGAAGAGTAAGAATACTTAGCCTGCCTTCTTCTAAGTTGTGGAGAAACTCGTTTCTAGAAAAGTTCTTAGCAAATTGTAAAGTGCCTTCTGAATTTAGATCCATGTGCATAGACTAGTTTTCCAGTAAGGGAGGCTACAAAAATGGGAGAGGGTGGAGAGCTCTGGAGGCTGGGGTTGGGCAGAGCTGAGTGTGCTCTCAGCAACCTTTGTATCTTCTTCCTATAGAGCTCCTCGCCTTCCAAGCTCCATCCCTTACATCAACACCAACTGATAATGCCTAAGATGTTTTCCTGTGGTATCTGAACACTTGCCACGGTCCCTGGTGCACTCCATTGTTATGGAGTGTGTGAGAACAGTGGCTCCACAACAGCTGTTGATACCAGGAAGTTTCATGGCTTGTTTTCAGGGTGATAAAATGAGTATAAGACGGCATGATATGTTCTGTTGTTGTCCAGAATTCTCTATTAGATTATTTATACCAAGTCATCGGTACTCATGAATTTTCACAAGCAACACAGAAAACAAATGAGACACTTTTGATTCTCTGGGGGATGGGGAGCTGTGAAGTGGTACAGTTAAAATGACTGATATTAAACAAATACTAACAAAAACAAAAGCTGAAACCTCTTTGGGGACTGGGGATACGACATCTAAAAAGCCGTGTCAAAATGGCAGCATTCCCAACAACCCCGCCCAACACCTTGTTCAGAAGCACGCGTTCCAGGAGGGCAATAGAATTCTGTCAGTGTAAATTTAAATACTAACTAAAATAGAACAATCTATTTTGTTTCAAGATGTCTCATTTGTAATTATTTCTTTCATAGTAATAGTCTTAGCCATGAATGACTTTGGAAGTCGCTTTACCTGTGTCTCAATCTTCTTATAAGTTGGTAACAGTAATAATAACTATCTCATAGATTAAAGATTCAATAAGATCATATATGTAAAAGTATTGTGCCTTGCTTAGGGCCTGGCTCAAAGCAGATAGAAAATATTAATCTCTTTGAACACAAGTACAATTAGCCCCTTGTCATCTGTAGATGATTGATTTCGGGACCCCTACAGATACCAAAATCAGCAGACACTCAACTTCTTTATATAAAATGGCATATTGGGTTGTGGGAAGGGAGCTTGCCTAGCAGGTGTGATGCCCTAGATTTGATCCCCAGCACCACAAAAAAACAAATACCAATAAAATAAAATGGCATACTATTTATAATACATATAACTTACACACATACTCCCATATTCTTTAAATCATCTCTAGATTACTTGTAATACCCAATACAATGTAATGCTGCATGAATAGTTGTTACATTCTTTCGTTTAGGGAATAATGACAAGGAAAACGTCTGTACATGTTCAGTACCAGTGCAATATTTTGTTGTTGTTATTATTCAATCTGCAGTTTGTTGAGTCCGCTATGTAGACCCCAAGGTATGGAAGGCCAAGGGTGGGCTATACTTATTAAATTGTGCATTTAAGTCTGTAATTGCCATAGACACCCAGAGGAAGGGACCGGCAAAGCTGATGAAGTAGGGGGAGTTTTGTGGATTCTGCAGAACCATGATGTAGTTTTTGAGCACCCAAGACACTGGAAAGAAGAGGCTTCACAACAGTGCCTGGGATGAGACAGAGCAGAACATCAGCTTGAGAATCTTGGAACTGAGTATGTATATGAGTATTTATTGCACATTTTCAACTTTTCTGAATGTTTGATGTTTGTTATCATAAAGTGTTAAGATAAATAAAGTTGAAAATAAATCTTGTGGCCTTTTGAGCTGCATGGCCCTGGTTAGTCTCTCCAGAAGAGATGGAAATCAACAAAACAGACCTATGAATGTGTTTAATGGGCACTGGGGAGGCAAAAATGAAGTAGGTGTGCTGGCAGGGACAGGGACAGACACCCTCTCCTCACGTGGTGGAACTCTGCTCAGAGAGAACCACTCTGTGGCCAGGAAAGTTTGCTTCTCTTGGAACACGGGTGCAGACAGGCAGTGATCATTTCCAGTTCTGCTTCCAGGCTGCCTGGGGGAGCAGACTTACTCTTGCTTTGCTCCCAAACTGAAAAATTTTCAGCCCTAGAATTTCAAAAGAAGCTTCTAGAGCTTGTGAGAGATCCCTCACTCCTTGAGAGAGTAGAATTAAATGATACAATTTCAGAATTACTCTAAAAGTGAATGTCCTGAAACTTGCATATCTGTGACTACTAAGAGTTGTGTGGGTGGCTCATTGGAATGTGCCTGTTTTGATCTAACGGTTCACACAGGGCATGGGATAAAAGGGAATGGTGCATTACTTACCTCAGACACAGAGTAGCCTCTTGCTATATACAGGAGCAGATCACAGTTAATCAAGTGACAGCTCCCTTAAAATTTAGTCAAATGAGAGCACACATGGATAGCTGAACTCTGGACAAAGGTTTACTTGCCTCCTCTCCTCACTACTGGGGTTTGAACCCAGGGATGCTCCACCAGAGTCACATCACTGAACTTTTATTTTTTTATTTTGAGACAGGGTCTTGCTAAGTTGTCCAGGCTGTTCTCAAACTTGCCATCCTCCTGCCTCAGCCTCCTGAGTAGCTGGGGTTTTCATACTTTAAATATTACTGAAACTAATACATATCTATATTGAGTACCAACTATCTACAATGTGAATACATAGGAAGTACATACAGCAGTTAATACTTTACTGTAATGAGTGAATTATATAATTCCAGAAACATATCCTATCCAAATCTTTGGCAAGCACAATCTCTTCTCCTAGACCTCTCTTCAAGAAACATTGTCACTAGGCTGTTTGTGCATACCTACAATTCCAGCTACTTGGGAGGCTGGGGCAGGAGGATTGCAAATTTGAGACCAGCATCAGCCACTTAGTGAGACACCCCACCCCCCATCTCTAAATAAAAATTTGGAAAGGGTTGGAGATATAGTGCAGTTTGGTGGGGGAGTGCTTGCCTAGCATATACGAGGCTTTGGATTCAATTTCCTCCACACCCCATAAAAGAATCATTGCAGTCTTCACAGCCATGTGAGTATCAAATCTGGGCTAAAGTTAGGAGTCATCACTTTTCTCCAAGTATATTGTCTGTAGCATGTAATTTAAAAAAAAATAGTTTCAAAAGTAAAATTGTCAATGGTTTGCAAGGTATAAACTGAAAAACCAAAGTCCACCTCTATGCAACACCCCTAGTTCTTACCCAGAGGCAACCCTGCTAATAGATCTTCACATTCTCTTCAAGAGAATTTTTATGCATACACCAGCATATGTGACCCAGATGTTGGCTGTCCATCTCATCTGCTTGAATGACTTTCTTTTGGCCCCATACCAAGCTTGACACAAAACTCAGACCCTTGACCAGCACTTACAAGAAATCCAATCACACTAAATATATCCTGATTTTTTAAATATTATTAAAGATTGATGGAGTTGAAAAGGTCACATTGCACAGCATCAACATCTATCTCAAACAAAACAAAACATAACAAAACTGTGTTGAACATGTCTTTCCCTAGTGTTTTTTCCAGCCCACACCACAAACTGGGCATGCTCCTTCCTGGCTTCTGTTTAGCCACTTTTGATACACACAGCCCTAGTCATTACTGTCACACCTGTTCCAAGTCCCCTACATCTCCATTGCAGCCCCTACTCCCTCCCAACCACCCTGCTTGGAAAGATGCCAATAGTTTATCTTAATAGTCCTCTTTTGGTGGACATTTAGATTGCTTCTGGTTTTCTTTTGCAGTGTTAAACCATGTCCTATAGCATTTAGAGGATACAGACATCTTTGTACTTTTGTGGGGTTGTCGGGCAAATTCTTAGGAGTGCAAAATCTGGATCAAGAACATATGCATTCCCAATATGAATATATTGTGACAATTTGATCTGTATGAAAAGGTATAAATGTACATTTCAATAAGGCATGGGAGAGTGAATATGAGCTTTCTCCACATTTTGACCAATGTTGGATATTACTAGACTCGGTCATCTTTATCAACCTAATGGTGAAAGGTAGTACCTCATTATTTTAATTTGCATTTCAAATTTTAATTTGAGTAAGATTAAGTATCTTTTCATCCATTTATTTGCCATCCGTGTGTGTGTGTGTGTGTGTGTGTGTGTGTGTGTTTATTGCTTTGAACGTAGGGCCTTGTAAATGCTAAGCAAATGCTCTACCACTGAGCTACATCCCCAGCCCGCTATTCATATTTCCTTCTCAGTAAATCTTCTTTTCCTAGTTCTTTTTCTCAGTGTTGATACCAGCAAAACCCCTCTGTTCTAGAATGATCATTCCCCTTGGCCTCCAGGACACTTCATCTTCTGATTCTCTGGCACCTCTTTCTTGTCCCTTTGCTGTCTTCTTTTTATCTGCTTCTAGAATACCTCTGCTCCCCAGAGTTCCAGCCTCAATCTCCTTCCTTTCCCCCAACACACTCTCCAGCAGTGATCTCATCCACTTGCCTGACAAAAGTTCCATCTTATTGACCACTTTAATGTTCTAGAATTCTACTGGGTGTTCTAAATGCTTATTATGATAATTAATGAGGTCAGTATTATCATCCCCAATTTTCCAAATGAGGAAAATGAAGTCACAGAGTAGTCTGCCTACAGTTGCACCATTAGTAAATGGCAGAGTTGGAATTTTACATGAGGGCTGTACCTCTCCAATGTCTAAACTCTTTCTATTATTGTCAGGTCCTCACTCACCATTTAAAGAGAGAGAACTCCAAATCTGTAAGGCCACCCTAGGCCTTTCCTCTGGCCTCCATACCTATATATTCAGTACTTCCATGAAAATTGCTGCCTGGACATCTTCAGGAATCTCCATGTAGCATGCTTCCCCATGAGTCTACCTTAACCTATCCCTCCAGAGAAGTCCCCAAGCCTCAACCAGTCAGCCACCAATTCCCACAGAAACAGCTTAGGCATCTGAGCCCTCTCTCTTCTCTGCTACTCCATTGGCACAGAGCCTGGTCATTTCTTGCCCAGAACATCATGCACCTCTGTACTGTTCTCTCTACCATCAGACTCTGTATCCTCTAGTTCATCCCCAACTCTGCTGCCAGAGGTAGCTTCTCCAATAAACGTAATAATCCCAAAGACTTTATCTTATAAAGGTTTTATCTTTAAGGCTCTTAAAGGAATAAGCAAAATAATCTATGTAAAATAGTCAGCTCACACTAATTCCTCAATAAATGTTAGGGCTCTTATCGTCCTCCTAAAAAGTCAGTCTGTAACCTAAGTCCCTACAACCTGCACAGTATCGTCTACAGTCCCAACGGCTTCCAAGGCCCTCACCTGCTCCCTGGTTCTTGCCTCACCCCCTTGGCTCTGCCAGCCAGATTCCTCCCTGTGTTTGCACAGACTCTGTGCTCTGCTTGGACTTTCCCTCCCCTACTTATCCCACCAGTGAGCACCTTTAACTCCTTTAAGAGCTAACTCAAATGGCACTTTCCCCATGGTGCTGACCCTGAATTCCTCCGTTCAAGTTCCCAGGCCCCTTCTCTGACCTCCTCTATTTATTCTTACAACATCATATTGCAATTCTTTGTTTACTTGCCTATCTCTACAAGGCTGGGAACAGGGACTATTTTTCATCCATCATCATACCCTCAACTTGTGGCACTCATAAGGTACTCTACAAATGTGTGTGGAATTAGCGTGTTCTATGAGCTAACAAGTACCCATCATGCCCTCACCTCTTCTTTACCGATAACCATGGAGAGAAGGAATGAAGGCCCTCCAGCACAGTGGCAGCACATGCAGACTCAGGGCCTATTCCCCATCTTTGCATCCTGGCCTGAATTGGGAAGTTAGCTTAGTCTCTTAAACCCTGCGAAGTTGGTCCCAGTCATCTCGTGGACAATTAAGATCAAAAGATAACGTGAGCATCTAAAACACAGCCAAGATGCAAATAGATATTAAATTGTTCTGTTAACTGTGGGGGCAGAAAAGTGTGAAATCTTTCCTCAGTCATCATAAGGATCATGGCTGACACCTCTATAACAAAGGCAGGTTAACAAGAGAAAAACATAACAAATTTAATCAAAGCTTTATGCAACTTGAGTCTTCAGAAATGAAAACTCAAAGACGCTGAGAAAGCTGTCTTTTTCTTTTAGGTTTGATGAAGAGTGGACAGCTGTGCAGAAATGTGGACAAAATGTTATGATCTAATGTAACAGATCCAGGTGGTCCCTGTCTGCTCAGATTTCTCTTGGCTTCTATGTAGCCTTCCTCCTTCCCAGGTATAGGGCAGGAGCCTCTGGAAGGAGGCCTCCAAGGAAGAAGGGAAAGCATGAACTTTCTAGGTGTCACAACTGACTTTGTGGAGAGCGGGACTCTAATTTCTATGATGCACCTTGGGGAGGAGGCATGAAGGTTTCCGATTCACTTTGGGGGAGAAAAGGGGGAAGGAGACAGGAGGACAGGTCAGAGAGAGACTTTGTTTCTCGGACAACTTCTGGAGACTTACTGTGTCCTTTAGTTCAAAGTACTTAGCAAGACAAAGCATCATACTTTAGGGTATCATTTTCCAAACTCCAACATAGTCAGGGCCAAAGGAGGAATAATCATTTTCAGGAAGTGGAGTGATAATTGGAAAGAATTCAGGTTTTAGAGTCAAGTTTAAATTCACCATGTTATGCTGTCCTAACAAATTAACCCTGAAATATCATTGATGTGACATCAAAAAGGGGGCTAGTTTTGATCACAGGACATGCCCATCATGGGAGACATGGATCTTACCCTACTTGGTACTCAGGGACTCACATCTATGGACTGTGGCAGATTGAGGTCTCTGATAAGCAGACTCTGAAAGGAAATTAACATGCAGAATGTTAGTTTAGGAGTACCCTTGGGATCAGCACCTGTGAAAAAGAGCTGTAGGAAACTAAAATGTACAGAGCTGGGCTGACATGCCCACCCAGCAACAGCCTTGGCCCAACCCCTGGGTCTCTGGAGCCTGGGTAACCCTATGAATCTGTCCTGACTTGGGCCAAGAGACTATGCCCTTATACCTCCATGTCAATCAGAGCAGACCTTGGGTGGGGAGGCTCTCTGCAGCTGAGGCTGCCCTGCAGACATTGATAGCTAAAGACTATCTGCATACAATACTCCTGGTCCCTAGGGCCACACATCTTTCATGGAGAGGGACAAGAGCCCACACGTGGAGATACCTTATCATGTAGCATCTGCATCCCGGGAACACATGCCAAACATCTTAGCTTGGGTGCTCCCAGAGGTCAACTCTGAGGCTGGAATGTGAGCACAAGTCATCTGTTTGGGAATGTGGAAGTGAGATGGGAAGGAAAGGCAATCAGCATAGAGCTCTTTAAAGAACAGGAAACTGCTGGAGACTGAGACAGAGCAGAACATGCCCCAGAGTGGTCCCATTCAAGGGGTCAAGAAGAAGTGGTATTTATCACCAAATCCTGTGGGACATTACTCATGGCCACTCCCAGAGGGAGTCATTCTCTGGCAGTTCTGACCTGCCTTGACCACTTGAACAAAAGTCACAGGTGACTGGAGAAACATGCCATTGATGTGAAGGGGAACTAGGGGCACCAAGGGGACATGCTGAGCACTAACAGTGTCTGCCACACCAGAGGGACAGAGTCTGCACCAGCTTTAGTGACATTATGGCACCTCAAGCTAGAAGTGATATGTTCACATGTGATAAGCCTGTCTCAATACTGGGCTAGGACAAAGAACTAGCCTTGCCTCCAGAGGGGAATGAGAAAGGATGTTGCTGAGTCCTGATGATGTCTACCACACCTCCTCTCCTACCTACCAGTTGTGTGAGGGAGAGGAGCTGCTTAGCTTTATGAGCCTCAAGCTACCAATCTGTAAAGTGGGAAAAATAGCACATCTCATATGTGAGAGATGGGAGTAATGAATCTACCATCGTGACACAGAACTGGTGACATTCTGTTTCTAACCTTGAGTCAAATGAATGAAAAGGACCAATAGGACCAATAGGACCAATGTGGGTGGTTCATTGTATTGTTATACTTTATAACCTGAATGCGTTACATATATGTATGTTATTTTTCTTTTGTGGTACTGTGGATTGAACCACTTAGGGGCACTTTACCACTGAGTTACATCCTCAGCCTTTTCTTTATGTCTTTTTTTTTTTTTAATTTTTAAATTTTGAAATAGAGTCTCACTAAATTGACCAGGTTGGCCTTAAACTTGTGATCCTGGTGCCTCAACCTCCTCAGTAGCTGGGATTACAGGTGTACACTACCATGCCCAGGCTTATTATCTATATTACTTTTGTGTATCAAATATAACATTAAAATAATAAATAAGAGAAGCTCATTTGAAACGAGTTGTTCTTGACTTTGTAAATAAGACTGATTCAAATATGTAAATAAATCAAGCTATGAAGACATTTTTAAATAGTCTACCTCGGTGCCTAGCACACCATGGATGCTCAGTAAATGGTAACCATCACTATTATTGTGGTACTAGTAAACATCATTCTCACTAATCACAGTCCAAAGTGGATTTGGAAAGTGAGTTGCTCAAATAGATGATCAGCTGCAGGGTCTACTTGAGGAGAAGGAACTGACCTAGGTCTGTGGCAGGCCATGTAAACACAAGTCGTGGTAATTTACTAACAGCAAGACCTATTTCCTGCTGAGCACTTCCAGTCCAGCCTCCAGAGCTAGACACAGGGGAAGAGGTCACATACATTCACGAGGAACCAGTTTTCCTTCCCACCAACTTCTGAAGGCTGCCCTGTTGCAATGTCATCGGAATGAGATGTGGAAATTCCTCACCTGCCATAAACTAGACAGAGCTTTCCAGATGCCAACCATATCCGTACTCAGAGGAGAGGATGGAAACTGAAGAGAAAAGTCACTTTCAAAGCAGCATCCCCCTCCCCCTGCCCTGCCTCCCCTCCTGCTTCTATACACACGCTAAGCACACATTGCTCTTCAATCTGCTACGAAAACAGAATTTTAAAATAAACGCTAGTCTACTCTCTCAAGTCAGAATTTAGAAGAGGATGGATTTATGTAAGTTGAATTTATTCTCTCAAATTAGTTCCAATCACACACATGTGCACACACACCCCAACCACACATACATACCCATAAAACGCAGCTCTCATTATCAGGCCAGATATAAGCCCTCAGCAAGAGAGAGACATAGGATAATTTTGAGGACAGGCTTGAAGCTGCATAAAAATAAAACACACAAAAGCCAGCAGATGGCACTTAATCATAATTTTTCCTATGATTTCTATTAATTGTCAAAGATTCTTCATTCTGTCTTCCCAATAAGACAAATCATATGCTAATGTGGCATAGTAAGTAATATTTTCCCTTTGAGATATTAAATAAGCTTGTTACATAAAACTTCCCCACCTACGGAACTAGCCCAAGACCTATTTTCTCATGCATATATTTATCATATCACACCATGCATATGCATGCCCATATATCTGTGTGCTTCCGAGCATGCAGCACACTTGATAAATGCACAAAGTAAAAGCTAACACCTTCATTTATCTCCAGAAGCAAGTCCAAATCAAGGAACTGTTGTTCCTAAAACAGTTACAAAAAACCATTTAAACCACATTGTCTGCCAGAAATAGAAATGCAGAAATACCTTAGGGAGGCCACTCTGGCAATTTCCTTCAAGGCTCCTATTACAAGCATTAACAAGGTGCATGACCCCTTCCAGGCTGTTCTGCCTCACCTGCCAATTCCTTTCCTTTCTCCCCCTGCATTCCTCTCTCCTTCTCCCCACACTTCCATAAGGCCTCAGCCTTTTCTGCTTTCTAACTCCTTTTCTTTATTCCACTCATTTTCTTTCATCTCCCATTCTCCCTCTTAAGCCCTGGCCTTGGTTACCTAAGTCTTGAAGGGACAGATGCTGTACTAGGCAGGACTCCTGGTTTCTGACACCAGAAATTGACTCTGTTAAGCAGAAAAAAAAAATTACTGGAAAGTATTCAAATAGTTCACAGAATCGACAGGAAGCCTGGAAAATCTGGCCCAGTGAGCAGGCAAGAACCAAAGGAGTTGGCACCAAAGAGCACAGCCAAGGTCACACTGCTGAAAACCACTCGGCTGAGACAGTCACCAGCGGCCCATGCACCAGCCACTGACAGCCACCGCTGCCTCTTCTACTGAATAACCATGCACTTGCTTCATGTCCTCCACATTTCCAGTGCAGGCTAGAAGCCCAGTGCCAGGCTACCAGGGCGGGCCTCATGAGTTGCTCTCCAAAAGCAGAGCTGTGGTTCCAGCTCACACCACAGCAGGGTGGAGGCACAGAGCCGAGGTGCTGAGCAGGTCTGGCGAGAACACAGGAGAAAGTGGATCTCAAGGAACTCTGCAGATTAGGCAGCACCAGATGTCACAGTCACTACCCTTTTAAATCTGGTCCTTTCCTATGCAAGGATGGAGAGGGCCCGACTTCCCAGGGGAGTGGGAACAACTTTGGGGAAAGGAAAGATACTGGATCGTTTACAGATCAATGATGCCAGTTCTGGAAAGGTAAACTACGAAGTGAAATTCGGCTGAGGCTGTTGCCCTGCACAGTTCCCTCAATTATTTCTTTCATTTTGTCCCAAACTGAGCAAGGGGCTGTCGTTGCTGATGTGAATACTCTTTGTTTTCAGGTTCTATTTAGCCAGTTTACATTCCAGCTCCTAAGCACTATTCCTTTGACCTCCCACATCTTAACCCTTAATGGAGACTACTCTCTTTCTAGGGACGAAATTTGTAATCTGATTCCTAGCCCAGTGCAGGGGCCTTCCTCTCTCCTGCCAGCTGGTCCCAATTATGAGCTGGTTTGGGTAATTTGAGAGTGTGCTGGTGCCTGTGTAGTAGGAGGAGCACTTCCTAAGCTCTTAGTTTCCCTTAGGATCCAGCTGAGAACTAATGGATCCTTGAACATCCTGAATTACGAGGTGAGTTTTGCTGGTTTTGCAAGAAAAGGAAATAAAATATATAAATAAAATCCCTCAGTGGCATGCCTGATAACCACTACCAATGCAGAGTAAGACATTGAAGGCAGCTCTATGATTCTGGCCAAATTTCGACTTTGCTTACATTTCTTGGGCAACTACCTCAATTTTCCTATGTTTAACAGAGGGGTTCTGTGTTGCTGCAAGTTTCCTTTTTGATAAGTGACACCCATGAAGGTCTTTCAGGGAGCCCCAACACAGATTTAAAGGGCTGCACATATACCTGTGTTCAATTCTACAGTTTTTCCAACTTCAGGTTTATTGAGCATCTAGTATATAGAAGACCCTGCATGGTCTGGGAATGCAAAACTGGATAAAGTCCACAATTTAGGAAGATGTATCTCTTCCAACCAGTGACATTCTGAAGTGGGTAAAGGGTGGAAGAGTTAGCCCTTGGCTGGGAGGAGCATTTTCTCACTGACATTGTTTAGAATTGCCAAGACGCATGGTGATTATACAAACCAGATGGCCTTTCATTGGTTTTATTATTATTTTTAAACTCTCTATAGACTAACACACCCCTTATTGCCTGCACCTGGGCTGACTTCTCCCACTGGCTCCCACCCCATGCTCCACTTCCTCCAATCACTCCTCCCAGTTTATGTCATCATATACACTCTGGGTAAGAGAGGGAGAAAAAACTAAGTTGCATTTGAAGACATAAATGTCACTGGAAGACAAGTACTCATCGTTAAGTGGGTGTGTTTTCCTTGGCTGTTAATGCCACTCTTAGTTACTTAGACTGTTTTATTTTTGGTGGGAGGTATGATGGGGGCTATCTGAGACTCTCTCCACCCATATAGACTGTTACCCTTAATAAGGTTCAGATTGACACTCTGGAGACAGTGCATTGTCCTGGAGACACTCACATGTCCTATATCACATTATCTTTATAAGCCAATTCCTTTTTCTCATTCAGTTATTTAGTATCTTTGGGCCTAAGCATCTTTATTGGTAGAGGAAATGTAGGAACAGTCTTTCCTGCAAGAATTGTTGCATGAATTAAATGAGAGAATACACATAAAAGCACCTGGCATATGGCAAGTGCTCAATGAATGTTAACTGTTACTATATCATTATTCTATTAAAAGATATTATAATGCCATGCTTCATTTCAAGGAGTTGCTTAAAAACCCTTTCTGTAAAATTCTATTCACACTCATGAATTATCTCAGGAGCAATAATGAGACAGAACCTGAGAGATGGACAGGGTTGAGCACCCAGGTCAGCTATGTGGGCAACAGGTACAATCTGAGGGACATCTCCTATGCTGATGTGGAAATGCTGGGAAGGTCGGGCCAGCGGGCCTGGGCCTCATTGGTCCATGTCTGCCATCATTCACTGGCCTCACCATTCTTGCCTGAATTGATTACTGCAATGAGGGCTGCTGAATGGGGGTTTTCTCCTACCCCTGTTTATTCTGTATTTGTTAGTTGACTTTCTGCTATAAGAAATAAACTTTGCATTTATTAATTCAGTTGTCTAACTGTATCTACATGAATATCTGGGCTTCTGTTTTGTTCAATGGATCAGTATTATTCGTATCAATTCTCATGTTGTTCCACATTTGGTCAGCAGACATTCCTGCAAGCTGGTTTCACTGTCTTTTGACAGTCCCCATCATTTTTTTTCCTAGTACTGGGGATCGACCCCAGGGATGCTCTACCACTGATCTACATGCCTAACCCCTTTTTATTTTTAATTTTTAAAAAATTTTCAGATGGGGTCTTGCAAACTTTCCCAGGTTGGCCTCAAATTTGTGATCCTCCTACCTCAGTCTCCTGAATTCCTGGGATTACAGGCATGGACCATGGTGCCCAACAAGTCCTCACCATTCTTGGAAAAATTCCTTACATTCTGGTATGATAAGACATTCCCGGCTTGGGCTGAGGGTGTAGCTCAGTGGTAAGGTGGTTCTCTAGCATGCATGAGGTTCTGGGTTTTATCACCGGTACCCCCCAAAAAATCTGAGCTCATAATATTGCTTCCTTCCTGGTTCCAGCCCTGCAATCAGTCATTTGTAAAAAAAAAAAAAAAAATATATATATATATATATATATGTATATGTATATATTTCTTGTAATACAGAACAGTACTGGGAACCAAGATCTGAGTACTACATGTGTACTCAATACTCATGGATTTTGGGGTTCTCATTTCTTTTTCTGAAAAGAACCATAAAACACATATGTGTATATGCACACAGGCACAAATACATTTCTTTGCATTTCTGTATCTATCCATCTCCATTTCTTTCCATCTATCATCTGGCTATCTATCTCTTAGTTTATACTAGTAGTTCCGGGTTCAATCCAACACTACAAGGTTTATTTTGGCTCCTCCTTCCATATTTTTCCCTCCCAATGGTGGGAACCCTAGCTCTCTCATCTTACTCTACTTGTTTTAGCTAATCTCCCGACACCACTGGGCCACACCCCCTGGCTTACCCCTTTGCAAGCAGCATCCTCACAACTGGCTACCTACTTTGTTCAGGTTTTTTGAAGAAGAAAGCAAGCTAATAAGTACGTTTTAAAGACATGAAAAGAAGGGAAGAGAACAGAAGGGAATGAGAGGGAAGAGCATAGAGGGGAAGACAAAGAAAAGGAGGAGGGGAGAATTGACTTACATTTTAATTTGTGTTTTTAAGGAGCATCCAGGTGGAATTGTAGGGAAGGAATTGAGGGGGAACAAGAGTGAATTCACCTTTTACTTATCTAGACATTCCTAGAACTTGAGTCGCATGTTTTAAAGAAGGCACATTATAAATGTTTAGGGAAGGAAGAAAGAAAGGGGTATTACAGGAAGGAGGGGAGCCAGAGGGTTCCTCAGATGAATGCATCTTAGAGTACACTTATGCTTTGCTTTTCTGTAGTGGGAGTTCCTTTTCTCTATAGTCAAGAACAGAAACCACACAGAATTGTCTCCTTGCTCTGTGGAGAGGCTTCCTGTTGCTTATATAAATGGAGTCGAATTGGATCCATTGTCCTGTATAAGGATATATCATCCTGAAGCAGATACTCCTTGTCAGTGACACATCAATCACAGTCCCTTTCAGTTATATAAATGTAGGTCAAGTAGGACCTTTGTCCTGGGAGAAGTTGTGACCAGACGTTTTCCCCCTTTTCTTCCTCTCTCTCAATCCATTTCCAATTAAAACTTTTCCCATGATTTCATTTGCAGATCTGGATATTCTGAAAGTGCAGGACCTATTTTTCCAAGAGCCTAGAGACTCCTTGGAGGGAAGGGATTGAAGTTCAAGTCCCTGCTCCCTGAATTCAAAGTGAGAAGTAGATAACATGGTAGCCTGACTCATTCTGAGGCTAGAGAGCAGCTGAACCAGTAGGCCAGATCCTCACTGAGTCAAATGGGCCAACCAGGTGGCAAAGGCTGGCACAGTTCCTAAACCCACTGTTCTGGGCCAGCCTGAGACCAGAAACGTGACTTTGTGTGTAGATCAAAGATATCACTACTAAGATCTATAAACCAACAGTGCTCTGGAGTTGACTAATACTGGCTGGCAAGACCTGATGGTTAATTTTTAGGAATTTTTCTACCCAGTTGTTAAACATAGCCATTAATAAATATTCGATTATGTAAAGTTTTGGTTAAATAATTACATTTTAAACAAATGTGATAATTACTCAATAGACATCACTTACTAATTATTTTACCACTTTTGACTATCTTATCAATGCTCTTGAAGTTATTTGCATCTTTTATGGCTGGTGGAAATTGTATATGCAGTGGTGAGCTATGGTGCATTCTCAACTCTGCATGCAGCAATGCCACATTGGTAGCTTGAAATCAGTCATGGTGGGATTATACACAGCAAGACAATTGGAAAACTCCTTCAGTCAGAGCTCCCCACCCATCTCCCAAGGGGGCCAGTTGTTAGACATTCATCAGTACCTTTCTAATGGTTACCCCAAAGATTTAGTCAATCATTCAGTATTTTACTGACTAAGACCAGCTAGGCTGTGAGGGCCTCATAACTGAATATTAAAAGTGCAAAACACAGAAGGATTCCCTTGAAGATCTAGTGGGAGGTGATGGGCTCAGGTCACTTATGTGCTGCCTCTATCCTCCAGGCTTGAATGATTTTGAAATCGTTTCAACTTCCTAAAATTTTTACCTTCTATCAGAAAGCCTCAGTGACTTGGAAATTTCTGATCCAACTTGTCTTCTACCAAGTTTCTAAATCATCTTGTTAAAAATATTGTTCCTCAACCCAAATCTTTGCTGCTGTGTGTCCATGAGCTAGTTGACATTCCTTGGGGAAAAAAAGAGAATGCAGGAATCCAGGGATCTTTTTCTCCTGAATACTCCTGGGAATGTGGTTGAGAGTATTTGTCACTGAGCGTGACTGGTGAGTGGGCCAGCCCTCAGAAGGAGGCTCCACCAAGGCAAGGCACATCACACTAGTGTCAGAGGCTCTTACCAAAGGAGCAGAATTCCACACTTTTCATGTTTTGAATTTGACCCATGTTGGCCAACTTCTATTAAGGATCCAGCATCTCTACCCAGTGAGTATACTAAGATAGGAACAGATGGATAAACATTTTGTTTGCACTCTGCAATCACTGATATAAATAGTGGCTATGGAATGGGTGCAGAAGAGTCTGGCTTCCCTCTTCGAACTTATTAATATATGTGGAATCCTGAACAATGTGCTCTGGAAACTGACTGAGAAGAGGGAGATCCCATTTCAATGGGAGGAAAAGCAGGAAGGAAGGAGGAATGGGGAAAAGGGATGGGGGGCGGGGGCGGGGAGACAAATTAGAAAATGAGGAATGAGCACCAGCTATTCTGTCTCAGACCACTGCTTCCACCTGGTCTCCATCTAGATTAATGTCATCTTCATTTTCTAGTTGCTCAGATCTTGGTATTATTCTCTGCTTCTCTCTCTTCTAACCCACATTCAGTCCACCTTCAAAATGTACCCAGAATGTAACCTCTCCCTTACCCCTTACCTGTCACCACCCAGACCCAATCACCATCATCTCTCCCCTGCACTGTTACAAAGCTCCTGAGGAGCACCTGCTTCTGCCCTCCACTCCTCTTGCTTCAGCAGACCAATCAGAGTGATCTTGTTATATCATCAGCCAAATGACATCACTCCTCAGCTCAAAGCCTTCTAGTGCCTCTGATCTCACCCAGAACAAAGGCCATGGTCCTTCCTCAGATTTGCTGACCTGCATCCCCAAACCTTGTATCCTTACTGCCAATGACCTCACTCTCTCGACCCCTGCTGGGCTGACCTCTTTGTTGTCCTTGTCTACACCAGACCTGCTCCCACAGGACTTTTGAGTGACAGTTTGCTCCCCTGAGACCCTCTTTCTCAGACAGTCATGTGACTAACTTCCCACTTCTCTTAGCCCTTCCCTGACTGCCCGACCCCAATGCCCCATCTCTCTCACCATATTTCGTATTCCCTACTTTATCTTCATTTTCTCTCCTCGACTCTCATTGTTGTGTGTATGTGCACACGTGTGTGTGCGTGTGCGCGCATGCCATGTGCATGCACACACACACATACTATATGTACACAAACATTTTACATGTATACATACAGCATATTAAACACTCTCACATATTGACTGTCTCTCCCCCTAACGTGTGGGTTCATTAGGACACTGGCGGGTGTTGGTTTTGCTCACTCTCCAGGATCTAGAACAGCTCTGTCTCATAGTAAGTGTGCCTTTCAATCATAAACCATCCGAAAACAGTGACTTAAAACAATAGCTTTCCATGATCTCATAACTCCACAGTTGGACTAGAATCTCCCGGGGAATTGTTCCTTGAAAATCTCCATGTGGGTGGAGGCCAACAGCGACTGGGACTGAGTCACCTGGAGGACAAGGCTGGCACAGGATGCCGGACTGCTGGCTAGAGTCCTTCCGGGGCCATGGTCTGCAGGGCCTGAATGTAAACCCAAGTTCATGGGGGCACCATCTCTAAAGACTACCTCAGTACTCATTGAGTATTTGTGGGAGGAAAGAAGGAAGGAAGGGAGGGAGGGGATATGGAAGGAAAGAAGGACTTGGAAAATTTAGAAAGAAGGAAAAGAGGAAGGGAAGTAGGGGTCCTGAAAGAAGGGAGAAATGGATAGTGGGTACAATAGGAGGTGATAAGTGCTGGAATAAAACTCACCCTTTTCCTGCCTGACTCTCCTTTCCCATCTCTCTTGAGTTGCACAATGACCTGGCTTCAAAGGAGAAATTCATCTAATGCTGCACATATCAGAACTGGAGTACTCTTGGCAGAATCTTTTACAATTTATACCCCAAGTTCAAATCCGAGCCAAGGCATAATTCCAAAGGAAGAACAACACAGCACTTTATCTTGATGTTGCTATTTCCCCTTGGTAATTTCAAAGCAGTTTTATAAACAAGTGTTATCATTGTACAAGAGAGGAAACGGAAGAGAACTAGCAATATTTAGGTAACCAATAACAAAATCTTTGAGCCAATATTATACTGACGTGATTGAAGTAATTATGTGGAATTGGAGGCAGGCTGAAACTGCATCAAATTAATAAAATGTAATTTGGAAGAAATAAAATGTAAAAAATTCCGCATAAAAACTGAAGCCAGCGAGGGATGGAAGGAGCTAGAAAGTAAAAATAGACTTATACCAAACTAGGTAGAATAAAACTTAAACAGTTGCTGGGATATTAAAAATGGATTAACTTTTAAAACAGTTTGGAATAGTTTAGTCATTTTCCAGAGCCTCAGCTATGCTGTGCCAGTTGGGCACTTCTTCCTAAACCAACCTGGCAGACGGTTGTCTAAAAAGGGTTTGCAGGCCAGCTTCTTGGCTAGAACCCAGAGAAGTAAATGCACTTGATTTTCTGAAGTTCCAGAGTCTCAATACAAAAAGGGATAGGGACATGATTTTTCTTAGGGACACTGATGATGATATAAATTGTGTTGTAGCAGATATTAATTCTCTCAGCTTGGGATTCTCCTCCTCTGAATGATGTATCATAAGATAAGGTGGCATTATGTTTGCTTCAATTTGTGGCCTTTCCAAACCACCTTTTGTCCTAAGTTTTCCAAATATGCTCATTTTAGGGAAACTGGTGTACCCAACTTCTCAAGTATTAGGATTAGATTTAGCAGCATGAAATTGAACTCCTTACCCCCAACCCATCCCCCCCAAAAAAAACACCAGTGGATTCAACAACACAGAAGTTTATTTCTTTTTCACAGAAACCTGGATAGGTAGTTCACAGATTGCAAAGGGTTTCACTGTGTCAAGAACTCAGAATTTTTTTTTTTTTTGTATTTTTCTGCCAATAACTGCATAATCTCCATTTCCTAAATCATCTCATGGTCAAAATAACTGCTTTACTCCATCCTTCATGTCCCCATTCAATGCAGGAGAAAGAAGGAAAGGCAAAGAGAAGGGAATACATCCTCCCTTTAGGAACACTTCCTAAAAGTTGCTCACACTATTTTTACTTACACCCAGCTGACCAAACCTTAATCACATAAACATACCTGACTGGAAAGGGGTCTAAGCGGAGCTTTTCTGATTGCATGTGCCTGGCTAAACATTGAGGATTCTAATTCTATAGAACAGAGAAAAGTGAATGCTATTGGACAATTTAACAGACTCTGTCTTAGTTTACCCCCTTTGATCTCCCAAAAATATTTGTCCTCTCCTCCTTCCTATAGGACACATACCTCCCCAGGGGAAGAAACCACAAAATCTTATCAAGGGACAGTCTCCAACTCAAATTCAAGATTTCTAGATCACAGTGCCAACCAATTTGGTGTCTGGTGAGGGCTCTCTGCTTCAACAACGGCACCTCTCGCTATGTCCTCACATGGCAGAAGGAGGAAAAAATGGCCAGACTCACTGGAGATCTTTTATAAAGGTCCTGATCCCATGCATAAGGGTAGTGTTCTCATGACATCATTACCTCCTAAATGACCCCCGCCCTTAATACCATTGCACTGAGAATTGAATTCCATCATGAATTTTGGAGAAGATACTGTCAAACCCTAGCCCACACCATAAACTAGAAGACGGGTTATCTTCCATCCGGCCTACTCT
This sequence comes from Sciurus vulgaris, assembly GCF_902686455.1. Classification (NCBI taxonomy): domain Eukaryota; kingdom Metazoa; phylum Chordata; class Mammalia; order Rodentia; family Sciuridae; genus Sciurus; species Sciurus vulgaris. The sequence goes on from NC_136461.1 coordinate 105,461,183, forward strand.
GTGTGCTGTGATGGTGTAAGAACAGGAAAACCACAATTAAAACTACCCTGTAGAAAATGTGAAACCCCCAGAAGTCACAGCCTCTGGTAATGATTAAAGCGTGTTAAATAAGAATACAGGGAACTCTCCTCCAACAGAAAGGATCAGAGGACTGTTCTGTAGAAGATGCTTCCGGATCCAGCATCCTCAGTGGCCATGTCCAAGGCAGGATGCAGTGAATAAATCCTTTGAAGGACTGCAAAACTTTCAGAGCCCGATTCCTGATGGTGCAGATCTGCAGGCACAGGGCTGATTTAAGTATTGAAAAGTCAGAGGCTGTGGCTGGTTAGACACATGGAACTGGGGCAATGCAATTTCCTCAAAACTCAGTAGACATCTCTTCTATTTGCTTTTTATCCATTCCATGAATAAATGACAGCAGGCAAAAGTCTTGTCTAGAAAACAGTTTTTAAACTTAGAGACTCAGGTCTTACAGACCTTTGCCCTTGGCCCACCCCTTCCCCTGATTTAATAGCAGGTAGTTGGTACTATCTAAAACAATGGTTTTGGAAGGAAAGCAACAGACTGATTTGGATAATAATCATCCACTGTCACCAGAAAGCTTTTAATGGCACTTGAACAAAACTTACTCAACTTTGGAGCCACTGAATGGGTTAGAACATTTGTTTGTTTGTTTTTACTTTTAAGCTCCCAGATTACTAAACTGTTAGTCAATCTAAATGGAAGACCAAACAAAGGCACAGAGTACAGCCTGTGTAACTCCCCTAATATCTTAAAAAAATGGATAAACTTAGCTTTAGCTTGCTACTCTCCTGCTGATGGTGGATTTTGGATTTTACAAACAGTGCTTGTCCACCCTACTCCTAGTACCACTTTCTGTTTATTTGGGGTAGGCTACATTGCTACCAATAACAGAACTAGGAATGTAGTCACTCCACCACAATAGAATAGCATTTCCCGTTCATGTAACTGTCAAGAACAGGTGCTCCATTCCCAGACTGCCTGAGTCAATGTCCTCATAAGCACATCACCCACCCTAGTAGCTAGTGGGATGAAGGCTTTCTCTCTTATCCTTTTGTCTGTTGAGGTGTAGAGCCATGATCTGCACAGCAGGCAAACAAATTTTGCTAGGTAGTCCAAACTCAGAATTTTTGACAAATAGTTTTATGTATGTGACAATAGGGCAACTGTTTTAGAGAATGCCCATTTAAGGTTTTTCTCAGTCCCCCAATCTGAGCCTACAGCAATGTGGCAGTCCTATGAACTTTGCACAGACCTGAATTCAAATATCCCCCACTGTACCACTTGCTGACTATCACTTTGGGCAAGTTACTTGATGATTGTGAACCTTAGTTCTTAACTAAGACAGAATGCCTATTTAAAAACAAATCTACTCACTGTGTAGATTTGGCATAATATATATCAAATAAATATATAATGCTTAGCATTTCATAAGCGTATAATGAATGGTAGCTACACTCATTCAGGAACCTCATCGTTAGGATAATAGCACTTGAATTTGAATTTGCACAGATCTGTTTGGATCCTTGCTAGGTGGGTGGCTGTGAACAAACTCTGTCCTTGTCGGTTGCCTCCTGTGTTAAATGGGGATCCTGCTACCTATCTCGGAGAGCAGTTGTGACGATTATATATAAAGCTCTCCTAGCATAGCAATGAGCACATAATAGTAACTCAGTGGGAGATTTTTGCTCCAGTTTTTATTTTTTTTTATTGTGTTCTTTCCTGATTAAGAAGAAAATATATGCTCAATTAAGTTTAGAAAACATGCAAAGTTATGAAGGAGAAAAAATGTACTGAAAATGCACTACTTGGATGACACAGTTGGTACTATATTTTGATGGTTTCATTCTAGTTTTTCTATTATGCTATTATTTTTAAAGCTGAGGACCATGGGATACTCTTTAGTTCTAGGCACAGGGAGTTCCTCACTGTGTTATAAATGAGAAGCCAGAAGTCTCTGCCAACATGAAAATAAGAACCAAAGGCTCCAGTTAATATACACTGAGTTTCAAGAGAAGAGAGAATAGCCCTTCTTCAGTGAGTCTGGATTTGCTGCCATTTTAGAAAAAGGAACTATATCCTGTTTCTTTTTAAGTTTAGAAAACATACAAACATTCCCTCCTGGGAAGAGGAGGCACTGGAAAGATCCGGGGCGTGTTGTGAGTCTGGGGCTCCTAAAGCCAGACACTTGGCCAATGTACAGCCTTGCCTTGGGCTAGTTCTGCTAGGGGAACATCTAGTGCTCATTCCAGTCAATAGGGTATTCTAGTCACAGAGGGATTGTGAGATTTGGCAAAGATTACAAAGGAAGAAATACAGACAAGTATACTTAAAAATTGCCACTTGAGATGGAGCAAAAATAAAACCCACAATTCTGATTCATTTATTCTGCCATTCCCAATCTGGAGTAAAGATCAAAAATTTAAATTGGACAGCTACCAGTCAGGACTTATTTCTTCCCCAATGGGCTATGTAGTATTGGTACTCAAGGAATATTTTTGTAATAATCAGTGATAATCTGATAACAGAATAGCAGATGAGTTTGTCATTTTCATTTCTATACCTCCCTTACTATTATCAGGGCCTCGACATTTTGCATTAGTCTTTAAAATGTAAATTTACCTACAGCTACTCATTCTGCCTATTCTAATGCCTGTCAAACCAAGATGAAAGAAAGCTGTGCCAATGCAAGTCTGAGATCTTCATCTCAATCAGTTAAATCTTCGGTGGAACCTTGCATTACTCAAGCAAGGCAGATCTGTGCTCCTGATACAGTAAGAAGATGTGACCTACTTTAAAACCCAGCAGTGTGTGTGTGTGATGAAATGAAAGTGAATTGTTTTGCTGAAATCTGACACTAAAAATAGGGCACTGGATCCTTCCCCTGCTGGAAAAAAAAAAAAAAAAAAGAGGCATTAAAATGAGTGTGTCTGTATGTCTGGGAATATGTCTCCATAGCAACCATTGTCCCACCTCCTCCATCAACAGCGTTACCCCTCTCTATGGAAAGAGGGCACATGAACGCCTTTCCCAGCACCCCTCCCAATCCCTTACTCCATGAAATCTAATTAAAGAGTGAAATGAATTTTAGTGATGGTTCTAGAGGCTGGGAGAAGTCCAAGGTTGTGGGGAGGGGGTGAAGAGAGGAGCGCTGGGGGGAGGGACAGGGAGACCTGCCCTTCCATGTTGGAGCAGCAGCACACAACTCTGTTCTCATTTTTAAAGAGAGCCACAGCTCCCAGGCTGAGGAGCTGCAAGGGAGTGATAAACCCGCCATGCACTGATGTTATTACTTTAATGGATACAGGACTGGTTGAACACTTTATTTCCACCAGGGCTTTTTACTTTGCATCTTCTTCCCTTTATACAACATCCAGTTTTCCTCAGACCCACCTCCCCTTTGTTAATGAACGTTGTCCCCATTTCTCATCCGGCTCGTGATGGCGGGGAGGGAGCATCATAGCAGATAATAGGTCTGTCTCTAGGGTGAGGTGAGTCCCTCACACTTATGGAACCACCCCACCCCACAACCTCAACGCCCTTTTTTCTGTAGTTTAGAAGAATGGAGTGTCGTGATGAGGAAGACACTCTGGGGAGTAGAAGCTGATTTGGGGAATGAGCTCCAGGGCTTTTTTGGTATCTGCTGGGGACCTTCCTTTTGCCTTTGCAGCAGCTGCCTCTACCCCTCCCTGCTTCCCGAACCTTCAGTGTCTAGTCAGCAACAGCCTCAGGCCCTCCCTCTCTCTCTTGTCTGGCCATCCCTGCCCATAGCTCTCTGGGCATCTGCTCCTCATTCCTGCATCCAAATGTTTTTCCAGGTTGGCCATCAGTCTGGTTTTGTGCTGCATGGGGTCCCAGTGGGAGCAGAATTGCCCTCACACGAGCAATCGGTCAGGTCTGGGCTTGTGCCTCTGACAAGCAGAAGGTGGTGGCAGGAAGGCAGTGGGGTCTCCTGGGAAAGAGGGAAGAGTTAGTGATACGCAGTCTCCAAGCTGGCAAGTTTCAGTGGCAGAGGAGGGCAGTATGAAGAGCAACTGGGTGTGTGCCACTCGGCTTCATCTTCTGTCCTGGTGGACTGAGTGGGGTGGGCTGATCCCCAGTGAAAAGTCAAAAATGTGCTCTCACCAGGGACAAGGTGGCAGATCCCAGAGTCAATTGGCACAGGCCAGTCAGCATGTGACTCTGGACATCCACAGGAGGCCAAGCCAGCTGTGGCATCTGCAGTAGCAGCCTCTCGCCTGCCAGCCCTGCAGCTGCAGCAGCAGACGCCTCTGTGTCCTTGGAAGGAATAACCAGCCTCCCTGCTGTGACTGGTGAGTCTCCAGGAGGCGGGCAGGCCTCCCTCATTGCCAGCTAGCTGAGTTAGTGAAAGTTACTGGCTTCCCAGGTAGCCAGCCCTGCTGCCTCCTGGAAAAAAATCACAGAAGACTCACAAGAATGGGGTCACTATCCAGCCAGAGAGATTCCTAGGACTTGAGTGTTTTTTCCCAGGCTGATGTGGCACAGGGCACCTGGCTTATCCACAGTGTAATCACAAGAACTAATATTGACTGAGTGCTCACTCTGGGCCAGGAGTTTTTCTAAGCACTGTATGCATACTAACTCACCTAGGTGTATAAAGCCTAGGAAATAGGTATTCTTATCTTTGATTGGCAAGGTCAGTCTGTTCTCAAGGTCATATAACTTAAAAAGTGGCAAAATCAGGATCTTAACCTACACAGTTGGAACCCAGAGCCCCCATGCTGGGATCTGGGCATTCACTGGACAGCAAGAAATCTTCAGTCTTCATCAGATCTCCATTTTTTTTTTTTTTTTTAAGTGCCTAGGAACTTTTTAAACACAAAATATTCATTATATAATCATTATGTAAATAACATCATTAAAGGAGTGTTTAAATGAGAAAAAGAAGTCACTGCTAAGTTCATCACCCCAAAGCAATGGGTTTTATATATGCGTGGTTTTTTTTGGTTCATGCACTCATATGTTTCATGTAGTGAAATAAAATTCTGTATTCTGGCTTTTTTTTCTGATTTTATAACATTATATTATAAGCATACTTTCATAAGGTTATTTTCTTACTTGCTTTAATTGTTGCAGAGCATTCCTTCAAGTTGATGTACCATAATGGGCTTAGCTAGTCCTCTATTTTGGACATTTAGATTGTTTCCAGCTTGACACCACTTAAAAAGTAGGAAAAACAAAATCTTTACTCCCATTTTTCTCTTTTATGGACTCTTTCCAGACGGAAAAGAGCCACTTAACCTGTGCATTCAGAAGGCTCTTTTGATAACCTTTGACCTACAGTCAAGGTTTACTCAAAGGTTAGGAGTGTGTGAGCTGGAGGGGTTTCATTAGGTGCTATTCATTGCTGAAGGACTTGGAAGGAAGGGAGGGAGAATGGAATTATGCTCAACATTTGACTGCCAGTGTGCTAGAAATGGTCACGAACCAGACTCTGACCCTGGAGGCTGAGCACCAGACTTGCAGAGGCAATATTCAACTTGGTAATAGATGACCCACCAGCCAGAGCTCGAAAGGTCAGGGATCCTTAAACCAATAGGACACAGTATATGATTCAGATCCTCTCAACAGCCAGAGGAACTGTCACTATCCACTTGCCAAGGGCTGTGATGACGTGTGAATCTGCAAGGGATGGTGAGTTATTTCTCCTCCCCTAACCTCTACTGTATCTTTTCCCAAACCTCAGAGAGAGGCTTTTAAAACTCTGAATCACCACTGACTGCATCTCAACTCCATCTGGGCTCAGCCTCCCTGGCCTAATGGAAAACCTCAGAATTTGGTATATGCTTAGATCAGATGAGTTTCAGCTTCAACCCTGGTAAAAAGAATCTATCTCCTTATTTCCTGACATCTCAGTCCAGGGCACTAAGTCAATCTAGAGAGGCAAAGAGGGTCAGGCAAAGCCAGGACCAGGGGGAGGTAAGTGAGATCTCTGGAGGGCAAAATTTAAAGAGACCTCATCCTCAGATGCTGATCCTACTCTTGCTCAGGTGACCTGGGGAAGACCTCCTTAAGTGTTGTGTCCTCAACAACGTCCTTGCCTCACCCTAGTTCTGGCCCTGTCCAAAGTGACAGCAAGGTTCTGACTTGATGGCTGCTGCCCCCAGAAAGTCCCTGTTGTATTAGATTCTCGAATAACCAGTTAAACCTGGGTTCCTGACATAAGTGGGTGAAAAATAAAAATGGACCATGTCCTATAAAAGGTAGCAGTAATGCAAAGGGAGAGGCTGACCTTCCTCCCAGGACCAGTTGGTAAAGGAAACCTGTGTGCTCTACTCAAGCGCCAGCCCAGGCTTATTGACAAAAGGCCCAGACGACCCAAAGCATGACTTCAGTACAGACTGGCACTTGTGTTCTTAAGCCTGCCGAGAGAATTAACATTCAACAGCTGTGCGTATTCACACTTGCTGAATGCGTATTACACAATATTATCAGACATTCTCCTACGCAGAGCAGCAGTGTTGGCCCATCGGGTGATTCACGGGGTTCCAACACAAACCGCCAGAGAAAGGGAGCTATCAAGATTTAGGTGATGAGAGAAATTGTAGCACAAGGTAACAGAGGAAGGCAGACCGGATATCCTTTCAGGCTGGATCAAGAAAAAGCTTTGACAGAATGAGACATGATTTTCCTTTATTTGAAGTGTTGCGGGTCTACAGATCTGCAATTTGTTCAGAGTGTGGAACAATGCAAGGAGTATTCCTACCCTCCATGACTGGGATAGGAGAGAGATGTGAAAAGCAAGGAGGGAGCCAGGTGAGTTCATGCTTGAATAATAGATTCTCTTGGTAACAAAACCACAGAGAGGGCTGCAGACTGCCCCAGTTACCACTAGCTCAGATTTCCTTACAGGCCACCATTGACAAGGCTGTTACAGGGGCTAGGCCCCTCAAAATCTTCCAGGTGTCCTAGCCAGTGGCCTTCAAAGTGGGATGTGTGCACAAACCTACTGGAACACAGAAAAACAATTAGGATTATCTTATCAATTATTTGTCTTTTTCTGCCTTAATTTCTATCCTTGAATAAATTTTACAGTATATATCATATATATTATTAGTATAGCAGGGAAAAGAATTCATTTTGACAGGAAGTACTCAAACAACTCCAGACGCTGGTTGCCAGATCAAAAGTGTTTGGAAGACATGGGTCCAAGTAGAAAGAAAAACCCTGAAAAATAAAATAAAATAATAAAGTATAAGAAAACCTGATAGTGAAAGTCCTCTACAATTTACCTATTCAATCTCCTCTCTCTTTTACCTGTTGGATCACCCACTGCAATAAAATGGATCTGGTTATTCTTCAATCTCTCTCTCTCTCTCTCTCTCTCTCTCTCTCTCTCTCTCTCTCTCTCTCTGCGTGTGTGTGTGTGTGTGTGTGTGTGTCTTGGCTAGTGCTCCACCAGCAAATGAGGAGAGAAAATAAGGTCACATCTACTGGGATACAGAGAACCTCCAACTACTTACAGATATTCCTATCCTGTCTGGGATGCCCCTTCTCAGATAAGCTCTCCATGGGTAACATCATGTTCACATGAAACACAGTCTACTGGTGTCTGCTAGGGAGAGGTGGGAGGTGGTGACTGTCATGTAATCAACTGCAATTCACAAACATCACAACTACTGCCTCCCGCACTAGCAGCTGCCCTACTGCTCAGTAGACTGGAGACCATCAATGCCATTAAATTAATACTAACTGTGCATCCAACTACACCAGCATTGGTGTAAAGACCTTGACAATACAAGGTAAAAATGATTCCAGCAAATACAGTATGGGGATCTAGAAAACAGTCCCTGCATCTATAATTCATTCAGGCATCTCCCAAAGCAAAATTACTGGGGCAGGAGTACTGTGTGTTTCTGCAGTTTGTGCTGTACACAAAGGTGCCCAGGAAGGCAGCGCATCGAGCCTTCTATCTATTGGCCTTTCCCCAAGGTCCCTGGAGGTAGACTACATTTTCCAAAGATGGCATCCACAATATTTCCCATCCCTCAAGCTCTTCTGACAATGTGACCTTGACACTCCTCCCATGGAGTGATGAGGTCAAATATCCCTTCTCTTTCAACTTGAGTGGATCTTGGTGACTTCTTTCATCAACAGAATTTGGCAGAAATGAAGGCCTGTGACTTCTGAGTCTAAGTCATAAAAATGTTATGACTTCTACAAGAATGTCCTGTGGATGCTTCATTACCTGCAGCTTCTAGCACAATGTGCACTGAATGAGCCATGTGACTGTGTGTAAGCTGCCTAAGTTCTTGGACCCTCCTCCATTTCCTCATCTATGGATGAGTTATGACCCAGGGATAATGTTGATCCCTACTTCACAAGGATTAAATAAAGCGATTCATGCCAGTGTGTATTGTAATGCCTGGCATAAGGTAAGCACTCGATGTTAGCAATTATCATTAGTATTATCACCCGGCATTTGGTAGGTGGCTCATTAATATTTGTCCTTTGGGCAAACTATGTGCACATAGACTGAAAAGAAGATGAAGATCCAATCTGTACCCAACGGCGTAGAAGGCTCTTTACATCCAGGCTTGGTTCAGATCTCCCGTCTCAAGCCTTGTGTGTACCAGCTACCCTGCATGACCCCCGCAAAGGATGCCTCTCACACTTGGCATCTCTGTGGTTCCGCTCTAACTCTTGGCATTTGCTTTTGCAATTTCCTCTCCCCAGTGGTTCCTTTCAACTCTTGATTTCCCTTTCAAGTAATTTTCCCCGGGCTTCAGTCCTCAGTCTGGAGGGCACCCTCTGGAAGCATTTCCAGACCTCAAGATTAGACAGAGTGTCTCTCAGTTTACCCTATCACAGCAGTAACTCACCATAAGGGGAATTGCCTGCTAATCTCTCTGTCTTCCCCACCATCTGGAAGCTCCTAGAGGGAAGGATTTACAAAATTTTCACCATAGTTAGAAATATACTGCCAATAATAGTTACTAAATAAATATATGTTGAACAAATGGTTGCAAATCAACAGTTACCCTGTAACATTAAAGAAAAGTAAGATTGTATGGAACTCTCCCTTTAAGAAAACAGAAAACTGTGTAATACATTTTGAAAAGATTTCCATCTATACCGATTCAAATATGATCTTGGCACTTAATGGAGTAAACTTTAGTTATCTGGAAAAATAATTTGCTTGCAATGCTTTAGCAGAAGATGTTAAATGAATGAAAATGTTGTTCTTTAGGTTTTTCATGGCCTTTCAGATAGCTCTTGGGAGGACAGGGACAGGGAGAAAAAACTGTGTTTCCTTCATGTGCCAAGGATTGTGCCTTGAATCTTTAGTAGCTTGATGAATATTTGATGACAGTCTCATGAATTTAGAGCTGAAAGGAACCTTGATGACTGACTGAAGATTGATTGAAAACTGAACCATTGGTACCCTGGGGAATGGGCCACAAAACAGCTCTCACGGGCCTGCAGAAGGGGGAATACCTCCCGCTACTCCAAGGAGCTGGCCCCAGGTGTCTACACTGGATGGCTCTCCAGGAACCCAGCAGTCCCTGCCAAGATCACATTTTCTGGTTTAACTCCTAAGGCTTTCTGTATGGAACAAAAAAATATCTGCAATGCTTTTTGTCCAAATGTGTTTAGCATAGCATCCCTTTCCAAGGGAATCACATCACAGTGCAGCTGGGAAAACACCCAAAATTTCCATTGTGATAGGATCCACCAGGATGAGGCTAACAGTAATTTTGAACATAACCAAGATGACTTTAATTGCCCACTGAAGGGTTTCTGGCACCCAAAGCTCCACCTTGGTTTGTGTGGTCAGAACCAGTTGGAGCACCGCATGCTGTAACCTGTGCTTCTTGCTTGTTCTGTTAATGAAAATCCCAAGGCTATGACATCATGGCAATAACCTTCAGAATGAAGAGTGGGTTTTCTCCCTTCCTGGGAAAGCCCTGTTCTTGATAGGATATGGAAGCCTGGTCTGGGAGAGCTTAGGTTAGATACTTTTTTTGCCACTACTAAGGGTACTATGGAGGCTAGAATGTATACTTGCAGACAATGCCTGTCATTTCTAAACCTTCCTTTCCCAAGTCAGTACCTCCCATGAGTCTCACCCAATGCAGTCTAGCACAGGTGATTCAATCACACAATCAAGCTTGAGTACAATGTAAACAGATGTGAGGTTGCAAAGGACCCGAACTGCTGTGATCCACAAGTCCAGGGGCACTATCCACACGTGGCTGTTCTGCAAGTAACCTAGAGTTGGTTGGCTCACATGGTTTCCTGGTTCTCTTGGCACAAACACTAGACTCTGAACATCAATCCGATTCCTAATGATCTTTCTCAATTTAGCCTACAGCCCTTTCTAGAATTTGACTCTGGGAGTGGACATTTCTTCTGGTTAAAATAACAATATCTTACTTTCACTTATAGTTAACAAAAGGTTTTCAAGTTCTTTATATCATATGAAACTCAACAATCCTGTGAAGGGCTGGGGATAAGGCTCAGTTGGTAGAGTGTTTGCCTTGCATGCACAAGGCCCTGGGTTCAAGCCCTAGCACCAATAATAATAATAATAATCTTGTGAAGAGGAAGGCAGTTATGGCTACTCCATTTTATCAAGGAGGGAACCAATGCCCAGAGAGATCACTGATTTGCCAGTGGTCATCCAACTAGTAGCCAGCTGAGGTCCTGAGTCCTGATGTCCTATTTATTCCATCAGAAAACATGAGCTTCAGGATATAAACAGAATAACCCTAATAGTGCTTTGCTGGCTCTCCCTCAGCCCCAGTCTCTCCTACTCATTTCCAAGCCCCAGGAAGTCCCATGTGTACTCCTGAACAAGACCTTGCAGCTGCCACATCACATGCTCCATTCTCCTCCTCTTCTTCTCTGGTCCCCATCAGTCTCCTGATGTCCTGCTGCTGGCACCTGCATCCAGGAAAATGGAGCTACCTCTAGAGCCAGAGCCACTTCTAGGTGAAGCCAACTGTGTTAGAGGATGAAGGAGAAGAGGAGGAAGCCGGGAAATCCCCCAATTCCTCCTGTTGGTGGAGGGCAGGTAGAGGTGCTGCTAAAGAATAGGAGGTACTGAGACAAGTGCCTTACTCTCTCTTTAGGAATACTCCTCTTCTAGAAGTTTCTTCCACAATTTTCTTTGGCCCTTCGTGTAAATAGTCTCCTAGTGGTCTTGCCATTTAATCCTCCAGATATGCCTGGAGGCACCTGAATTTCAATCAGAGCTTAATCAGAGATTAAGAGACTCAGCTATGTAACTGCTCAGGGTACAAGAACACCACTGATGTAAACAGAATAACTGCCACTTAATTCAGGTTTCCTCTGAGTCATATGAATATTGATTTCTTTTCCAGTAGTACACAGTACACTTGAGTGATAATTTAACAACACTCTTTGCCAGGTTTGATCTATCTTTGTGGGTTATATGTACCTATATACCATGTACCTATGCAAGTGACTTGCTACAACCATACCTGAAGCTGATATTACAATTAGACACATTTTGATACTGAATAGGGGCCACATAATGTTACTTAGTGAGATCAAATAATTTAATCTTTTTGTTTGCATTTTAAGCCCTTTATATATTCATGAAGTTGTCTTATTTAGAAAATTGTAAAAGGAAACTGAATCAAGAACATCAGAAAAGAGGAAATTATTTTGACAAGTTTCAACATACCCGGACTATTTGGGCCAGTGAATGTAAATTAATAGAGGACTGTCTTTCTAGATAGAAATTTTATTAATAGAAAATTAGTTTATACCTGGAATCACTGAATAAATATTGAACAATTTTTAAAAAAATATCAGTTTGAAGAAGTATCAATCCTTTAGCCTTCCAGGGTGCTCACAATTTTGATCCACTCCTGACCCTGCAGGACAAATCAGAGTAGGTCTTTGCTTTGTTCTTCTATGAAATGAAAGAATTAAAGTGGAAGCTTAACAAACATTTGCTAACTGAGTACCTTTAAAATTATATGAATCACTGAAGTTCTTCATGAAAGAAGACAGTCAGCTGGAACTTGGAAACCTGTTATTCAGGGGATTTTGCCATGGCAATGTTGCTGTGGTAATAAGATTTGATCTGAGGAAGCAGCAACTATTCCATTGCCCCACCCAGGCAGGCTGGAATCCTCTCTTTATTCCAGCTCATTTTCCTCACTTCTTACATAAGTCTAGTTCAGCCACTGTTTTGGAGGAAAGCTGAGGTCAAGACACGAGCCAAAGTAAGTGATCAGAGAGGATGTTGCCAAAGGCTGCCATTTCAGGCCTCCTCTGGGGGTGGTCAGACTTTATAAAAAGCAAGCATGACTATGTATACCTAAACACATGCTCATCATCCACCTGAACAAGCCTCAAACCCAGGGCTTCTCAAATTGTAATGGGTACCCAGATTGGCTGGTTAAAATAAAAAGATTCTCATTAAATAGGACTAGGAGAGGGTCTGAAAGTCTGCATTGCAAATAAACTTCCAGGTGAGGCTAGTGCTGCGTGTCTCAGAACATACTTTGAGTAAAGAGGCTCTTTTCTGCATGTTCCATCTGACACAGGAACACACCATTCATAGTATTAGGGTCTAGGGATAGGGTGAATCAGCAAGATCAGAATCTAGAAGGAGATAAATACAGAGGCCAGTGATTATAATGTTCTAAGTGTTCATTAAGTGTTCATCTGGGGAGAAAGGGATCAGGTAGAGGGTCCAGGGATAAAAATGAAAACAAAAACCAAAAAAAACAAGAGGTCTGGTAAAAGTCATGGGATTTCCATCTATGAATCCTCTTGACAGAAACTCGAAATAAAATGATGGAAGTTGGACAAGACTATATTTAGCACTTTGGATAATGCATTAGTCAGCTTGCTGTCCCTATAACAAAATAACTGAGGTAATCAACTTATAAAAGGAAAGGTTTATGGCTTATAATTTTGGACATTACAGTTTATGTTTGATTAACTTCATTAATTATGGACCTGTGGAAAGATGGCATACCATGGTGGGGGCACATGGTGGACCTAAACTGTTTATCTCATGAACAGGAAGCAAGAGGCAGTAAGGAAGGGCTGGAGTCTTCAAGGGCAAGTTCCCCATGACCTAAAGACCTCATACTAGTCCTCACCTCTTAAAAGTTCCATTACTTCCCAGTATTGCCACTCTGGAGACCAAGACATTGGGTCAGCATAGGAGCCTTTGGAGAGTATTTGAGACCCAAACAATAGCAGATGGCATCCTTCCTGGGAGCAGTAATATTGTTTACTCACTTTTTTTTATTCTCTGCCTAGTGTAGTGCTGGCACGTAAGTTCTCCATAAATGAGTATTGACCGCACTAATCAATTACTTATTACATTTCATTTAATGTTTTATTGTGGTAAAATATACATAACATAAATTTATTATTTTAAACATTTTAAAGTGGATAATCCAGTGGTGTTAAGTATATTCACATTGTATAGCCAACACTACATCTACCCTAAGAACTTCATCATCCCAAGCTGATGCTCTGAACTCATTAAACAATAGCTCCTATTCCCCACTACTCCCAATCCCTAGTAATTATTATTCTATTTTCTGTCTCCATAAATCTGACTATTCCAGGTACGTGATACAAGTTGATTCATACAATATTTGTTCTTTTATGTTTGGCACACTCCACCTGGCATGTCTTCAAGTTTCATCTGTGCTATAGCATGCATCAGAATTTCATTCCTTTTTCAGGTTGAATACTCTTCCACCGTATGTATGCACCACATTATCTATTCATCCACTGTGAATTCTTGAGTTGCTTCTACCTTTTGACTATTGTGAAGTAAGCCACTATGAACATGGATGTATGTATATTTACACAGGTCCTTGGTTTTAGGCCTTTCAATTGTAATCGTGGAGCAGGAACTACTGGATCATGTGGTAATTATATCTTTAATTTTGCTTAATTTTAAATTTGAAAAGGTCAATCATGTGGGCTGGGGTTGTGGCTCAGTGGTAGAGCACTTGCCTAGCTTGTGTGGGGCACTGGGTTTGATCCTCAGCACCGCATATAAATAAATGAATAAAATAAAGGTCCATCAACAACTAAAAAAAATTTTTTTTAAAGTCAATCACATGAGTAGTACAGGAGAGAAGAAGACTCTCAGCACCGAGGTTCTCCTGGCTTGGAGGACAGGGGAGTGACCTTGGAGTCTAGTGATTTATCCAATGCGTTATCCTTGCTGTAATTCCCTTTGAGATGCCGTGATGCTGAAGAGGAGGGAGGCTGCACATTGCATCATTTTGTCCATGCTGCATGAGCCATAGACAGGATTGTCATCAAATATCTGGGCAGACCAGGCCAGCCTCTCAGCAAAGTCTCTCCACTGAGCTGCAGCTGCAGAAGCCCCCACCCCCATGCCCCAGCCAGTATTGCATGGGTATTCTCCCCACAGAACACCGGTAAAGCAAAGCCAGCAAAGCTCCCTGTGCCAAAGGCAGAATGGTTTCTGCAAATGGTGATACTGGCAGTAACATTTTCCAGGGGGCTGATCTAACTCAGAATCAGCCAAACCTCGGGAAGCACAGACTGACCCAAAGCAGAGCGCTGAGAGGGTGTGGCTAAGGTTCTGGGAGGGAAGGGCTGGTCCACAGCTGGAGGCCATTAAAATGTGGCCAAGTCTCCCTTCTTTGTTCTCAGGATCAGTTTGAAATGCTACCAGCCTGTAGGGCAAGGACTGAGATTCCAGGAATGGGAGACTCAGGAATATTCAGACAGGATCCGGACTTAGAATATCATTTAAAAAACAAAACAAAACAAAACAAAAAAGCTATTTATTGAAATAACAGACATTTAAAATATATACAATCCCACCCCACTAGCAAATTTACAATTTTCTTTTTTCCATGTTCTGGTTCATTGCCTTGTTTTCTCCCCCAGTGCTGAGGGTTGGACCCAGTGCTTCAAGCAGTCTAGGTGAGTGTTCTACCACTGAACCACCCCACCAGCCCCTATTGCTCTTTTCACTCCATCAGTAGTGTTTACATTTCTCTTGCCTTTTCCTCACTTCTGAAGGTTGCTATACCCAAATTAATGTCATTTTCAGATTTCTGGGATTGGAGGCAGGAAGTATGTCTCCTTTCTAATCTACACCCCTGGGACACCCCCCCCCCCACACACACACACCCTCCTGGTGCCTTTCTCTTGGTTGGCAAGGTGGTTTCACTCACCCACTCACTCCACTTTATTGCCAAACGACTATGGGAAAGGCACCAGGTAAGAATGGAAAGCGTCTGTTTGGCCTTCTGCCTGTTCTGGCCTTGAGCTTGACTTGAGTCAATTGCAAAAGGAGGCATAGGTGATGTTTCCTGATAGAGCTCTGACCCTGCACAGTTGGTCCTTCCTCAGTATAGCCCTCCTCTTCCTGCTCCTGAGTTCTTTCTCTCCCTTCCTCTCCACTGGTAATAGCTCTCAGAAGATTCATTTATACTGAGTGACGAAGATTTTAATAGATGTATAGTGTTTGTACACCATAATGTGTTCCATATCCTGTGTCTTTCAAAGTCTTACAACTACGTTTTTGGCATTCCTAGCAGAAACAGGGTAAGATTTAGGGACCATGGGTTCTTTCTAGAACCAGCATCATGTAGATTTTGGCCCATAATGGAACCAGAACATGAATCTTGGGTCTTTCCTCCATCTCCTGTATCACTGACTCTGACCTGAAAACATCCTCGGTCAGGTGGCACAGGACAAACTCCCTAGCTACAAGTCTCACCCAATCATGCATCCAGATGCCTTGTTTCGGGAACCTAACTCTAGTTCCCAGTTACCTGCTAGCTCAGGTTTTCTGTTAACCTGTTCTGTAGGCTTAGGCTCACTGCCCTGACTTAGCAGAAAGCACACAGACCTGTCACCTCAGAAACAGGCAGGCAGGAGAAGTTACGGCACAGAGCCCAGCTTAGAACTTTCTCTTTCCTGCTAACTCTAGGCTGACATTCTGGTGTCCTTGACCCCCACTCATGAGATACCTTTTCCATGGATCAGCTTCTTCTTTAAAGTGAAAAACAACAAAACAAAACTGGCCTTTAGTCAGTTCTGGGTTTTGAAAACCATTATTAGGAAAACTAAATGATAGTGTAACTTTGAAGGTGGCGAGGCCTGGAATTGGATCCTGGCTGCGCCATAATGGAGTTTTGTAAGATTGAGAAATATGCTATTTTCTCAGCTTTGAGCATCTGCAAAATAGGGTTAATACTACTACTGACATCCTAGACTTGCTGACAATAGATAATATGTAGCTTTTTAGACACTACCCATGTAGTACAATGCTCTATAATCATATTTAAAAATTACTTCTTAACAATTACTGAGTAACCATTGTTATTATATTAGCCCATGAATTTATATTAATTAGGTTGGTTTTGATTGCAAATAACAAAAACCCAACCCAATTGGCTTAAAGCTTTAGAAGACCTTTTTCTCATACAGTGTGATTTTCCAAAGTGGGATGCCTCCAGGATTGGCTAACTCAGTGACTCCTCAGTGCCTTTAGGGACGCAGGAAATTTCCATCTTTGTTTCCTGCCCTGTTTGTCATAGTGATTGGTCTACAGGACGGTTCCCTTCTTGTCTATAATTTGGCCTACACACAACCAACATCACAACCACATCCAGAAAGAAGACACTGGTATGTAAGCATCTCTCTTAAGAAGAGACTTCCATTTCTGACCATGAAAGAGTAGCTGGTTTCAAACTTGCCTTCTTGCCAAAAGCAACGAGGAAACTAGACAAAATATATGAGACAACTGTCTTCCGACCTTGTTCATAGGCAGTGCAGGGTAAGCCCCGAGTGAAGGACAACAAATTAGATGAGCTCTACAATCACAGGCATTTTCAGGACCACAGAGCAGTAGGGAGACCCAAGCAAAACACAGTGGGTTCTCTGAGTTTAAGAGACAGTGATCAGAGTTTGGGGAGGTAGAGGTTGGAATCTGTAGGGTAGAGTACTGGAGAAGAGAAAGCAACTCAGAGAAAGAACCCCTAGAAATAGATATTAAGGGAAACTTGGAGTGTTTGGGTGACTACGAAGCTTTAAAGACTGGGATTAAACCCACAAAAGGTCAAACAACAAAACAACTCTTGAAGATCTGTGAGCCAAGCAATTCCCACCATTCACACAGGAATGGGAATCTTTTGTATTTTGGCCAGAAAGACCTGGGCATTCAGCACAGTCCCCAGAAGGGTCATGCCTTAGTAGTAGGATTGAGTTAAACCTGGAGTAAAGACTGTCCACTTCCACAACACTTAAAACACCATCCTGAAAAGAATCAAGCTGACCTGCAGGTAACATAACTGCCCACTCATACAAAGTCCATCACTCTTTAAAGGAAGACAACAAAATTTAGATATTCAACAATATAACAGTTGCAACACTTAGCATCTATATATGCAAAGAAGCAGAAAAATGTGATCCATGCCAGGGGAAAAATTAGTCAACAGAAACAGAAACAGATTTAAAAGTGACAAGTGCCACTTAGTGAGGCACTGAGCAACTTAGTGAGACCCTGCTTCAAAATAAAAAATAAAAAAGGGCTGGGTATGTAACTTGGTGGTTAAATGCTGCTGGGTTCAATCTCTGTTATTAAAAACAAATAAACAAAAAGTAACAGTCATGGTAGAATTTCCCAGAAAGAAATTTAAAAAGTTATTATAAATATGTTCAAGAGTTCATCATAAAGGTAGTGAAGACAGAAATGGAAATTATAAGAAATATGAAATAGAACCTGTAGTTCTGAAGGTAGATGCAATATCTGAAATGAAAATGTCACTGGGTAAGCTTAACAGCATCATCCACATTGCAGAAGAGAGGATCGATGAACTTGAAGACATAGCAATAAAAGTTGTCCAAATGGAAGCACAAATAGGAAACCTTCTGAAAAACAACAGAGTTGAGTTGTAGTGATCTATAGGATAATATCAAGTGACTAATGCACATAATTGAAGTCTCAGGAAGAGAAGAGATTGTTTTCAACCTCCAAGAAACTACCACCAAGAAAAGTTGAAGAAATAATTGCCATTTTTTCTCATAAGTTGATGAGAACTACAAACAAAGATCTTAAAATACTAGCCCAGACAGGATAAACACACAACCACAGCAAAATGTACCATAATAAAGTAGATGAAAACCACTGATAGGGAAGAAACCTGAAAAGTAGCAAGAGAAGGGAAACACTGTACACAGAAGAACAAAGGTGAGAATAATGACTGCCTTATGGAAACAACTGCAAGTCCTAAGACAATGAAATGATGCCTTTAATGTCCTGAAGGGAAAAGAAAGAAAGAAAAAAAGAAAAAGAAGCCTTCCATGCTACAGTTCTAGGTTTAAGGGAAGTAGTCTCCTTCAAAAATAAAGACAAAATAAAGACACACTCAGGCAAACAAAAGCTGAGAGAATTTATCACCGCGAACATACCAAGAAATGTTAAGGAAGTTCTTCAAGTGGGAGGAAAATATTGCCAGATGGAATTCGGGAACTAAACAAAGAAATCAAGAGCTCTGCAAATGTACACATGTGAATTAATAAAAAAGACTTTTCCCTATTCTAAAAAAATTTCTTTAAAAGCTAATTGACTATTTAAAACAAAAATAACAACAATGAGGTCAGATTTATAACATATGTAGAAGAAAACTGGGTGAAAACAATAGCTCCAAGAAGGGGAAGGAGAAATGGAAGCAGAGCCTGTGAGGCTGGCATTACCCATGGCCCAGTAGGATCTGAGGCAGAGGTAGACCATGGGAAGCTAAAGCTCACATGGCAAACACAGAAACCAATTTAAAAAATAGCAAAGATACAGCTAAAAGCCAAAGGGAGAGAGAAAACAAAATGGAGTGCTAAGACATAAAACAAAACTCAATCCAGATAAAGGCAGAAGAAGAAAGAAGAGATGAGACAAATAGAAAATAAATAGTAGAATCATTTCTACTATTAGTACATATCATCAATAGTAGACCTAAACATTCAATCATACTAAAATAACATTAAATGTAAATGCTTCAAACACCTTAACTGTAAATCAAATATTGTTGGGGGGGGACAAAAGCAAAACTCAACTCTATGTTGTCTACTAAAATTGCATTTTAAATGTAAGGTCACAGATAGGTAAAGGCAAAGGTAGTCACGCAAACATAAATCTAATAAAAATATCTGCAAAACCTGCATCTGATAAATGGTGTGTTCTGTTTTGCTGTGCTGGGGATGGAACCCTAGGCCTTATAGACACTAGGCATAAACTCTACCAAAGAGCTATACTTCCAGCCCCCTGGTAAATTAAAAATATATAATTAATTCTTATCACTCTCATAAGAACAACCCAGTTAAAAGTGGTAAACATTCTAATAGACATTTCACACAAGAAAATACATGGATGGCAAATAAGCACATGAAAAAATGCTATACGTAATTACTCACTGGGGAGATGCAAATAAAAACCACAATGAGATACCACAACCCACCCACCAGGATAGCTTAAATCAAAGACATCTGACAATAGCAAGTATTGACAGGGTGTAGAGGGACAGAAACTTTCATCTATTTCTGATGAAATTGCCAAGTAATACATTCCAAACTGCTCCTTTGAAGAACAGTTGGGCAATTTCTTATAAAACATAAACTTGCTATATGGTCCAATAATCCAATTCCTAAAGAATTTTCCTAAGAGAAAGACAATGTAGGCTGGGCACAGTTTCACGTGCCTGCAATCCCAGTGACTCCAGAGGCTAATGCAGGAGGATTGAGAGTTTGAGGACAGCCTCAGCAACCTAGTGAAGCCCTAAGCAACATAGTGAGATCCTGTCTCAAAATAAGAAATAAAAAGGGCTGGGGTTAAATGCCCTGGGTTCCATCACCAGTACCCTCCCACAACCCCCTCCAAAAATACGTATTTATCCACACAAAAACTCGCTTGCAAGTGTTCACAGTATTTTGATTTATAATAAGCTATAACTACAAAGGACCTAAATATGCATCAGCTGGTGAATGGATAAACAAACTGTGTTATAGTTACACCATAGAATGCTGCTCAGCACTGAACAGGAATGACCTACTGCCACATACAACAATACACACGAATCTCAAGGGCATTGTGGTATGTGGAAAAAGTCATATATAATATGAGTTAATTTACACGAGATATTAGAAGAAGCAAAACCGTAGCTATAGAGAGCAGATCAGGGGTTGACAGGGCCTGGGTGTGGAGGGAGGGATCGACTATGAATGGACACAAGGGATTTTGGGGGAAAATGAAAATATTCTTTATCACTATTATGGTGGAGGGTGTATGACTATCTGCATTTGTCAAAATTCATCATACTGTACACTTAAATTGATGACTTTCATTATATGTAAATTATACTCTGGATAAAGATCAAAAAGAAAAAAAGAAAATAAACAAAAATACCCCCCCATCAGTAATCCTATGAAAACTGAAGTGGGTTTGATAATATAAGATAAAGAAGACATTTCTATGATCCTTTAAGACTTCTCAAATTCTATTGGCCAGAATTTCCTCATATGTTCATGTTTAAACCAATCATTGACACAGAATGAAATTTAGGAAGATCAGAGTTTTAGGATTAGGGTACTCAGAGCCATCAGGGATCTCCTGCAGGGACTGGGGATGGAGCCAGACACCCTCAAAGGATATGTATGGCTTAATGGAGATGAGGGACCCCTCAAAACGTGGAGGTTCTGTTAGAAAAGAAGGAGGTGTGTCACTTAGAGCAACTACAGTAAGACCCCACATTTCAGTTCCTAACACCATGGGAACTTATTTATCCCCAGTAACAGAACAATGTGAGTGTTCCTGGTGGGCAGCAGCTTTCCTCCAGGAGGATACTGGGGACTCATTTATCTTCCTTCTTGTGGTTCTGTCACCTCAGGTCTCTATTCCACCAAGTAGACAGTGGGAAGAGAGTAAGAAGAAGCCACACAACTGCTTCTTCACCAGCCCCTCTTGAAGTTAATCCTGGCAGGCAAGCCGATGTCCAGCAGCAACTGCACACTGAGGAACGGGATGCAGACTTTGGGGGTCAGTTTGTCTGCCATGCAATGAGTGATTCTGGAAACTGGAAGTGACAGTCCACATCTCCTATTACTGACTCTTTCCTTTCTCTATTATCCCCAAACAGTCCTTTGACATATATGTTACATTGTCCCGATTTTACAGATGTGGGACCTGAAACCCAGAAAAACTAAGTAACTTATTCCAGGTGAGATAGATTTTGCAATTTATAGAGCTGGAATGTTCCCTACACTGAGTGAGTCTACATCTGATTCTCTTAACCTCTACTCTATATTGCTTGATGGAAAACTCCACCATTTCTCTTCATCATCTGACTTCACCATTTGGCTCACGCAATGCCAGAAGGGAAACTTCTTTCTTCTTTGTGGTACTGGGGATTAAACCTAGGCCTATACCACTGAGCTACATCCCCGCCATTTTTTTGTTTTATTTAGAAACAAGGTCTTGCTAAGCGGCTGAGAATCTTGCTAAGTTGCTGAGGCTAGCCTCAAACTTTCAATCCTCCTGCCTCAGCCTCCTGAGTCACTGACATTACAGGCGTGCCACCCAGAAGGAAAACTTTTAAGAATGGGCCACATGGATGAGGGGGTAGGTGTCTGCCTCACACTCACCAAGTACTTTTCCCTCCCGGTATCATGGACTGTGGAAATGCTACACCAGTCCCTCTTTTTCTACAGTAACGTTGACCCATGTCTGGGCAAATAACAAAAGTTCAGTATGTGTATGTCTGTTCAAATAAATCCTAACTCTCTCACTTGGCAGGAATGAACGGTTCCCATGACTCACAGGACCCCTTCCCCCAAATAGCAAGTGTTTTGCTGCCTTTTTGTGCTAGCGTGCAGTGAGACATTGCAACTCTTGTTTTTTGTCATAATCCTTGACTGTCCCTGGAATGCTGTAACTCACTCATGTGCCAGAGGCTGCAGCAGAAAGCCTGTATGGAGGTAGGAAGAGAGCACAGGAAAAGTGGAGTGCTGGCAGAGGGTTTTTACAATTTACGGAGATGGTGGCGTAATCCAGACCTCATTTTTTGCTTTGGTTTTGGTTTTGGTGTCAGGGCCTCACACGGCCTAGGTAGTGCTGTACCACAGAGCCACGTCTCCAGCCCCAGACTTCATTTATTTATTACAAACAAAAATGCCACTCTCTCTGTAGTTGTCATTGTCAGCTGGAGGAAAAGAAAGCTAAATGAATTCACTCTGACTCAAAGTTCTTGGTACATTATCTGAAATGTGTTTACAGAGGGTGAATTTCTTTCCCTGGAAGAGAAAGCATCACTCAAACCATTCACCTCTTTAATCAGAGCACAGGAACTTTCCAAGTTAATTTATTTTAAGCAATTTCCTGTTGGAAATCCAGCACAGAAGTGGTCGTACCCTGCATTGGAAGTGCTAATAATTCACATTGTAACTCCAGGTGTCTCCCTTGTCTGCATTTGGGGTACTTTGTGGAATCATTTTAATATTCCATAATCACTTTAATGTACTGTGTAATCTTGGACAAGTAACTTAGGTTCTCTGAGTCTCAGCTGCCTCATCTATAACATGAGGAGGTTTGGCTAGATCAGTGGTTTCAGATTATTTTCTCCCCAAATAAAGTTTTGCATGGCATTCCAACATATAAAAAGAGATGAAAGCAGAATAACCCCTAATTGGGGCTGACGCATTTACTGAGCAGATCTACTGTGTGCTGTGCTGGTGCCTGGAATAGAAGGTTGAGCAGAACAGGCCTCTTCTCTCACTCTAGTGGAAGAGACAGGCTTGTCTGCCTCAGTGTTCTGGGCTCAGATGGGTGCCCACTAGAGACCGGAGGAGTTAACACCCCTAGGGTCCAATCCCAGGTGTTGGGGAGGAGAACCAGGGAACAAATACCTGAACTCCTGTCCCTGAGGGACAACTCTAAGCTGGCTCTATGCACAGAAGTACTCACCTCAACAACACCACTGCATTGACTTTCTCTTGTCCCCTGATTTGCTGTTCCTATGACCTCATTGCTGCTTTCTGAGATCATTTCCCACATAAAGGACTCACTGCCAAACCAGTGTCTCAAACTCTGCTTTCTGTGGAACCTCACCTAATGGAGTGGCCACGTGAAGAAGTGCAAAAAGCATTTCCAAGGGAGACAGCAGAGGGGACAGGGGAGCAGTAAGCCCCTCGGTGCTGACTGGACCACTCTGATTCAATGCAGTCAATAGTAAAATCGGGGTTGACCACTATCTATCTGTCCTAGACACACTCAGACCACTCCAGCCCTCAACCACTATGTGCTTAGAGAAAGCAAATTAATATTTGTTTAACCAGTGCAGACGGATGAACAGGGCACATTCCTAGGGTTGAGGAGAGGAGAGTCCACTGTCTGCTGCTCCTGGAAACAACGCCCTTTGTCAGGAGCTCCTAGGCCTCTGTGGTCACTGTACGCTCCCTCCTCACATGGGTCCCTTCACATTGCAACCTGTCCCAAGAGCAGAGCTCATGGTGATTATTACCTCATTGTATTTAATCTGCAAATGAGGAGTTCAAATTCAAAAACATCTCTTGTAGGGCAGGAGATGTGGACTAGAATTTCACAATAAGGAGAATAGGAAAACGGCACCAATACAAGAAAGGACACGAAAATGAAAAAAAGTGAAATGAGTGAAAGGGAAAATAATGGTGACAAGGTAAGAAGGAACTGAAGAGAGGTTATACAAAATTCATAACAAAAGTCCTATTTGCATGCTATAGGAAGCCAAGACTTCAACCATAAACTTTCTAACCCTGCACCCTGAGAAGGAAAATACCAACAGTTATAATGTTTACAGGGTCCATCAGGTGAAATGAAATGGTCCCTAAGGAAAAGCGTAACTATTCGTGGCACTGAGATCAGAATAAAATTTCTCCATGGGTCTTAAGCAGAGAGGCTGCTGCCTGACGTAATGGAGAGCGTCTGTAAACCTGTCCTGCGGGAAACACAATGACAAAGTGCACTGGGCTGTTTCTGAGGACATCCTTCAATACCGGCTGATGGCATCGTGACAAAATGCAATTCAGTAAAAGCAACTTTATGGGGTGCCAACGTGATATATCCAGGTATTAAGCTCACTGACGGTCTACTTAATTCATAACTCGAGGTGGATCTTAGGGTTTCTAGAAGAATGTACAGGCTGCATTTTCTTCAGGTAATCTTCCATAAATATTGTTTTCTCAGTTGAGCTTTTAAAAAATATTGAGAGACAGTATGTTTGAAATCATCTGGATGGTGGCTGTTCTCGTGGTTGGTTGAGCACAAAATCACCTGCTCTGCCCATCCATCAGCCAACTGGGGCAAACCTGATGTCCTCTAGTGAAGATGTGGGGGCCACCCCAGGACAGCCTGCCTTAGATCAGAAGTGAAACTCCCGTGTTTCCGGGGAGAGGGCATCCAAGAGTCTCCTCAGAAAGTAACCTTGCACTCTAATGCAGAGGTCAGTGGATGATCAAGACCTTGGAAGCTCTGTGTCATAAAGCAGAGATCCAATAATTTTAGGCTGGCAAAAATATGAGGGCTGGTAAAACTCTGATGCTTCTGCTGGGGATGAAAACCTGTTCAGTCAAGTATCCATGAAGTAGGTGATGGTGAAAAATGGCACTCCTTGTTCACACTTTAAGATAAAGTTGGGGGGGGGGGGACTGGAGGTGTGGCTCAGTCATAGAGCACTTACCTGGCACTTGTGAGGACCTGAGTTTGAGCCTCAGTGCTACATAAAGGAAAAAAGGATAAAGTTGCAAAATATGACCTGTGACCAGGCAGGATGGCATACACCAGTAATCCCAGCTACTTTGGAAGTTAGGCAGGTGGATCACAAGTTCAAGGCCAACCTCAGCAACTGACACCCAGAGCAACTTAAGGAGACTGGGGATGTGGTTCGGTGGAAGAAAGCTTGCCTGGCATTTCAGTCCCCAGTACTGAAATGATATATAAGCTGAAGCTAAGTGACTTGAAGAAGGGTTATGGGCTACAAAGTGGATAAAAATGGGAAGATGCTACTGAAAATGATGGTTTGGTTTTAGAATAGTAGTTGATCTGTGAGTTCTCTCCAGTAGAGAGGAGATAGGTTTACAGCGTAGTAAGCCTAGTCTTCCACAATGAAACAGGGACATCTACACATGAGCGTCTCTGTCCTCTAATGCTGCAGAGCCAACTTCCAACCCAGCCCTAAGGGGAAAAGGACATGTAACAAGGACAAAGACAATGTGAGGACAAAATCAGTTGGTTGTAGCTGGATGAAGGGCACAGTCTTGAGGTTGGAAAGGACACCCCCCAGGTTAACTTGTCTGTGGTCTCACTTAATGCAGTTACCCCTAAATGCTCCCCTTATCAGTAGGTATTTAACCTGTGACTGAATGGGTTTTAGGGAAAAGAAGATACCACCATATAATACAGCTCCCTTCAGGATTGAGCTAGCTCTGCTTATTACAAACTAGGCCAAATTCTCTCTTGTGGCAATTTTTTACCCAGTGACTCAACAGAATATCCCTTAGCAAAGTTTGTTCCTTCTTTCAAATGCAAACTTCCAAACAATCTGAAGATAGCTTACTCAGAGTTCCATATTGTCTTCTCCAGAGTCTTCCAGAAAAAAAACTATTTCCATATAAGGCCAGTCTTCTCCGGATAAGGGTTGCTAGGTTTAGCAAATAAAAATATAGTATGCTCAGTTGAATTTGAGTTTCAGACAAGCAAGGAATACCTTTTTCAGTATAAGTATACTCCATGGAATATTTGGGACACATACTAAGAAAGTACTCCTTGTTTATCTGAAATTTAAATTTTACTAGGCATCCTGTATTTTAGCCAGCAACCCTACTCACAGTGCTTTTTAGTTAATAGATATCATTTTTTAAATGCAGGGCTTAGAACTTATAGTTCCAGGTGAACTGAGAAGTATGGTTCAAATGTGATGAGAAGGGATGGGGTGAGAGGTAAAGGGAAGAGAAGAGGACAGGCCTACACTCCCCCCGCACCCCACTCTTCTGTGTGAAGGCTAGGGCCAAGACTTTCCCAAAAGGAGAAAAAGTCCCCTCCCTGGCACACCAGTGGGGGGCTCAGGGCACAAGGCAGGCTAGACTGGACACAGTAGGGCACCACCATACTTGGCAGCCATGGCCTTGGGTAAAGAATCTGTTCCAACATTGGGCAGTTCCCTACAGTTATTTCTAACTTCCTAGATGTGGCAGTACTTTCTTTTCACCATTGATTCTACTACCTCTGTTCATTCTAGGAGCGACTTCAATCCTGATGATAGCATATGTGCAGAATATTCCACAATATGGCATGCACCTCTTTTATCTACCTAACTTCCTTTCAATTTCCTTTGCTCTTCCCGTACCATTATTCTTCCATCCTTAGCAGCATCCCAGGTCTTTTGACACATTAAATGAGATGAGAAGATCTGCCAGGGCCAGGGCCAGGGCCAGGACCACATGTACTCTTAACAACACACTTCTGTTGCAAAAGGATCCTCTCATTCCATTTCCTCATTTTCTCCTCATTCTTCCACCCCAGTGTCCCAGCGGGACTAACACTATGTGGGCAAATGTTTGCTCTGGGGGTGGTGCTTGGGAGACATTTTTGGCTTGGCGGAGGTGGAATCAGGGACAGTTCTAAGACATCTAAGAACAGTTTCTCTATCTCTCCCACTTCAGTCTTTTAGAACTGAAGAAAGGATGGCAAGGATGGATAGTTGGGAGGGGACACAGAGCAAGACCAGCCCGGGAGAACTGTGCTTACCCTATTCTCTGGCTGTTTTGAAGGTTGTCTCAGATGACATTCCACACTTTCTACACGGTTTGCCAAAATCCAAAATCAAATGATACTCATCATCAGGAAATGAAGGCTTCCTATTCCCGCCCCTCCCTTTTAAATTCTTATTTCCGTTCTCTAATTCTATAATTAAATCTTATATTTCTTTTAATTAGTAGTCCCTGTTTAACTTCAATTGGGGAAATACACACCTGGACACAGAACAAGAACTATTTTGAATGAAAATAATGGATAGAATGAAAAGGAGCCATGGAACACACTCCTTCCCCTGAGACCCTGCTGAAGTAGGGGTCAGATCATTAGGAGACTGAGTGTGGGTTGGTGGCAGCAGTAGGGTTAACGTACCAAGACTGGGTGAATCTTCGAACAATCGGGAAATTCCTTCCTTGGGAATTTTTAACATTTCATTTTCAAAGTTAAATAATATAGTGCTTTTGCCTGATCTCAACAGGGAAACCTGTTTGAGGGGAGAGAGTTTGAGGATTCTTGTGAGGTTTTCAGGGGCAATACCTGCAGACAGATAGGAGTAATCAAGCGAGAATACTGGCTGGTTGTGGCCAGTGTCCCAAGGGTCAGTGTAATGGGACAAAGGACACCCAAGTTAGGATTCATCCTCATTGGTGGTGGGGATGGGTTAGTTAGAATTAGTGGGTATGAGCCTTCCTACCCCTGGCAAGTCTATGCACTAATCAAAATGAGAACAATTGGTTGGGGCAAAAGATTTACCTGTACAGAAGATTACTCACTAAGGCAAATAAATGTCTGCCATAGTAACAGCATCATCAGATTCCAGAGTCATGAATTAACAGTTTGTGCTTGTCTGCTGTAGGTGCTGCACTTCTTTAGTTGGTAACACTTTATCTGCGTGCCGTCAGGGCCATGCAAACAGTGTGGTGGTTGTGACCAAATGTCTGGAGTTATTAATTTGTGCTCATTTTCTGCTACCAAAATGGCTCTTTGGTTGATTCTCGTGACACAGTTGACTGCCTGTCACCTACGGGCTGTCTATTTAGTCCCCATTCTACTTTCCTTACCTGGACAGTCTAATTTATTCTTCACATTTCAACTGTTCACTATGGTTATTTTCGTGATTGTAATTTCCTAACACCTGGGGTAGAATGGGAGGAGAGAAGAATCCCTACCGCATTAAGAATACAACATCTATTGTAGGTTCATCCCCTCAAGGACCTCACAACTGAATACCTACTGATACTTCAAGACTCACTGCACAGTCACCCCATCTGTGAATTTTTTTTCCTGCAAATCTTCCCCAGGACAGGCCACTCCCTGATTGTGTCATGACTGAACCTTGTACACACTGCCGCACCTACAGTCCATCATGCATGAACCATAAGCACTGCTAGGACAGGAACTGTCTGACTCATTCCTGTAGTTTCAGGATCTAGTTGGCATTCATTCACTCTATCAATACATATTGAGGACTTGCCATGTGCTAGGCACACTCCAGACTTGCATTTGTTTGTTAAACAAGAGGAACTTATTTATTTTCATTTTTGAGCAAAAATCGATTCTGCAGTAATGTGGGGGACACAAGATGAGAATGTGCCAGCCTTTTAGGTTCTTGTATTATTAGACAGAGATGGGAGCAGTACACATGTTGTGCTAAACTGAACGTGATCAAGTGCTAAAATGTGCAGTCCAGACGTTAAGTATTCTGGGTGGTAAAGAAGGGAAAAGATTGATGAGCAGAAATCTGAGCTTCTGGAGGAGCCAGGCCTTACACTTCTCTGTAGTTCCAACATCTTCCAAGGCTTAGACATTAGGCTTGTTTTCAAGGTTGATTGAATGAAATAATAATAATAAACTGCCCCTAGAAATACCAGGGAAGGATTGAGATGGGAGGGAGAAGAGTAAGAGGGTGGGCAAACAATATGGGAAAGAATCAGTTGTAGGAAGAAAGTAAAAAAAATTTTTACAGTGGTAAAATAGACATATCACCAAAATAACCATTTTAATCATGTTTAAATGGACTGTTCAGGGGCATTAAATACATTCACATTATTGCATCACCAGGAATGAATTTGTCAGTCTCTTTTGAAGGGATCATACCTGGCTAATCACACATTGGTTAATGGAAATAAGAAACGCTTGTTGGTGGAAATAATAATGTATCAGAATAAAAGCAGTGTTCTTCCCCAGCTTGGGCAGTTTCTCCAAGAACATCTGTGATTTGTTTTGCATATATTAATGAAAGGCTGTGGTGAGGGGGCAGTGGGTTACCAGTGCAGCTCCTTGTATGTCTGAATCATCCTTGTGAAGTTTCAAACAGGAACACGAAAAATATTCCCAGTAGGAAAAGTAGAGCCTTTTGTATTCAAATCAGAAGCACAGGAACTCTATTGTGAGGGGGAAAAAGAGTCTTTATTGATAACCAGTTGTGTCCACTTAAAGCAATGAATATTAAGTCTTACGAGTACATTCCATATGAGTACTCTAGCTATTAATATGCTTTTTTTTTTTTTTTTTTTTCTTTTTTTTTTCTGTAAGCGGGTGTCTTTGTGGAAAGTTGTTCTGGTCAATGCCGTGGGTACCCAGGAGAGGAGGGAGGGGTCAGGAGGAAGGCAAGCAACAGGATAGTTGTCAAAGTTCGGTTCTGATCTTGCCCCTTTGCTTGAGTCATTGGATAAGTCAAACACTGCAAGTCTCTATTCCACAGAGTTTGGATTCCATGGCCCTTAAAGTCCTTACAACTCTTTCAGTCTTATGTGAATAATGTTATCTAAGGGCCACGCAGTAGGCTGGTGGGGTGCTTAGCTCCCGAGGAGGGTAACGTAAGCGTCGTTGGCTGAGGGAATAGCAGGCACGCGTGGGTGACTCCTCAGTGGAGGAACTCGGGGCGTCCCGGGATAGGGCTAAACCGATGGAATTTCCAGATGAGTCTTCCCAGTCCAACTTTAAAAGGTCGGAGGAAAGTTTCTCATGAGGAGGGGGCCCGAGGGGAGGGCTGGGTGGGCTCCGCCATCGCCTCCCCTTTAAGCGGGTGGCCCCGGCGCCTCCTCCGTTACCTGGAGCGGGGAGGGGCTTGGGAAAGTTTGTGTTTGTTGCTGGCAAAGGGCCGGATGGGAGGCGCGGGCGGGCGCTGCGGTCCTTCCCTTTTGCTTTCGGGAAGCGGTCGGGGCTGCACACTGGGATCGGCGGGGCCAGCTCCCGGGGCCGGCCGTCTGGCGGAGGGAGGGAAGGAAGGAGGCGGGAGGGAGCGAGCGGAGCCCGGGGCGCACGTACGCCCCAGCGCTGGGATTTCTCGGCTCGCGAGGAGAGCGGAGCAGGCGCGCGGCCCAGCGGAGGAGCGCTGACTCTGGAGCAGCCGGAGCTGGAGGAGGAGGAGGAGGAGAGGCGGCGGGGAAGGAGGAGGAGGGGGAGAGTCTCTCCCGCCCTGCGAGCATGGGGCGCCTGGCGCCGAGGCCGCTGCTGCTGGCGCTCCTGTCGCTGGGTAAGTGCGCGTGGGGCTCGGCGGGACGCGGGGCACCGGCGGAGCCCTGTGGGGCTCGGCGGGGCGCGGCTGCAGCGCGCGGCCTGGGGCGCAGAGGGTGCCCTGGTGGTTCCCTGGAGACCCGGCCCTGGTGTACGGGCGGCCCGGCCGGGCGGGGAGCGGCTGCCGGGCCGCCCCGAGCCCGGTGCAAAGCGGCCCGGCCCCGCGCGGGGTGCAAGTAGCCTCTCCGCCAGGCCGAGCCTCGCCCCCCGCATGTGCCGGGGGAGTGGCCGGTGGCCCGCTTTCCCCCTGCCCTCTCTACCTGTTGGCCGCCGGGAGCCCGTCTCACCTTGAACTCCCGGCCCCGGAAGGTGCCTGCGGTCCCGGCCTTAGCTTGAGAGCGGAAATATGAGCCTTTGATACGCCCCGCCATAGCAGCCACCGGCCGATCGCTCTTCGCACACGCGTGCCCTCGCTGGGTCGCCTTTCCAGGGAAGCGAGAGAATCCAGCAACTTCCTTCCACGAAGGTCACGGGATGGCCCAGAGCGTTACAATGACAATCGGTGTACCGTCCCTTCCGTCATTTTTGTCTTGGCTAGATCTCCTGCCTCAGTCTTGTCTTTTAGCTTTTCTTCAAGCAGCCTAATCTCACATTTATACACAAAGACCCAAGTGCCAAGCATTTCCAACTTTTTCTACCTGTTACTTTCCCCCCCCTTACTGTCCCTTGCCTTTCACCCTCTGGAAACCTGGGGTTCTCTTGATGGACCAGCGCCCTCCCCCCACTCAAGGAATCATTCATGGATTTTTTTTTTTTTCTCTCCATTTTCCATTCACTCCATACACAGTCACCATCTCCACATAGATACACACGATGATCTTAATCAGCTAAGGAAATATGTTTGTTAAATGCCCACCATGGTACTGGAGGACTGATTCTTAAATGCTTTGATATTTTGGGCTCCCTGTAATAAGTGTCAACCATGACAAGCTGAATCCTGAGACCTGGTCACAGGTTCTCTTCCAATCCCCTAGAGAAGTCAGATCTGAATCTTGGCAGAGCACGTGGTGCTTTGGTGTCTGTCCCAGCCAGGCTCCAGCTGCACCGCAGGGTAAATAACTACTGTGTATTTTATGCCAAAGGGTCCCAGTGATGGCCTTCCACACCACTTCCCTTCTGCCTGCCCCAGGGCCACACTGTCTCAGCCCCCTGATTCCTGCAGCCAGCAAGCCAGCCTTTCTAGCTGCCTTACTGTGTTCTTCCTCCACTGGGAGGTGATGTCTGAAACTCATTCCCTTAGAGAGCTCATCCAACTACATTGCTTCAGATGCAGCCCACGTGCAGAAAGCTTCTGGATCTTCCTCTTAGTTTTGTAGCATCTCCCCTATGGTTTACCATCCTAGTGCTTTTAATCTTTCCCTTACACTCTGAGTCCCTTGTAAATTCTGTATTTGCTGCACATTGCTGGCCGTAGTTCACACAGTTTAATTGACTTATGTGTCTGTTGTCAAGCAGGGCCGTGACCCATGGTTGCACGTACGATGCACTGCACAACTCTAGGAGCTGCTGTTCATCGTAGTCTATGTGAATGACTCTCTCT
Organism: Sciurus vulgaris; assembly: GCF_902686455.1. Classification (NCBI taxonomy): domain Eukaryota; kingdom Metazoa; phylum Chordata; class Mammalia; order Rodentia; family Sciuridae; genus Sciurus; species Sciurus vulgaris. The sequence goes on from NC_136461.1 coordinate 105,493,051, forward strand.
AGAGTCGGGCAGTTCAGAGCCTGTACATCAGTCAGAAGGGTGCGGTGAGGTAGAAAGTTTGAAAAGAATGCCTTTGAGTAACTAGAGTCTGGGGGAAAAAGGGAGCGGGGGGCAGAAAGAGACTGGTAAAAATGAAATGTAAGTGGGAAAGCACAGCTTGGGGAAATCTTGACTGTACACCAGTGTATCCTGCCCTGCCTAGGTGTCTCATGTTAACTACAGCCAATGTCTTTTCACCAATGGTTCTCTGAAGTGTTGCTGTTCCACCTGTCAGCTCTGACTCTCAGTATCTCCTGTGCTTTGGTTTCAGCTTGACCTCTGGAAAGGCCTCCCTGTTTTTACACCTTTCTAGCCCTCTACTGATTCCTCAAACTTAATACATTGATAAGCACAATCATCTTTCCTCCAGTGTTGCAGCCTTCATAGAATCTTGTGTCACTGCTCTCTGTGACCTTCACCTTCACACAGTCTCTCATTATTTGGCTTTTCCTGAAGCACAGGCTCAAGTTGCTTCTCATCCTTCTGGTTTCTACAGCTACTGTTTTAGCCCAGGTCCTGGAGGTTCCCACATAGGTAACTTCTGACATCTTTATTTTTTCCTCCAACCTCCCTTCTAAGCTCATCGTTTTCCTAAAGGATCATTTTTGATCCACTTTTTCTCTTCGTTTTCTTATGATTTTCCTCTAGGGAGGTGCTCACCCTTGTGTTCTCTCCCCTCCAGTCTTATTTCTGGTTCAGACATGTCATTCCAAGTGACTCATTTGCTCTTCTTTACATAGGATATATAGATATCTTGCTTGTGTATTTCCTTTTTTTTCTAAAACTCACTTCCTCCATGAAGCTTTCCCAGCTAAGCCTACCTTACCAGAATCTCACCAGCACCACTCAGCTTCCTGTGGCAGCTGTTCACTTCTCTTGACTGTGTCTGACTTGTCTTGTCCATCCATCCAGCTTGGCATCTCTTGAGTGCTCCCTTTGTCCATAACAGTGAGTTCAGTACTGGGTGTTCCAGACAAATAACCAAGACAGCTTCTCACTGAGTGGTTGGTGGGGTCGAGTGGACAGATGATAAAACAACTAACTACCAGACAGAATGAGATTCCCCAGTAGAAACCAAGTGCTGGTAGGAAGCAAGGAAGAGGATGATTAATTTTGACTTGGGGGTTGGGGTTGCTTTTGCTGAAGAGGTGACATTTGAGCTGAGCCTTGAGGATAATTAGAATTTTGAAAGAAAGGATAGAAGAGCGTTCTGGGCTCTGGGGAAAAGCCTAAAGTGTGGATGAGTGAAAGTGCATGATTCACTCAGAAATGGCACATGAGTTCCATGTAATGAGGTTCTGGAGGAGGAGGAAATAAAGGGGGAGTAAACTGAAATGTGGGTTTGGGGTAGATGCTGGAGGCTTTGCTTGCTGTGCTGAGAAGTCTGGGTTGTGAGGGGTGGATTTGTTGGCTTCTGGGTGCTGCCAGGCAACTTGTGCTTCCCTTATCATGGCACCTATTTATTTCACTGGGTGTAACTGTCTGTCCCCTTGTCTAAATCCCTACCCTAATTATATCCCCCGGGGGCAGGGCCCATGTGGTCTTGCTAACTATTCTATCCTATTAATAATAGGACATATAACACATAGTGGGTTCTTGATAAATGTTGACCAACTGAATATATATGAATAGATATGTCTTTTTATCTGTGGATATGAGTAGCCATTAAAAGTTTGCAGGACGAGATTAACACGACAGGGGGATGGTGTTTGAGGAGGATAAATCCTCAAGTAGTGTACAGTGTGAATCGGAGGGTGGAAGGGCTGGCGATTGTGGAGAGGGATTAACACATTCTCTTCATGTCTATTTAAATTTTCTTTTTGTTTCCAGCAAATCCATTGAAATAGTTTTTAAATGACAAAGCATTACATCTATATTTTAAAATTCAAACACTACAAAAGGGTATTATATTAATTAGGGAGGCTAAACCACTCTAACAAATAGACACAAAGAATAGAGGCTCAAACAGTGAAGTGTCTTCTCTAACAGTGTCCTCGGGATGCTTCAGGGGGAAGGCTTAGGTGGGACCCTGTTCTACACAGTTGTTCTGGCTCCCAGGCTGGTGGCAGTTTTGCTATCTTCAGTCCATGATTTCATCGCTACTCTAGTCCCACAAAGGAAACAACATGTAGTAGAATATGTGGATACCTCCTGGGCCAAGCTTGGAAGAGACACTATCATTTCTGCATATACTCTGTGGGAAGGAATTTAGTTCCATCTCACACTAGCTGCAAGGGAAGCTGGGAGATGCAGAGAAACCTGGCAGCCATGTGCCAGCTACTGTGGGAGAAAGGAAGAACGAACTTGGGGAGATAGCTAGCTCTCTGTGTCAGTTATAAGGGATGTAAAATGAAAAATGCACTCACCCACCTGCCTAGCCATAGAACTCCTTTACAACATGTGTATCTTATGTCTGTACACTGTTTTTTTTTTTCAGTGCTGAGGATTAAACCCAGGCCCTTGTACATGCTATGCAAGCACTCTACTATTGAGCCATATCCCCAGCCCTTTTCTTCTCACATAGCTTCTGTTTAGGACTGAACCTAGAAGGACCCAAATAATAATAGATAAGTTATAAATTGCATGTCAAATGTCTGGCTTATACGTACATTCTGTCATTTATTTTTTCATGGCAACATTTTGTGAAAGGTAACCATTACTTTCTCCCTATTATAGATGATGAAACCAATTAAATAACTTGGCCAATTGTATAAAACTGTATGGCAGAGCCAGAATTTGATCTCAGGACTCTATTCTATCTCTTAAGGAGAAGCTGACTGATGTTCACATAACCTGTGCTGTGTACTGCTACAGATTAATTTCAGCAAAAAAGGATGATAGTGGTTTTCAAGCAAGAATGTAACTAAAAATAAGATCTGGGGTGAGTGTGGCCCAAGCACAGTTCCTGAAGGAAGTGGCAGGGCCAGCATGCACCTCTCGGATGCCACAACCTGCAACCTCTGCAGGTCACTACCCCTGCCCTGAGGGAAGGAAGCATGGAAGGAGGAAAAGGACTAGCAGGAGATCCGAGTGAATGCATACAGCTTTCTCAGTCTTTGAAGTGCTGTGGCCTTCAGAGATTCCTTGGCACTCATTTTAGCCTTGTTAACAGAATTCCTGTATCTGCCAAGCTGATTAATGCCTGCCCTGGCTATAATTATTCTTTTTAGCCTGCTGAATAGGGTCTCTGGTTGTCAGTGATCATTCCTTACAAGGCAGTTGGGCTAGTCGGCGTTTATATGGCTATTTTGTTTTAGTGATGAGCTGCTGGGCTGATTTCCCCCCGTAGATTGAATGTACATTTTCATATTGGCGCTGTGTCTGGCAGTTAAATAAGGTGTGGGCTTGTCTGTCGGTGTGTGTCTGTGTCTCACTTTATCAAATGAAGTTGGGGGGAAGCTGTCAGGGGCAGTTCATAGCTATTCAGTTTAATTGCATTGGTTTCTTAAGGCAAGGTTGCAAGGCCATTTGACTCTGCTTTGGGAAAATAACTTGCACTGGCAAAAATATCTTCATAATTTATCTTCTGGAAAAGGCAAAGTGCTGCAGTTGGCACAGTCAGTGGTTTTTTAGATTTTGGAATATTTCTCTCCATACCAACTGTAGTCTTTGGGAAGCAACAAAATTAGACCCAGTGGTTAATGCTGTCACCTACCGGCAGTGTGATTTCCAATAGATGGGAGATAATGGCACAGTGTATGTATTTGTTCTTCGAATGCTGATTTATCCAAGTGTTTGTGATAGATTGTAGAGTTACTAAATGGCATGATTCAAGTTTAAGTATGTCATTCTGGGCTTTAACTGCATCTGGTTTCACACCTTTTTAAGCAATTAGTTTACAAGAGCATTTTCATCACTTGAAATATTTCAGGGGAGTAGAAAGGGATAGTGTAGCTACTGCTGTTCTGTCCTGGACGAATTTGGTTTCAAACAGTGAGAAGCAGAATTGTGCTTAAGAGTTCAGGGCCCATTTCAGAATGTGTGTTACCTTTGAATCCTAATGAAATAGAGGCAGTTTTCAGACAGATGGGTTTCTTCTCAGACCTTAAAAGTGACACTAAGCCAAGGACGTTCTAGGAATGGCTCTTCCTTGTTCTTATTTAGAGCTGGCCTCAGTCAGCACTCCCCTGCTTGTTGGCCATGGTAAAGGATGCTGCATAGGTTTCACGGAGGTTGCAGGTATAGCATTATACTCTACCCTCAGCCCCCAGAGCCCAAGAGTCAGAGGCAGCCTCTAAATCTGAAAGCCAGTTACCTGGCAGCTGTACAGGTATTATCACTTCCTGCATGTGCTGTGATTGCCAAAGGTTGGCAGTTATCTCTTTCACTTGGAGAACCAGAGCCTTTCACCCCTACCTTGGGATGAACTGTTTGAAGGTGGAAGCTGAGAAGCTTGGTGGCATGGTATCCATTCAGCAGATGCTGGGCCAGTGCCTACTATTATGGGCCAAGCATTGTTCTAAGTGCAGGGAATTCTTCAGTGAACACAGCAGAGCAGAGCAGACTCAGATCTGAAGGGTGGGATAAGATGCTAGATGTGTGCTGGGGGCCATCTCCAGAAAGAGGATGATTGAAACCAGGGTTCAGGGTAGAGTCTTGGGAATGCCTGTCATTAGGGGACAGGAACTGGGTGGGAAAGTTCTACAAGGAGTAGTCACTGGGGTTGGAAGAGAGTTAGGAGAGCACCCTGCAGGAGGCCAGACAGATGGGAGGGAGTGGACTTCCTAAAGAGAGACTGGCTAAATGCTGCTGAAAAACTGAAGGATAAAGACAAAGAAGACCACTAGAATTTGGGCACTAAAGTTTGACCAAACTGTAGAGGAGGAAGGAAATCACACAAGTTGAGGAATAAGTGAGGTGGGGATGGAACTCTGAGTCAGACTGTTGCCCACTTCTCAAGTGCTGCAAGTAGAAGACTATGGCGAGGGTGGTAGCTTGGAGCATGGCAGGAGCAGACTGACTTGACAGGGTCCAAGAGACTCCAGCATGAGGAAAGGACACCCAGGTGGAGTGGGAGACTGTAGTGGAAGGACAGGCTGGGTGACTGCTGGACATGGGTGCGCTCCAGAGAAAGGGGATGGTGGGACAGGGCTTTGGCCTTGGAGGATCTGAGAAGAGGGAAGGGAGAGGTAGAGGGGTAACTTGGTAGGAGCAGTATGGTATGGAATGCCCATCCCTCAGTGCTGTCAGCCCTGTGGCCCCACAGTCCCTGGACATGCTTGGTAGTGGTCATCTGTATGTCCACTTTCCTCTTGGCATACCTTTAAAGTTTACCCCATGACCTTCCCGGATGTCATCTTCCATGTGGATTAGTGGAATTAACTTACTCCCTGATAGCTGCTTTTAGTTCTCCACTGTTGTGTCAAGTCTCTAGCATCAGGACTCTGTCCTATTTTATAATCCATCTTCTTCCCATTCACATCAGCTAGGAAGATTTATTAATTTGTATTACAGATAAATGATTATATGTGTGTTTAAAAAAAAAATTCTGTTCTTTTTTTCAAAAAGTGTTTGTGCTCTTTATGTCCTTCCCACCCCCATCCTAGCTCTTCAATGAAATATATAAAGAAAAAATAGGGCTTAGGTTCTGGAATCAGCCCTCTGCTTGAATCGTGCCTCTCAGCAGTGTGAACCTTGGAACAGTTTCTTCACCTCTTTGAACCTCACTTACTACCTCTGTGAAATCTCTTACAGGACTGTCATGAAGATTAAAAATAATATTTCTAGACAAATACAAACATTAAACAATGTATGTAAATTCCTAGTGTGATCTGGGGACCAACAGTATCACAGTCCCTAGGGGACTCTCAGGGCCCCCAGGGGGTTCAAATGCATGCTAAAGTTTAAGGCTCCCCAGATGTACTGAGGAGCAGCTGTGCAGGGAGGAACCATATATACAAACCTAATCTGCAATGGTGCTTGGCACACAGATTACTTGGTGGCCTCGGCTTTCTCAGTAAGTGTGGATGCAAAGGCCATGGTACAGGCAGAGCTAGAGGGGAGTGGACTAGGGCTGGGCTCCATGGGAATGTGGCAGACTTTCACTTAGCAGTGAAGGATGGGTAGTGTAGGTCTGTGGCAGAGACCATCAGCTGGTTTCATGGCTTTATCTGTCAACAGTTTAGCACCTAGGAGGGATGACATTATGTCTTTCCATGGAAGACAGTAGAGAGATAAGGGATGAAGGAATCTAGGTTGCTGATGAGATAACACAGAAGATTGGCCAAGGAGGTCAGATGGGACCAGGAGCTTAGTGAGACTTCAAGACTTGGTGCATCTGCAGGTTTAGAAGACTGGAGCACATGATGAGGGTCAAGAAGCAGATTCAGAGGCTCAAGGGAGTGGGTGGTCTAGGAAGGTAGGAGGTGGGATCAAAAGAGCCAACATGTAAATCAGTGTTTGGAAGTAAGAGTCTAGAGTCATAGGCAGGGTGGCCTGTAGTCAAATAGCACTTTAATTAGGGCCTTTCTGCTATTTTGGCCAGCTTAGCTCTGGCAGACTGAGTTTAGCCTAAATGAATTAGGAGACAGAGGTGTGACTTTTTAGAAGCATTAGTCCCAGGTGTTGCAGAGAAAAGTGGTAACCTATGACTAAGATGAATTGGGGGGTGGGGAGCAGGTATGCCGGGGAGCAGGTGTGCTAGGGAGGAACCATATAAAATCATTTCTTTCCTTAAAAAAAACTCTTTACCTTTTATATAGCATTTATTTTGTGCCAGGCACTGCACTTTCTTTTTCTTGGGGGGGGGGGAGGGGCAGGGTACCAGGAATTGAACTCAGGGGTACTCGGCCACTGAGCACATCCCCAGCCCTATTTTGTATTTTATTTAGAGACAGGGCCTCACTGAGTTGCTTGGCGCCTTGCTCTTGGTGAGGCTGGCTTAGAAGTGAGGCTGGCTTAGAACTCACGATCCTCCTGTCTCAGCCTTGTGAGCTGCTGGTATTACAGACATGTGCCACAGCTCCTGGCCTGCACTTCCACGTATTAACTCATTTAGTAGGTTTCATAACCCCAAGAGGTAGGTACTGTTTTTACCTCTGCTTGATAGTGAGGGAATTGAGGCACAGTGAAATAACCTGGTCAAGGTCACATGGTAAGTGGCAGAGCTGTCAGGACTAAAACAGACAGTCTGACTCCAGTCTGGGCACATACTCACAGTAGACTCTTCTGTCCAAAGTGTTAGTCTGAATCACTCAGAGTCAAAATGTATCTTTGAAAACATAGGAAGGAATTGATACAATTAGCTAAGGTGTGATAACTTCTGTTTCCTTGCGGTTTAAGATGTGAGGCTTGGATTTTGGTGCTAGTTCTTCCACTCAACTCAGCACTTGCCTGACCTTGAAGAAGGTGCTGACTAACTCTTAGCCCCTATAAAATAAGGACTAGTCTAGCCATCCTAAAGATCTCCTGTTCCTTCTCCAGAATTCTGTGAGCCATGCTGACCCCTGCTGTTGGCCATATGGGCCTCTTGGTGGGGCCTGGCTTCCCTGGCTCTGAGCCCATCTTCCCAAGCACTCCTCAGGTCTGCAGCCTGTGCCTATTGTCTCTCACCTGCCTGGCACCTCTCCATACCGGGCTTGCAGTGCCTCCAAGGGCTCTGGGAAGTGCGTGCTATTCTGTCCTTGTGTCAGCAATAGCTTCCTCATTCTAGCCCATTTCCTGTGCTGAGAAACTGGGCATCTTTCTCTGTGGTTCTCCAGAGTATGAGGTGTCATCACCACCAAGCTAACTGGGCTTCCAGATAAACTTCTGGGAAAGTCACAGAATCAGTAAAACCAATAAAGCATTTCTAGATGACAGTTTTTTACAGTTACTGATCTTTTGTGTGTGCAAGTTGTATTTGAGGATGTCGGCCCTGCATAAATTGGGGTTGCGTAATCAAGTTCTGTCCTCAGAAATATAACCTGTGTTTTTTTCCACCTTTAGCCTTTAAGTCTAGGAAGGAGCCTGGTTGATGGCTATGCTCCACAGATTGTCCTTTCCAGAGAGAAGAGACACAGACATCTTCAGATGTGTCTAAATATTGACACTGCTTTGGATTTTACACTCTTCCTAAAGTATTTTTCAGGAAAGCTGAAGTCCAGACATCTCTAATCAATAGCTTTAATTAGCTAAGAAATAAGTCCTAACATTTGGGACCTCTTTCTTTTCCTTGGTCTGAATGTGAACGTTCAAAATGATGCTGAATACCATCCCAGCTAGCAGGATAACTTCTAGAAAACCAAGATATTTAGTGATAGGGACCTCTGTTTCTGACCTCAGTCCTCACTGCATCAGAGCTGCTGTCCAGCCCTCCCTGGCTACTTTGAGGTGTTATTATTGGTGCTGCTGTTAAACCCAGTGATGCCATCTCATTTGTCTTGCATGCAGATATTTTTGAGCTCTCTAGGAGTGAATTCTGGGCTGAGTTTTAAGAAGCTTGCTATCGTGTGCTATTCCAGAGGTGAAGGGGTACGTGGTGCTTGATAAATGTGTTGCCCCTGCACTGTACCAAGAACAGCATATTATCTGACTTGATGTCTATCAAGGGTGCTGCCAGTTTGCTTTTGTTGCGGTGAGGAATTTAAAAAAAAAAAAAATGCTTTTGGCACAGCTATTCCTTTTTCCATTTTCTGAAAGCTGGCACATCCAAATGTTTTCTTATTTATTAGAAGACATTACAGTCCATCATCTTTGGTTGAGAAATCTATACAGTAAATTCCAAGTTAAGTCCATAATGCCTCAACCAGAGCCTGGTACGTGGTGGGCACTCAGGATACAGTCGATGTGAACATGCTTGTGACCCTTGCAGGAGCAAGTCTATGCCCAACTATTACTCTGCTCTGAAATATGATATGTTCCCACTTTTCCTTGTGGTCTTATCTTATAGTACTTAAGCAGCACTTGGGGAATATTTACCATGCTTCTGACACTGGGAGATTACAAAGGAATTAGGAAATAGAGTCCAAAATAGAAACAGAACAGTTCCATCTGGACAGAATAGATCGTAGGTGCTTTTTAAGAGTCTGAGTGAGTTATAAGATCACTGTGCATATGGGGCTGTCAAACTATAGGAATGAAACTGAGGCCAGGGACTGTTACTATGGAAAAGCTCCATGGAGCAGGTGGGCTCCATGATAGAGAGCCAGGAGCAGGAAAGGCATTTTAGTTATGAAAATGACCAGTTTCTCAGGGGGTAGGAGTAGATAAAAGTGTCCATGTTGGTGTCCCCTCTGGGAATCAGGTGACTTAAGCTGAAAAAATAAGAGAGACCTCAGGGAATGTGGATATTAGATTCTGGGGAGGGGAGCTGATGGAGAAGAAGAATGTGGACAAAGTCACCCTGAAAAGTGTTGGCAGCCTTGTCAGTGCCCACAAAGCAGCTCAGAGCTGCATGCACACCGCTGGTGAGGTCTGCCGGGGCTTGCAGGAAGCAAGGCTGCTAAATTAAGGTGATAAGTCAGGCCATAATCCTATTTTTGGTTGTTTCTTCCAAGGAAAACAGCTCGCAAAACAATTACTGATGTTCCCCTTAGGTAGTTTATCAGAGCATTTCTTCAAAGGACTATCACCTGATAATAGACACAGACAAGTTTCAGAGGAAGGATAGGGAATTTTAGTTGGTTTTCTACGGAAACAAGGTTTATGAAATCATGCGGTTTATTCATCAGAGTCCCACTTTAATAACCATTTATCCCACAAACAAGTTTCATCTGAAACATCAGTATGAGTCCCAGAAAGCTTAGTGTGGTACCTAGCACATAAGTAACTGGGAAAGCTACCTCTATTAGGCCATCTCTGGAGTGTCACGGAGGCAGCCGGGTGGCATATGCTGCCCAGGGGACCCTGGGGACCCCACATATCAACACTAAGCTAATTTATACCTCCGACACAAAGGTAATCAGCATGTGCTAGGATCTGAACTGAGTCCTAAGAAAACCACAATGATAAGGCAGGCTCTGTTCTGCTCAGTAGATTCCTTTATGGTATTTGGGCCTCAAACAAGTATGAAAACTCAACATATAATCAAGTTTTGGTGAGTCCACTTGCAATTTTCCCCAAGCCTCCCTCACCCCATGCTCTTAGAAACTACTATAAAATATACCTATGCATTGCCCTTCTTTGATTTATGTTTGTCTTCAATTTCTGGTTGGTTCTTTGGATCTCAAGGGAAGTCTTGCTTCACCACTGAGATGAAAACACTTTTGGATGCTGGAGTGAAATGCACAGACCAGCCTGTGTCAGGTCTCTGTCATGGCTCTCATTGAGCCACATGCCTTCAGAGCCCAGTTTATGATGACCAGAGTCTTAGGATGAGTGTCTGTCTCACCCTGGATGGCTATAAGAACTATGTCTGGTTTCACTGATCCTGAATCTTTGAATATGGTTAGAAAACAACAGAAGCCAGACATGGTGGCACATGCCTATAGTCCCAGCAGTTCAGGATGATCTCCCAGACTGAGCAACTTAGCCCCTGTCTCAAAATAAAACTTAAAAGGGTATTGAAGAGGTAGCTTAGTGTCAGAGCACTTTTGTAGCATGCGTAAGGCTAAGTTCAAAAAAGAAGAAGAAGAAAAAGAAAACACCCCATGAGCTATATAGTATATATTATACATAAAATACATATGTAATATATGACATATAATACATATATGAAATTGTATGCCTTAACTCAGAAATTATCTGTGTGTCCTTACTACCCTCTGTGTGTGCTTTTTATCTATTTTTGTGACTACCATAATATTTCAGAAAGAATTGCCCATGATTTCATTTCTAAGAGACATTTATATAGTAGAGTAGGAGAAAATGGAATCCACACATTTGAAAAAGAAGGAAAGAAGAGATGAAATCCTCAGTGCCATGAGAAAGAAGAAAAAAAAGAGAAAAAGGGATGAGAAAGTCTCCATTCTCCCTCCTGTGGAATTTGTTTTTCCCTTGGCAGCTCGTGTGTAAGACGAAGGACTTGTGGGTTGTTATTGTCTCTTCTCTCCCTCCACTCATTCCTCCCTTTGTGGGATTGTTCATTCCAAAATGGCATCTGCTCCCTTCCTGGGCTTGGTCCTGATATTCACTGTACAGAGAATCAGACCTCTTTAGTCCCAGTGCTTGCTCCAAGTGCCTTGTGGTTGGCTCGGTCCAGACCGCAGACCGCCTGCTTGTCATCGCTGTTGCAGAAGCAGCCTACTGAGTCCTGGCCCAGGCAGGAATAATGGTGCTGCTCCTGCAGCATGTGCCTTGTCTCCCTGTCAACCTACTTTACCACTGTTTATTCTCTACACTGTGCCAGGCCTTATTCTATAACTGGGGGCACATAAAACCATATATTCGGTCCTTGACTTCTTAACTGTCAGTTTAGATGTGGAGGAATGGCATAGACACAGGAAGTGAGGTGGCATTAGAGAAGTGTTTAAGGATTGCTGGATCAAAAAAACTGAAAATTTAGAGAAAAGAAAGAGCATTCTGGGCCATTTCAGACAGAGGTGCTTTTGCAGAAGAGGTAAAACAATAGGTGTGTTCCTGTGCACCTGTTTGTGTCTGTACTGGTCCATGTGTTTTTAAAGACTTTAGTGCCATGTCTGGATTGAGACCCTTTCAAAGGGATCTGAGTCACCCAGGTAGTTTGGCTTTTGCTTGCCCTAAAGAGGAGTGTTAATAAAATTGATGTGGCGAAATTTGGGATTTGGAATATTGAGATTGTGTCACTTCCTGAGGTGCTGAGAACTGGTCTCTTGACTGTGCTATATGTCATAATTGCTCCAAACATGCCCTTCACTTTCCAGATGAGCTTGGCAAAGAGCTTTTTTGAAAATTTATTAATGAGGGACTATTTCTGAAATTAATAAGATTAAGTAACTCCTGTTAACCCACCTGGATGATGATCCAGAGGTCAATTCTGACTAAAATTCCAGAAGCTCACTGAGATAGGAGTGATCACAGTCATTATGTCTTGGCCCAGAGCTGGACTGGCAATGTGGTGATGATCTGGGAGCCGTCTACCTCTTCCAGAGGCCCACAGCCCTGCAAGGGAGGCAGGCAAGCAAACGAGATCAGGTGATGGTGGGTGAGAAGGCTCTCTGAACTCTGTCTGGGCTGGGGCTGAGGCTGGGGCTGGGGCTGAAAGATCGGGAACAGTTTTAGTGCTATGGACTCGTTTGAGTTTATGAACTCTTGACTATCAGTAGTAATTTTGTCTGGTGAGAAGGAGAGGGTAATTTGTTTATTTTTTGTTGGGGATTGAACCCAGGGCTTCTAGCATGCTAGGCAAGTGCTCTACCACTGAGCTACACCCCTAACCCTTTTTTATTTATTTTGAAACATGGTCTCTGAATTGCTGGGCTGGCCTAGAACTTGGGATCTTCCTGCCCCAGCCTTCAGAGTAGCTGAGATTGCAGGCATGATTACAGGTGCATACCTCTGTGCTGGGAAGGTAATTTGTTTTAGGCAGAGGGAAGGGTGCAGAGAAAGACATACTTCAATTTATAAGAGCATGTTGATTTTTAATTTATGAAGAAAATTTTCTTTTTTGCCTTGGAGAGGAGGGTTAAGTCGTAGGGTCTTTACAGGGAAAATAGTGGAACTGAAGAAAATGCCATGTGATTTTGAAGTGCCTCACATATGACCTAAAGTAGTTGGGCATGACACTGTAGGTGATTGTCTATAAAGTGACCACTGTCTTATGGACACCAACTGACACTCGCTGCATGTTGGCTCAACAACTTCATGTGAGGATGTGGCTGTGTACACAGTAGGTGTGAGTAAAGAATTGCTCAATAAGGAATTTTCATTCCTATCAGATTGATGTAGTCTTTCTAAAAGACATGTGAACCCAGAACCCAGAGTCTCTTCCTATTCAGTTCCTTGCAAGCCAAGCTATGACACTATTCCTTACTGAACTTCATCAGGGAAGCTGAGCACGGATCCCACACTACCACAGCATTTGGCAAGGTCTCTAAATGTCAGAGGCAGGTTTCAGGTGTTGTTGGGGATGAGGGATGGACAAGACAAAGGAAGAGCAGGAAAGGGGGATGAGACAAAGCTGTCCAAGGCAGGGAGGGGGAGAATTTCACCAGCAGTTATCTCAGGTACCTTTCATGTCCAGATGAAAGTTTAAACCTGGTGCAAATCCCCTGTTCTCTTTCAGCTAGAGGCTCAGAGGAGGACCAGGTGTTCACACAGAATTTGGCAGGCTGAGTTGGCCAGTTTGTATAGGGAGAGGATTGAAAATGGCTGAGCAGTGAGGGATACTGGGCAGTCCTTGGGCCTTTAGCAGCTGTTGATTTTATAGAATGCTCTAAAATAATCCTTATGGATAGATTTTGCTTCAGCCTTTTCTGCCTGTGGTTCTCAGACCGAGAATTGTTTAAATCATTTCATGTTTATTGAGTTATTTTGGTTGCTCATCAGTACCCACTCCCTCCAGGTGGTTTTTACTTTTTTTTGTTTTGTTTTTTTTTTTTATTATTATCATTATCATTTGGTCACATAACTTCTCGGAACCTCAGTTTCCTTATTTAATCCTCTCAAGGTTGAGTAGTAAATCATGTGAGCAGAATTTGCAAACCGTAAAGCAGTGCTATAAATGTAAGATGGTTTTTGTCAATTACTGAGTCCTTAAGGGCATAGCTCTCTACTCACTACTTTGGTTTACTGTATTAGTTTTTGGTTCCATCAGGAAAGCAAAGCCATAGTAAATATTATGAAGTAGGCATTTATTAGAGAATTTTGGAAGGAGCTGGAGAAGTGAAGGCCTGAAAAGGGGATTTGGAGGATCAGGGAAAAGTCACTAGTCAGGCTTCCTGAAGCCAGTGGGTGGACAAAGTGAAGCTTGCAGAGGAATCTGGAAACCTGGTAGAACCCCAAAAAGGGGCTGGCATAAGGGTCTGAAGAAGGGTAATTGACTTGTCCCTTACTCTTTTTGAGATGTTCACAGCCAAGTATCTGTGATCTTGGGGTTATGTTAGTCCATAAGAATAGCATCTAGAAATAGCAGAAAGAGCCCAGACAAATTGATGCCTACTGGCATCTCTGTTATCTTTCGTTGCCTTTACCTCGAGAACCACCAGCGGGTAATGGCTGCTGCCGTCTTTTCATCTCCCAAATCTCACATGTTCTATTTTGTCCAGCTCTAACTTGGATTTGCAAAGAGAAGGTGACTCTGGGAAATGTAGTATTGGTTTAGCCAAATTGATATAATATAAAACCTTACAATTTCATCATGTAGAATTAAAGATTTGGCATGACTCTGGCTTCCCAGGATCTCTCAGAGGCCATAGAACTGGAAGTGATGTCATGGTTTCAGTGGTAAAGAGTTAAGTTAGTTAATGATCCAGTCTTTAAGAAGTGACTTGCAGTTCTGTTCCCCAGTTGCTGATGGCATTGCATCTGTTTGTCTCCCTTGCCATCCGCGTCTATAGAGCAGGGGGTGATGCTTGTCTTGGGAGCAGAGGCTAGGGAAAGTGACATTGACTGCAAGAGCCCATCAGTTCTGATGGAGTACATTCTCCTTCCTGTTTCCTCCCTTTTCTTTGTAGGATTTAGGCAACATGTGTATGAAGACTAAAACAACATTTCTGGATCTAAATGACTACAGATAACAGAGCCAGAAGCTGTCATGCAAATGTTAAGGAAGAGCAAGGTTTAACTCTCCGGGCCATCCTTCTTCGCCCTATAGCCTGTTAGTTGCCCTGCCCTTTCCTTAAGTCTCTGTAGGTAGACCCAGGCCAGCAGACTCTGGTGCGCCCTTTATGGTAACGAGCTCTGAGACAATGGAACAGAGTGAAAGATTTAATGGCCAGACCTGGGCCTTGCCACCACTTTAATTTGTCACCTTTTTGGTTACTGACTCTGATATTTCCCTCTCGCCTTTACTCCTTCAGATTCCCTGTGTCTGCTGAAACCACTTTTCATCCTTACTGTGACCCTCTGGTCTTGAACACTCCTTCTTTTCCAGTCCACCAGGCCATTCTCACCTTTTCCTGGCACCTATTCCCAGGTAGACTCTGGTGGCCACCATTTGGCAGTGTGTTTGTGAACATCCTCAGACCCTCGGCCATATTTATTTGCCAGTTCTCATATTTGAATAATCCACACTAACCATAGTCTGTAAGCCCAAGCTATACCATCTTACTCGGGAAAATCTGAAAGCCGGCCCACCTGAATTTCCAACAAAGTCATGCCCTCTTTGCTGCAGGCCAGCCCTCTTTCTAGTTTACTTTGTCATGATTTCCTATCATATTCCCTTTGGTCTTTATTCTAAAGCTTTTTCATGATCTTTAGCATCTGAACTCCATTCTATTACTTTACTGAGATAATAGTGACCAGTTGAAGGTTTCTCACACCTTTTGCCTCAAAACTTTGCTGTATTTTTACCCATCTATTTCTCCTTCTGTCTT
This sequence comes from Sciurus vulgaris, assembly GCF_902686455.1. Classification (NCBI taxonomy): domain Eukaryota; kingdom Metazoa; phylum Chordata; class Mammalia; order Rodentia; family Sciuridae; genus Sciurus; species Sciurus vulgaris. The sequence goes on from NC_136461.1 coordinate 105,508,461, forward strand.
TGGCTCCACCCCCCACCCATCTCTGTCTACCTTCTCCCTCTGACCCCATGCAACCTTTGGTTTTAAATACCATCTATGTGCTAATGACTCTCCAGTGAATATCTCCAGTGTGGACTACCCTTGAGCTCTAGGTCTATATATCCAACTGTTTACTTGGTGTCCAATGGGGATCTCAAATTTGATATGGCCAGAAGAGAACTCTGGCTTTGCTTGGACAGATTTGATTTCTTCCAGTTATTTTGCTGCATGATAAATGGCATCACCACCTACCTAGACACTCAGGCCAGAAGCATGGATCATCTTTCATTCCTTCATTCTTTCCTCCCTCTCTTGACCATAAGTCTCTTCGTTTATATGAAAGATATATCCCCAACTGGACTACTCTTGAGCATCCCTACCTGTGGAGCCTGAGGCCAAGTGTCCATCATCTTTTTCTTGGTCTGCTATACCTCCTCCCATACTGTTATTCTTGCTTCCAAATTGACCCCACCTAATCCACCTTTCACATCACAAGCAGGCTGAACTTTTTATAAATAAAGCAGGCTCTTTTATTTCCTAGTTTACAGAAATCCAAGGCCCCTGTTCTTTTGTTATTTTCATGCATTCATCTGGATCTTTTTTCTGTCCTTGGAGCCTACCAAGCTTGCTCCATCACAGAGCTTTGTTATTTGCTGTTCTTTCGTCTGGAGTAGGTTTGCCCTAGAACTCCAACCATCCTCTCCTCATTCTGGTCTGGACTCAATCCTGGCTTTCAGAGAGGTCCTTCCTGACCACACTGTACCCCCATACTGTTGTATTTTGACTTGGTAGACTGTATCTATGGCTTTGCATCTCACTCTCTCCTCACTAGAATGAAAACTTCTGGCAGTTGGAACTCTTGGCTCTGTGTCCCTTGTGCTTAGAAGGTTCTCAGAAGGGCTGATCAGCTGACTTTTCAGGATGAGCTTCCTGCTTTGACCCCCTATCTCCTCTTGCCTGTTTCCATGTCTGTTTTCATGGTGGGGCCCTTGTTTGCCTGCATCTTTGATTGTTCCTTCACTCCTGGCTCTTGCTCTCCACATCACACACCACATCACTGAATTTGCTTTTTTGTGGAGTTCCCAGTAATTAGTTAGCCATCAATTCAGTTGTCTTCTTGGCACCTATCTTCCTTGACATTTCTGTTTGTTTGCTATTACTGTTCATTTTTTTTCAAGCAAACATATAATAGGGGTTTGCTCTAGAGATTGTGCAGGGTACAGATGAGAGTTGGGAACAGCACCAGCCTTCCAGGAGCCTGCAGCCTTCCAAATAGATGGCGTGTCTGGGAATGACACAGTGGGCCTTACGTCCGACTTCCTTTTGGAATTCTTGCATCCCTGGGTTGCTAGGATGTTAGCCTTTTCTGGTTTCCTTCCTAACTGGATACTATCCCTTTTTGCTTTGCTAACTCTCTCCTGTACTCATATCTTAAATCAAGACATTCACTTTGGTTTGGGCCCTTTCTCTCTTGGTGACCCACTAGTGACTCCCACATCTTCACCTTTACAAGGATCTCCTCTCTCTGCCCACCTCCTTCTGTGCATGTGACTCCACATTCATGTTAGGCTTGGGTATGTTTTAGGGGCTTCCATTCCAACTTGTCTAAATCTTACCAACTCTTTTTCTCTGCCGTGTTGCTACTGTGCTGTAGGAGACGGTTTTCGTCAGCTTCGAGCTTCCCTTTGACTTCTCTCTCATCTCGCAGGTCTACCAGTTGACCCTTCCTCTGCAGGGCTCTCAGAGCTGCTGCCTTCCCGTTCCTGCCACTGCCCTTGATTTGACCCTTCATAGTTCTCCTTGTCGTCTGGTGGAGGGGAGGGCTCTCGAGTGACCTTCCGGCCTCCACGTCTTCTCTGCAGACACCACTTTCATCACCCTGCTCTCCACCACCCTGCTTGTGTGTTCCCACATGTCTTCACCCAGGTCTTGGCTTATGCTACTCCCTTTATCTCATCACCTTCCTCCTCCGTGTCCCCTGTTCAACCTCCTCCTCACCCAGCCATTCTTCAAAATCCAAGTCAGATAATGACGCTGCATGAAGCTCTTCACTAATCCCTTTGCCCTCTCTTTCTTTAGAACCCTGTGGCCCTGGTTAGCACCTCTGTTTGGTACTTATATCTTTCCTCTATTGTGTGTCCACGTATGCCTGTGGCTCTTGGCACAGCATGTGTGCCTTTCAAGAATGTCCAGAGGCGGCTGTACCTTTCTTCTCACCTGTCGCTAGCACAGGGACTTTCTGCTCAGTAGCTGTTTATTGAATGAGTAATATGGTCTTGCATTTGTCTGGTGTCTCCCAGAGAGGTCTTAGCTGGACTTGTTTTTAATGATTTTAAGGTTTGCTCTAACAGTTCCTGATGTGCTTTTGGGTGGTATTTTGGAGCACTGCCACATGTGACTCCGTTACATATCCTGACTTGTTTAATGTGTGCATTACTGCACTGTCAATGCTTAGGGACTATCTAGATGAAACTTGGCATGGTCTCTTCCTGCCACAACTCTCCGAGGCAGACTGGAGGAGACAAAGGTTTTTCATTTGTTGAGTTAGGCTCTCTAAGAAAGGCATCAGAGGGGTGTTCAAGTTTCCCTTCTCTGTGTTCATTTCTTGCTCACATATGGAAATCCATAGGCCCCCAGTCTCTCTCTTAAAGGCCTTATGAGGACCCGGGAAGGGGAGTTAAGCTTCGGTTTACAAGGCAGACTGCAATACCATAAGCTCTTTAGTTCCTGCGTTTCAGCTCTACCTGTCCCACTGTATTCAGTAACTGCTGATACTTATCTTCCAAATGGTTCAGATTGGAAAGTCAGATTGTTTGCTTCCAGGCAGCTCAGTGAGATGATAAAATTTGAGCAATAATAGAAACAATTGCAAGAATCCTTTGCAGATATACTGTACTCTGCAGGCCTTGATTTAGAATAATGTTGATGATAACCTAAGAAATGAAATTATTTCCCATGGATCTCAGGAGGAGGTGGAAAGAGGGAGATAAATAAAGTTTAGCTTTATTGGCTTGTCTTTCTTAATGATTCCTCATGGTTGCCAATAGCACTTACTGAAACAAACATGGAGTAGTTGTTTACCTTGAAAAACTTGCCCGACTTTTCCTGCCTGTCCTCATCTATTCCACATGACAGAAGGGAGTTGAAGGCATTGAATTACTGAGGTAGGGGAGTGATAATCTGGAAGCAGTGAGCTCTTGGTTGTTCATTATCTACTGCTGAGCAGCCTGAGCAGAGAGCTTCTAAAAGCCATGACTTTGAATAAAGCTCTCTTCACCTTTTGAGAGTATGACCATGTAGTGTCTGATGTTAGAGTCAATCTCAATTCAAGTAATGAAGGTAGAACATGAAAAAAAAATTTTTTTGAAGAAACTGGAAATTAATTCCATTTCTTTATTTCTGTCATCTATCTACTTCATATTGAGAATATATATTATTTCTTCTCTCAGTGATTCATTTCTTTATTCCATAGGTGCCCACCTGGTTCACATTGCCACTGGAGGATATGAAATGGTTTATGGGGAGTTTCAAGCTGTTTCTTCTTCCTACTCTGCAAAGACAAAATGAGCAGAAGCAATGAGGTGCAGGCAGTCCAGCCCGTTGTTGCTTGACAGTGCAGTGTACAGCCAGATAAACCTGACTTTGAGTCCTCATGTCATACCTTTTAAGACCCTCAGCGGGTTTTTCAGCTTCTTTGATTTTCAGTTTCCTTATATCTATGATAGGATGATAATACCTACCTTATGATTGTGTTCTTTGAATTAAGATAACTTATGAGCCGGGCACGGTAGCACATGCCTGTAATCCCAGTGACTTGGGAGGCTGAGGCAGGAGGATCTCAAGTTCAAAACCAGCCTCAGCAACTTAGTGAGGCCCTAAGCAAATTAGCAAGACCCTGTCTCTAAATAAATAAAAAATCAAAACCAAAACAAAACAAAAAAAAGGGCTGGGGATGTGACTCAGTGGTTAAGCGTCCCTAGCTTCAATCCCCAGTACCAAAAATAAAAAATAAAAAAAAAGAAAGATAATTTTTGAACAGGGTCTGGTTTTGAGCACAGCATATAAGAGACATACATATTCCTCTTCTTGCTTTATCTGGTGTTCTTCTTCGGAGAGACTTGGAGATCTGAACACAATATCAATACCTAAGAAATGCATATGATTTTAGCTGAAAGTATTGGTATTTTTTAATTGTTTGTTCTATTTAGTTATACATGACAGCAGAATGCATTTTGGTTCATTGTACACAAATGGAGCACAACTTTTCATTTTTCTGGTTGTACATGATGTAGAGTCACACCATTTGTGTAATCATACAAGTACATGGGGTAATGATGTCTGTCTCATTCTACCATCTTTCCTTCCCCTTCCACTCATTTTCCTCTGCATAATCCAAAATTCCTCCATTCTTCCCTTACCCCCTCACTGCCCCTTGTTATGTATCAGCATCCACTTATCAGAGAAAACATTTGGCCTTTGGTTTTGTTGGATTGGCTTATCTCGCTTAGCATGATATTCTCCAACTCCATCTATGTACCTGCAAATGCCATAATCTTACTCTTCTTTATGGCTTTTTTTCCCCATTGTGTATATATACCACAGTTTCCTTATCCATTCATCAACTGAAGGGCAGCTAGGTTGGTTCCACAATCTGGCTATGGTGAATTGAGCAGCTATGAACAGTGATGTGGCTGTATCTCTGTAGTGTGCTGATTTTAAGTCCTTTGGGTATAGGCCAAGGAGTGGGATAGCTGGGTCAAATGGTGGGTCCATTCCAAGTTTTCTAAGGAATCTCCAAAAATATGGGTTCTTTGATTAATCAAGTATTTATAATTCCATTACCTCACTCAATTAGTTTGTTTTTTGCCCTTTATTCCATTTTTGTGACTGCCATAGAGGTTATAATATGCACTATGACTGGTTAGTGTCTATAGTGGTCTTTTTACCACTTTTAGGATAAGGATCTTTGACATTTAAGCTCTAATTAATTCCACCCCTCCCTTCATTTTATGTATTGTTGATACCATACATTTTAATTATGTATATATTTTTAATTCTAAAAGACATTACTGATGTTATATTACATGGTCAGTTTTCAGTGGATTTACCCACATAGTTATCCTTTCTGGTGCTCTTTGAATTTCTTACATTTTCATAATTCCAAAATGGGATCATTTTCTTCTATCTGAAGAACCTCATGTAGTGTTTCTTTTTGGTGTTACTAATTTCCCTTGTTGAGAATTGTTTAAAAGCACATTTATTTTGCCTTCCTTTTAAAAGGTTTTTTTCTGTCATTTATTTTCTTTTATCACTTTAAGGATGTCATTTCATGGTTTTATGAACATTGTTTCTATTGAAAATTAGCTATCAATTGTATTTTTCTCCTTTTCAATAGTTTTACTATGATGTACTTAGGTGAAGTTTTCTTTGTATTTTTCCTGCTTGAGGTTTTAACACATCTAGCTTCTGTAGCATGATGTCTTTTGTTGGTTTGAGAAAAAGATTAGCTATTATCTCTTTAAGAATTAATTCTTTCTAATTCTATTTCATTCTTTCTCTTCTCCTGAGACTCTGTTACAAATAAATTTGACCTTTTTGCTGTGTTTCATGTTTTTCATAGATTTGTCTTTATTTTTTAAACTTTTTTTTATACCTTGGACTTTAGTTTGGGTTACTTATATTGACTTTTATGCTGCATCTAATTGTCTGCCAAACACATTCACTGAGCTCCTAATTTCAGATATTGTTATTGTTCTAGAATTTCAATATGACTATTTTAATAGATTCCAGTTTAGGATGTGAAATCCTATTTTCTGTTTCTTTAGTAACTTAATCTTAGTTATTTTAATATCTATATCTGATAGCAACAATACCTGGATCTCTGCAGATCAGTTTTTGTTGTCTCTTTTTTGTTTATAGTCATCTGGTTTTGTCATCTTGAATGTCTATCTGATAAGTTTTTTTTTTTTTGAACACTGAAGAAATGTATAGGGTCTATGTGATGTTATCTTCTTCCAGAAAGGATAGACTTTTTCCTGGAAGGTCAATAGTGCAAGAGAAACTCACATTAATCTAATGAGGAATTGAGATTCTTTTAGATTGGGTTTCAGTCTTCACGAGAGCTAATTGTGTTTTCAGCTTTGCTCTTACTCCATGACCATAACCCTTCCAGTCTTGGAGTTTACTTATAGTCCACGTTCCTTTGTGGACTCAGAATCCCAGTGTATGTTCCCCCATTTTGTAAGATTCTGATCAACCCTTCAGCCTCTTAGTGTTTACTTTCTGCTTAGCCTCTCAGCCCCTTGCCCACACCCTGCTATGCATATTTCATGTTATCAGTTGCCTTGAGGGGAGAAGCAATGTAGTCTGTGTCTGGCTCATTTCTCTGCTGTTGTCCCTGCCCTGCATAGGAACTTGGCTCCTCAAACTCTGACTTTCTTAGTGTCCCTGAAGTTCAGAAGTTGTGTTATTTTGGCCCCATAAGTTGCTGGAGACTCTGAATTACTAAATTCTACTTGGTCTGGTCTACACCACTAAGAAATTGGCAAGTTTCTCAAGAGAATAAGCAGTGGACATTGTTGAGGCCTCCTCACTGTGTGGCCACTTGAACCTGACTGTCTTGATTACTCATCAATGCATTTAAGTGGCCTTTCCTGTCTTGTCGTTTTTCTTAAGAGGGGGAGTTGTCCCTATAAAAGCTATTTTATCATAGCTCAAAGCATAAATCTGGTAAGGGACATCTCAGTTATTGATCCTTTGAAATTTGTACACACTCATTCCCTTCCCTACAATATCCAAGATCTTACAATGAAACACCCATACACATACAAAGATAATCTTAAAATAAGGGAAAAGGTTCAAAGTACAAGGGCAGCAGGGAAAACAGAGGAAGGTGTAAAGAAGGAGGTGATTACTAGAAATGTAAACTATGTATGGTATTCATAGTTGAATATCATATTTAATATTGATTTTCCTTGAAGCCAAAATACAAAAAGAAACATGAATTTTATATTTGTTGGGGAAAGGGAAACTTGCAGTTTGGGACAGAGTAAAGAGATGGAGTTAGCAGTGACAATTGTATTAGATATTTTTTGTTTTGTTGCTTTTAAATGAAGATTAGGAGGCAATTGTAGGATGGGGGTTCTGAGACTTACCTAAGAGGGTGTGTTAGCTGGCTTTTTGTCACTGTGACCAAAATACCTGATAAGAACAGCCTAGAAGAGGAAAAGTATATTTGGTTTTACAGTTTCAGAAGTCCAGTCCGTGGTTGACTGGCTATAAGGCAGAAATGTCCTGGCAGGAAGGTGTGGCGCAGGAAGGCTGCTCAGTTCATGGCGGCCAAAAAGCAGAGAGAAAAGAGGGCTGGAGGGGCCAGAGATCAGATAAAGCCCTTCCAGAGCAGGCCCCCAGTGACCTACTTCTTCCAACTAGGTCCTACCTCGTAGTAGTACATTCAGTCATCAATGGGTTAACCCATATAATGAATCTATTTGATGAACTAATCCACTGATGAGGTCAGAGCCTTCATGATCTAATCATTGCCAGAAAGCTCCACCTCTGCTGTGTTGGGGACCATGCTTTTAACACGTGAATTTTGGGGGGACATTCCAGGTCCAAACCATACAGAGGGTCTAGTCTACTTAGGGCATTACAATGTGATGCTGGGCCCCTTAGTAATTGGGAGCAGTACTGATTGGGCATAGAAGGCTTCATATGGATTTTAGAAAAGTTGATGTTGAAGTACCCTTAGTTAGTCTCGAGTATTACTGTATTCTATTGCATAATTGCCACCACTGCATGACTGTATAGTCACAAGTATTCTATGCATCCTAATCTTGCATTAAAGACAGTTTAGTAGTAGATGATGCTTAAGTAATACTAGCACATTTAAAAAAAAAAAAAGCTTCACATCATGGTTGCACCCTACTTTTTTGCCAAAAAAAAAAAAAAAAAAAAAAAAATTGGCATAAAATCTGCAACAGTTATGTGGTGAAATATTGTGAAAGTTCCTTGGGGCTGTGGTAACTTTCTTGCAAGGTAAGAGATACTTGTGTAATTCTTGTTTTCTGGGGAAAGAAGATAAAATGGTACCCTAACAGTTATTTTTTTCTGCTACTAAATTTTAATGGATTTTTATCAGGTGAATCCTTGTGATACGACACAATGGTATCCTCAGTAGTACTTTTAAAACTGATGAAGAAATGGTTTTCTTATGAAGGTTTCTTATTTTGGCCCCTGCAAACAAATGAAGCCATAATTTTAAATTGTTAATTATTAAAGAAATTTTTATGGGAAGCTACATTAATACAGTTCAAGTACAGACAGATTTGGAACTCTTCATTTGAAACATGCTGGTAGAACTTGAGAAACCAGAGGAAATTTTCCTTTCCTTTTTTGCTCAAGTTATCAGCTGTTACAAAAGGTTCTGATGAAAACTGGCAGTGTGTGGCTATGTAGATATTCTTTTTGACTTGAGAAAAGCCATATGCTTTACTTTTTACAACTTGTATTTGTTTTTATGTATCATTAGCTGTTATTTAACAATATTAATGGAAATCTGTACTAAATACCAGATTGTTGGTGGCAAGTTGAAATTCTGTTACCAAAATTTTAAAGTCTTGATTTGCACGAATGAGGGGACATCGCAGTTCTTCATGGAAGACATGGCTCAGGTTTATGTCTTTTCAGATTAGAATTTGATCTTTCAAAGCATCTGTTCGTATCTGCTTTATTTTTCCCAGTGGCACCCTAACATTGCTGTTGTCGAAGGTACTTCTGCAGGGTGAGTTGGAACGAGGAGGAGGGAGCACCTCAGTGATTCTGGAGAGTGTGTGTGTTGTCGGGGGTGGGGGTGGGGTGGGAGGTCACCAAGAAAGTGGTGCTGGAGCTGCCTCTTGCCAGATGATTGCTGGAAAGCCAGGTGGAAGAGGCACAGAGGCAGAGGCCTTGGAGCAATGGAGAGTATGACATTTTCAGAAAGTGAAAGTGGTTTGTTTCATTGAAGGGTGAGTGTTAGGGAATGAAGAATGGTGGCCATGGGCCACCTTGTGAATGCTCTTGTATGTCTTATTCATTCCTTTATTTAGCAAAGATTTATTGACAACTACTTTGTCTCAGGTTCTGTTCTAGACACTAGCATTCAGCAATGAGCAAACGAAACAGAGAACACTGCTCATGGAATTACATTCTGATGGGAAGAGACAGTGGCATCTAATGGTATAAATATCTAAGTGCATATAAAGGTATATTAGTGATAACTGATGAGAAATTTTGGCAAAAGCAAGAATGGAGGGGGGGCTGCTATTTTAGGGGGTCAGGAAAGACCTCATTAAGAAGGTGATATTGGAATAAAGATCTGAAGCTGGTAAATGAGCCACTGGGGTGAATGTCTGAAAGTGTTCGAAGCTGAAGAAATCTGCAAAGTCCCTGAGGTTGGAGCGGATCTGGCTTGTTTAGGAGAAAGCATGACTGGGTATTGAGAAGGGAGAGAAACAAGATGTATGGTCAAGAAACTGTGTGTGAAGGCCAGGTCTTGTGAGGCCTTGATGGCCTCAGTAAGCATTTTCAGCTTTTATTTTGGTAAAACTGGGAATGATTAGAGCATTTTGAGCAGAGTAAGATATAACACAACTTGAGTTTTTAAAAAGATCCCTTTGTAAAAGCCAGGAGATCAGCCAGGGCACTATTGCAGTAGTGCAAGTGAGGAGAGCAGTGGCTTGGACCAGGGTGGTTGCAGTGCAGTGGCTGGGGGAGAGGCTTTGACCTAAGTGTGGTATTCGGCCCCTGAAGACTTCTGATCATGGAGTGATGCAGGATGTGTGTGTGAAAAAGACGATTTTGACAACCACATGGAAGAAGGACTGGAGAGTTGAGACAAGGAACTGGATTAGTTTCCATTGCTGTAATAATTCGGAATAAAGAGACCTCACAAGTGATGTAGTCTTAACCTGAAGGTCCTGTGAGCCAACTTCTTCATAAAAAATGGGAAGAGAAAAGATTTACACATTGGAAATTCCTTTGTAAACTTTGCCAAGGAAGTAAGGTGAATGGTTATGGTCAAGGTTATTGTAGAGGTGGCCCACCTTGCAGATCACCACGGACCCCTACCACATGGAAGGTACTGTTCAAGTCCTGCTGAGTGCATTTGCTCACTTAATCTCACCACAGCCCATAGCAGGTATGCTGGCAGCAGTCTCCATGGCAGGAAGCTGAGTTGCGTCAGAAGGGTCTCTGCCATGGTGCATCCTTCTGACAGGTCTCTTTGAGAGATTCAGAATTGTCTGGTCCTCTCTAAAACTAAATGTGAAAAAGTGACCACCTCTTTGTGAGCCATGATCATGATAGCTTCAAAGAGAGTTAGTCACTGCCAGGTAGAAATATGTATTATTTCAATGTTCTTTGAGTTCCCACTGACAGAAATTAGTTTAAGAAACATAAGTGGAGGTGAGTGGAATTGCTAAAAACGGAAACATCCAGAGGAAGAAAGGTGTATGTGTGCATGCACTTGTATCTAAACACCTGGGAAATGGTCTAGAAGGCGTGGCTGGGCGCAGTGGCCCAATACTGCCTTCAGGTTACTGGGTATGTTCTCTCCACCTCTGGGTCCAGGTGTTGGCAAGGGTCTCTTTTTCTGTGGATGGCTTCCTCTCATGTACAGGAGGACTGCCTGCATGCAGCTTCAGGGTAAACCACCTTTATATAGTACTTTGATTCTACTGGGAACAATTGTCTTTCTGAGAAGCTTCAGGAGAAAAGAACCAGGAGAATTCTGAGTTAACTAGTCTTACCTCCAGTGCCCATCCCAGGGGTGAAGGGGTAGGACCAGTCCTATCCAAGGGGCAGGTAAGTAACAATAAGCAGCTGCCACAGGTCTGCTACGCATTTGCCAGAAGAAAGAGGTGTGAGGTCACGGCATCATCCAGTAGGCACTAAGTTGCCTTAAGAAGAAAGTAACCTGTCCCAGCACTACTCAGCAGTATTTGGGGTTGGTGCAACTATTCTCCATGGGAAGATATATGACCCATAGCTCCTCTGAGTTGCCAGCCCCAGTAACATTATTTTATTTTTAAGGAGAATGGTGGGATCTAGGGTTCAGCTGCTTTTCTTCAAATAGGGGTTCAGTCTGGACCTATCCCAGCTGGGCTGAGAGTTGCAGGGAGGCAACCAGCCCCCTGCTAACACACACTGTCCTCCTTCACTAGTTCTCTTATATGGACACTTTCTTTTTCCCTTCTCAAAGGAATTGATAGCAGGTAGAGAAAACAAGAGCTGGCTTTAAAAACAAGTGTTCAATTTTCTTTAACCTTGACCCAAATTTAGATACTAGTTTTTCGTCATAATCTGGTACACACATACCTTTGTTTACTTAACAAAATACTGTATAATAAAGCAGTATTTATCCCTTGCTAAATGCAATGCACTCTTAATAGTTTTTGTTCATTTAAAATTCCATTTAAAAAAGCACACACCTCTGGTTGCAACCACTCTAATTTCATTTTACAACTCACTAATAGGTGGCAACTCGTAGGTTGAAAATCATGAATTAAACCTGAAAAACAGGCAGCATGGTGTATTAGTTTAGGAGAGCTTCTGCAGCAAGGAACCACACTAGGTGGCTTTAACAACAGAAATTCTTTCTCTCACAATTCTGGCAGCTGGAAATCCAAGATCAAGGTATTGGCAGAGTTGGTTCTTTCTGAGGGCTGTGTGAGAGAAATGTGTCCCATATGTCTCTCCTAACTTCTCCTGGCTTGATGGCATTTTGTGTGTGTGTGTGTCTGTGTGTCTGTGTGTGTGTCCGTGTCCTGGCTTATTAGACCTATCACCCTATCTCTGCATTATCATGGGATGTTCTCCCTGTGTCTGTCTGTATCCAGATGTCTCCCTTTTTTTCCTTCTTTGAACTGAGGGGTTCTTAACCACTGAGCCACATCCCCAGCCCTTTTTATCTTTTATTTTGAGACTGGGTCTTGCTAAGTTGCTAAGGCTTCTGATCCTCCTGCCTCAGACTCCCAAGTTGCTGGGATTACAGGCACGCACCACCATGTCCAGCTTCAGATTTCTTCCTTTTTAAGGATACCTGTCATACTAGGTTAGGGTCCCACCGTACTCCAGGACAATTTCATGACAAATAATTACATCTGCAGTGACCCTCTTCTCAAATAAGACCACATTCTCAAGTACTAGATGCTGAGACTTTAATATGAATTTTGGGTGGGGGACACAGTTCAACCCATTGCCTGTTATACCTGCTCATAGAACATTAAGAAGAAGCCATGCATAGCCATTTGGTCTGAATTGAAATGCAGGGAGTAAACACACTAAGGTAAAATCATGCTTACGTGTATAGCAAGGAAGTCTTCTGAGTGGACTCACAGGTGCCAGTCCTAGAGGGTCCTGCCATAGGCCTGTGGGTCACATGCTCTCTGGAAAGGGAATGCCCGTGAACCTAGGGCTTTGTGCACTGGGCTTGTCCCCTGCGGCAAGCTGCTGCATGCCTGACAATGCCAGCAGCCGTCCGGACTCCCTCCTCTTTGTGCTTCCCCATCCTCATTCTGAATTTAGATCAGGGTAAAGAGTAGAGAGAAGGAAATGAGCCAGAAAATAGAAAATTAATACTTGGTAGAATCGTCATATTTTAAAATTAATTTATAGGCAATGTCAGATAACAGGAGTTAAATCATTTTATCAGCAGGTTGCTCTAGGATTTAAAAATTGGCATCCATCATTGTAAATCAGGTCTCAGGAGCCCCAGGGAATGGTCTCTAGGGATGAGAGTTGACATAGGGTGGGCAGAAATGTAAATACTTGATTAGCTGTGCCCTTTTCTTTCACAGAGAACCTAACGTATTTTTATATTATGAGTGATAACAGTATGTTAAATAGTAACAGGAGGGACATAGTTATTCAGGTTTATGGTTGGCCTTGTTTTAATACTTAATCTTCCTCTCTGTCAGTCCTGGGAAACTGGTTATGTGAGAGGCGCTCATTTTGGGGTTGTATCCATGGCTCAAAGTTCTAGGGACAGCTGAACATCCTTCTACAGAACCCCTTTTTCCCAGCAGTTAGGATGCCATCTCTCTGCCCTGGGACTGAGGGCAGGAGCATCCTTGAGTTTGCCATTCATCCTGGGAAGACCTTCCATGATTAAAGACCTGCCTGTCCTCTTCTGTCCTTGCAGCTCTTTGTCGCGGCCGTGTGGTGAGAGTCCCTGCAGGAACCCTGGTCCGGGTGGTGGGTACTGAGCTGGTCATCCCTTGCAACGTCAGTGACTACGATGGCCCTAGCGAGCAAAACTTTGACTGGAGCTTCTCATCGTTGGGGAGCAGCTTCGTGGAGCTCGCAAGCACCTGGGAGGTGGGCTTCCCCGCCCAACTGTACCGAGAGCGCCTACAGAGGGGCGAGATCCAGTTAAGGCGGACCGCCAATGACGCCGTGGAGCTCCACATAAAGAATGTCCAGCCCTCCGACCAAGGCCACTACAAATGTTCCACCCCCAGCACAGATGCCACTGTCCAGGGCAACTATGAGGACACAGTACAGGTTAAAGGTACAGTCCTCATGTGGGGTCATTGTGCTGGGGCCAGACCTTCCTCTGCCATTTGGCTATGTCAAAAGACAACTCCCCTGTCCAAGGAAATACTAGTGTCTTACCTGGTTAAAAGCAGAGGAGGGACCAGGTGACCTCTAAATGCCCTTTCTCTTCTCTCCTCCATGGTTCTGAAGCATCTCATGGCCAGGGAGTTGGAGGCAGCATGGTGTGGTGGGAGAACCGGCTCTGGTGCTAGGTCACCTATGCCCAGTCCAGTTCTGACTCTGTCACTTGTTAGCTGTATGACTTGTGACATGCCTCCACTTCCTCCTTGGTATGACAGTACCTACCACAGTACTTACCTGTGAGACAGGTAAGTTAACATGTGCTAGGCCTTAGAGCAGTGCCACCAGCAAGGTGCATTCAGTGGTTAGTGACAAGAAGGTGTTGGTCACAATGACAATGTTCAGTTGTACAGGAATAGCACATACTTCAGAGTTCATCTTTCTTTGTGACCCTTCACGGTTTAAATACCTGTTTGTAACAGAAGCTATATGTTTGTATATACACAAAGAATGATCTGATCACTGCTAGTTCATTGACCCAGCTGTGTAAAGAATCACATCTTGTGTTATCTGCAAGGTCTTGGATTTTATTTTATTTTTTCTGTCTTTCAAGACCTTTTCAATTTATTCACACATTCAGTCCTCTAACACCAATGAAAAAGATGAGGCAGGATATTTCTCTAATTGAACAGAAGGAAATGGAAGAGCATAGGTTAATTACTTGCCTAAAATCACACAGCTAATTAGTAAATGAGCAAGAACAAACCATTTTAATTGGAGGCTAACAAAGTAGAAACATTGTTATTGTTATTATTATTAATTATGCATTCATTTGTACCCTGCCTTATTCCCCAAAGGATAGAAATGTATATAATTATCAGGAAAGTGAAAAATGTACATGAGGATATAAAAAGAAATGGTTGTTCCAGGCATCCGTATCCACTATGATTGGTAGAATCTTCCATCTCAGGTACTGTCCCCTGGCTAGAAATTCATGAAGGGATGAAACAGCCATGTCGGTTAAGTAGGTATTAAAGTACCTCTTCCATTTCCTCTTCTTTATTCCTGAGCGTGTTTTTTAGAAGTCCCATGTCATTTTGCTTTGGAGTTATAATGCAGTGTGACATATTTCCTCTCCACTAGGTCATATGCTCCCTTGACTTCCCTTGTGATTCTCATCTTGAGGACTGGGAGGGCAGCAGGAGAATCCCATCCCCAGTCACCATCCCCAGTGTCTTATTTTTTCTATCTTCTCTAGTCTTTAGAAGACAGGAGAAGCAAGGGAAGGCTTTCCTTGGCCTGGGAAGGCAGATGGATTGCCATGAGAGAGACTGGCTGGCTGCCTAGGCAGACCCTCTGGCAGGTGCTACTTATGTCTCAGGGTTTCTCTGGCCTTCAACTTCATGGGTCTTGAAACTATTCATCCGTACCCAGAGATAAACTGACATTGAGAACCGAGTCATGTTAGCCAGACTCACAGATTGATGTATACTTCTAGAAAGTCATGGTATCTGTTTTGTAGAAGGGCTGGACTTTGGGATATGCTCTTCTAAGGACATAATGGTTTTTTTGTTTTGTTTTGTTTTGTTTTGTTTTCTGTTATCTAGAGTACTCCCTTCTCAGGGACACTGAATGAGTTTCTGAGAGTAGAACTGAGGGAAAAACAAAAGGGTGATGATTAGGACTAGGCTGATTGGCTAGTCCAGGAGCTCAATAGGAGATTTTCCCTGCCCCTTGTTAGAGGCCCCTTCTCTGGTTACCGGAATACTAACATCTGTTGCTTATCACTTCTCTTCCTAAATAGCACTCACTCATCATTCCTTGACCACTGCCCCCACTCCCAAGGCCTTCTAGACCCTGTAGAAGTGCTGTTTCTTCCAGTGAGCCCTATGAGAGCAATAACTGGGCCTTCAGCTTTCCTTGGCCTGGTTCTGTTCTGTTGATACCCTGTTCCCCCTGCTCATCCCAGGCAGTTCCCAGGCCATGAGCCACAGGCAGCTCACGCCATCCTTCCCCCTCCCAGGTCTTGCTGCTTTAACTCTGGGAATGCCTCAGGAGATGCACTCTCCTGACTACGGACTCCTTATTCTAGCCCAGAGTTCTAACCAAACAAGTACTTTGACTCATTACCTGTTATTTTATCCCGATGTCAACCACTCTCCTGGGAGCTTGCCCACTTTAACCTGTTGAACTCTCAGGTCAACTCCAAGAGGAAGGGTCATTTTTAAGAAGCTGGCACAGAAGATTAAAACAACTTGCCTCAGGGTGACATGGGCACATCCCTGAAAGCTCTACTACCCTAGGCTGTTTTCCTTCCCCACCCCAGTTCTAGCAGGGGATTTACTAGTTTCTTCTTTCTTTTTATTTTATGTTTTTCTTTTCTTTTTTAAGTCAACTGAGATAGATGAGTCAAAATGGGAAAAGTTGCCCATCTGGGTATTAGAACAGGGAAGGAAGAAGGGAATTATGGTAATAGCTATAGGCATGATTCAAGACCAGAGTCCTGGAAGGTGGTTGTCCTTTGCCACATGGGGGCCCACATCCACTGACCCCCATCTCTCTCTTTGCAGTGCTGGCAGACGCCTTGCATGTGGGCCCCAGTGCGCGGCCACCACCCAGCCTGAGCCTCCGCGAGGGGGAGCCGTTCGAGCTGCGCTGCGTTGCCTCCACTGCCTCGCCCCTGCACACGCACCTGGCGCTGCTGTGGGAGCTGCACCGCGGGCCCTCACGCCGGAGCATCCTCGCCCTCACCCACGAGGGCAGGTTCCACCCAGGCCCAGGCTATGAGCAGCGCTACCACGGCGGGGACGTGCGCTTCGACACGGTGGGCAGCGACTCCTACCGCCTCTTGGTGTCCAGGGCGTTGTCTGCGGACCAGGGCTCCTACCGGTGTGTGGTCAGCGAATGGATAGCAGACCAGGGTAACTGGCAAGAAATCCAGGAAAAGGCGGTGGAAGTTGCCACTGTGGTGATCCAGCCAACAGGTGAGCTTCTGGAAATGCTGCGTTATTGACTGTATTTTGTGACCAATGAGGGTGTAAAGAACTAAGTCAGGGAGCCCGTGGGCTCTGATGAGGACTATGGGCCTCTTGTGTAAAGCCTTCCGTTGCGGGTGAAGGGAGCAGGGTGGTACTGATGGTTTGGGGAGAGGTGCATTGGTTTTGAGCTCTATGCTCTAGTTTTGTGTGGCAGCTGCATTTATCTGAACTTGTACCCATGGGAAGCTGCAGCATTTTATTCAAGGCACTTCACTCAAAGATGAGAACAGCAATCCCTTTCAAAGGGAAGTCCTGCCTGGTGTGCAAGGGGGCTTAGAGTAGGTCTGCCCACACCTACTCCCTTGGCTTTATCTCATTTGGTGTTTTCTGAGTCCTTGATCTACCCATCGCCATGGCTTTTGGGATGTGTGCCAGGATCACCCCCAAACTTCTTATCTAACTTTCATCTCTAGGCCTGCCTTTGGGATCCCTTAGCTGCACCAACCCATCTGGTGAGGTATTCTGGAGGACTGGGCCCCTTACTTCCTTACCATACATATCTCAGGATCATCCAACTCTGGGATCTGTACAGAAGTCCCTTGTCCTGTCATCTGTGAATCAGCCAGTATTTTTTTACCCCCTATTCCAACTAAGAAAATAGAAAAGCATGTTAGAAAATATACAAAAATAGAAGAAAAATATGAAAAAAAGCCAGTGTTGACTCACTGTTAAGTGTTAATAGAACACCTGTGTGGCTCAGTTCTGGGCTGGACCCTGGGGGCAGAGTGGCATGACACTTGTTCCCAGGACCTGTGGAGCTTATAGCTTCAGCAGAGATGGAGCGCAGAAAGACCATTGTGGGGTACTGTCATTTCTGGGCCTGGATGGACAGATTTTGTGTTCTCGGAGTCTGACTGCTACAGATCTCAGAGTGCTTTGCTGCTGCTGCCTCCTGTTTTTTACACTAGGAAGACCTTGGCTAGGCTCATTTCCTGAGCAGGAATGTGAGTGTGTGGCTGCTCTGTTGCTTGGATGGGAAGGAAAGAAGAAAACAATGTGCACCATGTTTTTCTCTGTAAGACACATTGTCCTGGGCACATTCCTCTGCATTTATGCCACCACCTCAGAACAGAATTCAGTAGAAGTAGATGTGAAAAGCAAGACTGAGCTTCTTGAGTGACTGTGGCTATCAAGGAGAGGGGCTACTCATCACAGTTTTGGCTGCAGAAATCACTTTCTAGATGGATTCAAGCCACCCCCTTCCCCCCCAGTGCTGAGGCTGGAACCCTGGGCCTTGCACATGCTAGTCAAGTGTTCTACCTCTGAGCTGTGTCTCCAGCCCTCAGGTCAGCTTCCTTAGCAGAGTGATCTGTCTAGAAGCTACCCTACAAAACCTCCAGCTACTCAGCCAGCATCAAACAGCTTTTAATGAGACAGGAGGGTTAAAAGAGTTTCATCTTTGCAGCAAATTAACCATTTTATCCTGGAATTTCAATTGTAAAGGTGATTTTTTTTTTTTTTAATTTCAAATACCACAAAAACCCATAGTATCTTGTAATAAGACTGGAACACCGAGCCTACTAGGCAGGTAATAATATCTAGTTCTCACCTGAGACTGAAGGTTCATAATATTTTTTATGCCATGGGCTTCCTTGAGAGTCCTTTGAAGCCCACAGATCCTTTCTCAGAATTAAGGTGTCTTAAGTCTTAAAACATAATACACCAGATGACAGAGTAAAGCACTTATATTGAAATAGTTATCAAAATACTTTAAGACAAATTTATAATAATATTATGCTTCTTTGTTAACATGTTAATAATAAGGTATAATGGCAGACCTAGCAATGATCATAATTTCTAGGTAGCAATGAATGTAAATGATGTTTTATAATATCTGCAACAATTATAAAACTATAATGTGATGTGAAAATAACGGTGATTTCTGTTGGAGCAAAATCCCAGGGGCAGGTAGTACTACCCTGTTTCATTTTCACATTGGGAAGAGATACTGTATTTTAGGGAGCATTGATAAAATGGATTTTTTTCCCATACACATTCACAGACTCCATAAATTCTCTCTGCAGACCCCAGGTTAAAAAGCACTTGAGTTATGATCATTCTCATCTTGTCTAAGTTATGGTCATTCTCTTCTTGTCTTGTACTATCCATATTCGGCTGCTTAAATATTCTGATCACATTGTTGTTATAAATGGCACAAAGCCACTTAGACAATGAAGCTGTGTTCCAGATGAGGTAGTTACCTGCCCCCACCTCCCGCCATTGTAGTACCAGGTAGACTGGTTGATGCAAATCTTGGTGCCTAGTTTATGGATGCAGTTATATTGCAAGTGAGAATGCTGCAGCACAGGCTTTGCCTGGGTCCCCTCTTGTATTACAAATCCCTAGAACTGATTATTTATTTCCCTGCAGCCAGCTCTAGCCAGTCTTCCAGTGGTAAACCCCCAAATCCAGAATGTGTGAGACCTCTGGTTAGTGATATGACAAAATGTTTAGCCACTTGCACAGATAAAATTACAAAGTAAACTATACAGTAGAAAGACACAGTATCCATTTTCTCAATATATACATTGCACAGCTACATGTTGAGTACTCCTTCACTGACCTGACACCCTCCTGAGACAGTCTTACCTCCAGAAGCTGTTGGCCCAACAGAGGCTCCCCAGCAGATTTCAGGGTCTCCGACCACAAGCATCGTACTGTAAGTGTGGTGGTTCAAACTTCAGAACCTGGTTCAGGGTGGCAGTTTCCGTGAATCCTTTCAAAAGATACCCTCGAGTTACTTTTGGCCTCTTTTAAAGGGATGAGGGAAGAGGAAGAATTTGAAGGGTGAAATTGGACTTCTAAATTGCTTTTTCTAATGCTGTATCCACCTTCTTTTCTGACATCTGTCAAAGGGAATGTTGAACTTGGCTTGAAAGACTTGTTTGAAATTTTGTGACTCTGGAAATATTCATATGCCAGTAATGTACACTGTAGAGCATGGGCTTTTGGGTTGGGTCTCTTCTGAACTGGGCACCAGACTTTGTCCCTGAGCCTCCTGGTTACAGTGGTTGATGCAGTGGATCTTGCTAGAAGTCCAGGTCTGTGCCTCCGTTCCTATCCCTTGGGCGATGTCTGCTATTTACTGTCTAAGTAATTGTTCCCAGAGCATTATCACAAGTTGAATGTTTTTCTACTCTGATTACAGATGTTCGACTCCTTTTCAAAAATCCCCTGAATAGAATAAAATGTTTCCATATAAAAGCTTTGACAGGGGAATGTTGAAACTCAAACCCCTGGAATCTGTGACACCAAATACTTGAGTGTTTCATCTAAATATAGTTTTATTTTAATTACCCACACTAATGAGAGAGGGCAGCAGTGTGGATAATCCAAAAATCATTGTGTTCTGGTTATAGAATATGTTTTACATTTGACTTTTAGGTGGGCATTCTAATGAAATAAATGCTGTTCTGAATTGATTCATAAGGAAAATTTTCTGGTTCCACTTCTCTGTCTCGTCTGTTTAGGGTATTTTTTTTTCTGCCATTCTAGAGATGGAACCCAGGGTCTCACGCATGTTCAGCAAGGGCTCGGCCCCTGAGCAACACGCCCAGCCAAGGCTTTTTCACTTTTTTCTAGAAAATGATTTCACCTTCACCTCCTACCTTCTCTTTCCCAGCTCCAAACTGACTCTGTGCACATATCAGAACTTAGCTGTCCTTTTTATATAAAAACACCCAAGTTTTATTATGTAAATGGAAAAAGTATAATTTTGGTTTTGTGACTTTCAGCAGACTTCTTATCAAACAATAGAATAATAGTTAAGAACAGAGTTCCTAGAAGCAGGCAGTCTAGATTTGAATTGTAACTGTGTCACATATAAACTAGGTGACTTGGGGCAGGTTACATCTCTATGCTTCTGGTTCCTTACCAGTTAAATGAAGATCATAATAGTATCTACTAATAGAGTTATTTTGAGTATTAATATGTATAAAACACTCAGAACACTGGAATATAGTGAGCATATGTCAGTATTTGCTATTAACTGTTTTACAAAATAAAGAGAAATGCAGCATATTTCATGAATTTATCCATTAAATATCTCTAAGTACATACAACTGTACAGAGCCTTCCAATTTTAATGCCGTAAATGAGCACTTAAAAGGAGATGATCTGAAGGGAGGCAGGGTAGGGGAGATGATAGGTGGAAGGGGCAAACATAATCCAGATCACTTAGATTTATTTTTTGTTTAATTTTCAAGTTCTGCGAGCAACCGTGGCCAGGAACGTATCTGTGCCTGAAGGAAAGGAATTGGACCTGTCCTGCAACATCACGACAGACCGAGTAGATGAGGTCCGGGCTGAGGTGACATGGTTCTTCAGCAGGACACCTGATGGCTCCTCTCCTGCCCGCCACATGTTGGCCCGGCTGGACCGCGATTCCCTGCTGCATGGGTCGCCTCATGTGGCCTTGAGTCACGTGGATGCACGCTCCTACCATTTACTGGTCCGAGATGTTAGCAAAGAAAACTCTGGCTACTATTTCTGCCACGTGGCGCTCTGGGTATCTGGACACAACAGGAGCTGGCACAAGGTAGCAGAGACCATGTCTGCACCTGCCAGCGTGGGTGTGACCTGGCTGGGTGAGTGTTGGGAGAAGGGCTTTTAGCCTCTTCGGCTTAATCCCTCCTTTGAGCTGTCTGGAGGAATCTGGGTGCTGGGTGCTCTGCATTACTTAGACATTCTTTTTCTTGGGAGAAGTGTACTTTAGATAGATCCCAAGCTGAAGGTGAAAGCAAAACTGGCTGAACTAGAATCTGGCAGGCAAGGGAATCGTTTAGATAATGTGGCCTCAGTTGTCTCAACGCCTTCATTTGAGAGGGCATAGTTTCCTTTTGTGTCGAGATCTGCAGGGTGGGAGCTGTGCTGGACGGCTTTGACATGGACCTTTGTTGGAGGGAGAGCGCTGCCATTTTTCCTCTCCTGTTCCGACAATCCTGGGTGCTCCCTGCCAGGGGCTGCTGCTTTCCAAAGCCCAGTGCAGAAGCCCTTCAGCTAACTGGAGGATTCCCCCCTCCCCCCCCCGCCCCTCGCTTAAATGCCCTGGAATCCCAAAATGATTTTATCTGCTGTCGCCGATTACACATAGGGGCCTTCCTGCTTCCCTGGGCTCTTCTTAGGGGCTCTCTCCTCCTGGTTTCAGTTTCCTTGGTGGAGGAGCAGAGTGGGTCACCTCACCACCCATTTTTAGCAATGTGTCATGTGTGTAAAGATCATCAGTATGTCCTCAACTTGTTACATGCGTGATCACTGGCATGGCCTCGTGTTTTCTACCATGCTCGTCTTCCCTCTCCATCTCTTGTTTTCCTACATGTTTGCCCACTGAGCAAAATGTGTGCAAACTCTTCCTAATTTTTGTTAATGGCTTATAATTGCAAGTAAACTCAGGAGGGATGGGGTCAAGTGGGGTGTGAAAAGCTTTCCTCTCACCTGCTTTTGTAATGAGGGTGGGATGGGCCTACCTGTCAAGCTCTTCACTGTTTTGAGCTTTGCCTCTCTACTGTCCCATGAGTGCATTGGGCCCTGATGAGGCAGGCATTAGGTGTTACTCTGATTGTTAGGAGGCAAAACACTTCTTTAAAGGCCAGGGAATGATTTCCTCCTTTGTCTGTTACCAATCATTCTCCTGCCATGTCAAGCAACTCACTCCTCGCTTTTCTCTGCATGGAAATCTGTTGGAGTGCTGCTGTGTTCACTGTCTGTCTGTCCCTCATAAGCCTTTATTTGGCAAATATGGGAGATTGGCAAGTGGGGACAGAGGGAGCAGGGAGAAAGGTAATAAGAATAAACAGAAAGGACAGTCCAATTGCAATTGTGACTAGACAGGGTGTTAGTTGTCTCTGTTAGCAAAGTGAGCCTTTGATATCTGAAAAGTAAAAGGAGCAAGGTTTATCTGGTGAGCTTTTATTCCCGCTGTCTGAGCCTTGTGTGAGAGACTCACTGTGAAGTACTGAACTGGAACAATGTTGGCCCAGCTAGAACTCTCCTTAGCAACCTTCAAAATAAAACAGATGTTGTCAGCACCAAAAGAAGATTTTTCATCTCTGGAGCTGAATTTGTCTCACAGCTCTGATCCTCAGTGCATTGTGTGGCGCTGTCAAATTCCAGCGCCGCCCCTCCCCGTCCCCTCCCCCTCCAACTTCTGAGTCCCAGCTCCAGGATTTTTTTTTCCGAAAGTGCTGCTGTGTGCACTCCAATTTGAGGGTTTCTTTGAAGTACTCCTGTATTGATCCCGGCATGCCCTGGGGGAGGTGCAGGGACTGTCAGACATCAGGAAAGGAGCTCTGGGAGAGCGTGAGCTCTTTTAACTGGAAGGGATTTGTTGGTGGCTCTGTTCTCCAGAGAGCAAGAAGAAATAAAGAGACTAAATTGTGGAAAAGGTTCAGTTATTATCCTAAGGATCCTGTCATTTGCTTTCCTGCAGAGTGCCAGCACCATTGTCGTGAAGATCATCAGCGTGCTTTTCCCTGACTGATGCTAATGCATATAGAACCCTGTGCCTTTCCTGACGCTTTACGCAGAATAGGCACTCAATAAATATTGGCTGAATGGGTAAATAAACCAGTACCAGCACATAGATAATGTTAAAATATGTACATAGGAAAACCAGAATTGCAAACAATTTTGTTCAAGTCATAGAATATTCAGAGGTATTTGCACACAGATAAACCTACCAGGAGTGTTAAGTGGTATAAAAACACAACTGCATTCTTTTCCTTTCTTCCTTTTTCTCTTTTTTCCCTGTGCCTATGACTCATACCCTTGCAGCTGCTTGGACACTTGTCAGGAGACGAGTCGGGCATGAGTACAGCAGCAGACATTTAGTCAGGATCTCCACGCTGGGTTCTCTGCCCAGAAACAGATGTGCTTGGCCTCACCCTAAATGGTCGTCTCTAGAAACATAACGTGTATATATGTGCAAATGCCTTCCATGCCATGTGCAACTTGGGGCCTGAACGAGGTAACAGGGAAGTGAACCCCCACCCCAAAAAGCAGGAAGACAGGTGACCTGCCAGGTGTATATATAGGTCACCTTAGGTTATATGACTATGGAATTCTGTCACAGAAGCATTCTTAAGAAAGCTGGATCCCCAGCTTCGTCATGTGGCAAACTTGAGTTTAATTGATGCATACACAAAACTCGATTTTGCCACTTGACAGATTCAGAATACTAATTGCCATTTATTGAGCACATACTGTGGACTAGACACGTACTTAGCCCTGGCACTGGGCTAAGGACTTCTTGTGCATTAAATATTTAATCCCATAACAACCCCATGAGTCAAGTGCCACTCCCTATCACCAGCTGAAAATCACCATTTTTTATTTTGCTTACAATTTTGAGGGTCAGGGATTAGGGAAGGACTCAGTGGAGGTCACCTCTAATATACTGATGACAGCTGGGGCATTTAGGACTTGGGACCGCCTTCTAGGTAACTTTCTTGTAGACATGTCACCATGATCCTGGGCCTCTCTCCTCACACACCTCTCACAGCTTGATCTTCTTAGAGTAGTCCCATTTCTAAGAGGCAGGAAATGGAAGTTGCTACTCCACTTAAAAGCAATGCCTGAGACTAGTACATTACAACTTCCGCTTTTTTCTATGGATTAGAGTCACCCACAGACCACCCAATATCAAAGGGATATAAGATACCTCCTAAAAGGGAGGGAAATAAAAGAGCCCCTTAGTGGGAGCAGAGACATGTGGCAGAAGGGCAGGTAGGAAGGGAAAGGCTACAGCCATCTTTGGAAAATAGAATCTACCACACTGGAGAACGCGCTTGCTTTTTCCTTTCTTCTCTCTCTCTCTCTCTCTCTCTCTCTCTCTCTCTCTCTCTCTCTCTCATGCTCTCTCACTCTCTTTCTCTCTCTCTTTAGTTTCAAAAGAGATGGTTGGTGGGATGGCTTAGAGAGAACTATGGCCCAAGGTCAAGTCTGTTCCAAGTGTGGTCATCTTCTGTGGGAACACCTTTGGCCTTGGGGATCTACTTCACTTGGAAACACCAGAGCATTCATTGACTTCTAGAAGCTGGATAGTCCTTGTTCTCATTTGCTCGTTATTGAAGTGCTGAGGTCAGTGATTGGGGCCTTCTCGAGTCCCCATGTGTCAGCTGAGAAGACACCAGGCTCTCGTGTGAATGGCCTGGCAAGTCAAGGAGCACTTGTAGCAGGCAAGAGGATCATGGTAAGAAAGAGCCTCTTTTGCCTAGGATTTATGTCCTACTTCAGAGGGGGAAAAGATTCAAGTTGGCTTGCAAAGTGAAACACAAAGCAGGAGACATAAAAATAAAATCAAGATCAAAAGGAGTGGGAAAAAAAATCTGAGAATAGGTATTACAAGGTGGTTGGGATGAATTCATTACTGATTTGCTTCTGAAGTCTTGAAGAGTTGAGACAAAAAGAGATGTGATTGTACAGTTCTCTTCTGAGGAAGGAAAACATAAACTCCTTCAGAAAGACAGACTTTTTCTTGGCCCTGAATTTATCATGTGCTTTTTCATTTCAGGGATTTAACATTATGGACAGTGCTTTCAACTGTTTCACAAGAGGCCCTAAATGATTATTTAAATGGATGGTTCTTATATCCACCCTCTATAAAAGCTGAGGGCATAAATCCTAAGTGTGTGAAGGAGTTTCTGTAAGAAGCTGAATTACTGTGGGGGACAAATGTTGCTTTGTGTTGATCCAATTTAGTGTATAGCTGAAACTTAGGGAGCCTAGCGGAATGGCTAGTTAATCTGCACATTAAGCCATCTCTCTCTGCTATCAGATGTCTTAAATGAGCCTTTGGCAGGAGTTGGATACTAATCAGTTCATGGTTGAGCTCTCTGCCCCAAGTACCATGCTTCTGTGGTGTTAATTGGAGAGGGTTCCAGGGCTTCGGATACAAGAGCCAGAGGAGGCAGAGCTGAGTTCTGCTATTCAGTCTTAAGAACCTGATTTGCATTCTTCCCCACTGGAGGACCGGCCCCCTATTCCAGCAGTGTGCCAGCGAGGAAGGTAATTATTTTTTCTTTAAAAGGAGCTGTTAATCTGCTAAGTACTTGGTGGAAACTTCAGAGTTCTGGGCCATCTATAAGAGATAATATTTACATCTGTGCAGTTTTTTAGATTGACTGTTATTAGCTGTCTGCCCAGGATTATCCCTGGTGACAGAAGAGCATGTGGCAAAGTTTTGGAGCCAAGAAGACCTGTTGTCCTACTTAACCATCCTCTAGGTGTGTTGTCTCTGATGTGTTGCTTAACATGTCTGAGCTTTGATTTTCTTGGTTTAATGGGATGATGAACTTTAAGTGGGAAGTACAGTAACTAGCACTTAAGTGCTTAGTACATTTTCTTGGTTGTAGTGACGATGATTGATTAGTGTTGGAGGGTCTTGCCCACCTAATTCTCAGCCAATTAGGATACAGGAATGTATTTTAGGGCCTAGAGAAGCCCCACCTGAAGGAACTAGGGAGGTATGTGTCCTGGAAGCAGCTGCTTCCAAGAGAAGTTAGGGAACAGGGTTGAGTTGGCCACCCCAGCCCTTTCCTGAATAGTTCTTTGAGCGTGGAACATAAGTGTTCCATTCAAATATTATATTTTTATTGTTCCAAAATGTCTAATGCTAAATGCATCCTCATGATAATAGTGCAGCTAAGCTGCAGTGAAGTCTCCCCTCCACAACAATACTTTCTTATTTATAGCTGTTTCTGTTTAAATGTTGGAGACTATTTAATTGTTATAAAAGTGATGATTTTGGTAAGTCTTTGACTTATATGCTTTGCTACCTCTGAAGTACTTCCCAATCCAAGATAGTAAAACCCCATCTCCAGCAGAGACAGGGGATTCTTCCTGTTTTCTCTAACTCATGTATCCAGCCTGGTGGTTTAATTAGCTGTATCAAGATAACAGTGTCAGAGTGGGTATTGGAACATGGCCCCATGGCACACAGGAGTAGAACTTCCACTGATATTACACTCCTGCCTTCTGGGAGGTAGCAGGCTTTGAGGACGCATTGATAACCTCACCCAGGTATGGAATGAACTTGGGCATGTGGTCATGGGAGCCAGGCCATGCAGCCAAAGCCTCTTGTAATTCTGCTCTCACACACTGTCTTAGCTGTTCCAAGCTTCATCTTTGCTTGTTTTGTTTTTCATTTGAAAGCATATATGAAAATAATTGTCATAGGAAACATGATTATTATAAAGATTAAGTGAAAATGCAAGGAAAGCATAAAACGTGGCTGGCACATAGAGAGCCCTCGACGATGCCAGATGTTAACAGTATTGTTGTAAAGTGGGGCAAATGACAGAAACTTTCCTTATAGAAACGTGAGAGTAAAGAGAGGAAATCTATTTAAAAACTAAGTTTTTAAGTATTTAAAATCTAAGTTAAAAACTTTAGGTCATATTCCTGCACACAGTAGGCACTGAATATTTGATTTACAGATTAATCAATGATTCTGAAAGCTTTTCATTCTTTTGAAAGTCATAACAAAGGAGTTTAATGACTGCCCCCACTCCCACCCCCCACCGACTTTACTTTTCCCCATGTTGGGCATCAAACCTAGGAACTTGCACGTGCTGGGCAAGCACTCTGCCACCACTCTACATCCTCAGCCCTAACCAATATTTTTTTATAAGTCTTCTGGGCAAGATCACCATGGAATCTGTAGCTTCAGGGATGGTGTGTATATGGGCACACACCATCCTGGTACCCAGATAAGCAAACAGATTCCTATCTTGGGATGCTGGTGACATCGCTCTTGGATTGGCCTCAGTATTCTGCAAAAGGTCTGACTGTGTGGATTGTTGTTTGTTTTTAACTTTTAAAAACAGAAATTTACAAATATTCACACTGGGAGTAATAACCACCAGCTTGAAAAGCTATCAATATTTTGCTGATCTTATTTCATCTGACTTCCCTCCCATGGATACACACACACACACACACACACACACACACACACACACACACACACACACATGCACACACTCATTTTTTTTAATCTGCAAGAGCAGAAAACATATCCCAGACATCATATCATTTTACTGTTAAATACCTCAGTATGCATCTTAACTGATAAGCATTTTTTTTAAACATAACCACCATTGCGTTCTGTGCTGATTTCTTGATGAGATAAAGCAGAATGTGGCAGTAATCAGTGGTGAAGTGCTTGTGCCCAGAATGAGCATTTTTATGCAAAATATTAAAATTAGTTCAATTCAGCAAGTATGTTAATACCTTTGATGTACAAGGCACAGCACACATAGCACGTGCAGATGAATAACGTGGGTTGTCCCTGGGAAGAGTCCTACAGAAGGTTCATGAGACGCCCATACAAATGACTGAAGTTCAAGGTAGTGTTGAAGTAAAATCCTTGGAGAGCAGGGAGTCTGCAGGTGGCAGGATCTGTGTGAACACTTGCTGAATAAGAAGTAGAGGTGTGATGTGCTGAGCTAGTTCAAAGGAGGCACCCTGTTAGGGAGGAGGGGCTGCACAGAGAGGCTTGTGCTTTAGGGGCCTTGAGAAAGGCACAGTCTTGGCAAGCCGATTTTAAAACTGTAAAACAGTCTGAAAGAACAGCTTCTATACATGCATCAAAACAATAAAAGAAATAAGAAGCCACCCATACTGCTACCAGTCTGACATGGTGGGTAGAGTCCTACGTTCTGTAGCAGTGTTGGCCTCAAGTTACCTGCAAGCCTGGTACCTTTGCGTTAAAGCTAAGGCCTTTGTGGAGGAGAATGAGGAGACCAGCCATTGAAGTCAGTGAGGAGATTTTTCTGTGTTGCCAAGATGAGGTTGCTCTAAGCAGATGCACACATTCTGCCGCTCCCCTGTGCTCTCATTTTCTTTACTTGGGTTTGTAGGATTTAAACAGGTGCATTTAGGGCAGACGATGGAGTTGAATGGGAGAATCCATTCAGTCATTTCTTCAACAACTTACTGAGCAGGTGTTCCAGGTACTGAGGCAGAGGCAACAGTGGGAGGGAAAGCAGAGAAACTGGAAGCATCAGACTGATCTGCGAACAGCAGGAGTTGCTATCAGACTGGAGTTGCGAAGGCTGTATGCTGTGGGTTTGGGTTCACGGGTTCACATAGTGAAGGGCTTTGAGTGCCAGGCCAGGACAGAGTTCTTGACCCTATGGGTGAGAGGAAAAGCCCTGGAGGGATCTGGCAAGCAAGTCGGCCTGGAGGCTATTAATAGTCTGGACTGGAGGCAGCGAAGACCTGGATCAGGGTATCCATAGTGAGGCTTTTGCTTCTATAAAGAACTTGGTGCATGCTGCCATGCATCAGGCCTGGGAATGGGAGAAATGGAAGAGGCACCAAGGAGGCAGAATGTGTAAGACTTAGGAACCCTCAAAGCAGAGAGGTGGAAGGGAAGAGGGAGAGTTGGAAATGGCACATATTTCAAGCTAGAGGGAGCTGAAGAATGAATGAGAGCAATGTAGTAGTGGGAACAGTCATTGGAAGGTTGGAGGCAGGAGCTGGCTATGTTTGGAGTGAGGCTTTCATTGTGTGTTTGTGTATGGACAGAGGAGGATGAGGAGAGAGGCAGTTTAGATTGTGGATGTGCTATACTTGGGTTGCCATGGAGATAGCCCTCAGGATGCCTGGAACTGAGCTCTGAGCTCTGTGCCAGTGTTTGAAGAACTGGGGCCAGAGCCAGGGGCCAACTGGGTTCTAATACCTGGGTGAGCGAGCTTTGGGGAATAGGGGATGGAGGAGGAGGAGAGAACAGCCCTGGTGGAGCTTGTCCATGTGTTCCTATTCTGACTATTAACAGCTCAATCATGTCACTGCTTCTCTACCATCCTTCTATAAATTGACAAGTTGTTTATGTTTATTGTATACAAAATGGTTGTTTTAGTGTACATTTCTGTTGTAGAATGACTAAGTTAAGCTAATTAACATATCTATTACCTGACATATCTTTTTTGTGGTGAAAATATTTAAGATCTATTTCCTTAGCGATTTTCAAGTTCCTGCATACAGTACAGTGTTAACTGTAGTCAATATGTTATACAATCCATCTCCTGGATAATTCTCCTTATTTAAAAGAAATTTTGTGTCCTTTGACCAACATCACCCCTCCTGAGGCCAGCCTCTGGTTACCACAGTTTTATTCTTTGCGTCTATGAATTTGACTTTTTTTAGGTTCTGCATAAAGTGAGATCATGCAGCACTTGTCTGTCTATGCCCGGCTTCTATCACTTAATGTGGCGTCTTCCAGATTTGTCCATGTTGTTGCACACAACAGGATTTCCTACTTTTTTATGACTGAACAGTATTCTGATGTGTGTAGGTATGCAGCATTTTCCTTACTCCTCTAGTGAGTGATGGACCCTTAGGGTGATTCCACACCTTGGCCCTTGTGAATAGTGCCTCAGTGAACATCTGCTGTCTTTCATCATAATTTTAGCAGCCTTCAAAAAAGTGTCACTTTGGAAGAATATGCCCAGGGCTGGAAACTCACCATGAAAAATGGAAGGGATTATTATTAAAGAGTGCATTATCTACTAGGGGACAGAAGAGAAGCCCCCAGGTGGCATCATGGCATTTTAAGCTCATAGGTCACTGAGGCTGAGGCAAGATCCCGTGGGAAGCTGTCTTCTGGGCCACATTCCCCGTGGTGGTGATTTATCAGTGCCCTTGCTGGCATGGCATTTAGTATTCCTCAAAATCACTGTGTCAGTTAGTGGAACTTAGAAAACACAGTTGGAAGATAGTAAGTTTGGTTCATTGAGAGATGAGGGTTTTCTTGGAACGTGGTAGGAAGGGTATAGTGCTGGGTCCAGATCTACCCTCTTTGAGCTAGGTGGGCAAGTTAACTTTTTAAAAGTTTCATCTTCTCAGATATGGAATGGAAATCATGTCTAACAATTCACAAATACCTATGTGTGTATGCATATGTACATGTATGGACATGTATCTGTGTGGATATACCTATACCTTCCACACACACACCAGGCATCAGTCTAAGCAATTTTATGACTATTTCAACTCTTAATCCTCATATTAAGATTATGAGGTATTGTTATTGTTGTTATCCCCATTTGCACAGGTGAAGGACCAGAGAAGTTAAGTAATCTGCCCAAGGCGACACTCCACATCAGTGGCAAAGCTGGGATTTGAACAGTCTACCTCCAGACCCCAACCCTCACCACTGCTCTGTACTGCCTTAGTGTAGTCAGGTGACATCCATGAGGGTCTTCCTTGTGGTACTTGAAATGGACCATTTGAGGTTCCCTAAGCAGTAGCTGCAGATAGTTTTTTTTTTTTTTTTTTTTTTTTTTTTGTCATTTGCAGATAGTTGATATGGCAGGGTCCCAGGTCCACCTTGACATGCCTATGAGGGTGCAGTCTTGCTGTATGCACAGCAGTTTGAATCAGCCCTTTTCACAGTAGATGAACTGGGTTGACCTGGTCGGCATTGGGTCTGTATCCAGAACTCAACATGAGCAAAGGTCTGAGGCCTTGAAATGGGCAGAGGATTGGGGGAGATCAAACATTCCTCGTCCTTGCATGTGCTGGTGCATACATGGTCAGTCATTGCTAGGGAGGCTGCCATGTGTCCCCCACCCAGGAACCAGGACACGCCCCAGCAAGGTGACCACAGACAGCACTCTTGCCTATGAAGGGAGGAGGCAAGTGGCTGCTCAGGGCCTCTGCAGTGCTGACCTCCTGCAGCCAGTGGTATTTCTCCACAGACACCGCCTCACAGTAGGATGTGTTCCCATGCCGGGCAGGGGCCAAGGACCCTGTTGGTTTAACTTTCTACAGCCGCATCCATCCTCACTTGCAATTAAATGCTTGCAAAGATGACATTTGAAGGAATTAAGATTTTGAGTTCTTTCCATTTCCTGGCCCAGTGAATCATTCTTGGAGAAGTCATGATGTTATAAATTTCATTAGAAGTGTAAATCACAGAAGAACAGTTCCTTGACCTCAGCAGTTTATAATCTGCATGAGTCATAAATAAAAGCAATGTTAAATAAAACTGAACTGATGAAGGCGGGCAAAGGCAGGGTTGGCAAATGGGAAGTTCTGCTCCAGCAGAATGATCTTTCTCCTAGAGGGCATGGTTCTGCAGAAAAAATATTTTTTTAAAGAAAACTTAGCATTAAGGCAGCGAACATATATTGAGTGCCTACTGTATACAAGGCTGTTTTTAGAGCTTGAGAATGAGACTCAGAAGTGAAGAGGAATTATGGTATGGATAACTGGTATGCCAGTATACATATGGGATCATAGAGAAATTGTCACCCCTGTAGCCTTGGGTCCTGGGTGACAGTGAAGAGTGAGTGGAAGTTTGCAGACATCCAAAACAGGACACCATAGTGATGTGAGAACTTTGGTGATCAGGGATAACATGGAAGGAGAATGGGGAAGAAAAGAGCCTACAAAGGGGTTCCAGTACCAGTTCCTGAGCAAGCAAGGAGGAGGCTTGGGGCCAATGAGGACAGAAGTGTGGAGGTGCCGAAATGGATGCATTGAGGAAATGGAACATCAGAGGAAGGAAGAGTTCTTTTTATACAAGTGAAAAACAGCAGACCTGTGGCAGAGTCGGGGGACATGCTAGGAGGGCTAGCTTTCCTTCCACCCTCTGTTGGAATCTGGGTCGAGCAGAGAAGCTGTTGGTCACTCGTGAGCTGGTTCACAGTTAGAAGGTTTCAGGGTTGGCAGAGTTGTAGGGCAAGTTACTTGTGACAGGAAAGAACATCCTATGGGGAGCTTGAGGATGAGGGTGTCTACTGACTAAATACAGAATCAGCAGAAATGTCAGAGGAGCAGCAGAGTGAGGACGGGAATGTGCAGGGGATGGCAACCTGAGTGCCTCGCATTCGGGCCCTGGCTGAGGATGGCAGGGCCTGAACTGTGGTGGGCCTCGGATCCTGGAACTTGTCTGGGACAGTTTGTCAGTACTGCTCCAGGGGGTACTTCGGAGGGCTGTGGGCTTGCCCAGCATTCCCCACACAGTCTTGGTTGAGTGTGGTCACTGGGCTTCTTATGAGATCCTTGAGATTTTAACCTCCTGGAGAAACTGGCAGCTGACCCTGGTCCTATGGAAAGGTGAGGGTCTGATCAAGGACTTTGACTTCTTGGTCTTGGGAGTTTTCTTGGGGGAATATAGGAAGAAGCATTTTGCAAATTTTGTAGAAATACTCACACTGGCACCTACTCATCCAATGATCAGACCAATTTCTATCCCGATAGCCAGTAGGAGACACAATTTAATTTTCTTATTCTGAGTACTTGTGTCATTCCTTTTGCTAATACTTGGTATGTTGCCCTAATTTTTCCCTCCCCTGGCCTCTCTCCTATTCAGAACCAGAGTATCAGGTATATCTGAATGCTTCAAAGGTCCCCGGGTTTTCAGATGAGCCCACAGAACTGGAATGCCGGGTAGTGGATGTGAAGAGCACAGAGGCGAGCATTCGTTTTACGGTGTCGTGGTACTACAGAATGAATCGGCGCAGTGATGATGTGGTGACCAGTGAGTTGATTGCTGTCATGGATGGGGACTGGACGCTGCGATATGGAGAGAGAAGCAGGCAGCGGGCCCAAGATGGAGAATTCATTTTTTCTAAGGAGCACACAGACACATTCAATTTCCGAATCCAAAGGACTACAGAGGAAGACAGAGGCAATTATTACTGTGTTGTGTCTGCCTGGACCAAACAGCGGAATAACAGCTGGGTGAAGAGCAAGGACATCTTCTCCAAACCTGTCAATATATTTTGGGCTTCAGAAGGTAGAGCTTTATTCTGTTTATCATTCATTTTTGTTTCGTTTCTGTTTAAGTAGTGCATTTTCAGATGCAGTCACCCAGGTTATATATACTAGGACTCTGTGCTTGTCCACTGGGGATCCGTGATCACGATGTGATCCTCTGCACCCTCTTTGAACTCACTGCTGCCCCAAAGAGGGCCCTCTGCAACTTTATTTAGCACAATCTCCTGATCCTCAGGCTGAGTGTTCCCTTCCCCTTCTTTCATTTAGCATTCCCAGCTCACTCTCTGAGGACACTGTTCCCTCTGGAGCCCTCCTAAAGTGGCATTTCTTTCCACACTCCTGAACCTAGAGGTGGGGCAGGTAGGCACCCTCCTCACTCCTCCCTGTAGCTTCCAGACTATTTTCTCTCAGCCCTTAGAATATCTGGTTTTGTCTCTCATGGCAAGGTTTTCTGTTCTTTTGTTGGAAATGCTAACTTCAGTTTCACAGATGCCCTATTACTGCTCCTATCAGGAGAACTTCACTGCAATCACCCTTGTGGCTTTAAAGAAAATACTGAGCATGGGCCCCACCAGAAACCCTGCTTTGATTGGTGGGAGATGAATGCAGTCTAGATGCTGGAATTTGCTTCTTGTGTGTGGCAAGGTTGAGAAGCCTAATGTGGGTTCTAATGTGGGTTTCCTTCTTAGCCCCTCATTTGCCTCTCTGAAGACATGTCTCCTGTCCTGTTTTGGTCCTTCCCTTCCTGTATGCCCATTAGGCTGGCTTATCTCTGATAACTGAAACCCTTCCATCATCTCAATCTCAAGCATCCTGTTCTCTAAACGTGTCTTCTGTTATTCCTAGATCATTCCTGCTGGTACTACAAAAACAGCCCTTCAACCTACTGGGACCAATGATCTGATGCTACACCTTCTCTTGTCCTTCACTCCTCCTATGTCTTCACTTCCCTCGTAGCTAGGATGACCATTTACTTAGGGTAGTCCAGATAACGCCTATTGTGCTGGTGTGGTTACTTTAGCCCCCTCTTTCATTCTTAGATGTGTCTGTGGCAGCAGGTGGGGATAAGTCACATGACCACTTACTGGCCTAAAGTCTCAGTCAGTCATATCACTCCCTTGTGTACAGCCTTATCTCTGTTTCCCCTCTTTGGGTCTGCCTTATCCTCTGACTAAACCGTAACCCAGTTCAAGGCCAACACTCTGCTGCTTGTCGACCTATGTCTGCAGAGTTAAATGTTAGTAGAGAAAAACATTCAAACAATGTTGACTGGTCTGACTTTAAATCTGTGATCACTTATGTGAAGTGGGTCCTCAACACTGCCTGGGAATCATTCTGCATTTCCTTAATCTGTTTACTTCCCCACTCTCCCAAATGATTATTGCATTCCACCTCTCTCTCTCTCTGAAAACTTCCTTCTCTACCTCTCTATTAGCTGTTGGTTTTGCTTCTTCTTTCTCTAAAAAAATGTTTTTTAAATCAAGAAAATCCCCCACACTCTACCTCAGCAGCTAAGCTCATGATATTCAGCCTTATACTCTCCTATGACTTTTAAGATTTCTTTCTCCTCTGGAGCTCTCCTATTAACATGCTGTCAGATCTCCTTCAAGGTGAGCAAGGAGCTAAGCTAGTCCTGATCCCTCTTCTCCCTCCATCTTTCTGTTCCCTGTAACCCTTGTCCACCTATTACTCTCTTTCCTTCTATAGCCACAGCATCCAATGTTTCTGTTTTAGATGTTTCCAGCTTCTCTCCTCCCATTCTCTTTGGTATCTATTCTAATCAGAATTTTCCCTTTATTGCACATATAAGATTACCAGGGATCCACATATTGCACAATCCACCTGTCAGTTACACTGCTAAAGTTGGCAGGATTTAACACAAGTGATCACTCCTTCAACCTTTCTAAATGCTTCCTCAGCCTTGTTTGTTGGCTTCTGTTCATTTTTCCAATCTCCGAACATTATACAACTTCAGGATGTAGTCCTCAGACTTCTATTTAATGTGCTCCCTTGATAGTCGCTTCTCATCTCATGAATTCTAATAGACACCAGTGACTTCCAATTTTACATTTCTACCCAGAGCTCTTTCCAGAACTCCCGATTCAATATTATGTTGCCTTCTTTACAACTCTAGTTGTCTAATGGATATCTCAAACCTATGTTCGGAATGGTGCGCTGGTATCAGCCAATTCTTTTCTCTCAACCTTCTCTAAACTATTAGAGCTAGCTAGCACCATTATTCTAATTGTTCCATCCAAAACCTTCATCCTTCACTCCTTGCTCTTTTTTTTTTGGGGGGGGGGGGGCGCTGCTGGGGATTGAACTAAGGGCCTTGTGCATGCTGGGTAAGTGATGTACTACTGACTGTACCCCCCAAACCCCAACTCTTCATTCTCAAAATTGACTTAGGATCTAACCACTATTCTGCTCCACTTACACCCAGGAGCCATCTTCTCTTTCTGTGTTTCATCACCAGCTCCCTAACTGGTCTCCGCCCTCTGCCCTTAACCACGCCCTTAAAATTCAAGTCAGATCATGAAACTCTCCAGCTCTAAACCATCAAAGGCTTCCGATCTCAGAGTAAAACCCAGAATCCTTTCACTGGTCTTTGGTGCCATGTGCCAACCAATGCCATCTCCATTGGCTTCCCGCAGCTCCTCCAGCCCACTGCACGCCAGCCACTCTGCCCTCCTGTGGCTCCTCACAGTGCCAGCCAGGCCCCCCGCCTCCTAGCTTCCCACTTGCTCTTCCTCTGCCTAGAAAGCTTTTCCTCAGGTGGATACGAGGCTCATTGCCTCACCTCCTCAGGTCCTTATTCAAATGTTGCCTTTTCTGTGAATGTGCTGGCTGCTGTATAATTGTGACACATGCACCCCCATATGCAAAACTACCCTTTTCTCTTCTGTGTCTGTTTTTTGTCCTTAAATTATCACCATCTCAATAGACCATATATTCTACTTATTTGTTTTGTTTGTCTCCTTCCTCCAGCACAGAGGGAAGAATTTCTGTATATTCAGTGCACTGTTGTCTTCCCAGTGCCTGGAATATGGAAGGGTCTCAATAAGTGCTTGTTTACTGAATGATCAAACAGGACAATCAAGAGTGCGATGGCTCCGCTCGGCAGAACCTCAGAAATCAGAGACTCTGGAGAGACAATGTAGCGTTTATGTTCTGCTCTCTTAGCAGAGGAACAAGTATTCCAAAGAACCCAACCTAAAGTTGAAGAACCAGACAAATAATAGGATTAATAATTGCGTTAAAGGATAAAAAGAACGGGTCTAATTCATCTGTTCACCCATTCAGCAAATATTTAAGTTCCTTCCAAGTGCCTGACTCTGTGCCATTATGATAGATGAATTCTAATGTGTATATGCGTAGGGATTATTGTTTTGACACAGAAGCAGAGAGAACACATTTAAACCTAACATTAGTATAGCCATAGACACTGGCTCAGAATGTTAAAATAGCACCTCTGAAATTAAGGTGTAAACCAGTTGGAAGTGATTAGATCTACAAGTGCTTATGCTCCTGTCATTTAGTAATCTATCTGTTCTATAATGTTACCTTCATAGGAATGAACAGAGAGCAGTCATTTTTCCCTGCTGTGCTACTCCACACAGGCTAGCTCAGCTAGGGGGACTTCTCTGTACTCAGCAGATGCTCAGGGGAGGAAAGGGGAATGGTGTGCCCAGCAGCCTGGTTTGGGTTTCTAATCCACCCTTGTCCTCCTCCCCAGCTCACTAAGAGTGAACTCCATTGTGCATCTTGGGGGCACTTTAGCTCCCCAGCTTTTCTCTTTTGGTAACCATCTTCAGGGCTTGAAGTTCCTCCAAACCAAATTCTCACTGTCCATTAACCCTGTACACTTGCACCCATTCAATCATTTCTAACTGCTACTTCCCCTGTGCTGGTTTTCAGCCTGCTCACGGATACACATGATTTTCTTTGTGAGTTTCCAGATTTTCTTAAGTGTCTTTGTGTGGCGATTTGCAAATAAATTCCCATTTTCTTGACATTTTGCTTTTAGGTGCATATCCACTTTAACTGATCCTGTTGGAAATCACCTTCTTCTGGTGCTTCATTCCAGATTCTGTGCTCGTGGTGAAGGCAAGGCAGCCAAAGCCTTTCTTTGCTGCAGGGAATACGTTTGAAATGACTTGCAAAGTGTCGTCCAAGAATATTAAGTCTCCACGCTACTCTGTACTCATCACGGCTGAGAAGCCTGTTGGAGACCTCTCCAGTCCCAACGAAACCAAATACATCATCTCCCTGGACCAGGATTCTGTAGTGAAACTGGAGAATTGGACAGATGCATCGCGGGTGGATGGAGTTGTGTTAGAGAAAGTGCAAGAGGATGAATTTCGCTATCGAATGTACCAAACTCAGGTCTCAGATGCAGGGCTGTACCGCTGCATGGTGACAGCCTGGTCTCCTGTTGGAGGCAGCCTATGGCGAGAAGCAGCCACCAGTCTCTCCAATCCTATTGAGATAGACTTCCAAACCTCAGGTGAGCAGGGAATTCTGTTGAGTCATAGATTGAATTGGAAATGGTTTTGATCAAATGTCCTTTTTTTAGCCAGCTTTATTGAAATAGAATTCATATACTGTACAATTTACCCATTTAAAGTGCATAACTCAGTGGCCCTTCGTGTGTTCACAGGGTTGTGCAGCCATCACCACGATCAATGTTAGAATGTTTTCATGAAAAGAAACCATGACCCTTAACCAGCACCCTCCAATCCTGCCTTGTTCTTCCCATGTCACATCCTGTAGCAACCACTAATCCCCTTTCTGTCTCTGTAGATTTGCCTTTTCTGGACATCTCACACAGTGGAATATCATATGTGACTTCCATGTCTCTGAGCATCTTTTCAAGGGTCATGCACATTGTCTCTTGCTAAGTTGCTTAGGGCCTCGCTAAGTTGCTTAGGGCCTCACTAAGTTGCTGAGGCTAGCCTCAAATTTGCAATCCTCCTGCCTCAGCCTCCCAAGCCGCTGGGATCTCAGGTGTGCACCATTGTGCCCAGCTCAGTACTTCATTTTTATGACTGAATATTGCATTGTATGGACATGCCACCTTTTATTTATCCTTTCATCACCTGATGAATGACATTTGACTGTCCAGTTCCTGACTATTATAAACAATGCTGCTATGAATATTCACATACAAGATTTTTTTGTGAATGTGTGCTTCCATTTCTGTTCTCATTAAAAAACAAAAACAAAAACAACAACAACAACAAAAATCACAGCCAGTTGATATTCTTTAGGGAAACTGGTGGAGTATAAAGAGGAGGGACTGAGCCTCCAGGGATGTTAAATGACATGCTGAAAGTGGAAGATCCAGAGCCAAGACCCCAGTCTTAACAAGTTGCATGGCTTTCTGTGCCTAAGGCCCTTTTGGTATGAAGGCTGTGACTTCTTTTCTCAGTCCAACTAATCAGAACAGTGTTTCCATACAGGGGTTGATTCTCCATCTTATTCTTCACCTTGCTTTTGGATTGGAGAAAAGATTTCCTACAGTTAGTCACGTCATCAGAGCTGCTGTGGTATGGGTGAATATGTCTGTCCACTTGATTTGTTGAGAAAATTGTTAAGGATATTTATCTGTGGGAAAGTTAATTCAAACAAGGGCATTTTCACTTCTATTCTTAATTAATTTTTGGTAATTGGAATATTGTTATGCAATAAGGTAGAAGGATCTGCTTTTGTTGAGAGATTTCTTCCCCATCTAAGTAATTCATGAAGATCCTCTGACAAGTCTGTGTGTGTGTGTTTCCGCAGGGAGGAGATTTAAAAGTTTTAAAGCCCCAGTTTTATTTAGAGTATCAATGTGAAGGATTATCATTTGTGAGTTTAAGACTAAACATTTTTATTAACTCTGCTCTGGGTTCCAGTTAGAAATTTCTGGATGTGTTAATTCATGTTCACCCATAAAAATTCAGGCATTTAAGTGAATCACTATGACAAATGCAAGATGTTTGTTGAATTAAATTATTTGCATTTACTTTACAGGTAAGCTACACTCTCGTAAAGCGTTTTCTTTATTATTTTGTATTATTTTAACCTTTTATAGTTATAGAGAAATAATCATCTAGCATCTCTTAACCTTTAAATTAATAAAACATAAATACTGATTTAAGCCCTAAGACTTGGAAGGAACAGTTAAGGCACAAGCCTCTCTTTATCGTGTATTTGCTTGTTTGTTTACAATAACCACTTTATTAAGATGCAATTCACATACTGTGAAAGTCACCCATTTAAAGAATACAGTCCAATAGTTTTTAATATATTTAGAGTTGTGCAACTATCACCCTCTCTAATTCCAGAACACTTTGGTTTCTCCAAAAGGAAACCCCATTCCCCTTAGTAGTCTGCCCATCCGCCACACTCCCCTCCACTCGAAAACCTCTAATCTCCTTTCAGTCTCTATAGATTTGCTTCTTGTGAACATTTCCTCTGAGTCGAATCATAGAAGTTTGTGGACTTTTATGATTGGCCGTTTTCACTTAAGCATACCGTTTTCAAGGTCGGCCCATGTATCAATATTTCATTTCTTTTTATGACTGAAGAATACTCCATCGTATGGATACTACATTTTTTTATTCATTCATTCATAGATGGACATTTAGACTGTCTTAATTTTTTTTTGGCTATTATGAATAATGCTGCCATAAACATTATTATTTGAAAATACTGTCTCCCATTCCGTGTGTGTTGTCTTTACTTTCTTATTGGTGTCCCTTGAAAAACTCAAATGTGTAGTGTCGATGAAGTCCAGTGTATCTGTTTTTCCTTTTGTTGCTTGCATTTTTGGTGTCCTATCTGAGAAACCGTTGCCTGTTTCGAGGTCATGAAGATGTACACGTTTCCTCCTAGGAGTATTTAAATTTTAGCTCTTACGCTTACAGCTATAATCTGTTTTGAGTTCATTTTTGCATATGGTATAAGGAATGGGTTCATATACTGTACAATTTACCCATTTAAAGTGCATAACTCAGTGGCCCTGTGTGTGTTCACAGGGTTGTGCAGCCATCACCACGATCAATTTTAGAATGTTTTCATGACACTCAAAAGAAACCATGACCCTTAACCAGCACCCTCCAGTCCTGCCTTGCTCTTCCCATGTCACATCTTGTAGCAACCACTAATCCCCTTTCTGTCTCTATAGATTTGCCTATTCTGGACATCTCACACAGTGGAATATCATATGTGACCTCCATGTCTCTAAGCATCTTTTCAAGGATCATACATATGTCACATGTATCAGTACTTGGAAAATCTGTGCTTTTTCCCTTATCACAAATTATTTAATCAAAAACCTAAGTGTGTATTACTAGACTTTCAGTTCTGTTCCAGAGATCTTGTATTTCTGTCCTTAAACCAGTGTCATATTATTTGGTAATTATAGCTTTGTAGTTA
Organism: Sciurus vulgaris; assembly: GCF_902686455.1. Taxonomy (NCBI): domain Eukaryota; kingdom Metazoa; phylum Chordata; class Mammalia; order Rodentia; family Sciuridae; genus Sciurus; species Sciurus vulgaris. Next base: position 105,549,263 of record NC_136461.1, read on the forward strand.
GTTTCGAAATCAAGAAATGTGAATGTTCCAACTGTTTGTTCTTTTTCAAAACCATTTTGGCTATTCTAAATCCTTTGCATTTCCATGTGACTTTTAGGATCTGTCTGTTAATTTCTATAAAAATATGGATTGTGTAGAACAATTTGGAGAGTACTGCTATTTAATAATATTGCCTTCCAGTTCATTAATGTGAAATGTCTTTCCGTGTAGTTACGTCTTCTTTAATTTCTTTCGGTGGTATTTTCTTGTCAGTGTACAAAGCTTGGAAGTTCTTTTGTTAAATTCTTTCTAATTTTGTAAACTTTTTTGATGCTGTTGGAAATGGAACCACTTTCTTAATTTACTTTTCAGTTTGGACATTGCAATTGTAAGAAACACAACTGATTTTTATACATTGATCTTGTATCCTGCAACCTTGTTGAACTTAATTAGTTCCAATTAGTTTTCTTATGGATTCCTTACAATTAATTTTTTCTTTACAATTTTTAAAATATGAGATCATGTTATCTGTAAATAGAGAAAGTTTTACATCTTCCTTCCTGAGGCAAATACCTTCTATTTCTTTTCTTGCCTGATTTCCTTGGCTAGAGCCTCCAGTACGATGTTGAATGGAAATAGCACAAGAGGACATTCTTGTCTTATTCCTGATCCTAGCGGGGAAGCATTCAGTCTTTCACTTTAAGTATCATGTTAGAGCTGGGATTTTTTTTTTTTTTTTGGTGGGGGCAGGCAGGTAACCAGGAATTGAACTCAGGGGCATTCAACCACTGAGCCACATCCCCAGCCCTATTTTGTATTTTATTTAAAGTCAGGGTCTCACTGAGTTGCTTAGTGCCTCGCTTTTGCTGAGGCTGGCTTTGAACTTACGATCCTCCTCCCTCAGCCTCCCCAGCAGCTGGGATTATAGGCATGTGCCACCATGCCTGGCTAGATGTGGGTTTTTCCTAGATACCCATTATCAGGTTGAGGAAGTTTCTTCCATTCTAGTTTGTTGAGTGTTTTTTATCAGGGAATGGGTGTTGGGTGTTATCAAATGCTTTTTCTGTGTCTGTTGAGATGATCATGTGGTTTTTGTCCTTTATTTGTGTATATTTTGCTATCTGTAGGAGTCAATTCCATCATGTTTGACATTTGTTATTTGATCTTTCTTGTAAACTGTTCTGTAGAAGAGGGGAGACATAAAATCTTTTGTATGTATTTCTGGGTAAGGAATGGATATTGAATCTATTTCTCAATTTTTTAAAACTAAATATAACAGATAAATTCACTGTGCTTCCAGGTTGAATAGACTGCCTGAGGTTTTTATTTTTAATCTGTGGAGTTGTCATGGCCAGTTCACATTTTAATTAGAAGAGTCTGCCATCAAATTCGGTACCCAGCACAACAATGTAGCCCTAAATAGCCCCCAGCAGACATTGATCTGAAACCGGAGCCTTTGCTTCCTAAAAATCAGCAGTACTCCTTCCTACACACAACAAAGAGTGCTTCCAGTGTTCACCTTCCTGGCCTCTGATGGCAGAGGCATGGCCTCTTATTATTGAGACCTGTTTCTCAAGGTGACCTACTAAGTCATGGCTTTTCCTGACTCAAGTGTCAAGGGGGAAAAGTAAGATTTAAAAGTGATACTATAGATTTCAACCTTTTAAAAGAATATTAGTAATTTTTTTCTCTTTAATATGGAAAATTTAAAAATACAATAAAGGGATAGAAAAAAAGAATTCTGTCATGCTACTAGAGACTAATTTGTACTCTTTGTCTTCCTAGAATTTTTCCCTTTTGTGTTTTCTTCATGACTTTGAGATCAGGCTGTGTATATAATTTCATGACCTGTTTTCTTACCCCTTTAGTGTTATAAGATAAGCATTTTTCCTGATGCAATAAATTCTAGGTAAACACTAACTTTAATGATTATATATAGTAGAATTTGTTTACCCATGACCCCTTTGATGGACATGCAGATGGTCTGCAATTTTTGCTTTCACAAAAACACTGCCATTAATAGCCTTTTTCTAGGGCTGGGGTTAGAATATGGTTTGCCTGAGTGTCTGTATTTAAAAGCTAAGTGGTTCCCATACTCTCTGCAGACTGGGAATCAAGGGACCCCTAGTGACTCTGGTTGTTCACTTAAATTCTCTGTGCCAGTCTGTCATCTGTGAAGTTGACCAGACAAATCCCCTCACAAAAACAGCATTACCACAGAAATTGACCATAATGAAAATATTTCTAAGCCTGGGATAATGACCCATATTAACAGTGAGCTGTTATTTCGTTAGAAGGAAATCTACTTCTGTGCCTCCTTTACCACAATGAAGGCCTTCTTCGCCATCCTTGTCTGTATTGTGAGCCGTGGCACAAACCCCCTCTTGATTCCCACAGCCACCACCAATAGGGGAAACGAGAACTGTAACTTGTGACCTAAAAGGCATTTGGGGTTTTCTTTGGAAATATAAAGGAAAAGTGACATTTGTCCAAACTAGATAAGTCTTTTTTGCTACTTCAAATTAAATGGAAACATAAATCCATTGTGAGGATTTTTTAGCTTTTTTGACATTTTATGTTCTCTTAAAAGGGGCCCACATACTTTTCAGAAAGCCCCTTATTATAGTTCCATTTATTACAGTGAAATTCTTATCTGAGAGAAAAATGTAATGCCCGTTGTTCACCATGGCTACAACCACCCTGAACTCAGCAATGGCCACCTGTGGATCAGGCACCCCAGTCATCGCCACAGAGCTGGCTCAGAGGCGTCAACCCAGTCCTGTCCCTCCTCACTGTGTGGGCAGAGCAAGCCCAGGGTGGCGGGACCTGAAGGAGCAGGAACCGAGAGCTGAGGAACCGAGCAGTTGATGTCCAGCAGGCGGCCAGGTCCTTGTCCTCTTGGTTTTCATCCCTTTCCTGCTTTGCTGGGCCATCATATTCTCTGTCCCTCTGGAGTTATGTGCCCCCCCACACACACTGCTCTCTGGCTAATGGGAACTCAGTGGTTCCCATCCAGGGTTTCCTAAACCCCACTAGTGTTCCATATTTTATAACCATCCTTACCCTTTCTCCCAAGAAAACACAAACTATTTATATACTTAGTGTTAGGAAAGAGTCTAAAGATTTTGTCTTCGTAGTTATCAAGTTGAAATGAAAATATAACATGTCAATTAATTGCCTCGTGAGATGGTATGACCTTTTGCACTCTCTCTCTTTTTCTCTCTCCATGGTCATTTCTTCGGGATATACATTTTTTAATGTACTTTCAGGTAGTTTTTCCTTTCTGGTAATCTGAACAAGAAAATAGTAACACCTGTGTTCTTCTAATGAGTTTTTGGAATCTGCATCTAGGGCCATCTATTGTTATTTTGTGGGAAGTCTAAGAGGAATCACCTAGCACTGATGTTCTGGAACCTTCTTTCAAATCTGCCTGTTCCTGGATTTTAGGAGCTGTGATGATAAGGTTTTAACATTGACTTCTTAAGATCAGCTTGGCTTAAAGTTGTGAAATGCTGTCACCTAAGAGGGATTCTTAGATAGGTTAAAAATAATGGTCACGCCTACAGTGTTCTCAGGAAAGTATGTGAGACAAATCCTGCCCACGTCCACGGCTTCATGTTTGTTTATTTGTTTCTTAATGGGCTTTATTTAGAGCAACATTGGGTTCATAGCAAAACTGAGCAGAAAGAAGAGTTCCCGTGTACACCCTGACTTTGATAGTCTTTTGAAGGACTATCCAAGCTGCCTCGATTTCCCCTGGCAGCTTGGAGCCCTACTTCAGAGACATCATTGTTGGCATGTCTGAATTCTTACTGTATTTCAGCATTTTAACAGCAGGGCCCCTGTCCCCAGCACCCAGCACAGTGCAATGAGGTCTCTCATAACATCGGGACCAAAAGCATCTGTGGTTCTGATCCTGTCCCTCTGCTCTCCAAGCCACCCTGGCCTAGAGTGAATCACAGTGAACAGAAACAACCGAGCCTGTACCAGGATGAGAGGTGGGGATGACCTTCAAATGAGATTTCATCAGAAAAAAAAAGAAAGGCAAAGCCAGAAGCAAAAGCAGCTCTCTAGGAAGAGTTGTATTTTGGCTTCATCGTGAGACAGAGTTCATTTGGATATGCCTGCTACACACATTGCTTCATACAGAGGAAAAGGACTCTTAGAACACTTGTCTTGTGAGTTGGCAGACCAGTTCCCAGGAAAGGGAACCACATTTAGATGCCACCAAGAATGGAATTGAAAAAGTATGAAAGAGAATAATAGGGCTGACCTTATTTTCTTCCAGGTCCCATATTTAATGCCTCTGTGCATTCGGATACACCATCAGTCATCCGGGGAGATTTGATCAAATTATTCTGTATCATCACTGTTGAAGGAGCAGTGCTGGATCCAGGTACATCCTACCAACATTTCCCCTTCCCCTTTCCCAGGTTGCCTTTTGAAGATATTTTTCATATCAGTCCCCACTGTATTACACAGATATGGAGGGCTTGGGATTGGATTGACTATTTATCCCCACTGCCTGCTAGGTACTGGCTTGGTTGAATGGATGCATGTATCTGTTGGATGATTTGAAAACACGTTCAGATATCTGAACCTGAGTCATGTGGGCAGTCAGTGGGTCCCCTCCAGACTTGGTTCAGACTGGTGCAAAACATACTCCCAGAGTTCTATTCCTTCTCTGTGTCTTTCATTTATTTATTTATTCATGTATTACTGAGCTCCTTCAAAGCATAAGTGTTGCTGGAGATGCTGGGAATAGAGCAGTAGACAAAATGTTCTAAGTCTGCCCCTCTGGAACTTGCAACCTAGTTAAGGACAGAGGCCGAAGACAGCAATTAATGTTTTGAAGAAATGCAAAAGAGTAAGGGAATGTAGTAAGTGACCAGATCGTGCTATTATAGAATTTTTAGGAAATTTTTGTAAATCTTTTCTTTACAGAAAATATTAGCATTACCAACAAGATACTTAAGAGTTGTGGGACTCATCCATTTCATACCCTTTATCCTTGGATCCACTCTTGCTTCTGGATCCTTAGGGCCTGAAAGAACCTTAAATGCAGGGTCTCTCTGTTGCTGAGCATGATTGTATCTACCTCTGCCTTTTCCCAAAGACTTCATGAAGAACCAGCTCACAAAGACCTGCCCTTATCTCTTCTGCCCTTTGACCCTGGACACTGATTGTCTTTCTCCACCCCATCACATGCAAAGCCGCGGCTTTGGGCAGATTGGCACCTTGAGAACGCCAAATTATGGAGGGTTCTCACGTTTATGTGTAGAAACAGCAGGAGATGTGGTCCTGGGGGAAACAAGAACCAGGTTTTCTTTCTTTATGAAGGGGACATGCTAATGCAGACCAAGAGTGACCTGTAGTGAAACCCAAGTGAGCACCCTGGGCTGGGTACTGGGCCCCTCTGGCGTCTGAGAGCAGAGGCCTGGGTGGCTGCCACCATCCAGGTAGATGTCTGGCTCCTGCAGGACCTCCAGTTGAAGGTTCAGGTGGCAACTAGTTCAGGATTTTCTGTAAATGACCCAATAGGAAGTATTTTTGGCTCTGTGGGCCAGATGGTCTCCGCAGCAGCTCCTCAACTCTGCCACTATAGCAGGAAGGCGGCTGTAGATAATAATGTAAACAAATGGGCATGGCTGTGTTCCAGCGGAACTTCATTTATCAAAACAGGTGTGGACTGAATTTGACCTGAAGGCTGCAGTTTACTGATTGTTGCCAACAGTGGCTCTCTTAGGAAAGCTGAATATGGATGAGCTTTAGAGATAGGAAAAAGAAGTTTGTGGGCAATGTGAGAAAAGGAAATCCATGGATTTGCTTAGCTTTTTTCATGGGAGTAAGGAAAGAGGAGCCTGGGCCTTAAGTAAACAGTCTCTACTGTGCTGAGATGCCATTTTACCCTTAAAACTCATCATATATACAAAAAAAAATTCTTTAAATGTTCTTTTTCAGTAAATTAGTGGGGTCACCAATTGTAGACTTAATATAAAAATCTTTTCCTCCAGTATAATTGCAAAAGCTATACATAACTGATATCTCACAGATCACGATTTTCCAGAACTTTGCACTCTTGGACTGTGGGGTGTAGGATTCTGAATAATTAAACACACGTTGTAATTTAGTATTTTTTCATGCATCCTATGGGCCACAAGGGAATTCCCTTTGGGAAAGGATGGTTGCATAAGTGGACTAAGAACCAAGGCACTCCTGTGTCAAGGTGGGGTGAGGGCAGCAGAGCACAGCCCTCCTGAAGTGGTACCTCAGCTCAGGTCCTCCAGAAGCAAAGCTAAAACAAACATGCAGTGATTCATTGAGGGAGCGCTCTCCAGAGAACACTGCTGGAGAGAGCAATCCAGATAGAACAGGGATGGAAGCAGGTAGAGATGTGAATTCAGAACAAATCTACCCCCATGGGGGCTCTCATGAGTGACCAGTGTATTGCCCAGCTTGAACCCAGGAATCTGGTCCTTTATAACCCTGCAGTGGTCAGCTGTTGTCCAGTACAAGTGCTCAGCATCTAACACCTATGGCAGCAGCCGCTCAGGGCGCCAGCAGCACCTGTATAAATCACATGGCTGGTGAGTGCTGGTGCCCAGATTCCGGCCCACGTAGCCCACCCTGCAAAGCACAGTGGGGAATCAGGAGCTAGAGTCTGGCACAAGCAATGTGAATGCTGTTGTGCCTTTCGCCGTTGGTAACCACCCAGCACCTGTAGGTGACAGCAGCCTTGAGCTAAAGTTTTCACTGAGTATGTGAGCCTCACTGGGTGGCCTGCTGTGCACTGTGAGGTAGGAGGCAGTTCGTGGTACTTGTTCTACCCCTACAGAGCTGGTCTTGTTGAATAGACACAACTTTACGCTCTGGAAACAAGAAAATTGTATGCTCCAGTACCACAGTGGCTCCTTGGGGAGAGAAAAGGAGATATTATGTTTTCAGAAGGAGTCGAAAAGGAATTATTATTTGGATGATCTTGGAGAAATTCTTGCTTTTAGTTTGATTTACAATCTTTTTAAATGTGTAATCATCTGAACATCACTTATTTGCCTTAAACTATGCTTTTTGAAGTTATTAGTATACGTTTCCTAAATGAACAAATGTTACTTTTCATTTAGCAAAATTATCTTATTTAAATTTACATAAAAGTCTTGTCAAGTGGATTTGAGATGGAATGGTGTTTGTGGCTTATGGTCCTTACTTGGCTGCTGGATGATCTCAGAACTGACCCAACTGATATTAGTTGATATCAGTCAAGAGAAGAGATCACGTGCTTGGTTTTCACATTCTATGACAATTACCACTGTGCCAAAGTCTTCTTTCCCTTATACCCATATTAATTTATTTGAAGCTGTTAGAACCTTAATTTTTCAGAGAACTCTGCAATCCAGCAGCATTACTCCCTGGGACTGTTAAACTGTGTTCAATTTTCTCAGCTTGACATCGTTTTCCTCTTGTTTTGAACTTAAGCACTTCTGTAAAGAGGAAGGGGGAGAAAAAAACCACAGTGAACAATAAAATCTGAACTGTTTACAACTCTAAATTTTGTGCAATTCATTTTGTTACATTTTGTTCTTTATGACTTTAGTGTCTTTCTACTCTTGTGTTCTTCTGCCTGAAGTACCAAAGGACCCTGCTTTCTTTGGGAGACATTGTGTGATGTCACTGCATACCAGTGCTTTGGCCCTGACTTGTCTTCCCATGATTCCTTAGGCTGGGTGGTGGCAGCCGAAAGGGTAAGAGACTGGATCCTGGAGCTGGACTCCCTGGGTTGAACACATGCTTCTCCCTCTCACTGTGTGACCTTAAACAAGGTGGTCTCAGGATAGAGGGCAAATACGATGGTACCTTTATCACAGGGCAGCAGTGAGTTTTTATAGAGCAGAACAGGCCTGTAATAAGGGTTATGTATATGGTGGCTACTTGCATTAGTTCTGCTCATTGCACTGACCCCAGGGTTTTGGCTTGGTAATCCACAGATGACATGGCCTTTGATGTGTCCTGGTTTGCTGTACACTCCTTTGGCTTGGACAAGGCTCCTGTCCTCCTGTCCTCCTTGGATCGGAAGGGGATTGTAACCACAGCCCGGAGGGACTGGAAGAGTGACCTCAGCCTGGAGCGCGTGAGCGTGTTGGAATTCTTGCTGCAAGTACATGGCTCTGAGGACCAGGACTTTGGCAACTACTATTGTTCCGTGACTCCATGGGTGAAGTCACCAACAGGTTCCTGGCAGAGAGAAGCAGAGATCCACTCCAAGCCCATCTTTATAACTGTGAAGATGGATGGTAAGAGTGACACACAGATCTTTCTCTCTGTTTGGGGAATGTCTTCTCTCTGTGCCATGCCACAGCTGACAGAAGCCAGGCTTCCAGGGTTTGAGGAATGTGCCATAACATGTCCAGCCTGCCTCCCTCTAGGCCTGGCCTGGGCCCATAGCCTGAAAGCACAAGCAGCCCTTGCCAGTTCCCAACTTGGCTGTCCCTTGCTGGTGGCACCAGCATGAAATGGTTTTCAAGACTCACTGGAAAGATTTCCAAGGCTTTGCCATAAATTTTGTGGAAACTACTATTCCCGGAGGTTGGCGTGGATTCTGCTGAGGAGTGGAAGAGACCAGTGTTGAGAAAGAGGGTCCCAGTCTCCAGGTGAAACTGTGGATCAGGTGCCCGTGCCGCCCTACTTGCCCTCCGTGGAAAAAGGAGGCTCCCCCTGGTGTCACAGGCACACAGTGACTTCACAGAGTGCAGAGGGAGGAGGGTGATTCCCAGCTAACCCACCCTGGCATCAACCTACTCAAAAGACAGACTTCTGTTCCCTGAGCCTGCCAGGGCAGTTGTTCCTTTGTTCCCAAGAAATACGTTTCCCCTGCAAAAAGCTTCAGAAAGTCAATGTCAATATGAAAAACACCTTGGAGAGAATTAAAGTCCAAGTGCTTTCATGGATCAGGAGAAGACTCAAGAGTCTGTTTTCCTAGTCTTTTGGGGAAGGTGGCCTGGGAACTCCAGCTCTTCCAAAACAGCCTTTCTGATCCTTTTCCTCTCTTGTACAATGGGATAGTAGTCTCTCATGGGGCTGCTGTGAAATCCAAACCATGCTAAAAGTAAGGCACTTAGTCCAGTGGCAGTATTCACTCAAGGTACCTAGCAAGGAGCCAAGATGGGGCTTCTAGGGTGGAATCTAAGCAATGCCTGTGCATATATAAAACTTCTGTCATCTGTGCCAATTTGCATCTTAGATATTCCTTGCTTGAAGAAACTCCACATGAAAACCCAGATTTACCAAACAAGGAGGGGAGTGATTATTCACTTTGCTGGATAATTTACTATAGTGTTACTTAAAATAGCTCCTTTAGTACACTTCAGTTATTTGATGCATGGAATTGATTTATGCACAGTTTTTTTAGGACGCATCTGCTGCTGAACGTGCGGTGCCCTTATAGTGACTTTTAAAAATCAGTCTCCTGCCAAAACCCTAAAAAGCCAGCTGACATTCAGACGCATTGAATGGAATCTTTTTTTGTTGTTGTTGCACGACCCCCCAGAACTGGGTGGGGGAAGATACATGTGCATTTTTTCAGCTAACGTAGCCGAGCTGCTCCTGTTGTGCGCTGTGCTAGGTGCTGGGTTTATGACACCTGACCCCTGAGGGAGAGCCTGTGCAGTGGGTCAGGGAGGGAGGCAGAGGTCCCTAGGGGCCTCCTGGGCAGCACTAACGGCTTCCCCTTTTGATCTTTCCTCCCAGTGCTGAACGCCTTCAAGTACCCTCTGCTGATCGGTGTGGGTCTGTCCACTGTCATCGGGCTCCTGTCCTGCCTCATCGGGTACTGCAGCTCCCACTGGTGCTGTAAGAAGGAGGTGCAGGAGACAAGGCGGGAGCGCCGGCGGCTCATGTCGATGGAGATGGACTAGACAGCCAGACGGGGAGTGACAGAGGGACAGTGGGGGTGAGAAGAGGACAGTGAGATTTTAAAAACCAAGTGTGTTACACTAAAACCAGTCCTCTCTAATCTCAGGTGGGACTTGGCGCTCTCGCTCTCTCGTGCATGTCAAGTTCTGAGCGCGGACTTGTCTACCAGCACACGGCTCTTCTTCCCACGGCACTTTCTGATATATAACAATCGAGTGTGTGTTTTCCCAGCTGCAGTTTTTTAATGGTTAACCATCGTCTAATTTTTTCTCCTACTGGCTTATCAGTCCTCTGACTTGTGTGTTTCGATCGCTTCCGTGGCGAGGGGCTGCGGTGAGGAAGGGGTGATGGCATTCAGAGTTCTTTACCTTGGGCGAGAATGTGCCCGCCACCTGGGCGCCCATGAGGACAGCTGCTGTGACCCTCTACCCCAGCCTAGAGACGACACAGGCCTGTGCCCAGGGCTCCTCTGTGGCTTTTCCTACTCTAACCCATCCCCTATTTTCAGGGGTGTAGACTACATTTGAAATCTAAACTCAGAGTATGTAACTTCTCACTGAGCCCAGGTGCATTTTTTTTTTCTTCTCTGCCCCACTTCCTTTTCTGTTGTATTTGCTTTCTGTGAGCGTGCTGAAATGGCAGCCCTGGAATCTGAATTTGGCTTTCCACCAAGCACCTTATCTTGCCACCTTAGCCTTAAGAATGAATATGAAGAAAAATACACAGCCACCTCTGTCCAGGGCAGTCAGGAAGTCTGCGAGGAAGAGAAGGTTGGGGACAAGGAGAGGAACAGACGCTTTGTCCAATAGTTGCGAGGCCTCTGTGCCTCGAGGGATCCTAGGAAGTTAGATTCACACAGCCCGAGCCAGGAGGGCCAGGGCACCAGGGCCGTGCTAGGCTGAGGAAGCCCCGCCATTCCCCACTCCTGCCTTTCCTGAGAGGCAAAGGCATTGGCCACCAGGGGGCTTACAGGGACCCACAGATACCCTGTCCTTCATACCCCATTGGGCTCCTTCACATGAAGGCAAATTGCTGCTTGAAGACCGGCTGACTTCAAGGAATCTGAAATTGCCCAGAGGAAACGTATTTTCCATGACCTTTACAGTCCTTCAAGACTTTTTAAGATCCCCTGCAGGGGGTCCGTGAGAAAGGGTATACTTTGTGGTATGTTTGCTTTCCTATTAGGAACATGGAGGAAACCCAGCAATTTACTGTCATGTGAACAGCCTGTAAAGTAGGATTGAGAGCAGTCGCTTTGCCTGACTGCTTCCATCAGGAATAGGACAGCTGAGAGAAAGACATCTTCCGGGCCCCTGACTTCTTCATTCATAGTGCACCCTTCGGAGCCTTGGCTCCCGGAAGTGTCTGGCCCCCTGCATGGTACTGGCCTTCCAGAAGCTTCCAGTGGGGTTTTCTGAGGCCCACTGGTGACTCATGTCCTAATTGCAATCCTCTGTGCTTTTATCCTGGCTCTGAAGGATCTAACACTGCTCTGTCTTCCCAAGGGGAAAAAAAAAGATTCGTTTGTTTTGAGCAATAAAGTAATACAAAATGATGGCCATTCATGTGCAGCTCTTTGTCACTGTGGGCCGGGTGACTGAGCTCCTCCCAGCTCACCAGCTCCCCTTCCCCTCTCCGTGGCTCGTGATTGGTTCTATGCTTGTCACCAAGTTGCCCCCGGGAGCAGATTTCCACTCAGTTTTCCCTTTTTGTTCTGTGCACCACGGGGATCGCTCCTGTAGCGGATGCTTGAGTGTCATGGTTGCAGCACAGATGTCCCGGGCCTAGACCCTGTGGTGGGAAGACAGGCAGCAGGTATGCCTCACCTGAGTGGGAGAGACTAGAGGAAGAGGAGGGGGCCTGATGGCACTGGATTTGGATGTTTTCTACATGTCATTTCCCAACTGTGCTGTTGCGAGGAAGAGGGACCCAGGTGATTGTACGAGCAGGACCAAGAGAGAACGACTGTCAACTGGAGCCAGTGCCCCTTGAGCCCTTGTAGTTATCATAGGAAGGTTCACTGCCAGCGCAGGCTCTGTACTAGGAATAGGACACATAGCTTTGGACTAGACCAGGTGGCCCCAGGTGTGTGTAAAACCAGGGACCAGGTCACGCCAGGCACTTAGTGATAGTAAAAGGGACATGTGGTCTCAGGTTGGACCTTTCCCTTTCAAACTGATGTCGCGGTTCAAGGCTGAGTTAAAGCACTGAGGTCCCTCTACCCATGTCCATTGGGCCAGCCAAACCGCAAGTCCCCTGGGGACTGGGCAAGGGGCCAGAAATCCCAGAACACTGCACCAAGGACCTGGTTCCTTCCAAAGACATAAACTTGCCTGGGATGTGTGTCCTTTTCGAAGTGTGAGATACACTCTGGTAACAAATAGGACTCCCATGCCACCAAGCGCTCTTCCGGGAGGGGCTCCTGCCAGCAGCACCGTGTGAGTGAAGGAGGGACCCAGCCAGGCCTCGCACAGGCAAGATTGCACTTCTTAACACAAAGGAACTTTATAGAGGGTTGGGCTTTTGTTTTTTTCTAATCACAAAAATATCCCCCCAAAGAGCCTGAGCTATGTTCAGATAGAAGCCTCGAAATTGCTTTTAAATGGTTTACTTTATGATGTTTACAGACACGTTTCACTTTTTTAAAAGGAGAAAAATGCAAACTCTGGCTTCCTAACAACTTTTCAAATTTTTCATGGGACGACGGAACTCTGACTCACCAGCTGGATTAAATCTTAATTTAGAAATATATTTATGTGTGTGTGTCCCCCCTCCTAGCCACGTGGCTCCCTCCTGCCCAGACCTCTGTCTGTTTCCCTGGGGGCTCTTGCCTCCCGCTTTGCAGACTGCCTGCAGCCATGATTTTGTCACTGACATCTGTGAGCCAAAGACTGAGCCTTTTTTGGCAGGAACAATAAGCAATACTACACAACTTGCTACTTTCAGAAAACTTTTTTTTAGCTTCACCGATGACAACAGAGGAAGAAGGGAACTGGGATTTGGGTAAGTTCTCCTCCGCTGTTTGACCAAATTCTCAGTGATAAATCCATGTGCAGATCACTAGGAGAACAAGGTTGACTGACTTTCTTTTTTAGCGTGGCACATAAGGATCTGCAGAATTTTCGGTAGAAAAAGAAAGGGTCTTGTGTATTTTTGTCCATATCCAATGTTATATGAACTAATTGTATTGTTTTATACTGTGACCACAAATATTATGCAATGCACCATTTGTTTTTTATTTCATTAAAGGAAGTTTAATTTAAATTGAAGTTGTGTGAGGAACTTGGTATTAGCCTCTGTTATCTTTTCATCTGTCCAGCGTGAGGGATTGTGACTGAATTCCAGTTGCAACCGTAGCACTTTCCCATCCCTCTGAACCCTCTGAAGCATCATGGATCTTCACAAACTAGAAGAGAAGAACTGGATCTCACTGGGTCTGTGTAGAGGTTCCTGCCAATTGGAAAGTTGAGGGCAAGGGTCCTGTTACTTAAGGAAGGTCTCTTGGTCTTTTGGTGGATTTTCATGACCTTGTAGGCCTCCTCTCAGGAAAGAGAAGTTCCATATTGTTCCTCTCTGCAGATGAGGAAACAAACACCAAAGCTCTGTGATCATATTGTGACTGGAACACGGTGGTTTTTCTGTCTCATGATACAGTCTGGAGCCAAACAGGGCTATAAGGCACCAACCCCCTAGAGTGTACAAACAGTCTTCTGGCTACTGGCTTCAGCAGACCTGGGCAGGAGCCAGTGCCAAGAGCTCCAGGTCCAGGATGGAGCAGCCACCACCCTGGGCTGGCCTCAGCTGCCCACCCTCCTGTTGGCCCCACGTGTGTTCCCTGTGTCTTCTGTGTCCTGCTCTGGGACCACCTCATGCTGTGAGTTATTCAAGGGCTGGGTGTGTGTCCTTGTCACTCACTGCCCAGTGATTGGCCTCGTTCCAGTCATGAAGGAGGTACTCGGACTTCATAAACGCACAGTTAAATGGTCTGCTGTCGAGAATGACTTGTCATTACCCGCCTGTCAATGAACCAAGAGGATTCACTCGTGTCAAAATTCTGATGCAGTCAGAGCTGGCCTTTGGCAATGCCCTACCCTATTACTAAACCCTTTCCTTCCTCGATGTAAATGAAAGCAAAAACTTGACCTGTACACCTACCATGTGCCTGGGCATTTAAGCACAGGCACCCTGCCACACTTGCCTGTAGCCTTGGCCCATCCCATTTGCTGGCCTGCCAACCTCTTTCCACCTGTTCAGTCTGGGCTGCCTCAGGCCCCAACGTGCCTTTCCTGCCCTTCCAGGCTAAATGAATATCCCCTCGCCAGAGGGTCTGGTGGTCTGAAAGTGTCTGAGGATTGGGACCCTTCAACACTGTGGCCCCAGTACCAAACTGCAATAATAACTGACACTGGGACACTTAAAATGTGCCCAGGATCTTGTAGATGTGGTCACAGTCTCAGTCACTCTGAGACTACAAGAGAAGCTCTCAAATGAAAACCACCCCGTTGCCTTTAACCTGCAGGCCAGCGTGCATGGTACACTCTTAAAATATAAATCTTATTATTATTTGGTATGCAGGGCCAACAGTTCGGGAGCCATGCCACACTGTGGCAGATTGGGGGGCATCTGGGGAAGCAATAGGGTCAATTAGGAGGAAAAGCATAGACAAGAGCCTTTGTGGTTCTTTTCCCAGGAAGGAACTGGAAAGTCCAAGTAAGCAGACTTAGGATTAGTTAAGTTGAATGTTCTGGGACACAGGAACTGTCCCTGTCTGGTACATGACCTTGGGGTGATTAAGGCAGGAGGATCGAGGTCCTGAGTGTGATAGAGGAGATGGTGGGTGTGAGCTCTGGATTGGTTGGTTTGCATAGCAAAGGCACATCTCAGTTGAGTCCTTTACTCCTTGAGTAATTGGCTAGCCCTGGGAGGGACAGTCTCTCCAAAATTAGCAAAACCTCAAATGTTAAAGTACCAAAAAGCTGGATTAAATGACACGGTTAATACACACTGTTCGGGGCTTGTGGGCTGCTGAGATCCACTGAGGCAGCCCAGCTGCACCACAGAGGTACTGCTCCTGCATCCTCTCTGTTCTCTGTATTCCTAAATCTATGTGTGCCAACAGTACTGGTTACCATGATTATATAAATCCATTGAATAGCATGTAAACCACTGAAATGAGAACATCAAAGAAAAGGTCATCAAGAAATGCTCTTGCCAGGTAATCCCAGTGACTTGGAAGATCTGAGGCAGGAAGATTGCAAGTTCAAGGCCAGCCTGGGAAACAGTGCGACCCTCTGCAACTTTATGAGACCCTGGTTCAAAAAATAAAACAGACTGGGGTGTAGCTCAGTGGTAAAGTGCCCCTGGGTTCAGTCCTCTGTAGGTAGGAAGGAAGGAGGGAGGGACGGAGAGAAGGAAGAAAGGACTGTTGGTAAAACTGAATATCTATATGCAAAAGATTGAAGTTGGACCCTTTACACCATACATAAAAATTAACACAAAGAGGATTAAAAACTAAATGTAAAACTACAGCTATAAAAATCCTAGCGGAAAACAAGGGGAAACTTCAGAACATTGCATTTGGCAATGATTTATTGGATATAATACCAAAAGTATAAGCATCAAAACCAAAAATAGATAAATGGGACTATATCAAACTTCAAAACTTTGCATGTCAAAGGAAACAATTGACAGAGTGAAACTGACCAGTGGCATGGGAGAAAATATTTACAAACATATCTGATAAGGGGTTAATACCCAGACTATAGAAGGAACTTCATTGTGCAGTCAAAAAACAACCCAATTAAAAATTGGTCTAAGAACTTGAGTAGAAAACTCTCCAAAGAATATCTACAAATGGCCAACAAGCACACATGAAAAGACGCTAAGCATCACTAATCATAAGAGAAAAGGAAATCAAAACCGCAATGAGCCATCACCTGACATGCATTAAGATGGCCCACTCTAAAGAATAGAAAAGTGTTATTCTTATGCAAGAATGCAGGGAAATTGGAATGTGTACTGTAGTTAAGAATGTAAAATGGTGCAGCCATTATAGAAAAAAGTAGGAGGAATTCTTCAAGAAATTAAAAATAGAATTACCAGATGATTCAGTAATCACACTTTTAGATACATATATCCAAAAGAAACCAAAATGATATATCAGACATCACATGTCCATGTCCATGATGGCATTCACATTAGCCAAAAGGTGGAAGCAACCTCAATTGCCATCCACAGAAGAATAGGTAAAGAACATGTGGTATGTACATATAATGGAATATTATACAGCTTTCAAAAAGATAATTTTTCTTACATATACTGCCACATGAATGAACCATGATGACATTGTTAGTGAAATAAACCAAGTCACAGGAACAAATATGTATGGTTCCTTTCATATAAAGTATCTAAAGTAGAAAGTATAGCACAGAAGGTAGAAATGGGGTTGCCAAGACCTGGGAGGGAAAATCTGTGGGTATAGAGTTTCGGTGTTGCCAGATGAAAAAGTTCTTGAGATCTGTTGCACAATAATGTATATAGTTAATACTAAACAGTGTATTTAAAAAGGGTTAAGATGATACATTTAATGTTATGTGTTTTTTTTAACCTAGTAATTTTAAAAAGAGTTATCAATAAAAAAGAGTCTCTGGAAAGACTCAGACAAATTGCTTCTTAAAAAAACATGCTACCAAATTAGGTATGGGCAAAATAACTATAAAAGGTTGAGGGTGACCAGGCATGGTGGCACACCTGTAATTCCAGCAGCTCAGGAGGCTGAGGCAGGAGGATTGCAAGTTTGAGACCTTGGCAACTTAGCAAGACCCTAAGCAAATAAGCAAGCCCCTGTCTCAAAAAATTAAAAGGGGCAGGGGATATAGCTCAGTGGTTTAGCACCCCTGGGTTCAGTCCCCAGTACCCCCCCAAAAAAGAAAAGACTGAGGGTGGAAGTAGATTACAAAAACATGAAGAATTCTGTACTTCATTGACTTAACAAATTTTAAGTTCTTCCTCCACTTAAAAATATCAAACCTGAAAGTTGTAGAGAAGACAACAACATAGGTTTTGTCTGTGCGAGAAAATGGTAAGACACTCCGGGCTATAGACCCAAGTTCAAAGGAAAGGCTTGGGTCAGTGTCAAGAAATTGGTGAATAAATGTGCATGTGTATGGTTTTAGGTGGCAATAAGTGTCTGAGAGACCTTGGCTTTACTTGCATGTTCTTCTCATTGATCAACTGGCAGTCCTTTGGGCTGAAGACGAAGCTCAGTGGTAGAGGCATTCATGGGACCCTGGATTCAGTCCCCAGCACCACACACACACACACACACACACACAGCCCCTAAGTAATCTGACTCCAAAGTCTTTGCAAGTTGAAAATCACTGTATCAGCCTCGGTGCCTGATATTCCAGACATTCAGTAAGTATTTGTTGAAAAGCTAGAAAGATGAATAAGAATTAGAAACTACCTTTAGGAAATTCATGGTCTGAGGAGACAGAGTTATGTGAATAATTGATTACTATATAAAAGCGAGATTATATAAGTTCACCGACAGCACAGAGGGAGTGGTGAGCCCTATCCAAGGAGTCAAGAAAGGGTTTGCAAAGGAGATGCAGACCCAGATACTTAAATTTTTAAACAAAAAAGATATTTACCAGGTAAGGAGGGGGCAAGATTTTAAGCAGAAGGAAGAGTGTTGGCAAAGTTAAAGAGGGAAACCCTGGTAAGACAGATCCAGAGAAATACAGGTGGCTCTTTACTTCTGAAGGTGAAAGTCAAAGGGCAGGTAGCTTGTAAGTTCTCCTCAGGGAGTTTGAACTCTAGCAATATTTGGGGAGCCACTGGAAAAGTCTAGTCTGAAAAGTGCATAACTGTGTTTGTGTTTTAGATCTCTGGCAGCAGGGGAAGGGGGAGGACACGCTGGAAAACCAAGTGTTCTGCATTAGTCCAGATTTAAAAAAAAAAAAAAAAAAAAAAAAAAAGGCCTCCAATTGTGACAGCAAAAGACAGAATCAATTTATAAAAGACTTAGGGCTGGGCACGGTGACAAATGCCTATAACCTCCCTACTTGGGAGGCTGAGGTAGGAGGATCACGTGAACCCCAGAATTTGAGGCCAACCTGGGCAACATAGTAAAACCACGTCTGAAAAGTAAATAAATGAAACAAAATATTTTAAAGGAAACTGATAGGACTTTATCACTGGATGTGGAGCATGGTGGCCAAATTGGAACCATGTGTCTGAGTGGACACTGGTATACTTAACCACCATGGACGATGCCAGTGAAAGAGAAAACAGTGAGTTCAATTTTAGACTCACATTTGTGTTTCCTAAAGGACCTTCAGTTGGAGCCGTTGGGCATCAGCTCAGTTACTGGCCTGGAGCTCAAGGGAGAGCTTGGGGTGGGAAGCCTCTGTGTGCGTGAGGAATGGGAGGCAGCAGCAGGCGCACAGAAGGGCCGAGTTGAAACCCTGGAGGCCACAGTGTCAGAGGTACCTGGAGAAGAGGACCCAGTGAGAAGAGCTTCTGAAGAGGTGAGGGAAGATCCTGGAAAGAGTGGAATCAGAGAGGTGAGGAAAGCATTCAAGCAGGTTTGCAGATGGCCAGTTGTTTCTCATGCCACAGAAAGACCAAGTCGGTGAGCAGTGTGCAGCCATGTGACCCTGGAAGTTTGCATGAATCCAAGCCCAGATTTTAGTGGACTGAAGTACCAGTGAGAGAAATCAAAATGGACACTATACCTGGAAACTGCCAAGTTTGAAGAGAGGGCTAAGAGGCACTGGGGGGTGGGGGTGGGGTTGGAACTAGGGTAAGTTGGCTGTTTAGTAAGAAAAACCCTTGAGCTGAGTAAGCAGGGCATAGGTGTTTGCTCCTGCGGGGCGGGAGGTGTCTCCTCCTTCCTTCCTCTCTTTGGGGCCTATCCTGAGCCCCACAGATTGTTTTCATCAAATCTTGCCAGTTAATCCTGCAGAGGAAACTTAAGGAATAGGCCTTTCCAAAGACATGTTTGCTTAGAAAACAAGAGATCACCCAAGAATCCCAACCACTGCTCCTTTCTTTCACCAGAAAGCTAAGCAAATCTCTATTCCTCAAACCCACCCCTGCCCTGGCCTTTGCCTCTGCCTGCAAAAATCCAGCTCATGCTTTTTCCCACAGATAAAAGCTGTCACCCACCTTGAAAACCTCTTCTGCCTTGGTTAACTAATTGTCAGTTCCTAGTGAAGTCAGGCCAGTGATAAGTAAGAAAGAGGCTGGGAGCTGAGACCTGGGTGCCATCCTCATCACAGGGCTGAGTCACACGTGGGCCCAGTTGCGTGAGGGGGTTGGCTGAGATCACTGTGGTCCCTTCTGGTGGTATGACAGCTTGGTGTTCTATACATGCAGACATGAGGCTCAGCTGCAGGACTTCCTGTACAATGGCAAGTCCAGGTCCTATGGAGTAGCCATCAGTTTAACCTCAAATACAAGAACTCAGGGCAAAATAATGATCGGCTTCCTGCTGACTCTTGAGGTTTTTTTCCTGCCTCCTCCAGCCTCTCACTATCCCACCTTTTGCCTTCCAGAAATTATAAGTAGCAAGCTAGAAGATGTGTTGAAGTGAGGAGGAAATTTAGAATCCAACCATTTTCTACCCTTGTGATTTTGGACAGGTGAGTCCGTGACTCCAAGTCTCAGTTTGCTCATCTGTGAAATGGGATTGGTAATGCCTACCCCATAGTGATGTAGGTTATTCTATAAAACTATGCATCTGAAGTGCCTTGCACAGAACTTGGTATGCGAGGTCCCTGTTTATTCCTGGGGCCTGAAGGCTTATGATAGGAGACCACAATACTTGCAATTTCTATAAATCTGTGTAGCTAATTTTGGACTACATCAACCTGGAAAAAAATCTCTTTGTATTAATTTTGCAGGAAATGAAACAGAATTTTCCTTTTGTGCATTCCTGATTGCTTTGTCCAGGAGTGGCCCTCTTCCTCCCTCCCTCCCTCTAGAGCAGGAACTACATTTTACATTCCTTTCAACTGGTACAATTGCAATGCAGTGATTCCCAAGGCAATAGAATAACTGTCTCTTGCCAGCTCTATTTTTTTCTTTCTTTCTTCTACTTTTTTTCCCCTTGACAACAAAAAGCTTCTTTTTTCCCCTCCAAGAAAAGAAGCGACATCACCCTGTCAATGTTAAATTCTGGCAGAAATGGAGCCACTAAAATAGAAAGAGAAAAAAAAAATATTTTGGCAACAGCCAGGAATAAGAAGTTGCATAGCATTTACTGGGTGGTATGTATTTCAGGGTTGCGGGTATTCTGTATTATTGGCAATGATTGTCTCTGTGGTTATTTCTAAAACAATTCTCTTTGGTACACATGGTGGATTGATTGTACTGATCCCTAGGTTTTTTAAAAAAAATCTTTCCCTTTGCCCTGTCACTTGTCAATTCCCCTCACTAAAGACAGAGTCTTTCAACTCATCTCTTGCATTTGGGCTTGGCCATGTGACTTCTTTGGCCTGAGGTTGTTAGTGGTCATAATGTAAGTAGAAGCTTCAAAAAGTGGTGATGTGGCTGGGCGCAGTGACACATTATTGTAATTTCAGTGACTGGGGAGGTGGAGGCAAGAGGATCATGAGTTCAAAGCCAGTCTCAGCAACTTAGTGAGGCCCTGTCTCAAGATATAAAATAAAAAGGGCTGAGGATGTGACTTAGCACCCCTAGGTTAAATCCCCAGCACCAAAAGCAAACGAAAAAGCACTGAAGTGTTTTCACTAATTCTTTTGGATCCCTGACATTACCATGAAGATGTGCAAAGGCCAGCCAGCTGGAGGGATGTGAGACACATGGCAGAGAGCTAATTTGTCCCAGCCAAGGCCTTCCTGGGACCATACTCCTCCTGTGCATGAGCAAACTCACCCACTTTAACAGAACCTAGCTGACCCACAGGATTGTCAATAAAAACAAGTGTTTGCCGCTAGAAGCACCAAAGCCTTGTGGTTGGTTGCTACCCAGCAGTCATTGATACAGTGCATTTGCCTAAAACATGGGTGTGTGGAAGTGACCCATGACTTATCTAACTCAAACAGTGAACAAGATTCTTGCACTTCAAGTCCCATTGATACTGTAGAGAGTTCCTTTCGAATCTTCTTCTAAGCAAACGGTCCTTCAAAGTTTGTCTGTGTAGACCCTCCACATCCCTGCCTCTGCCACTCTGCACTCTCTGTCTCCTTCCTAGGATGTCCTTTCCTCTCCTCCCTACCTATCTGAATCCTACCAGATCTCCAAAGACCTACCTAAAACCAGACTTTTCTGAATGCTCTTGTGTGGCTGCTTCCCACCTCCACAGCCTGTCTGGGGATTTCTGGTCTGAACCCTGAATTGGCTACAGGACACATGCCATTTTATATAGCTACTGTTGCTTATCTACAGTTGTTTATTAAACTAGATTCCAAGTTCCTGAGGGCAGGGCCCTTCCTACACTTCCATCCTCCAAGTCTTGCCCAGAACTGTAGGAAAATGCAGAGCCTTTCTCTAAAGACTTTAACATGTGTAGGTTAACTGATATTAAGGGCCAAGGGTTAAGTATCATTCCTAAGGAACAGAAGCAGAGGGACGGAGTGGTGGCTTGGTGGGTGGGTGTGTAGATAGATGGCAGAAGGAATGAGTGAATGAAGTTAGAGGTTCCTGGACCTAAGTGTGTAGATTGTTACCCTACTCCACCATAACTCCCACTGGGAAAGTAAATTTTACCTTAAAATACCACCTTTGTCCTGAAGGTTTTCTTGATCTTCCATTCTCCCCAAATTGGATAAACCCTCTCCCTCCCTTGGAGGTCCATATCTCTTTGTCTGTCTCCTAGGGGGCTTCACCTAATTCCCCTGTGTGACAATCAACCATGTTCTTCCTTCCTCCTCACCTCCACCAGATTCCTCCATCCCAAACAAATTCACTGATATAAGAGGCTCTACTTTAATAATGGATGAATCTCTAGCACTTTAGCTTCTGAGGGGTGCTCAGTAAGTATTTGATTCTTTCCTCTATCCCTCTGTCTTTATTTTAAATGCCCTAATTCAGGCCCTCATCGTTGCTCATACAAACAATTGCAAAAATCTTGTAATTGGCCTTCTTGCTTATTACCTTGCCTCCTTCCCTCACCTTCAACCAGTTAGCAATATGTAAGTATGAAATTCCATTTTAAAAGAAAATCTGACCAGACAATACTCTTAATAGCGCCCCCCTTGCCACACACACTTTTTCAAGATAAAAGCTCTTGGGCCTGGCATACAAAGGCCACTAAGCTCTGCCCCAGCCAACCTATATAGACTCTCTCCTTTCACCCCAGCCTCACACATCCATCTCCTTCAAGTGAAGGACACAGTCTGTGTGTCACCACCTAAATTGGACAGTTTTTCCCCAACTGTCCCTTGCCCGTCTTCCTCCCTGGTTGTCTCCTTTAATCCAGCTTCATCCATCTGACCTTCCCTCCCACTCACCAACTTCCCACCCCTTTAGGGGTCGTGGTGATTGTCACCACATTGCATTGTAATATCTGATGAAGGGGAGCTTCCTGAGAATAAAAGCTTGGTTGCAAACATCTGTCTTTGTATGTGTAAATCCTACCTCAGCACTCAAAATGTAGAAGGACTGAAAAGTCACTGACTGACGGGCTTGCTAGGTGGATGGATGGCTAGAGAAGGGATCTGCCTGAATCTGTGGATCAAAACAGACTTTGTTACTGACCTATCTAAATCTTGGCTTGCCCAGAGCATAGAGGCTAAGGGGAATGTCCTCAGTGAGTACATCCCCATGTGATCTTGCCATCTAAGGACTAGAGTAGGATACATTGTCCTGGGTTCAGTGCCATTGGTGACATGTGAGTCATCCTGAGTGCCCCATCCATATAGGGCAGATGGAGACTCTTTAAATGTCTATGATGATGATGATGGTAACCAATGTTTGTTGAGCACTTAATATGTGCAGGATGTTGTTCCACATGCTTTAAACCATTAGCTCATTCAGCTCTCACAGTCATCTTATGGGGTACGTGAGTATCCCCTTATCACGTATGAGGGTTAGAAAAGGTGAAAGAACTTTTCTAAGGTCACACACCTACTAAAAGTAGAATCCATCTGTAATCCCAGGCAACCTGACCCTAGAGCTTACCATCTTTTCACTTCATCTGACCCCAAGTTCATGTTTTCTCAGGGCCCTTCTCTTGTTTCCTCTCTCAAGATGGGAGAAGAGGTAAAGGTCAAGAAGAGAACATTTCTGGTTGCTTTTTTTAAATCCAATTTCCTTAAATTCTCTCGTCATTACCAAATGATACCAAAGGATGAGTCCCATCTTACTTTTATCCGTGGTTGTTAATTAACCATGAAGATAACTCATTTTTTTATACCCAACTTTAAGTGATTAGCAGAGAACCATATAAGATAACCAGCTTGCTTTCTGCAAGCCATTTCTGTTTCTCCGTGGGCTGAAAAACCACACTATCGCTTCCTCTTTACCTTTGCAGGGAGAGCATTATAGTTGTCACTCAGCTTCTGAGCAACTTTGCTGACGCCGCTGGGAGAAGTCTGGTCCAAATGGCACCCATCCTCTGTGTGGCTCCTTTCTTTCTCTTTCTGAGTAAGTTTCATAATTCTGTGTGTTTCTATCATCACAGGAGCTAGTCAACTGGAGACTACTGGGCAATGGAGCAATTCTGTCTTTACAGGAACAACTGTGCCACCTACTTCTGCTGTTGGCAATACTTTGGACTGGCTGGTAACAGCTCTTGGCTTCCCTAGACATCTTGAGTTACAGGGAGTTGCGATGCTTGGTTGAGTCCCACGCCCCTGATCCTGTTGTTTTTTTACATTTGTCTATGTTGCCAGAGCTGCCAGTTTGGCATGGCCCTGGCCCTCCTTCTTCTTCCTGAACTGGACATCCCAAGAGGGACTGAGAACTTTGCTCCCCAGGCTGAGAGGAGAACTTAAAGCTTGCCTGAAGTTCAGAGTTTGATTAGATAAATGTGCCTTGGGCATAGGGCTGGGTGAAAGGAAAGGTTATGAGAGCAAATCTAAAAGAAGGTTCTGGACTAAAGTGGGCATTCACTACTGAGAGACTGAGAAGCGGACAGGAGAGCCACTTGGCTCTACCCAAAGCCATGTGGAGGGTCCTATCTGGACCAGGAACATCTATTTGTACATGTTAGAACAGGGTGGAGGAAAGGGAATTTGGAGGTAGAGGAGAGAATCAGATGAATTGGGCAGGGAATCAAATGGCTTCAGACTGAGTAGAGCAGGAAGCAGGTGCTTCTTGTGCTCTAGGTATCTTTAGCATTTGGTGATGCTTATAGACCCATCTCAGAATTAACTTTAAATACATAAAATGCATAGGATTGTATAGGAAATTAGCTATATTGGAATAGAGTTATCAGAATATCTTAATAAGCTGTGATGTAGTGATTAATTTGTTTCTTTATGTACCACATAACAAGATTTAGAGATAGAGCTATTAACTACCAAACTTCAGAGAAGTGATGACTAAGAATAATATTTTAAGTTGACTGCCACAACTGTAATGTGATACGTGAATATCTGTGATTTGTTGTCTACATTCATAACTGAAGGAAATACTAAATTTCCATTACAAATTAAAAAAAGATGTAGGGTTTTTTTTTCACCCTAGTTTATGGACCTTTTTACTGTAATAAGAACTTTTGCTTTGGGGAGACTTGGATGAAATTAGTACAGGGACCTGAATGGCAGGGAGCTGAAGCACAGCGTAATCAGTGTAACCAAGGTCGTAGCAAAAAAATTAAGAGTGCAGTATTTGGCACAAAAGAGTTGCTCAATAAACATTGGTTTAATTGAACTAGGTTGATGTCTCAAGAGACATACTGGAGAGGACAGGCCAGACCTGGGGCCTGAGGGGAGAGAGGCAATCTGCAGGGGAATTTACTAGGACCACATGCTGGGCAATCAATGTCTGCCAGATTGCTGTGGCAGGTGTTGATGGATAGGTGCCTGCTGGGATCATTCAGGGGCTGGAATGTTTCTTTTTGTCCTGTTGAGTTGTCTGACTCTGATTCTCCACTCTATGTGCTTGGTATGTTTGGACTGTATGTTTGCTTTGCGTAAAGGGGGAAACTGGGTTTACATTGTGCAATAATTCAGAATTGCAAATTCTCTCACACACTGTGTTCTGCTGTTGTTACTGCTTTGGGGGTATTTATTTATTTATTTATTTTTGTAAGCAGACTAGAATATCTAGGGGAAAGAAAGCAGCAATCAAGATTCAAAATGGGGAAAACTGGAAACTTTTCCTTAACCTACTTAAACTGTTACCTAAACTGGGCTATATATTTATTTCTTCTATTCTGACTCCTGGTGAGCACTAGTTTTGTATAGAACCACAATTTTTAATGTGAAGAGTACTTAAATCAGGAAGTAACGTGAAAAAGTTTGGGAAGTCTGTTATTTGTTATTACAAAAAAAAAAAGGGAAATGAAAGAAATCAATTAAATGATGATGAATCAATCAGTTATTGTTTAGCAAATGTAAACTTTGTCCCTATTATTTTGTGTGTGTTTGTGGTGGTGGGGATCTAACCCCAGGGCTTGGCACATTTAAACATGCACCGTATCACTGAGCTACACTGTCAGCTCCTACATTTATTTATTTTTTCCAATACATATGAAGACTGACTCACAGTTTAGAATATGGTGCTAGGTAAGGTTAGCGTAATAATGGGTAAATGCATGCTTGGACTTAGCATTTCCCCTCACCCTGACCAAATGCCTTACAAATAAAGGGCATTAACAGGAGAAGGCTTTGGAGAGGAGCTGTTTTTGTTGACTGAGATTGTATTCAAAGAAGAAAAAGAAAAGATGCCACTTACTTATGGATGGGAGCTATCTCAGTCTCCAAGCACATAGGAGTTTTTATATGCATAAAAAAAGAGAAGTTGCTTGGTATGTTGGCTGTTCCCTAGGTAGGTTTTGTATAAAGTGAAATTATTTGAAATTGCTGTATTTTTGGTATCAAAAATAGTTGAATAATGGGCCATTTTGTATTTTTCAAACTAATAGTTTCCATTCAAATAATACTGAAATGGCAATTTTGACAATTCCAGGGACATGTTTTAAAGAAAACCAATACCATCGAGGAATTCTTATTGTTTCAAAAGCAAGACTCTTGAGGTAGTATGTCAGTGCCAGGCTCTGTGTTCATCAGAAAATAACTGGAGCTACTGTGCAAAGGGACCTAATCCTCTGTCCATTTAAAGGGAAAGCAACGGCTCATCCCTCCGAGGCATTTCACTGTCAGGAGGAAGGGAGCTGCGTCCTTGAAACAGCCACAGAATATGCATTCATAATAAGGTGCTTCAGTGTGTGATCCCAACGCACAGCCATTGGAATTGATCTCTGGCAGTCATTCCTTTTCACCTCAAAAATACCTGAGCTGTGCTGGGGCTGGGGCCCAGTGATGGAGCATGTACCCAGCATACATGAGGCTCCTGGCGTGATCCCCAACCTCCCTGCTCCATGCCCACACAAAACCTATGAAACCTTCACAGTTTCTTTCACTTGACTGAGAAGGTAGTACATCTTAGTCTGTTCCGACTGCAATACCAAAAATAATATTAACTGACTGGCTTGTCTAACAACCAGTATTTCTCATGGTTCTGGAGGCTGTGAAGTCCCAGGTCAAGGCACTAGCGGATCTAGAGTCTGATGAGGCCCATGCGCATTCCCTCCTCCTTAGAGGGCATTCTGACTGTGTCCTCACTTGGAACTCTCCAAGTTCTTGTATAAGGGCACCAATCTCATTCAGAGCCCTCGTTCTTCTCTCAAAGGCCCCCACCTCCCGATTAATCCCAATGTATGAATCTTGGAGAACACAAACATTCAGGCCACAGCACAATCATGTTCTTGACCCCAGCCTCCGCTCAGGCCTCACTCGGTTCATTGTCTTCTCTGATTCCATCCATCTCCACCCCTGTAGGGCTGCCCCCGCCCATCGACAAGCAAAGGTGCCCACATCCACTCCACCCAACAACACTTTCTAGATGACCTTCCAGTCCTCTCTTTCCTTTCTCCGTGAAACATCTCGAAGCCTTTTACACTTCCCCGGGAAACCTGCTGATTCTGCTTTACTGAAATCTCTTACAAAGATCTCCATGGCGCGCTCATCATCTGACTGAAAGGAGCCTCTTCTTCCTTTAGTGACCCCACCCTTCCCTCAGCCTTCCTTGGTGCTGACAAGCCCTTTCCTCTTGGAATGCTCTGTAGCCCTTGCTTTCTGAGCCGTGTGTCCTGGCCGCCCTCCCCCCTGCATAGCTCTTCCCCCTTAAGGTTCCGGTCCTCATCCCATCTTCTAAAGAGAGACTCTCCAGGATTCTGTCTTTGACCCTCTTCCTTATATTCCATAACATTTCTCAATACTTACATGGAACTGACCTCATCTTCGTCTACTGCCCGGAACTCTCTCTAGTTACAAACAGGATATGTAGGAGGCAGTGAGAAACAATGGACACAGCCACGATTGGCATTTGCAGTCTAGGTTCAAATCTGACTCAAACACTTATGATTTTTTTTCCCACAACAACTTTTTAAAAATGTATTTCCTAGATGAAGGATAAACTCCTTAGTCTTATTATTCAGGTTCCTCCAAAATATAACCTGATCAATTTTTCCAGTCATAATTCCATGGTTCTTCCACTCATATTCTATAATATAACCAAAGTAGACCATCAAAATTAGTTTTTTTAAATCCCCACTTTTTGTCTGTTCTTGCTTATGCTGGCTCATCTTCTGGAATATTTTACCCCTATGATCTTGTTCACTTATGATTTTTGACATTATCAAATATGGGAACATCACAGAGTTTTGGAAAGGATTAAATGACAAATATTTTCAATGGTTTGAGTAGACTTTAAAGTAAAATACATATACATTCACACATATAATCAAATATTATTTCCAAATGTTTGCTGGATATCCTTGTTATTTATTCCATGGCGCTCAAATTTCGAATTTCCAAAATTAAATGCATTATCTTCTCCTTTATCCTTGAACATACAACAGTCACAACAGTAACTCTCCTTGATGTCTTTATTTCTGTGGAGTGCCATTATTCTTTGAATTTGAGTTCTTCTTACTTCCCATCCCTGTACTAACCCTGCTATTTCTAAGCATCCCCAAAACTGAGAACTCTGCACATTTCATCTCCATACTAGCTCTTGTTATAGTTAGTCCCTTTCTTTTCATCCCTGCACTTTGTCACCTTTGTGCTGGGCTCTAACTTCCATCATCCTTCACATGACTAACAGGTTAATTTTTCTGAGACTCTAAACACTTTCATTGGATGCCCCATTGCCTCACCAATCAAGTCGAGACTTTAAAACATGATAGTTGTTTTAGCATTCCTTCATGCTCTGGATCCAAAATTCCTAGTGAGTCTTACCTGCTTCTATTAACCTTCATGTAACTCTCCCCCCTGCAGCTGATTGCTCCTTATTTTCTGAAAAAGTCTTTTGATTCCTACTTATCATCTTGTCATGAAATCTCTTTCACTTAAAAAAGCCCTATCTCCCCATTCGTCAGTATTTCCAATTCTCCGAAGTCATTTCTAATGCCACCTCTTCCATAAGCATCACCTATTCCCCACCCTGAAAAATGTAATCTGCTTTCTTCAAAATCTCAGTCCTATTATTTCTATCTTTCTCAGAGAGATGACTTCCACTTTACTTGACTAGATTACACAATCTAGAAGTCAGAGACTGTTCCAAACTCATCTTCATTTCTTAGACTCTCAGGCATCAGAAATACTATAAGTGGTTAAATATTTATCGAATTGGCAAAGAAAGCAGTAGAAAATGAAGGGCTGGTTTTCACAATAAAGTTTTTCAAAGATGATAATTCACTGATAAGCGATAGAAAATGTTGTTGGACAAGTATTGCCCAGACACCAAAATAACACCATTTCCAGAAACATGCCCTTATATAAACAGGCTAGCAGTATCTCAAAACCCACATTAAAAAAACAAACAAACAAACAAAAAAACACTTTATGGTAAACATATAAGGAAAGGTTAATAAGACATAAATATATAGTGTAGTTTAACAAAATAAAAAGTAAAACCCATGTAATCACAACCTATGTCCAGAAATAGAACACTGTCAGGACTCTGGAAGCCCCTGCCTCCTGCTCTGCTCCCCATCAGCTCACAGTCCTTCCCCTGTACAATCCCTTCCTGACTCTCATGATAAGCACCTCCTAGTTTCTCTTAAAAACCCTTATGCATGACTGAAAAATACAATGTGGTTTTGCCCGCTTTTAAACTTCACAACAAACAATAGAATCAGTCTGTATGCAGCAAAAGGATTCAGAAGTATCTTGCATCTTTAATTAAATACAGTCAGCCATGTTATGTCAAATAGCTGTCATTTATTAATTTTTATTTCTGTGTAATATTCCATTTTATGAGTGTGCCACCTGTGTCCATTCTGTTGATGGCCATGAGGGTTGTGCCTTTGCTTGAGGCTATAAAGAACAGTGTGGGTATAAATATTCTCTTACATGTGGCCTAGTAAAGAGAGCACACATTTCACTAAGATGACCTTGCTAAAAATGTTTTAAATGGCCTCTAAAAGTTTAACTTTTTGGTAAGTGATAATTTAACTTCTTCTAAAGTGGTCTAACTCCTATTTCTAGGTATTTACAAAAAGTACAATATAAACATACCACATTAATGGGATTCGTGAATAAATTAGTGTATTTTCAATGATTACTGACCATGTGCATGGATAGTTGCCTGGTAGCGTGTTGGTTAGCTTGTTCACCAGTTTTAGATTGAGCACACGCATGTGCAGGTTTTAGTTGACTGTCAGGTGAGCACCTTTACTTTCTGCCCTTTTTATGTTTTATAGGTCCCTTCTATCCCTTAGAATTGCTTTCATTTCATCTAATTCCCATACTAGCCATTTCATGGACTCTGTAATGTCATTTTTCCTTCCTTCACTTTTTCCCCCCACCGTAGTCTCCTTTACCCTTTGTCCTTGTGGAGGCACAAAATTCAGCTGATCCTCTGCTTCTTGTGACTTCTATTCTTTTTAAGAACTCTATTCTGGGCTGGGGATGTGGCTCAGTGGTAGAGCACTTACCTAGCATGCACAAGGCCCTAGGTTTGATCCCCAGCATGGAAAGGAAAAAAAAATCCTCTATACCTCTATTCTGTTAACTCCACGCTACCAGCCATTGCTCCCTTTTGGACCCTTCTGATGCTTTCAACCCTGTCTTTCCCCATCCACTGAACCCTGACCCTAGTGAAAGATCTAGCCCACTCTGGTGGCATCTTTGTCGTTGGTCTTTGTTCTTTCTGAAATACAAAATGAATAGTCCTTTAATATTAATCATTAATAAAACATACTGTATGATTTCTGAAAAATGCTGGATTTAAATTTTTTTTCCTAACAAAAATGTTACTATTTAATCCTGTTTTTTCCTTCAGACCTAATATCTAAAATTTGTTTCAGTAGAAAACATTCCATAGTGGTCCCAGCTGAAAACTGTTAGTGAGAAAAGAACTAAAGTAAATTCTGATCCCAAATCACACTGGATTTTATAGTCATCCATTATGAAGCTTTTCAGTAAAGCTACAGTGACTCTCCAAGAACTTAAAACAAAACAAAACAAAACAAAACCCCTCCTGCAGTGTGGAAAAGAAGAGCTTTTGCCATTCACCTTTCATGCTAATTTTAGCCCACCTTACTTCAGATCTGACTAAGAACTACAAATATTTCCAACCAACCAATAAATTATTGACATGGCAGAGCCACAGACTTAGTCTCTCCAACAACCACTTCTGTGGGAAGAGCAAGTAACCCTGGAATTTGAAGTTTGAGGAAGTACATGCTGACTTTTCCTATAAAATAATGTAAAAGTCAATTATCATATATTGTATTTACTTTAAAATGAGTGCACTTAGAGAAGCTGATTTTTAAAATGGATGTGGCCGTGTTACATTGCTAAAGCTAAACTATTTTTTTTTTTTCCAGTACCAGGGATTGAAACCTGGGGTGCTTAATCACTGAGCAACATCCCCAGTCCTTTTTTTATTTTTTTTATTTTGAGACAGGGTCTCACTAAGTTGTTTAGGGTCTCACTATGTTACCGATGCTGGCTTTGAACTTGTGATCCTTGTACCTCAGCCTCCCAAGTTGCTGAGATTATAGGTGTGCCACACCACACCCAGCAAAGCTAAAACTTTCTGAAGAGACTAGAAATTACTATGGAAGTTAAAGTTCTAAAAGAACAATTAACTCATTAAGCCATTCTGCTGCCGCTCAGCCTGAAGAAGGTGGTGAACATTCAAGTTGATTATTGCTAATAACCTGAGATCTCATTTACTAGAATTGTAATAAAGAGAACTACATAATGTGGTACATTGGGAACCAGAGCACTAATCTATTTTTATTCCCCTTTCTTTCTCCTACTTGCAAGCTAAGCTCAGCATCGGCCAGAGGGAAGTAACAGTTCAAAAAGGACCCCTGTATAGAGCTGCCGGCTACCCAGTCAGCATTGGCTGCAACGTAACTGGCCATCAGGGACCTTCCCTGCAGCATTTCCAATGGTCTGTTTACCTGTCGAGCGCCCCGACCAGGGAAGTCCAGATCATTAGCACCAAGGATGACACCTTCTCTTATGCAGTGTATGCGCAGCGGGTACAAAACAAGGACATCTACGTGGAGAGATTGCAGGACAACGCAGTCCTGTTGCACATCTCAAAGCTCCAGATGAAGGACGCTGGAGAGTATGAGTGTCACACTCCCAACACGGATGGGAAATACTATGGAAGTTACAGTGCAAAGACTAAGCTAACCGGTAAGCTGCTTGTCCACTTCTGCTAGCCAGCCCCTCAGAAGCCAGTCTTCGCCACCACCATGCCTTGCAATGTGACAGACTTTAGTTTGTTCTGTTTGCTTTGGGGAAAAAGAGCCTCTAACCCCAGATATTTTGGTAATTTGTTTCAAGTACGAAACTGTTATTCTTGAAAACCAACAATTCATTTTTCCCAGTCATCCATGCCAAGGCCTTCCGGAAAGCTCATCAGCAGGTATCCATAGGTTGGTAATAGCAACAGTAGTCCACAAATCTTTGAGGGTCCCCCACCCCATGTCATCTTTTCTTGGAGATAGAATAGCAAATTGGTAAGAGATCTGGTATGAATATCACAGGTGATCAGTTGTTAACTTTGAAAGGATTATTCCCAACTTATCATTCTCCAACATATTGACCTATGAGGAGAGGATCCTTGCAGTAACCATTTTGTGCTTTTGCCTGAAAGATCCAGCACCTTTGCAGCTTAGCCAACTCCTACTTGTATTTCAGAAGCCAGTTTAGGTATTACCTCTTCCGTGGCATTGTCCAGACTGCCTCAGGCAGTTCTCCCGCTATTTGTTCCCCTCCATGTTCTATTCACACCACTGGGTTTTTTTTGGAAAGTTACCTTTATTTATTTATTTTTTAATTTTAATAGATATATGCATAGTTATATTTAAAATAGTAAAGTCACTGGTGTTTTTTCTTATTTGTTCTAATCAGCTATACATGACAGTAGAACATATTTTGACATACATACATGGAGTAAAACTTCTCATTCTTCTGGTTGTACATGATGTAGAGTTACACTGGTCATGTAATCATATATGCACATAGGATAGTAATGTCTGATTCATTCTGCTGTCTTTCCTATTCCCATTCACCCTCCCTTCCCTTCATTCCCCTTTGTCTAATCCCAAGTACTACTATTTTTCCCTACCCCAGCCCCTTATTGTGAATTAGCATCCGCATATCAGAGGGAAACATTCTGCCTTTGGTTTTCTGGGATTGGCTTATTTCACTTAGCATGAGTCTCCAGTTCCATCCATTTAGCACCAAATGCTATCATTTCATTATTCTTTATGACTGAGTAATATTCCATTGTGTGTGTGTGTGTGTCTGTGTGTGTATATATATATATATATATATACACCACATTTTCCTTATTCATTCACCTGTTTCAGGGCTTCTAGGTTGGTTCCATAGTTAGCTATTGTCACCACTGTTTTTAGCACTCACCTAGTTATGAGGTAACTGGCTGCAGGTATGTACCTTTCCTACCACACTCTGAGCTTCTGGAGAACAGAATGATCATCTCAGCCCCTACCACAGTGGATAGATAGCATCGAGTAGATGTTCAACCATATTAATTGACTCAGTCTAAGTGTTGCTTTCACAGAAGCTGGGCTGTGTGATTTCATTTGAGGAAGAAGAAAATGGTAGGGTAGTAGGATAGTTACAAAAACTTAGGTAAGGATTGCATTTTAGCTCTGAATGATAACTTATAGCAGATATTTCAGAATTTTTATTTCATAAGAAGTAGGTTAAGACCTCAGGAAAATAAGTGTGCCCAAGTTCATGTAGTTAGATGGACAGTCAGGGTCAAAATTGAGGTCTGGTAGCTCCCAGTGTTTTTCACCTAAAAGTTTTCCGTGTGGAGTAGATAAATTGGTTACAGCCTGTGCTAATGATACAAATCCAGGGTCCTTACAGCATTGAGACATCTGCTTTGCCAATTCCATAGACAACAGAAATCCCAATGTTCCCATTGGCAATAGGGAAAGCATTAGCTAGTAGAAAGCCAACCCGAAAGATGTGCCATCTTCCTAAGGAGGCTAAATGGACAAGTATGGGTCAGTCAGTTATCATCATTCCTTGGTTTCTAGTCATTCCAGATACCCTCTCTGCTACCATGAGTTCCCAGACTCTCAGTAAGGAAGAAGGTGAGCCATTAGAGCTTACCTGTGAGGCATCCAAAGCCACAGCTCAACATACTCATCTGTCCATCACCTGGTACCTGATGCAAGAAGGAGGGAGCCAAGACACCAGCATTATTTCTCTCTCCAGAGATTTTATATTGACCCCTGGGCCTTTGTATGCAAAGAGGTTTGCAGCTGGTGATGTGCGGTTCGACAAGCTTGGGGCTGCCACCTTTAGACTGTCCATAGGCCGTCTCCAGCCCTCAGATCAAGGCAAGCTGTTCTGTGAAGCAGCTGAGTGGATCCAGGACCCAGATGAAACCTGGACTTTCATCACGAAAAAGGAGACAGATCAAACAACTCTGATGATCCAGCCAGTGGGTAATTATCATCTCAGGAAATCTGTGAATTCACTAGTAGTGGGTATTTATGGGACATCTTTCTATTTTATTTTTAATCTTATGTTGACTGTAAATAACTTAGCTAGAAAATTTGAACCGGTTTTGTTTTTTTCATCTAGGCAGCATAACTAAAAAGAAGGATGCTCATTTTGACTTTGTTCACAGGTGATTCTATATGGGAAAAGACATGTTAAATGGTTAGATTGAGCCAGAAGTGGTGGCGCTGTGATCCCAGCGACTTGGGAGGTTACAGCAAAAGATCACAAGTTGAGGCCAATCTTAGCAACTTAGTGAGACCCTGTCTAAAATTGAAAAATAAAAAGGGCTGGGATGTAGTTCAATGCTAGCATGCCCTGTGTTCAATCTCTAATACCACACACCCCACCCCCCAAAAAAGCCCACAAAATTTAGATTGATTCCACAAGACAGCCATGGTTTCAGTACCATTTTTGCCAGCCACTTCGTAAGCATGTTGTCTACATCATTTAATTTAGTCCTATGAACCACCCTATGATGCAAGTAGTCAAGTCTCATTTTAAAAAATATCTGAAACTCTTGCTAATACTTCCCTGAGCTCACCCATCTGGTCAATGTGTGTGTGTGTGTGTGTATGTGTGTGTTTGTGTGTGGGTATAGGTGGTGCTGCATTCAAAGGCAAAGCAGGCTTTCTCCAAAACCCACCAACCACAACAGCTGGGCCTCAGTGGGGTTCCAGTTTCCAACAGGAGACCTTGTCTTGGTCAGTGCTGGAATTTCCTTCCACTTGAACCCCTTTCCATGTTGGAATGGCATTACACTTCATGATCCATTGACTTTTTTGTCAAAGTATGCAGAAGAAACCTTGTCTGTTTTCTGGTCTCTACATAGGCTTTGATCCAATAGAAGGAAGTTGCTAAAACCGTATATATCCATTGCTAAAAGTAATGATCCAATGGCAGGTCATTGAAATTTTCTTTCTTTTTTAAGAAGCGTATTATTCTGTTCCATTATAAAATGGTCCTGTTGGCCTCAGGTATCCCAGTGAGTCCTGTGGAACCATATCGTCTGTACTTTTAACTTAGGAAAATTCCAGTGGAAATTCCAGACCAAAAAAAAGAGTAAGAAATAAGATCTGGGGTGTAACTCAGTGGTATTGTACATTCTTAGCATGCATGACACCCTGGGTTTAATCCCCAGTACCCAAATGAAAAGAGAAAGAAATCATAATTTATAGTAATCC
The DNA here is from genome assembly GCF_902686455.1 of Sciurus vulgaris. NCBI lineage: Eukaryota > Metazoa > Chordata > Mammalia > Rodentia > Sciuridae > Sciurus > Sciurus vulgaris. Next base: position 105,584,541 of record NC_136461.1, read on the forward strand.
AACATATCAAAACTATTTTATTTTTAAATTTAAAACACATATTAACTACATATTTTATATCCCTGTGCATACTTCTGGCTTCCTAGAATTGCATTCAGAAAATCACATGTGCCCTTCTTTCTGACTTAAGAAATAGTCATAAGCGTGTTTTACTCTAGAGATTTTGGCGGGGTGGTTGTGGGGAGCTTACCTGACACTGCAGAATGGAACTACCGTGTAAAATACAGTGTCTGTGGTGTCTGTACTGGGGGTCTCATCTCCCTCTGGTTCTGAAAGGACAGATGAAGTGGGCTTTCTAAATACCTGCCTTGTTTTTGTTACCAGGGAGAGATTTTAAAGTCAGCATTACAATTGAGAGCCCATCTGCCAAAGGGAAGCCCTTGGAACTGGTCTGCCTGGTGGTGGGCAGTGGCCGGGACCCACAGCTTCAGGGCCTGTGGTTCCTCAATGGGACTGAAATTGCCAGCATTGATGCCGGTGGAGTCCTGGGCCTGAGGATGGACTACAGAAACAGAGCAAGTCAAGGACAGCTCCAGGTTTCCAAGATAAACCCTAAGGCTTTCTCCCTCAAGATCTTCTCTGCAGGCCCAGAGGATGAAGGCGACTACAGGTGCGCAGTGGCAGAGGTGGTGAGAACGCAGACGGGTTCCTGGCAGGTGCTTCAGAGGGAGCAGTCACCAGTCAGCCACGTGCAGCTGAGGGAGCCAGCAGGTATGTGACGTCAGACCCCTTCAGACCCCTCCTCCATGGACACGGCGGAGGCTTCCTTCAGAGTTGGGTGCCAACTCTGGAGGTGAAGCGGAGCGAAGAAAAGTCCACAGGAAATCTTTGGACCCCATTTTGGAGTCATTAAGTGGGGGTGACTATGAACACACTTCTTTGTTTCTCTAAATCTCAGGTTCTTCCTCTGTAAAATGATGGTGCACAATTACATGGTCACGTTCCTTCTTGTTGCTTTAGATTCTTTGATTCTTTTTATTTTTCATTTGTTCTTTTTTCTTTGACAGTACTGGAGATTCAGCCCAGGATCTCATGCATGCTAGGCAAGCGCTCTCCCACTGAGCTACATTCCCAGGCCTTTTTAAATTTTATTTTTAAACAGAGTCTTACTAAGTTGCCCAAGTTGGCCTTGAGCTTGCAATCCTCCTGCCTCAGTCTCCCAAGTAGGTAGGATTGTAAACATGCACCACTATGCCTGATTGGTTAGTTCTAATTTTTATAATTGAGTTTTTCTTGAAGCAGAGAATGCCTGTATTAATGAAGCCCTCTGTCTTTTTGTGTACATGTGTGTGTGCATGCTTGCACATGTGTGTGGGGGTGTGTGTGTGAGAGAGAGAGAGATGAGTAGGTTAAGAGTAAAGGGCTACACTCTGCCCCTCTTTCTTGGAAATAAACAACCACATTAGCTGACCTCAAGTCTGGGCTGATATCTTTCAGTGGCCTTCTTTAGTCCCCTGTTACGTTCACCTGCTCTGGGGAATCATACTTACTCATAATTCTGACTCACAGCGAGAAATGAAGAGGCAATTGAGGGCAGCAGTCTCCATTCCCTGCCCTTTAGGGTGACATAGTGAGATGTCTGTTCAAATGGTTCTGAGTGTCTGGGCATGTGAAACAGGGAAAGCCACTGCCATTGATGTGATATGGTTTGTCCTGCAAACCAAAGGTTCATGTGCTGGATGTTTTGCCCCCAGGATGGCAATGTTGTGTTGGAATCATGGGGGTCACCCTGGTGAAAGCATGAGTGTAATTTTGGGAGAGTGGACTGTTATAAAGTGAGGCCGTCCCATTCGCTCCCCGCTTCTACATGCCTTTCTGCTTCTCTGCTGTGTTCTGATGCAGCCAGAGGGCCCTTGCCAGGATGCCAGCACCATGCTGATTGGACTCTCCAATTACCAGAATTGTGAGCCCAATAAATCTATTTACTTTCTAAGTCACCCAGCCTCAGGTATCTTTTTTTAATGCAATACAAAACAGACTAAGAGAGCCACTCAGCTTGCTTTTGCTTTGTGAAGTTTGGGTGACCTTAAGAATGTTTGAATAATCGGTGCTCTTTGTGTGGAATAAAACCAAACAAATTCACAACTGATATTAGGATTCTCTGGGCGAGTGTTAAATTCAAAGCCTATAAAGAATAATTGCCCAAAAGCAAAAGAAAAAAATTTTTTTTAAATTTAATAAAAAAATGAAATGAAAGATAAAGCTATTCTTGTTGCACTTGCTCATTAGAGGCACTTCTAAAGATAGATAAATTTTCCTTTTGTGTTCTTCTCCATCTCCCCACTGGCTAGGAATGAAGATGCACAAACTTTGGTCTGGAGCGGTAGGCCAGGAAATGCGTTGGTGTTAGTTTTCACTTTAAACATTTGGTCTAACTTTCTAGGATTCAGAAAAACAATGTAGGCAGGTTTATATATTTACACAGAGCTAAATCTCTGCTTTGTGTTTCTCAACCTCCCTGGAACACATCAGCAACCTTTCTTAAACCCAGTATGTGAGAATTGGTGCCAGAGAGAGCCGAAGGTGTGCTTCATGGTATGCAGCTCATAATCCTATCGGTAGGGTTATCTTCCAAAGCTAAAAATAATTCTTTGCATAGGCTGGAGTCCAAGCTGGGCCTAATGTGTAGCGATAGGAAAACTTATTAGCATATTTATTAAGGATCTTATTTAACATTCTGTTTTGAAAGTCAAACCATTGTTTGAAGTATGAGCAGAGTTTTATCATCCTATGAATATTTTAAACAGAAGGGGGCATTCACTATCACTGTGAATGTGTAACTTACATATACTTAGTAAATTTATTTCTTCTTACTATGAGGCAGTAATGACCACAATGAATTGAGAAAACCTAATTTTTTTTAAAAAAAGGGTGCTAGTTTAAACTAGTCACAGTAGTTATGTTAAAATGGTGAGATTATGAGTAATAATTTCCCCTCTAATTTCTAAACTTTGTGAGTCATTGAGTCATTTTTATAAGAAAAACAATTTAAAGCATAAGCATGCCTCCAATACCCAAAATTTAGAAGGAGGTTTCACATTTTTTAAGCCTATTTAGGGACATTAACCTTTTTTTTTTGCCTTTATAATTTATGCATGTGGGTACATAAAACAGCTAAAGACTGAAGTCCTTCCTCCACAGGGAAGAACAATTTGCAAATTCATTTAGTTCCTCTTTAGATGTCAATGCTAATTATATTTTGTTTTTCTTTTTTGTTTTGAACTCCTTCTGCTTTTGCCAGTGCCTCACATTAAACACTAAAGCGAATAGCTAACCTTTACCGAGTACTTTCCCTAGCCAGCCGGCCTCAGCCCTCTGTGCGTGCCCTTTGCTCAGTCTTTTCAAGATGCAATAAGGTGGATGCTGTTATTATCCCCATTCTTAATGGAAAGAAAACTAAAGCTCAGAGAGGTCAAGTGTGTTGCCCAGTATAATTCTGACTCCAGGGGTCTTGGCCTTAAACTTGGTGCTGGTTGTCTAGGATGCAGGAGCTTCTGATGTATCTCTGTATTGCCCACAAAGCAACCAGGACGAGACCTTGCACAATAAGCAGTTGTCGAATGCAAGTCTGCATTTCTATACATCTTGAATTTCCCATTGGGGAGCTGGCCTTACTTTTGTTGTCTGACACCACAGATTAGACACAAGCAGGCTCTCCATTTGCAATAGATAGATAGAGACAGATAAATGATATATGTGTATATGCATATCAATTTTCCCCAAGTAATTCTTTTTATGGTAGTATTATGAGCAGAGATCTAATTAACAATATTTTTATCCTGTGTAAGACACATACTAAACTAATTAGGACTGATTAGGGAAGGATACATAGCAAGAAGAAGATCATATTGAATTCTGAAGGCCTAAATTCTAAAAAACTAAAAATTTAAATTAGCACAACTTCATTACTTTCAGGCTCATACACCCATCCTAATTAATCTAACAAAATATTATTGGATGTTTGCCCAACTACCTATTCTTCTTTAAGGCTGATTTAACAAAATAATTTTTAAAATAAGTGCAAATTATAAATTATTTAAGTGTAAGTAGTTTCTCCTGATAGTCCTCTGCTGATTTGTTTTTACTCTTTAAGGTTTAGCAGACCTTCTTCCTGAAAGTGGTACAGGAAGGAATAGTCCAATCTGATTTGTCACAAGCTAGCCAAGTCCTCAGTAGTGAGATTTCACTGCATCTTGGAAAATTTTTTGTTTACTTGACACAATTTTTTCTTCTCAAATCTGTAATCCACAGCAAGAAGTGTGGTTGTGTCTACCAGGCAGCAAGTCGTGTGGGAAGGAGAGGCGCTTGCCCTTCTCTGCAAGGCAGATGGGGCCGAGAGTCCTCTGTCCGTGAGCTGGTGGCACATCCCACAGGACCAGACCCAGTCCAAGCTTGTGGCTGGCATGAGGCAGGATGGCACCACGCAGTTGGGTGTCTCCTCTGGGGACTCCAGTTACCATGGCAACATAAGGCTGGAGAAGATGGACTGGGCCACCTTCCAGCTGGAGATCACCTCCAGCACTGTCGCAGACAGCGGTGTGTATGAGTGCAGAGTGTCTGAGGGGACCAGGAATCGGGCCAGAGATCAGCACTGGACTCACAGGATTTCAGTCACTGTCAAATCTCTGAGTAAGTGCCAAAGAAATCCTTTTTCTGAACTTGCATGTCAGTCCCTTCATCCTGAGGTACAATTTGGTTGTGTATCATTCTGAATCCCCCAGGAATGCAATGTGTACCCCAGGAACACAGAGCACAGTCTCTGGCTACTAGGTCTGTCAATTAAGCTCTAAAATTTATTCATCTTTTGGATGATTATCCTGGAGTGCAACTTATAAGTTGTCATCCAAGGAATCCTATGAATTAGAATCGACCTGTAGAGTAAACCCAAACCCTGCACTTTCCGGCGTATGACAGCTACAGCCCTGGCATAGGGAGTCTCTTCTTGCATAGCAAGAGAGGCTGACACTTCCCCCAGGAGCAGGGTGAGGGGGTGGGAGGAAGGAGGCCAGACCACAGGGGCCCGAGTGCTCCACCCCCTCGGCAGCAGCTGTCTAAGTGGCAGACTGGAGAAACACTGCCTATTTGTTGTCACTGCTGAGAACAGTCATAGGTCAGCTTGGGAAAACTAGATCAGACTTCAGGACAGACTGTACTGTGAATCAACTTCTCCCCCCAAAGACATAGCACTCCGAATGGATGGGTGCATAGTCCAATGTGAAGACCAGCATGGGAGAAGCTTGAAAGATCTGCTCTTTGATTTGGTAGACATGTTAGAAATTGTGTTTCACTTTTCTGTCTGCAGACTCAAGTTTACAAGTTAATCTGATGAGCCGTCAGCCACAAGTGAAGTTAGGAGGCACCTTCAACCTGTCCTGCCTAGTGGGAACTGGCTACTCTGACCTCAGGCTGCCTCTCACTGTGAGATGGCAGTTCCAGCCAGATGGGTCTCAAGTCTTTCATCAGCTCATTCGAGTCACCCATGATGGCATTATCAAATGGGGGGATTTCCTATCCCAGTTCCAAAAGAAGACGAAGGTTTCACACTCTTCATTTCGTTCTCAACTCCTAGTCCATGATGCCACCGAGGAAGAGACAGGAAGGTATCAGTGTGAAGTGGAAGTTTATGACAGAAATTCCCTACGCACAAATAGCCCAGCCAGGGCTTCTGCCATCTCTCACCCATTGAGGATAGAGGTCACTTTACCAGGTAAGTACCACTTGAAATTAATCCCTGCTTTAAAAAATTCCTCTCATTTTAGGTAAGTTGGAGAAATATACATAAAAGTACCCTGTCCCCATATTTGTACTGTATAAGTAAAAACCATATGATGAGAGCTACCCTGGATGATATTAGGTTAATATGCATGGGTGGCCATTTTGGTTGTTGAAACATTGAACTACTTCCACACCAGCTGATAACTCCTGCTCTGGGCCTTTTCCCCATTTGCCCATAAATTCCCACCACCCAGGAACTACAGGGTACTGCCTGCCGCAGCAAGAGCCTGGAGGGTTATGCTGCAGAGGACGGGCAATCTTTTTGGTAGTCACTGCCCATGCCCTATCAGTTATTAAATGTTTGGAATGTCTTTCCTAGTGGTAGGGACCATGTAAATTCCATTATAACACACTGATCTGGGCTGGGCTGTAGCTCAGTGGTAAAGCACTAGTGTAGCATGTGTGAGACTCTGGGTTCAACCTCCAGCACTGGAAAAACAACAACACTGGTCTACTTCTTTTTAACGTATTAATGTATGAGTTCAAAGAATTTATGATTACAGCAAAATATTAATCTGCCTCATCAATTGGTAGTAGAGCATAGTGGTTAAAAGTCAGACACAACCTAGACAAAATTCTGGTAGGTTGTGTATCTTCTGCTTATTATCTGTGTTCTCTTAGGACAAAGCATTTGTGAGACTTGGAAGGTATTTAGATCTGATGAGCACTGGATAAAAGCTAGGCTTCAGACAAGTCACTTAATCTGTCCAAGCCTTAGTTTCAACATCTTTCATTTGCTAATGTGCAACTTAAATGTGGTGACATATATAATGTGCCTAGCACAGTGCCTGATACACCATGCAGATGCTCAGAACTGTAGGTGTCATGTTCTCTCTGCTGTTGATCATTACTCTCCATAATAGTAATGATCTCCTTGTTTATTAATCCACACTTTCCTTTACTGCTGTCCAAAATAATTTTTTTAATTTCTTTTTTTCTCATTCCTATGGCACAAGATTTTCCTGCTGACTCTTTCCTAACACTGACTGTTCTTTATCAATTTATTTTACAGGATTCACCTCCATTGATTCATTCTTTTAAGACAACTGTTCCTGGGCTTGCTCTCTTCCCATGCTACACTTTCTCTTGAGGTAGACTCATCCCTACCTATGGATGCAACCTATATGTTGACAACTCCCAAGTTCACTATCCTGAAAGAATTCTCTTCTGATCTCTGGACTCATACCTAATTTCCTCCAAGCTGTGTCTACACTCACTGTGTCAAAACATAAACTCACCACTATTATGCAAAACAACTCCTTCCACATTGTGCCCTGTGTCCCCACCACTTACCAGTGGCCCAAGCTGGAAACCTGAGTCATCCACAATCCTCTATGTCCTCTGTATATCCAGATTCCTATAAAAGATATTTATGTTTTTCCAGAATCATCTCCTTTTACTTTCTATCTTGTATTTGAGCTCCAGTCATATCAAATTAATTGCAGTTCCTCAATAATCCATGTTCTCTCTCATTTTCAATTTTCTTTATTCAAGTTGCTTTTTCGTTTGGAATTCCTTAGCCCTTTCATCATCAGAATCCTTCCTGTATATCTTTAAGACTTAGCTCACAGTGGCCCCCTCCAGAAAGTCTCCCCTCAATCCTGCATTTGGGTTAGGTGGGCTCCTTGATGCTCTGAGACCTTGAGTACTTCTGCATACCTCTGTCCCACATAGGTGACACCTGTTGTGATCTATAACCCTCTGTCCCTGTACTTGTCCTCTTTCTGTACTATGAGTGACTGCAGAGCAGTATCCACAGAGCCTGGAATTATCTGGCATGCAATAAGTATGTGATTAATAAATGGCTGGTGAAAGAGAGTAAAGGGATTGTTTTAATCAGTTTTTTTCATTGTTGGGACCAAAAGACCTGATAAGAACAATTTGAGAAGAGAAGTTTATTTGGGGGCTTACAGTTTCAGAGGTCTTAGTCCATAGAAGGCGGGCTCCATTCCTCAGGGCTTGAGGTGAGGCAGAACATCATGGCGTTAAGAGTGTGGTGGAGGGAAGTGGCTCACATGATGATCAGGAAGCAGAGAGAGACTCCACTGGCCAGATAAAAAATATATACCCCAAAAGTACACCTCCAAAGCCCACCTCCTCCAGACTCACCATTCCTGTCTTCAGTTACCACTCAGTTATTCCCCATCAGGGGATTAATGTGCTGATTGGGTTAAGGCTCTCTTAATCCAATCATTTCTCCTCTAAACCTACTTGCATTGTCTCACGCATGAGCTTTTGGGGGACACCTCACATTCAAGCCATAACAGGGACTGGCAACATCAATAGGTAGTTATAAAAGTAGGTTCAGTGATATCAGCAAGAAGTTAGAATAAGATTTGGAAACAAGGTTTATCGTGCATCTTTCTGACAAAGCAGAGAAGCTGCGAAGGTTAAAGGAGAGCGGACTCCGTGTCCACAGGATGCTCAGGCAGCGGAGTAGCTGTACAATTTCCTTTTGTTTAGCCACGTTTGAAGGTAGTGACAACTAGACTTTGACAAACTGTGAATCCAGAATACTCTGGATAGTGAGCATATAGAGCATTAGTATTAATTTGATACACAAAATCCTATAGAAGAGGTATCTGTGCTGAAATACTAAAACATCATTATGTTGGAAAGAGAATGAGCTTTTCTACATGATACTTCTCCTCCCTACCCAGCAAGGGTAGAACTAGGAAGAGTGGGTAGAAATTATGAAGAGAGAAAACTCAATTTGATATCAGACAGAATTCTCCAGCGGCAGAGTTGTCCCAAGATGGAATGGCTGCATCATCAGACAGAGTTGTTCAGAGGCTGAGGGAGCAGATCATGGGGATGCTGAGAAGGAATTCTCACATGTGACGGTCGCAGGAGGTTTTGCCCTCATTGACCTCCAATATTACTTCTACCTGAAAATTCTGTTTTCTAGCAAAATAACTGTTTTCATTCTTTTCATTCAGAGAGCAAGCTAAAAGTGAACTCAAGAAATCAAGCCCGAGAGATCTCCATCAACTCCAACATCAATATAGAATGTAACATCTTGTCTCAGACCATTGGAAACTTTCAGTTAGCCATTAATTGGTATTTTTCTCCCATTTCCACTAATGCATCCTGGCTTATCCTGGAGATGGACCAAACCAATGTTGTAAAATATGGGAAAGAATTTCACACCCCACAGAAAAAACAAAAATTTCATATTGAGAAAGTTTCCCAAGACTTGTTTCAGCTACACATTCTGAGTGTGGAAGACAGCGATCAGGGCAGATATCACTGTGCTGTGGAGGAATGGCTCTTGTCTACAGATGGTACCTGGAAGAAGCTTGGAGGACAGAAGTCAGGACTAACAGAACTGAAGCTCAGGCCCACAGGTAAACCTCGTGAATGTATTGTTCCATGTCTTTCTGTAAGACTGCCACCTTCTCTTGGGCAACTTTTCTATGAAATGATTATGTGGAAGTAAAAATATGACCTAAAGTCTTAGGAATAGTGTCCACGTACAAATAACTGCAGAACCTGGTAGTTCAGAGAAGGGAAGGTTACTTGAGGTCAGTCTGAGGTTTTGAGGAGCTCAGACAGGAACAAGAGTCCTGTGATTGGTTTGCTTATCAGCCTGGCAGCCTGGTCTATGCAGCTACCCAGGGCATCGTATCTCCAGATCTCCATAATAACAAGCTGTGTCACTCCAGTGGGGCTCTACTGTAATTTGGCAGAGAAAGAGTAATGCAAAGCATATTTCTCCCACTGTGAACAGAAACTGTACAACTCTATGGGGATGTGTGGAGAAATTGCTTTTCAACATTTGGCTGCCTAACCATAAGGCAAATAAGAGTAGTTAACTGTTGGAATGGCTGACTGAGGGAATCTCCTCTTCCTCAGGAGATCTTTAAAAATGTAATGGAAGTTCCATCCTTTTGCACTGGTCTAAGAGTGTTGCTGTCTAACTGTGGACAGGCTTCAATGGGTCTCTCAGCATTGGTTAGGTCACCTCCACTGTTGATTAAAATTAAATGAATGTCACAGCTAAAGTTTGGGAACTGGACCAGATCCATAGCATGATGCAAATAAGTCGAGCTAACTTGGTGCTTCAAAAACTATTTTCAAGGTAACATCAAAAATAAGACTAAAATCAAAGATTACTATAGATTAAGCAATGGGAATGAAAAGAAAAAGAAAGCACAGCTCTTAAGGAGCTCACAGTCTGTGGGAGCAGCAGGGGCAAAATAATAGCTCGGTAGCAGAATTTCTTCCTGCTGCTCTGGCTCCCTTGTCTCCTTTTTTGGGCCCTCCTCCTCTCCCTGCTAACCATGAGAGTTCCTCAGGGATACACTCCAGGCCCTTTTGCTTCTTATTCTCTGCTTTCCTCAGAACTGTTTAAACTGCCCTGGTTCTAATTACCCTCTCAGGTTGATAACACTAAGCCTTTATGCTTAGCCCCAGTCTCCTGAGCTCTGGGCCTTCAGACCCAACTGCCAGCTGTACATTTCTACTTGGGTACCCCAGAAACCCTCAACCTCAGCTGCCCCAGTTGCACTTCTCATCTCGGCCAACCCACAAGACTCATTCATTTTTCTGCCTTTGGTATCTATGTGACTGATATCCCTGTCTCCCAGATGTTCCAGCCCAAATCTGGACAGTGTGTGGACAGTGCCCCTTTCAAGGAGGCAGCCACCTCTTGTCTTGAGCCAGTGCTTTCCATGTAGAAATGTGGGCTCAGTGTTGGCAGACTTTTAGTGTATCAAAAAATTCCCATAGTCTTTTTTGATATCTCCCTGTTTGAGAACATTTAAAACTAATCGAATTCTTTAAAATACTGAGGGTGTCAAAAAAAACCTATCTGCAAGTTAGGTGTGATTGTGAGTTGCCATTATGCATACTAGCTTAGGAAAATAAATTAAAGAAAAGGTTTCAGGAAAAGATATTGAGAAGGCCAGGTGTGGTGGAGCATGCCTGTAATCCCAATGACTCCGGAGACTGAGGCAGGAGGATTGCAACTTCAAGGTTAGCCTCAACAACTGAGCAAGATAGACCTTGTCTCAAAAAATAGAAAGAGTTGGGGATGTAGTTCAGTGGTAGAGCTCCTCTGGATTCAATCCCCAGTACTAAAAAAGAAAAAATTTAAAAACCTAAAACAAAAAGATATTGAGACTGACCCTTAGCATTGTTGGGAAGAAATTTTCTCTGAGGTCAGAGAAGAAAAAAATTTTAGAAGAAAATAGGTTTTAGTGTTAAAACCACAGAAATAACTGAAACAAAACAAAACAAAAACAAAGCTAGAGAGCCCCACCAAGTGTAGCAATGAGACCAGAAGCCAGATTTCAATAAATGAGAGAGTTAGCTTGGGAGAGGAAACACTTTCATATAAACTAATATTTTACATGCTTTTCCATGAAGGAAACGTGAGAGTCTAAGATCAGACAAAGTTGTTCTTTGAAAGCTAGAATAATAAATGCATTTACAGTAGACTGGAAAATGTAATGCACACTATAATTTCTTTATTATTATTAATTTTTGTAAATATATCATTCCAAATCCTCACCTGCTGGTTAGTGGAAGGGGGAGTAAATGTCAAAATCTTTTTAAACCATAGTCTAATCCAAAAACTTAAATAGCTCCCTTGGGTGCTAGCCTACCACTTGTATCAAAATGTCCAGCCTTGCAAATAGCCTCTTCTCTCTCTGTGTCTATACCTGAGATAATACCTGGGTGTTTTGAAGGAAGGCAATTTGCTGAGAATGTGGGCTAGTGATGTGACAGGCAACTTGAGGGGGAGCTGGAAGTTTTGAATAGCCCCTCTGGGAAGTTGAATCAGACGTTGACCAAGGAGAAGTGAAAGCAGCAGAGAAAAGGGCCTGGCTGGCACCAGGTGGTTTTCAGTAGCAGGGCCATCAGGCTAGAGGCAGGAATAAGAAGGGAAGTGGCTGACTTGATTAATAGCAAAGAACCCTCTGGCAAGTGAGAAGGAAAGGACAGGGATCAAGGAAAAGAATTAAAGATGAAGAATGAATCTAATGTCTAAAGAATAGCAGATGGGATCTTTCCAGCAAAAACTGGATTTTTCAGAGGAGGTATCCAATCTAGAAGTCTGTGTTCTTCTCTAACTTATTGTGCTTTTGTCTTTTAGGAAGTAAGATTCAAATCTCCAAAGCACACCGGACAGAAAACGCTACCGAGCACAGGGAGGTGGCCCTCAGCTGCAGCCTGGAGAGCTTGGGCAGTGTGGCCTCCCTGTACTCTGTGACGTGGTTCAGGAGCAGAGGAGATGCCGGGAGACAAACGCTGGTGCACCTGCAGCATGACGGCTTGCTGGAGTATGGCGGAGAGGGCGGCGGGAGGCACCTGCACTGTACCCGCGCATCCCCTACAGATTTTGTTCTGAAGCTTCATCGGGTGGAGATGGAGGATGCCGGCATGTACTGGTGCAGGGTGACTGAATGGCAGCTGTACGGTCACCCAGGCAAGTGGGTCAGTCAAGCATCAGATGAGTCGCAGCGAATAGTGCTCAGGGTGTTGCCTTCAGGTAACAAGGGTCGATCTTCCATGGGTGCGTGGTCCTGAGAATATCTGGCTCTCCTTTTGTGCTCTCCCTCCCAGCTGCCTTGCTCCTTCTTCAGGCTGAAGGCATTTCTCAGATTCCCTAAAGCAGATGACTTTCCTGTCTCCAGTAATAACTCTCAGTGGTAAAAAACCACAGGGACTTTGATCACAAAGGTCATGTTAATGCTTTTCATTACTGTAACAAATGCCCAGGGTAATCAACTTATAAAAATGAGAGGTATAAGGTGGCTTACAGCTTTAGAGATTTCAGTCAGATAATCAGTTGGCTCTGTTACTTTGGATCATAGTGGGAGCATGTGGCAGAGGAAAACTGCTCATCTAGTGATGAGGAAGTGCAAGAGAAGAAGAAAGGGACTAGAGTCCCAATATCCCCTTTGGTGCAAGCTGCCAGGGACCTAAAGACCTCTCAATAGACTCATCTCCTAAAGGCTCCACCACCTCTCAAGAGCGCCGAGCTGGAGATGCAAGCCTTTACCACATGGACATTTGGGGAACACTTCAGACTCAAACTATAGCAACACTCTTCTTGCTGTATCTTGAAAGGCAACAAGGAAGAAAGGGTGCCCTATAGAACTTACTTTTAGGCTCCAGCAAGGAGGACAGCTACTCAAAAACCCCTGGTCAAGGACTGACCCTTTTCTGTGTAGGAAGGTCCTCCTGCTCAGCTGAGTGCTCAACTTAGTCCAGTACCAGGCATATGATAGTCGCTTTTTAAACATGTGTTCAAAATAAAAACTAGACCCTGGTGATCAGTGGCTGGCTACAACATCTACTGCTCATTCTTTTATGAGAATTCTTTCCATTCTTTCTAGTGAGATTCAAGGGGAAGGTGAGAGATGAACTTTGGGATAAACATCATGGAAAAGGGTCATTGGAGAAGTAGAGGTATCCTTGGTATCCCACACCAGGGGTATAAATGGAAATGATCAATAAAGGTCATTAAGCAGCTGCTAAGACCCCAGCTGGCTTTAGTGACACTCCTTAGGAGAGAAAGTTGCTGTCAAGAATGTAAGACAACACTCAGAAGTAAGGACAGCTGCCTCTCAGTCACAGCCAGGCTCTGGAGTGGAAGTCAAGGTGATATGATTGCTCCTGGACTCTGTCATCCTCATCTCCTCTCCCTTCTTCAGAATTTTTTCTCTCAAATGTCCAGGCAGAACTTTTATTCTCACCAGCCCTTCTTTCCAACATTTATAGGCAATCCCACCACCCCTGAGCACATTCCATACATGTTTTACCACTGGAATTCTTAGGCTTTGTAGAATCAGCAGTTTTTGCAGTAGAATAAATAGATAATAACTGTAAAAAGTATAGATTCTGTGACTAGGAAGCACCGCTCCTCTGGGGCGGTTGAGATCCTTCATAGCGCATATATATATATATATATATATATATATATATATATATATATATATGTTGTTAATCTCAGTGGAATCCTTGTAAAACAGGTGTAAAGTTTTAAAAAGACAAACTCTGGAAAGGAAACATTAAAAATTGAGTGGTATTTATATTCTTCACAACTGAAAAAGCTCAAAAGCCTGTGCCATAACCAACTGAGGATTTTCAGTGTAACTAATGTCAAGGATTCTCGGGGAAATTCTTATTATGTAGCACCTTGGATCCTCTGCCTTACTGTTCCTCTTTAGTGGTTGGGCAGACAGTCTGGGGTGATGAAAAGTTCTCAGGGGTTGAAGTCAGATAAAAGCTCAGATCACAGCTCTGCCACCTACAGCCATGAAATCATACCATGAGTATGTGACTTCTGTGAGCCTCGGCTTTCTTGTAAAATGAGGATCAAAATACAAATGTGCAAATAAATAAAAAAAGAGCTTAAACAAAAAAAACACACAAATGTGCTTAAGATATCCAGTATAGTCCCTGGCACATTGTAGGTGCTAAACAAATGTTGACTCCCTTTCCCCTTCTGCCTCCAAACATGCTACACACACGTATGTATATAATTCATGTATGCACATGTATACATGGTTGTATATACAACTATGTGACAAGTACTTTCTCTCTCTGTGTGTGTGTGTGTGTGTGTGTGTGTGTGTGTGTGTGTGTGTTTGTGAGGTGCTGGGGATGAAACCCAGGGCCTCACACATGCTAAGCAAGTGCTCTACTGCTGAGCTACATCCCCAGCCTGACAAAATAATTTAATTTGTTCAATAAATATTTATGTGAGGTTCTGAGAACACGAAAGTGTGTATTACAGAGTATGTATAGAACATGGGGTCCAGTGTGGGAAGTCAAGCTCAACATGACAGGTGTCATCAGAGAAGCATTCTCAGGGAGCTGAGGGAACAACCAAGCAAGGGTGAGGGCTGGATAGGGAGATCTGGGAGGGTTCCCTAGATATGAGGTCTGAGAAAATGAAGAAATGTGGTTTAGGGAAAGGAAAAGATACACAAGATGATAAAAGGATTTGAAGCTTCATGTGCTGTCCAGGGAACTTCAGCAGTTGAGAATGGCAAGAACTGCAGTCTGTGTGGTACAATGGCGAGAGCTGAGACCAGTGAGATGGGAAAGGCACAGATTTCAGGTGCAGCTAGTGTCTGAAGCTAAGGAAGAGCACTTGATCATGACAGTTGTGGGGTGTCACTGAACGAGTCCAAGCAGGGGAGTGATATCATCAGAACTTCCTTTTAGAAAGTTCCCACTGGCAGTAGTACTAAGGATGAACTGGAGTGGAGGCAGACAGAGTATGGAGAATCATCTGAAATTGTAGGAACCAAATGAGACAAGATGAAGGTCCCAGCTAAGGCAGTGCCAGTGAGACTGAGAGAAGAACAGCATGAGGCATTGGGAGGCATAATCTTCAGGATTTAGAGACTGATTAGATAGATGGGGGCAATGACCAGAAGTGGGAAATCAAGAATGAATATCTGGATTCTGGCTTTGGTGGATAGTGATATCAATGACGCAAAGTTACACAGGAGAAAGGTTTAGAGGGAAGATTGGTCCGATTTTGAGTAAGTTGAACTGGAATTGAGCTTGGATTATCAAAAGGAATATGACAGACATTGGGGCTTCTAAATGGAATCTGAACCAGAGTTGTACATTAGGGGTTATCAATTTATAATCAGTAATGAAGCTCAGGGATGGATCCCTGAGACATATCACCATTGATCAGGGGGACAGAGAAACAGACTGTGAAGGAGACCAACAGGGGTGGCTGAGAAGTAGGAGGAAAACCTGAACTCGATGCTATCACAGAAACCCAGGGCAGAGAGGGCATCAAGAGGGAAGGGAGAAACAAAAGACTGGACAGTACAGAGAGGTCTTAGTGAAGAACGGAGTATCCGTGGATTTGACAAGATAGGACAATTTCAGAACAGTAATGAGGGAAGTCAGACTGCACTAGGTCTAGAAGCTAGCAGGCAGGCATATCAAGTACAGATTACTCTCTTAAGAGCTATAACCGGAAAGAGAGAAGACCACAAAAATGGCAAGAGGTGTCAGTGAGAGCACTTTAGTTCTGCTTTATTTCTGTTTTGCTTTGAAGATGGTAGGAACTTGAGCACATTTACATTATAGAGAGGAAGAAGGTGAAGTGCAGAGGAGAGCAGATATGACTGACCCCCAGCACTGGTTGTGTCCTCCCTGCAGTGATCCTCCACACCATCTTCCCTGGTCGACATCTAATCCTTCGCCCACCAACTGTGCTGCTGCTGTCTCTGTGACTTACCTTGTTCTCTCAGTCATCACACCTAAGGCCACCCGTCATAACCACCACCACTGCTAGATTGACACTCTGAGCAAGCAAAGATTAGGGGTGCCTTATCACCAGCCTTGGCTCAGTCTGGCACACAGGAGAGGCTCAGATACTGAATTGCAATCCCATTTCTGGCGAGTACCAGTTCCATGTGCTAAAAAATACCCAGGTCAAATATAATATACTACTAATTGTTACTTCTCAGATGGTTTCCACCACCTCTATTGGCACCCCAGATTGGGTTAGTTTTAGGTTTTTAAAAATTTTTAATATTTTTTGTAGTTATGGATGGACATCGTGCCTTCATTATTTGTTTATTTTTATGTGGTGCAGGATTAAGTCCAGTGTTGGCAAGTGCTCTGCCACTGAGCTACAGCCCCGCCCTGGGTTAGTTTTAGTTTTATATAATAGAGGCATGGAGCACACGGCTCAAGTGAAGGCAGAACAATTAAGAGGTATTCCCTGGGGAATGGACCTTACCTTCTTCTCCATCTTACTTCCTTACCAATGGCAAAGCCAGGGCAGGGACTATAGCTGCTTGAGTCTATTTGTCTCACCCTCAGACCCAAGATATGAATGTCTTTTTTTTTTTTTTTTAAAGAATGGTCTGGATAAAATGATAGGCCACGTTGTGAGGCACTGTACTACTAGTGACTATTTCTTACATCTTTGGGGGTGAGGATTTATTGAGAAGGTGGACCTGAATTCTTGAAGGAGACATGCATCCTCTCACACTGACGTTTCTGGAGAGGTCGCACATTTTTTTATCTATTGCCCCTGGCTTCAATAAGGCCTGGCACGTGGCACTCAACAAATGCTTGACCAGAGAATGAGCAAGTCTTCCATTAGGTTGAAACATGATGCTGACATGCATTGCTAATCCTGGGAGGCACTTGTGATCAGAGGGCCTTACCCCACTCTCATTGCTTGGCAGGAGCCACCCTTGCACATGTGGCATAGCCAATCATCCACATTTTGGATTGGCGGGGGGTAGAGAGGAATTGGAAGCCTCCTTATCATCCTATACTTCTCAGAAGTCAGTCTTTCTGAGTTAGTATCAAAAAGGAGGCTCCTTGTATTGTGCTTGGCTGTGGGAAGGAGCAAGTTCTAAACGAAGCCTCATGATGAAGTGTTCTCTTTAAATTTTTGGCTCTGTTTTGCAGACCTTGTACTTTGAGCATTGGACACTTACTCAGATTGATTCAAAATGCCAAACCCTAATGGTTTTGAGTGTCACCAATTTTAATCCAAATATGGATGAGAGGCAGATGGTGGGAAATGGTGATTGTAGGATCCAGAGCAAACACTGCCCTCCCAGGAGAGGTAATTTAGAAGCACTGGAGCTGACAGTTGGTAGCTGCTGGCTAATTCAGCTCTGTGAGGAGTGCACTTTGCCATCCTTTGATAGCAGATTGCTCTAAGCAGAGCAGCCTCCTCCCCATTAAGACTGTCAAGGCCTCTGGCAGTCCCTTCATGCTGAAGATTAGAGTCCCAGGGGCAGAGAAGTTCAGTACCAGATATCTTCTTCCCACCTCCCACCTCCCATGTGCCAGCCCCAACTCACCATCACCACGCCACCATCCTAGCACCTGTAAAGCTTGGTACTGCAGACTCTCACCTCAAATACTCTGCCTCCATGACTAGAAGAGGAAGCCAGAGCCTTTTAGCTGAAAGTTGCCCAGGTTTGGGGGCAAAGGATAATAAATAGAAGAGAATTTAGCTGGTAGAAGAACATGGCCAATACTGTCATGTTAATTGGCTTTCTGTCACTGTGACAAAATACCTGAGATGATAATCAACTTATACAAAAGAAAAGTTTATCTTGATTCACAGTTTTGGCGATTTCAGTCCATGATCAGTTGACCCATTGCTTTGGGCATGTAGTGAGGCAGTGCAACATGGCAGGAGTGTGCAGCAGAGGAAGCTGCTCACCTCAGAGCATCCAGGAAGCAGAGAGAAAGGAGGAGGCTGGTGTCCTACAATTCCCTTTGAGGCACACCCCCAGTGACCTAAGATCTTCCAGTAGGTCCTCCTCTTAAAGGTTCCACCATCTTCTAGTAGTGCCAAGCTAGGGACCAAGCCTTCAACTTAATAGCCTTTGGGGGACATTTTAGATCCAAACTATGGCACATGCAGTCCCTGAATGAGGAAGCTGCAGGCTCTAGCTCTGTTCTTTATTTGGTCTCTTGAGAATAAATTGTCTGCAATTTTTCTCAGCATCCCCAGTAGCATTCCAGCTAATATTATTTTCTGATTCAACAAATGCTGTAGGTTTTATGTTAAATGTTGTATTGTACATTGTCTCATCATAACTCTAGACATTATTATTATCCCTGTTTGATGAGGAAACTAATGATTAGAGAGGATAAGTAACTTTTCCAGTGAGTTGAAGCATGATGGTTGAACCCAGCTCTCTGAAATGTAATAGGTGCTCATTCACTACTCTGCATGAATGCCATGGCCGGTGCATTCTCTTTCAGCACTGTGGTCCATGCTTCCTTTTAACCATAGTCCATGCTTCCTTTTAACCATGCCTTCAATGTGCTCAGTGCTCAGAAGAGCTGATAGAATGTGGAAAGGGGACAGTAAGGCAGAGAGAGGATGGTAAAGAATTAAAAATCTGGCTCTGCTATTGCTTATCCTTTCAAAAAGAAAAAAAATTTAGGATGGAGAATGCAAGTGAACCCAGAAAAACTCCAGCCACAAACCCCTGCAGCTCTTTGCCAGCCCATTCAGAGCTGCCAGGCTGATGTTTAGGAGGATCCTCACTATGTGTAATATAATGCTGGCTGTGCCTCGTTCCTGTTGGGGAACGCATTATACATTCATTAGGCTTCACTGAGGTCCTGTGGACAAAAAACTGCATAAGATAAAAAGACTCATAAGACACAGGCCTTACCTTCAAGGAACACACAATACAAGACTTGAGAAAATGTCCAGATTCTTTCTCAATCTCTTCAACATGTAAAATGCATCAGCAAGGCCAAAAATGGAATTCTTACAGCAGGAGTTGGGTCAAAATGACCTATAAACCTGTTTTCATCTCTAAGAGCCTATAATTCTATGAATCCTACAGCTTAACCTTTGAAGAAGAAATTGCTTATGTCATTACAATTTTCCAAGAAAAGCACAGCTATTGATAGCATCAGATTTTTCAGAACAGCCCTGATTTCAAATATCATGTCATAAATAAATGCAGTTGAAAGACTATAATTAGTGGTTGGTATGCCTTTAAGCATATGACTTTCTGCTTCAAGAGTCTATAAATGTGGTCTTTGGACCAGTAGTAGCTCAGGGCATCATTTACTGGAACCTGTGGTGTTTGCAATCCTCTCCTCTTTGCTCCCCTGACCAAGTGGCCAGGAGCCACTGTGAGGCTGCTTGTGCGTGCTCCACGTGTCTGTCTGCTAATGGTGCTTCCCTGTGGACTGCAGCTGCTGGAGGATCACATACTTCAGCACGACTTTATATAGTATCTTTGGCCCGGGTGGTTGCAGTCAACCCAATTTAATTCAGATCAGCAAAAGTTATTGAGCACGTCCTAGGCACTGTAGGGGATGTAGATACACGTGACACTCTCAGATGTACGATAGCTATAATAAAACAAAGAGGCAGTTTAAAGGGAAAAAAAGGAGTCTAAACAAAGGACTGTGTGAAAGGGGAATAAGCAGAGACCTGTGCCCAAGGCCAGATAGGAGCACCAGGAGAGGAAGAGTGATCCAGCAAGGCAGGAAGGACCTGGAGATTAGGTTGCAGGGAGGGACAATTGAGCAGTCCAGAAATGGAGCCCCGGGAGGGTTCTGCTTGGAGGCCAGGTGTGGGTCAGGGAGGGAAGTGCTCCTCTCTGCTGGCACAGATGTTTATGAGGACAGTGCAGCATGGTGTGTGTTTCAGAAGCAGCGGTGGGAATAACTCAGTTAAAAATTCAGGACTGGCAACACAGTTGAGAACGAGGGTTGAATTATAGATATCTTCTCTGAGGAAGGAAGATTAAAGGAAAGGTTTTCTTTTTCTTTTTGTTTTGTCTTTGGTTTGTGCTGGTAGTTTTAAGTAGGTCATTGGAAACTCCAGTGGTTGGAAATTGCTGGGCAAGGGGGAGTTGTGAGCATTAGGCAAGCGGAGCTGTGTGTTGGGAGGCCTCTCCCAGCACCCTGTTCTTTGCTCCCATATGCCACTTGGCCCTGTTGTTTTTGCATATATTTGCCTGTAACAGTAAATTGAGAGGTATGCATGATTGATTAGTCCAGACAGGTGGGAGAATGACATTCTCTGTATTTTCTTCCCTTTCGTTGCAGAGCCCACATTTCCTTCCAGGATCTGTTCCTCGGCACCTTTACTCTACTTCCTTGTCATCTGTCCCTTGGTCATGCTTATTCTTCTGCTCATTTCCTTCCTCTGCTTATACTGGAAGGCCAGGAAGTTATCTCGGCTGAGTCTCAGAGCACAGAAAGACAAGTCTCTCTGGGTGGGCCTCAAAGGAGCTGAAGGCTGGACCACAAACGAGAGGAAACATCAAGAGGAAGATGAAGGCAACTGAATCCCGAGAGGCGCCTGCAACTGGTGCAAGGAGCACAGTGGGACTTTTGAAGCGGACTTACCTGGGTGTGAACAAATCCTGGTCCTGTCCTTCCCTGTCTGTGGCCTTGGGCAAGTTGCTCAGGAATCAGAGCGAACATTTAGTGAGCTAGCTCTTTCCAAGGTGCCAGGTCATTTACCCCTTGCAACTTTCAGGAGCAGATAGCATCATTACTCTGGCTTACACTGACCACGCCCCCTTGAGGTCCCTCCTGGTGTGTAGATAGGGAAGTGCCTCCTCACACAGCTTGGAGGGTCAGATGAGCCCCGATAGTGGAGTCCTGGGTGGGCCCGCCCTTCCTCTCCTGCTCCCTTGCCATTTCCCTCACCCTCTCCCTCTTCTTGGGTCCTCTCTTCATCACTAATTTCCCTGGAAACACTGGTGGCCCAGTTACATTGGCTCAAGGTAAATTCTTTCAAGAGGTGCAGGAAAGAGCCCCATGTCAGCAAGGCAGAAAGAATTGAAAACATTCACTCATTTGCCTAAAAACTGCCTCCTAACCAGAATGTAACATCTTTCTGGACCAGAAATCCAATTTTTTTCCCCCATCCCATCTACAAATGCCTACTGGAGAGCTTAAGAGTAGGTGAATCAATATTGGTTCTATAAAACATTTTGTAGCTTGAGGATTTGGGGGGAAGAAGGAGGGTGTTTGCTTTTATGCTATAAGATTTACTAAGTCATTGCTGAGATAAAGCTTTTTCTGTTTCATGCAACATAGCGCTGCAGACAGGCCCCCAGGGCCATCTCCTCTTCTTCCTCTACCAAAAGAGCCATCCATTGGCTCCTGGGCATATTTTCCATGGCCTGACAATCCTGGGCAGTAGGAAAGCCTCGTGGTAGTGTGTGGAGGAGGAGGGGTCAGCAGTGCCACCCTGTCCTCCTATGTCCTCAAGACAAGCAGCATGTCAAGTCTGATTCCTCAGGATCCCCTAATCTCCACCTGGAAAATTCCAAACGTGGGGCATTTGAGGCTTTCAAAGGCTATCACCACCAAGCCTGGGGTCCCCTCATCTTTGTTTCAAAAGCTGCTCAGGCCCTGTTTTATCCAGAATTGGAAATCAATCAATGCCACCTAACAGACTTGAGAAAACATGTCTATTTATTGTCAATGTGACCAACGGGGTTGCTTTATCGCTCAGCAATTTGCATTTCCAAGGAGAGCAATTTATTTTTAATTATTTTATCAGGCACACAGTCCTCTCCAAATTTAATTAGTTCCTTTGCTCCTTTGCAAGAAGATTACGTGCGACTATGAGAACCCTCACCCTAGACCTGCAGGTTCCTTAAATTCATCTCCTGTTATAGCCTCATTTAAAATACTCCAAATGTTTTCTTAAACATGTTAACACTTTGCTTCTTCTCTGCCAAGTGAGGGAGCATATTTTACTGAAAACAAAATAGAAATTAAGACTTCTCAGAAAGTCCAATGACCCTTTCCATGCTTTTTTTTTTTTTTTTTTTAAAGAAACCTGTATTTTAATTGAAATTTTGAAAGGAGAGAAAGTACAATTGAGCCCCAGCCAGAGAATCATAGAATAGACAGTGGGGCTGCCCATCCGCCTGGAGCTCTCTTCCTCTGCCCCACCTCTCTCTTCACCTGCAGACAGCTTTCTTATCTCAAAAACCACTCCTTCACATTTGAACCCAGCAGAGGGCTTGCATAGAAAGACACTTAGCTATCAAACTGAGCACTAAGCAGGGGAATTATTTCCCAGCAAGCACTTCCAGCCTGCTGGCCACTGTGACAGGCACATGGGGCCTGAGTGGTGACTCAAACATGGCCATGCTCCCCTGGGAGTAAGGCTTCATTTCGGCAGATGCTGTCTGTCATAAGTGGGACCTAAAGCACATGAGATTTTCTTAGACGCTACTTCACACTATTGTCCCATACTGAGTTGTCAGGCAACTAAAATCCCAAAGTTATCTTCTTCCCCCCTTTTTTTTTATTCTTTAACTTTTGAACTTCTAGAATAAAATTTGCCTTGATCCAGTTCAACAAATATTTTACACGAAACTTCTTTCCAGTTATGTCCTTGTTCATTTAGTGTTTGAAGCTTAATGGAAAGCTTTACTTTGACTCATTGATTTCAACTGTTCCATTTTGATGGTTAATATTCTGTCCATTTTACCCGTATGTTATGTTCCTGGGAAGCTTGATTTGACCTGTCATATCTGAATCTGTTATCTACCTGACTCACTTAATAAATAATCTTAGGCTCTGAGGATCAGTGTCAAGTCCAAGACTTTCTGACATTTGAATCTTCCCTACCAGGTAGAGATGGAAAGGTCACCACCACTGCAGCATTTCACACCATCATATCGAGAACATACTCTGTCAAAACCAGAAAGCAATGGTTGCCCCTTTCATTATTTCAGTCTATTGAGGTAAGGCAGAAGATGACTGTAATGGTAGAAAGTCACCCGCCATAATGATTTCTCATACTTGTGTATGATTCCTTCATCATCTCAGAGTCTCATGGAATCCCCTCCCAAAAGGGATCATTATTCCTGTTCTACAAGTAAGGAACTGAAACTCAGAGAAGCTGGGATTTATCCAGGGTCCCCCAACCATATGCAAAGGAGTAAGAGCCCAAATTTAGGTCTGCAGACAAATCCTGGACTCTCTCCACAATAAACACTATGCTTGAATTCATTGCTTTGGGGAAAACCTGGTGGTAATAATACCTCCTCACACGGGTGTTACAGTGATCAGATCAGGTTCTTATGTGGAGATAAGTTTTAAACCATTTCAAATTGTAAATGAATGTCAATGTAACCCAAGTTTTTCCAGGTCTTACCTGCCTGTGCACATAAATGAAATGAAATCAATAGTAGTAATTCACATTCTATAGGTTTTTGTCACAGGCACTTACACAGGGTCTTGTGCATTGTGTTAGTCAGTTTTTCATTGCTGTGACCAAAATACTGGAAAAAAACAACTTAGAGGAGAAGTTTATTTAGGCTAATGGTTTCAGATGTTCAGCCCATGGTGTGCTGACTCCATTGCTCTGGGCCAGAGGTAAGGCAGCACATCATGGTGGAAGCGGGTGGTGGAGGAGTGCTGCTCCATGATGGGAGGCAGAGAAAGAGAGAGAAGGGAAGCAGGGAAGAGTAAAGCCTTCCAGAGCACACCCCCAGGGGCCCACCTCCCTTAGCCACACCCCACCTGCCATTCAAACTAGGATGGACTGACTAGGTTACTGCTCTCATAATCCAATCACTTTACCTTTGAATGTTCTTGTGTTAAGGCTGGAGCTTTTGAGAGACACATTGTATCTAAACCATAACAGCCATGTACAGTGTCCTTCAAATATTCCTGGGGATTCCTGAAGATTCTGAGAATTCGTATGCACTCAAAAAGAAGGTCACTCCCACATAATTCCTTGCTGCTCTCTCCAGCTCTGTGGGTTCTGTAGGTTCCACTGCAGCTGGGAGGCAGGAGCACTAGAGATACCAGGCTGCACATGTTCACAGGTAAGCCGGGAGATGCATCTTACTCTCATTCTGCCTTTGCCTTATGCTTTACTATGGGGGAGTGAACCCAAGACTGCTTGTGCTTTATGTCTCTAAGTATTGTCTTGTTAAAATGACTACTAACTTTTGCCCACCACCTGCTTTCTTTGTAGAGTCCAGACACCAACTAGGATTAAGCTGGGAGAGAGACTTCAGGCTATTCTCTTCATTTCTCATTCTCTGATCTCAGGAACCTGTGCACTAACTTCTTAGGAATTTAGAAATGAGAGAAAACTTCACAAAGGAGATATTATTTGAATTGGGCATTAAAAGAAAGGAAATAGGATAATAGGAAAAATTAGAGTAAATGCGCTAGGCAAATTTTGCAATGAAAAGTTCAATGCATACAATAGCTTTGGTTTGATTTAAGTGTGAGATCTATGGATGGGAGGTAAATTGGGAAAGGAAGTTAGAGCAAAATTCGGGGGTGGTAGAAAGGGGCAGGAGAACAGACGTTGAATGTGCATAAGAACATGGACTTTATGTGGTAGGCAATGGTGAGTCATTGAATGTTATTTAGTAGCGAAGGGGCAGCTGTGGCTCAGGAGAATAAAAACAACATAGATATTGGATGGGGTTGGGGTGAGATAGGACAGCCATCTGGAAAATAACCTTTACTTTCCTGATTTGTATAATGGAAATGACATCAATTTTGCAAGTGTTTGAGTATAGCACAAAATTATGAGAAAGTTTTGAGCACAATATCAAGTTTATGGAAGAAGGTTTATATATATATATATATATGTATATCTATAACATATATATTACATATATATATGTTTAATACAATGACATGAGTTTCAAGATTCTCCTTGTGTTCAGTAATTTTTAACCTAATTTTCTACAGATGGGTATAGAGATAAGAGAGTTACATATATTCACTATCTTAACTGGCTTTCTGTTTTTATTTTTTATGCTACTTTTATTTTAATTTGTTAGATATTTGAAGGTGCTACCAGGTCACCTCTGAATCCAAAGCTCCTTCTGGACCAGCTCTGACTGCCAAATAGAGATGTTTTGACTAGAAGCATGATTATCACATTAAACAATTTACTGAGATAAAAAGAACACATTGAGTAAGGATAGTGATTAAGAAGTCTGTATGCTATAATTAACCAGTAAATGAAAAATCCAAATGTATTGCTCCTTCAAAGTCAACAGTGGTGGTGGGTGGGAAGGTGGAGAGGGTGGGTGGGAAGGTAGAGAGGGTGGGTGGGAGGGCAGAGAGAGCTTTCACTTTAAATTGCCTTTTTCAGTAAGAGGATCCTTGCTCAATTTATCTCACCCTAGTACCTTTCTGGAACCCTATGCTCCAACCATACCAAATTACCTACTGGTTCCCAAAAGTGTTTCTGATTTGTGTCTTTGGAAATTTTTTTTTTTTTTCCTTTTCTGACCACTTCCATTTAATTGACCTCAATATTGCTGAAGGAATTCACATAAGATACTGGGGGAGCCAATTTTGATGGCGCATCCTAGCTACTCCAAAGGCTGAGGAAGGAGGATTGCAAGTTCAAGATTAGCCTGGGCAACTTAGTGACACCTTGTCTCAAAATAAAATAAGAAAAGGGTTGGGGATGTAGCACAGAGGTAGATCTCCTGGATTCAATTCCCAGTACCACAGAGGAGAGAGAGAGAGAGAAAGAAAGAAAAGGGAAAAGCAGTACTATTTATTCATTTGTTTGCACGTTTTGGATTGGATCCTGTTCAAATAGAGTTGTGAAGCAAGCCCAATCTCAGAAAGCTCTCTACCATCACCCCTATCCTTAGGTAATTGTAAGATTATCAACACCCATAATCTTGTCTTAGGTCATCTCCCCCAAGAGTACACACTGCTGGGAGGTGTTCATCTGTGGTCTGATGTGCATGGATGGCAGGTACATGAAGAGACTTGGTAATATGGAACCTACCCAAATCACTGGTGCACATTTACAGCTTACTTCCTTACCTCTTATTATGTATTAGTATTTCTTCTTTTGAGGGATTTTCCACCTTATCCTAGTTATAATAGGTAATTATTGAGAGTCCCAGGCCAATCAGAAGGAGACACCACGGCGGTCGCAATAAATGTTCTTTGAAAATACCTATTTGTGTATATGCAATGAGTCTCTAATTAAAACACATATCAGTAACAGTTCTTTGGGCATGATAATACAAAGGATCATCAGCTCAGATGCTTCAGGATTCAAGCAGGTAAATGAAGAGAAAAACAATTGGTCTGTAGAGTCTTTGGGGAGTGATGAAGACTAGAGCAACTGGAGCATGCGTTTCTATTGAAAGGCACTCAGTTTCAACATAAGATATAAGATATTGTGCAAGGTAATTAGAACACTTTAGAGCTTTGTAATCCTGCATCACGTCGGAAAGCCATTATTAGATATCAAAACTGCCATCAAAACAGCACCTCAAAGTCATGCCTACATTTAAAGCTCATGAAACTACTTGTCCATGTTTCCTTCTAGGCACTTCATTGTTTTACCTTCCCAAAATAGGCCTAGAATACATCTCAAATTAATTTTATACAAATTAATTTTGTATACAATTTAAGTTAGAAACCTTGAACACTACTGATAGGAATGTAAAATGGCACAGCTTCTATGGAAAAATTGTAAGGCATTTCCTTTTAATTATTAATTTTATTTGCATTGTCTTATGGAAAAAATAGAATTACCATAAGATCCAGTAATTCCCCTTCTAAGCATATATCCAAGATCAATGAAAAGCAGGGACATGGATAAACCTTGAAGAGACCTATGCTAAGTGAAGCAAGTCTGTCACAACAGGAGAAATACTATGGGATTCTACTTATATGAAGCACCCAGAGAGTCTACTTTATAGACAGAAAGTAGAATGATGGTTTCCAGGGCAGGAGGATGAGGCAATAGGAAACTATTATTTAATGTATTGCAGAGTTTTGATTTGGGAAGATAAAAAATGCTCTAACCAATGAAGTTCACTATCATGTATAATTATAATGCACCAATAAAAAATAGTCCTAGTGATAGTGGTGGTGGCACAACAATGTAATTGAATTTAATGTCGCTGAAATGAACACTTAAAATGGTTAGGATGATAAATTTGGTGTTAAGTATATTTTAGCATTTTCAGAAAAGTAAAATAATGATCAAAGTTTATTTCTCTCCTTATGATTATCCCATTGCTCAAGCATCATATTTTTAAAACGAATATCCTTTCCTTTCCCTAGTGCAGTGGCATCTCTAACAAAAATTAGGTGAATGTTATGCTTTTATGTACTGTTTAGGAAATCTTTGCCTATCCTCAATAAACTTTGTTGATATATTAAATCACAGTGAATCACGATTTAATCACAATTTACTACTGAAGCATGATTTATTCCAGTAATGCAAGGTTGTTTCAACATATAAAATTCAATTTATGCAAATCATTAAATGAACAGAATAAGGAAGAAAAATACTTGATCATCTCAATAGATGCAAAAAGTAATTTAATAATATTCAATACTTACTCTTGATAATATTTCCCAGTAAACTAATAATAGAAGGGAACTTTCTGAAGTTGATAAGCATCATACTCAGCCAGGTATGATGGCCCACATCCATAATTCCAACTATTTGGGAGGTTGAGGCAGGAGGATCACAAGTTTAAGTCTCAAAATAAAGCTTAAAAAGGACTTGGGGCTATAGTTTAGTGGTAGAGCACATGCCTAGTATGTAGAAGGCCCTGAGTTCAATCCCCAGTACTGGGGAAAAAACAAAGACAACATTAAGAAAGTGACTAGCATACAAGCCACATGCTGAGAGAATGAGAGTCACAAACCATACCTAAAAAAAAACCCTTTATCAAGCATATATACTGAACTCCTATAAATCAATTTAAAAAGGGAGTACATAACTGAATTTAAAAGTAGGCAAAAGATGGGAACATGGATTGAAAGGGAAAAAAGATTTGAACATGGATTTCACAAAGATACAAGAATAATCATCAAACATGTGTCTACTGAGTGCTTTCAGAAGCACATACCAAGGTGAGAGTAGACATGCAAGGACTTACTGGGGGCAATGCCTGTGAAGGAAAGAGGAGTCTGGAGTTGCAGAGGATCTGAAGAGCCACTGACTATGATGCATGTCTGACTCCTATGAAAGGACACCAGGAAGGAAAAAGGATTATGTAGGTAGGCAGAGTCTCCATTTGCACAGCAGCTCTGAGATAATCCAGTTCAAGCCAATAGGGAGTCTCTGAAAATAACTCAGAACACCATGGGGCAGAAATGGTCTAGCTCTTGTATCTCTACCATGCTTACACTGTGACTGGGAGCACCCAGGAGAAAATGTGGCCTCAGCACAAATATCATGATGGATGTTTGGAGGTTGTCAATCAAACATGCTCTCTGTAGCAGTTTTCCTTGAAAAGAGATATGAGTGGTATAGTTCATGGCCACTGAATATAAAAATATGCTCAAGATCATTACTTAACAGAAAAATGCAAATTTAATGAGTGAGTTACCCTTATATATGCATCAGGATGGCTAAAATGTAAGGCTGACAACATCAAATGCTGGTAAGAATCTGGAGCAACTGGAATTCAATACATGGCTGATGAAAGTATGAATCTTTCCAACTATTTTTTAAAATATGATGGTAATTTCCTTTTCTTTCTTTCTTTTCTTGCCTTTATTCTCCTTCCTTCCTTCCTTCTCTCCTTCCTTCCTTCCTTCCATTTTTTTTTTCTTTTGGTATGAGGAATAGGGCCCTGGGGTGCTTAACCACTCAGCCATGTCCCCAGTCCATTTTATTTTTTATTTTGAGAAAGGAGCTCACTAAATTTCTTAGGGCCTCACCGTGTTGCCCGTGTTGCTGATATTGGCCTCAAACTTGTGATTCTCCTGCCTCAGCCTCCTGAGTTGCTGGGATTACAGGTGTGTGCCACCATGCCTGGCTGATAGTTTCAAACAAAGCTAAACACATACCTTCCTTATGACTCCTGGCATTTATCAAGAGAATTAATGCTTATGTCCACCAAATGGCATATACAAGAATATTGATAGCTTTATTCATCATTGTTAAAAAATGGAAACAGTCCTCATTGTTCATCATTAGGTGAATGGATAAATTATAGTTTCTACATGCCATAGGATACTACACAGTAATAAAAACAAATTACTGATGATATGGATGAATCTCAGGGTGTTTGTTGAGTAAAAGAAGCTAGACACAAAAGGGTATGAAGTTCAAGAGCCAGCAAAATTAATCTATGGTGACAGAAGCAGAATAATGATTTATTTCCTCTGGCAGGGAAGTATTGACTGGAAGTAGCATGAAGGAATAACCTGGAACAAATGAAATGGTCTGTATCTTTATTTAGGTGTTGATTTCACGTATGTGTGTGAGTTTGTGTGTGTGTGTGTGTGTGTGTGTGTGTGTGTGTAAAAATTCACTGACCTGTCTTCTTGAAATTTACTTTAAGTAAATAATAACATACACCATATAATACTATATAACTGTTTGCAAATAACTTAAACCTGAGATTTTTTAGGTTTTTTTTTTTGTAGTACTGGACATTGAACCTAGGTGCTCAGTATAACTTGAGTTACACTCCATCTTCTTCTTCTTTTTTGTTTTTTTAACTTTGGGACAGGTTCTCTCTAAATTTCTGAGGTTAGCCTTGAACTTGCAACTTTCCTCCCTCAGCTCCCTGAGTATCTTGGATTATTATAGGTGTGCCCCACTGTGCCTAGCAATGCATTTTTTTTTTTTTTTTTTTTTTTTTTTGGTACTGGGGATTGAACCCAGGGGCGTTAAACCACTAAGCCACGTCCCAGGCCTTTTTGTTTTTTATTTTAAGACAGGGTCTTACTAAGTTGCTTAGGGCCTCACTAGGCTACTGAAGCTGGCCTGGAATTTGTGATCATCTGGCCTCAACCTTCCAAGTCACTGGTTTTACAGGAGTGAGCCACTGCACCTGGTGAGGTGCTTTTTTTGTTGTTGTTTTGTTTTGATTTTTGTTTTTGTTTTTTGGCATCTTTCTTTAAAAAAGTATTTGAGAATCAAATGGATAACTGGCACAGAGTAAGGAGCTTTAATATAGAAATGATAAGATTTTTTATCTAAAAATAAACAAATAAAATAAAACAAAATAAATAAATAAAATATGTTATATCATAAAAAAAGAAATGATAAGATTTATGTATTCAACCAGCATCTTCTAATATTTACTATGTGCCAAGGCTTATGCTAGGAGCTTTGCAAGCAGGAATTATTGACAAGTCACTTCCTTCACTGAGGAAAGGAAACAGAAATTAACATTCATCTTGTTTAGCAGCCATCATGTTATAAGGCCTGAATCTTTATGACAATATTGGGAAGAAGCTGATATTAGCCATGATTCTCCAGAGAAACAGAAACAATAGGATTTATACAGATATAAAAGAGGAATTTCATTCTGGGAGTTGTCTCACATGTTTATGGAGGCTGAGAAGTCCCACAGTGTGCTATCTGCAAACTGGAGGCCCAGGAAAGTAGGTGGTGTAATTCAGTCTGAGTCTTGTGGCCTGAGAACCAGAAGAGCTGGTGATGTAACTCCCAGTCTGAGGTCAAAGACCTGAGAACTGACGAATAAAGAATATAAGCTTTGGAGTTTGCAGGCCCAAGAATTAGAAGTTCCAAGTCTGTATTCATGTGAAGATAGAAGTCCCAGCTCCAGAAGAGAGAGAATTTACTTTTCTTCTGACTTTTTGTTCTACTTGGGCCTCAACAGTATTAGTAAGGAAGGATTTTTACTCAGTTTACTGACTCAAATGCTAATTTTCTCCTGAAAAATTCTCCAGAAACAATATTTTACAAGTTATCTGGGAAACCTTTAGCCCAATCAAGTTGACACATAAAATGAGCCATCACAACCATGAATCAGGAAAAAACAGTTAAGTATTGTCATCATTAAGTGATATTAAGGGTCATGACTCCAAAAGCAGTGCTCTTTCTACACAGTAAACTTCCCATAGTTATAGATTCTACTATCTCATTATAAACAAAGACTCATAAGGTAATGAGAGGACCACTGGGGCAGATAATGACCACAGATGCTTAAATTGTTGCAAGGTTTCTAAGTGCCAGTTTGTTCTAAAAGGGAGAGGCAAATTTGGATTAGGGGAGCAGGGAACCCCTTTGCACTCTGCCTTGGTTCCCACAGATTTCCATTCAGCCTAATGCATGTCAATTGAATGGCCACTCTGTGCTGCCTTAAGAGGTTGTTTAAATAGACACACGAGAGCATGTTTTGTTATGGTCTCCCGTAACTGAAGGCAGATGCTACAAGTTCTTAAGTCTGTCTTTAGGGAACCTTTGTATTGTTTAATGGTCTGTCTGACAGCAGCTATTTGTACCACCCTGCTGGCAGCAGGAAATTGAGGGCTTTTCTGGTCTCAATGCCTAAGAAGCAATCGGCCAATAAAAAGGGGCTGATATCAGAATGGCTTGTATTCCCTAACATGGCCCAAATGCCTGCTAACCCTAAAACAGACAAATAGTGATGTGCTGTGTGAAAAGCAACACAATTGAAGCAAAACACTGAACAGAGTTGCAGGAATCTGAACAAGGTTTACTGGCTCTGCCCAATATCAGCTCCATACACACATACCTCCACTGCTACTTTTTCCTTGATTGAGGAAAGGTATTCAGTGTAGTATTAAACATGTATCTTTCAAATGAAGTAAGCCAGGAGACTTTCCACCTGACAAGAGAAGGCTAAATGGCATTGCCATATTTAGTAGTTCTTCTACTAAAGAAATAGCCAACACATGAGCCCTCACTAAGAAGTAAGCTTCACTGAGATACAATCAAGGGTGCTAACTACTACCTCTTATAATCTTCCACTTTTGACTTTGTTCCTTTATGATGGTGTTTCCAATGACTACCTTTGGTAAGCTAATAGGTACAGGAGCTCTGGATACTGCCTAGGTTCAAATCCTGGCTACATCACCCACTGGTTGTGTAATCTTTGGCAGTTGATCTCTCTTTACCTCACTTTCATCATCCATGAAATGGGGATAATACCCCTTACTTTATAGGGTTCACTGTGAGGATTAAATGGTATATATACATGAAGGAGTTAGAACTTATAAATATTAGGTATCATCATAAACATGGTTGACCAGTTGGCCATTTTAATCCTTTCTATTCTTGACAAGGAAACTAGATACCTGCCATTTTACTTCCTAATTCTCAACACACGGTGGAGACAATAAGATGTGGGAATTGAACACTAGCATGGGCTTTTCCACAAAATGGGATCACTGCTTGGGTTCTCAGCCAAGAAGTTAATTTAGAGATAGCTACCTGTAAGATTTCAGGAAAGAGTCAGGATATCAAGGCAACATGGACAGAGGAATATTTAGATAAAACTGCCTGGGTGCTTTGCAGTTAAATGTTTAATCCAAGAGTTCAAAGTGAAGCTGTATAAATATATGGGAATTAATGAGAAATGGAGTCACCGGAGACTTCTATCCTGAGGTACTTTATACCTGTATTAATTAGCTAATTCAATTTACATATAGATTCGAGAGCAAATGGCACATTTGGAAAACAAATGTTATGGCAGATAGCAAATAATTAGCTTGGGAATTTGTATTAGTCTGTTCAGGCTACCACAACAAAATACCATAGGCTGGGTGGCTGAGGCAATAGGAATTTATTTTCTCACAGTTCTGGAGACTAGAAGTCCCAAATCAAGATGCTAGCTGATTCTGGGTCTGGTGAGGGCTCTCTTCCTGGCTTATAGACAAGCTACCTTTTTAATGTATTCTTTTACAGCCAAGGGGGAAGCTCTCTGGTGTTTTCTTCTTATAAGGGCACTAATACCATCATGAAGGGTTATGACCTTTTCTAAACCTAATATCTCTCCAAGGTTCCATCTTCAAATACCAAAACACTGGGTGAGAGAGCTTCAACAAAATTTGGGGGAGCACAATACAGACCACAGCAAGATTGACAGGGTAATTGATGAACTGAACTGTAGCTTGCCCATACTACCCCAAGAGTGCACTCTTCATATCTGTTAACGTGGTTCAGATGGAGTTAAGTTCTTTGAGTGATACATGTCGGGCATTTTTTATTGTGCATGCATGCACTTGGATAGCGTGGACAACCTAAAAGCAAAACCAGTCAAATGAACTGAGCAAAATTTCCCCACCTGCCACTTAGCCATGCTCCAGCTCTTCCATCAGAAACAGGCAATTACTGATGTGGCAGAGGTGGTGTCATGATGAAAAAGTTTAAGGATGAAAAGGGATTGTTTAAACATGCATGTGGAGCTCTGGGTGGAAACACAAAGGACCTGGATGGTTCCCCCTCCAGAGCTCATCATCAATGCTGTTTTCATCTGCCCTGAACTGCAGAAGTGTTGAGGGCTGGAGGTAAGGTAAGCAGGAGCAAAAGAGGAATGAGGGAGAAAAAGCAAAATCGATTAGTACATAAGAATGAGAAAGCAGAAGTAAAAACCAATGAACCACACATTCCCCACCCCACTTGAGCTCTGTTCTTGAGCTCAAGTAGGGTTCTCCAATCCCCTGCCCCAGCGGTGTCCATAGCTCCTGAAAGAACCACCAACCATGTGAAGAAAGACATCAAGAGAAGCAGCAAGCTCCATGGCACTGAGGCAAGATCTTGCTGTGTCTCTGATATAGCAGACAATGTCTACTGCATGTAGAAGTAGGTCTATTGATTTCTGCTTAAATTAAGGTGGAAGTTCAGTCTAAGGAAATGAAGGGTGAAAAAGTACTAAAGAGGAACCGAAGAGCTAGGAGAGCTAGACCTTTGGAAGGGGAAGTCCTGAGTTCTGCAGCACGCAACCAGGGTGACTTCCCTAGATCTCATCAAAAGCTAGCTTAGCCAGGCATGGCGACACATGGCTGTAATTTCAGTTATTCAGGAAACTGATGCAGGAGGATCACAAGTTCAAGGCCAGCCTCCCCAAATTAGCAAGACCCTGTCTCAAAATAAAAAATAAAAAGGTTGAGGATGTAGCTCAGTTATAGAACACCCCTGGGTTCAATCCCCAGTACTGAAAAAAAAAGAAAAGCTAACTCCTCTTCTTCTCACTGTGAGACCATAGTAGTCTCTCACTTAGAACCTTCCTAGCCCCCATCCAAACATATATAAAGCTTATGAGAAGACTAATAGGGAGATGAAAGAGATGGAAGATTGAATCAGAAGTGAGAAGGGACAGACACTGTCAGGTGGATTGATGAGACAGGAGATGATATGGCTGAATGAATCACTAGCCTGGTGTGAGGTGAGAGTCTTTGTCCTAAAGAGCCACATCCCTCTGTGGCCTCCAGGATGCTTCCTGTGCTGCTCACCAAGAAAAAGCCACGCCAGATCAGCCTCACTTCCTTTTTTTGTTAAGCTTTGCAGGCTGGCAAATCAAAAGACAGCCATAGAGCCAGCACACATGAACTGTAGCAAGGCATTTGAACAATAGTAGCAAGGAGAACTTCAGGTGACTCCTTACCTGATGGAATGATGGTATCCGAAGCATGATGGCAACAGTGCCATATTTGTCTGGAGGAGGTCTCTCCAGGTCATGCTAAAGTGCTCTGTCTGGTTGAGCCTTCTTTACTGGCAGGTTGGATGAAGGCAAAGAGGGGGGCTAACCAAGTGTTCAACTGACAAAGAGTCCGGAAGTAGCCAAAATAAGTCAGCTGACAGAAACAAGATTCAAAGAGATCCAGACAGGCTAGAATGATGAATTAAAAATAACAAGATGAAACAGACTCCATAGTTAAGTTCAAGAAATTAGATGCACTGGGTAGGGGAGGCTTGAGTCCATGTGTGAAAAATGAAAATAGTGGTTTTGGTTGATTGCACACTCCATATAAATTACTAGCATGAAATAGTTGTTAAAAAAAGAGATAGCAGCTTTATAATGCATAATAAAGTGGTCAGATCCAAAATAAAGGAGATAATTATCCCATGGTATTCTTCATATTGACTTCTATTTGAGATGCCTCAAATTAAGCAAACATTCATTGAAAAACACCGGTGAGGGGATTTGGAGGGGAGAGAAGCAATTGAAACAGTTGGAACTGTTTCTTTGGGGAAAGAAAATGCATGTGAAGTGTGGAGAGGATGAAATAGCCATATTCAAATATTTTAAAGTGATGTTAAAAGGGATTAAATGTATCATGCGTAACTCCAGATGACAAGAAAGTGGATGTTTCAGACAGACAGATTTCTACCTAATATGCATTAGAATTAACTTACATTTTTTAGATATTCATGTAGAGAACTTGCTGTGACCAGAAGTTTCTATGCTAAATCCATTAGGGATGCAATGGACAGGATTAGAGGTCATACTGGGTGGCTTTAGGGTCCCTTCCTACCCTGGTTTCATTTATTCCACTTAACAGATGTGTATTGAATTTCTATACACCATGCATATAGGGAATGGTGAGCAAAACAGAAGTAAGTCCCTGATCTCTTGGCACTCCCATGTGTAGTCAAGGGCAGTACCACAAGCAAAATCTTATCTAGAAAGCAAGGGGGATACTTACAGAGAAAACAAAGAAGGACCTCTGTGGATAAAGGAGACAGGACAAGTCTCATTGAAGTGATTCTTAAGGGCTGAAGGGTGAGGTGCTGAGATCTTAAAGAACTAGGGAAAACATTCCAGGAAGAAACCACAATTCGAGCAAAGGTCTTAGGTAAAACAAAGCTTGGCATTGTTGAGGAACAGGAAGCACGTCAGGGTAACTGGGACACAGCAGGCAAGGAGTTGGGTGACAGCAGGTTAAAGGGGAGAAATAGGTAGCAACAGATCCAGGATGAGGGACCAAGATAAGGATTTCAAATTGATGAGTTTTACACAGAGGGGTAACAGACTCTGATTCATGCGTTCAAAAGATTGATGAGTTATTTAAAACCATTTTAGAACTAAAAGAGTAACATAAAAGGCTGCTCTGTTACAGCTTCAAGGTTAACTCAGAAAATAAATGTAGGGGGAACAAGCCAGAACTCAACCAGTGTTTTCTCAGTCCCTAAGATCTCAACCTCTAGGGAGGCTCAAAAACTCCATGGTAAGTCTTCAGAGCACTATGGAAATCTACCATAGCGCCATCTGCTGCCTTCCAGAAGAAACACAACTCAGGGCAAAGCCAGAAAACAAGCACAGGCAAGGAGGTCTTGAGGCTCCAGTTTAGCTGGGTATGTGAAATGGGCCAGGGTGCCGAGGGCCTCAGCAGCTTCAGGGAGCAGTGTCCTTGCACTCCAGTAATATTTGAAAGGAAGGATAAGCTAAGGATGAAGTTAGAATTAAGCAAAGTAACTAGCATGAAGTTGAAGGTAAAGGGGGAAGTTCCCTTGGTATAAAATAATAAGTTAGATACAAAAAGGGGGTAGGTGGGAAAGAATAAAGAAGATAAAAGGCAGGATTGATTTCAGAAAGAAGGTCAGGATTACACAGCAAGGTTGAGCAGTAAGCAGGTTTAAGAGGTGTTATGGTGGAGGTACAGACATGTAGGGCCCATGGCTACTCTGTAACAATATCATGTTACAAGCTGTATAAAAAAATGGGGAAAAAATAAAAATCCTGCCATCTTATATAAGCACTATTATTATTTTGGTACATTCCCTTTGCCATTTTCCCCTATGTGTCTGCTTTTAATGTCGTTATTGGATTTTTTAAATCACAAGAGCAATATGCGCTAGTTGTAGAAAATAAAAATTGCACAAAACTTCCCAGAGGTATATAAAAGGAACCATGCAATATGTAGCCTTAAAAGTTAATAGTTTATTCTGCTCAAAATATTTTTGACATGACTATAGTCAGAGCATGACAAGCAATGTTGTTACTTAACTATTACTCTTTTTTTGATTTCCTTGGGTCAATAACAATTAATGAAAGCAAATACCAATTAATGTCATTTTTACTTAGGTTTTGGTCTAAGTTCCATACAAACCCATAAAGGAAAAATCCTTTCAAGACAATTTAAAAAGAGGAAGATGATAAAACTTGTGAAAAGGAGTCACTAGGGAAATGCAAATCAAAACAAAAACGAGAAATTATTTCATGCCTACTAGAATGGCTATAACAAATCACTATAATGAGAGAGAGTGAGAGAGAGAGGGGTAGGTGTCGGTGAGAACATGGAAAACCTGGAAACTCACACATCGCTGGTGACAATATAATGGTACAGACATTTTGGGAAAAGGCTTGGCAATTTTTAAAAAAGTTAAATGCAAACTCACCACTTGATCCAATAATTCCACTTAGGTATCTATTCAAGAGTAATGAGAGAAAAAGTCTACATCAAGACTTGTAGGTTAATGGTGACAAAAACATTATTTACAATAATCCCAAAGTGAAAACAATCCAAATATCTATCAACTGACAAATTAATATAATGGAATACTATTCAACAATAAAAAAGAGTACATACCGATACCTGTAACAACATGGATGAACCTCAAAAGCATTATGCTAAGTGTAAGAAGACAGAAGCAACAGACTATATATTATTATGACTCCATTTATATGAAATGTCCAGAAGGCAAACTTACAAAGACAGAAGATCAGTGGTTGCCTTGGGGACAAGGGGTGGCAGTGTGTATTGACTACATACACACAGATTTGAGGAAATTTGGCGTTTGATGGCAATGCTCTAAAACTGCATCGTTGCACAACTACACAATAAGAAATACACACATACACAATGAATTACACACTTATGTTTTAAAAAGATGTACTTCCTTGGAACTACTTTTGATATAACATTTTAAGGACAAAGAAATTTGGAATCTAATACTGTGAAATAGACAACAAAAGAATTTAAAAATCTCTTGACTTTTCAGATTATAAACAGATTTGTCCTTTATCATCCTGTGCTTATATTAAAGAACAAGTTAAAAATAGTCATATATTTGAAAGGCACAAAATGATATGAGATTGAATTATCATTATGTATCTGTAAACAAAAAGAATGAAACAAGAGGATGGGCAATCTCTGTGGTTTTTATGTTAATATGCTGCTACCTAGTGATCACTTATAAAATGACAGGATTTTTTTGTTGCTTTTTTCCCTTTAGTTTTGGATTTTTTTGAGCTATGTCTGGTTATCATAACAAACACCTCAATGCTTGGAAATAAGTAGGTTCAATGTCTGAATGAATCACTGAATAATCGATGCTTTATAAAAATACTATAGTAGCAAGAACTGGATTGGGAGTCTCAAAAAATGGATTACAGTCCCTGATCTGTTGATGTCAGTTTTGTGACTCTGAGCCAGGACAAAATTAATCAATGGGCCCTATCTGGCTCCAAAGTTCTACGAGCGGCCCTCTAGAGGGATGATTAGGAGCATGGCTCTGGGAAAAGCTCCTTAGCTGTTCTAAACTTTAGCATAGTACCCTAATCTTTAAAACGAGGATGAAAGAATGCCCACTGCTAGGGTAACTCTGAGCACAGAATGTGGCAATATATGTAAATGCACTTATCTTAGAATGTACATCAGGAATAGTTATAATGAGAGAATGCTCCCTCTCAGGATGTACCTCATGGGCAAAAATCCTTTATCTCTCAGTTGAAATGAGTTATTTCTCCTCACCCTACTCCAAAGCAACAATCAAAAATCTCACATGTTCAGAAAACAAGATGTTGGGATGGGGGTGTAGTTCAGTGGTACAGCATTTGCCTAGCAGGTGCAAGGTCCTGGGTTTAATCCCTAGCACCACCAATCCAAATGATTCTTAAAATTGTCTTAAAATTGATTGGGAAAATACATTTAAACCATTCAATTTTCAAAATAATGAACAAAAATTGCATAGCAACTGAAATTTTTATGAATCATTTGAAACATGGAATTGCTGATTATTTTAAAATAGATAGTGACAGGGATGTCAAGAGGGGACTGTTACAGATGATCCTCTCGCCACCATATCTCATGGATGTCTGATAAGTTTAATAGATGTCAGTCAGCATAATGCTTACCTGAGAAAATGCAATTCCCTAAGAATTAAACTGAGAGTTTGCATTAGCCTGACAGTTCATTCCATAGCTCAGAGAACCAGCCTGCTTAACAATCAACACCATCTAAAATTAAAGGCTTTTTACTATTTTATTTCTTCACCCATTAGAATATTTCCTTAGGATGTTAACATATTTAGATTATTAATTTTAGCTTTGAATTTCTATGCACACATTTTGGAATTGCTTACACATGCTTAAAAACTATTTTATTGAGGTATAGATTTTAATAATCAAATTCACCTGTGTGGGTTGGCATGATGGCACATACCTCCAATTCCACCTACTTGGGATGTTGAGGCAGGAGGGTCACAACTTCAAGACTAATCTGGACAACTTAGCAAGACCCTGTCTCAAAATAAAAAATAAAAAGGAGTGGGTGTACAACTTAAGATTCAATCTCCAGTGTCCCAGAAAAACAAAACAAAATCTATTTGAAGTATACAGTTCTATGAGTTTTAGTGTAGCCATTATCATACCAGTTGTAGAACAATTTCAACATATACTTTGTATTTGACCAGACCCAAAATGAAAGAATTTGTTAAATTATTAACCCATGCATTTAAACTAACTAGACCAAGACCTAGCCTAAGCATTTACTTTGAAAAAAATCAAGTTTTCAGGAAAAACAAACTCAAATTCTCAACTCTACTCAAAATAGAGGCCCACAAAGCACATTCTCCAAAGTTTCTCCAGTTTTCTGCAGATTAATTATGAATATAAAAATAAAATATACAAAATGCAATCTGTAAAATAAAAAAATTAATAAAAAAATAAAATAAATTCACAAATTAAAAAGAAGCCTTAATGCAAGTATGCTCATGTATATTTAAACATGTATATTGTATAAATCATGCTTTTTATACCACTAGGTATAAAAATTAACTAAAATCTCCAATTATGATCATCTTTCATTCAATGTCCAAGTTACTTTTATCACTCTTTTAAATATGACTAGGTGAGATAAGCTGTCAGGGACTAAAGATTTTGAACTATCACATCTCCAATTTATGGAAGAAATATTCCCCCTTTCTATAATTTGTTGTGTACTCTTGCGGGCTTGGACCTGAGATATCTGCTTGTAGATGAAGAACTTCTTCATTTTTGTTTTCTTTTGGTATCAGGGATTGAACCACTGAGCTTCATCCCCAGTCCTTTTTATTTTTTTGAGACAGGCCTAAGTTGCCGAGTCTAGCTTTGAACTTGTGAGTCTTCTGCCTCGGACTCCCTAGGCATTAGGATTACAGGTGTGTGCCATAGCAACTTGGTAGGAGTTTCTTTTTAAAAGTGATAGTTGAAGTCTTGATTTTGTCTTAGTTGTTTCAAAATAATATTATTCAAGAAAATTAATTACCATGCTCCTCCTCCTACAAATCCAGTATTTATGGTCTACATGTTCCCATATATCATCTATTAAGCATGTACATAAAAATCTCTCAATTACAAGAATTATAATCTGGGGATAATGATAATGCCTCTACTTGTTTGTTTTTTTTGCATCTGTCTTATCTCAGAGTTGGTGTTTCAGAGAGGAACTAACTCCACTTTGGAAATCCCAGACATTTCTTTCTCTAGTCCTCCAGAGTTTACTGCTAACTCCATTCATCTTGACATTTAAATACTATTTTATATTGCTATTTAAATTTTCAATATGTGCTAGTTCTGTCTCCTTGTCTTTAGAATATTTGTTTTAAACTTTGCGTGAGTATGAATACATGAATTTTGTATTTCCCAAGTACTACTCCACATTGGGCACACTAAAAGATATTTAATAAGTACTGCTTAATTAATAAATGATACCACAGGCTTGTCTTCCTGCTTCTAGACTCCCCATAACATTTCCATTTGTCATATAGCCCAGATTTCCTAGACATTACAGATTTTCCATCCTCCTGTCCCCATAACAGTTGCATGTGCCACTCCATATGTCTGAGACATATGGTCTTCGAATGCTGTAATATGAAGCCATCTCGATTGCAACAATTCTGTCATATCTATTCCTCCATTTTTATTGACTAATAGAATTGATTACAATTTCAAATACAGTCCCTTTTCTTTCCTCCAACTTTGCTTTTTTAAAAATACAAAAGCACACTAACAGAAAAAGTGTGATAATATAAAACATTCCAAGTAAACTCTTCGCTAAATTTAAAAACTGCGCTAGTTCTATTCCACTTTGCCACTTAAACAGTGCTTTCACACTATGAGGGCCTAAGGAACGTCTAGTATACTCAGAAAGCAGCTGTGTGGGTCTTGGGCTGTACTCAGTAGTAGAATGCTTGCCTAGCACGACAAGGCCCTGGATTTAATTTGATTCCCATACCGGGGGAAAAGAAAAAGAAAAAAGAAAAGCCAGCTGCGTGGCTCAAAGGACGCTAGCCCTGTAATTCAGACCTGTGTATCTGTCCATAGATCGCCCACTCAATGACTCTGAACTTGGGTGAACTTTGGGGGATCTTCCATTAGATGCTGCACATCTCACCAGGTTGTTGAGTGAAGAGACCTTTATGTGCAAGCACTTTTTTGATGTCTAAAGCGCTAAGGAAATTTAAAGGATTGTTGTGGGTCCCTGAGAAGTCTTTCCGTTTGAGCTACTACAGACTTCACAATTCACCGCGGCCGCCGTAAAGGACTGTCCCCATCACCCTGCTCCCGCCGCTCTCGGCCGCATATTCAGTGGCTCGGCCTACAGTGACTGCTCCCTACAGTTCAAGCGGTAGAATACAAGGCCAGAGCGCCCACGAGGGCCCGACTCAAAGACGCCTGCGAAGCTCTGGCCTTCAGTAGCTGGACTTGTGCTCCCTCTAGAGCCGCCTCTTGGTCTAAGTGCTACACCAGAGTCGCCTGCGCCTCGGTCTCGCTTTTCTCTTTTCTAGGATCTGCATTTCTCAGTCTCCTTTCCCTGGAAGGCCCTCCAGTCTCAGCCACGCCCCAGTCGGCAAAGGCCGGGTTCTCCACGCCCCCTCGTTCCGTATTTGATTTCGGCGCGCGCCCAGCCTGAGGGCGGCTGTGATTGGCTGGAGGTGAGCGCATTTGTTATATGATTGGTAGGTAACCGCCAGTGTGTGCGCCAAGGCCCCGGCCGTGAATTGTGTGTGAGGGGGTCGCGGCTACAAGAGGTGAAAGATGATTGGTTCCGAACGGCGGGGGGTGGGGGGGGGGCGGAGTAAAAGGCGGAAGCAGTGGTTGGGGACCCGGCTTTGTGGGCGCGGGGGAAGGAGCACTATGGAAGTAGTTAAGTGTCCTGAGCATGGTAAGAGCCCAGAGGCGTAGGTCCACCGCCCCGGGTCCCGGCCCTTGAGCTAGCGTGGCGTAATTGTTGCTGACCTTCTTGTCTCCTCAGGGACCTTCTGCTTTTTGAAAACCGGCGTTCGCGATGGCCCGAATAAAGGAAAGAGCTTCTATGTGTGCCGAGCAGACACGTGCGGCTTCGTGCGGGCCACTGAGTAGGTCTCGAGCTGGGCAGGATTCCCAGTGTCCGCCCGAGCCTCCCGAGGGGAGCTGCCGGTCCCTGGCTGTCCGGCTCTGCGGGCCCCCTCAGAGTAGTTGTTAATGCCAAGTCATGAGGGCGTTTTGGGACGAGGCTCTGCCGGGTGTGCTTGGGTAATCCGAGGCTGGTTACTTTCTTCCTCTGGGTCTTGGGTTTCCCCACTTGTAAAACGAAAGATCCCACTCTATTTGGATCCTTCCAGTCTCTCCAGCCTCGTGCAGTGTTTGGTTTCTGGTCACCTGTCTGGCCATAACCACTCTGTTCTGCGTAGACACTCATACTTCCTTTCAAGAAGTCAGGGCAAACAAAATAATTTGTTCCTGTTATGCCCTAGTTTTAGGCCGTACTGGTTTTTAAATATTTGAAGTTAAAACACTTGTCATGAGATGTACAGTCCTTTTAAAGTAGGACTCTGCATCTGAATAGTGGTAGCGATAATCCAAAGAAATATGTTTCTTTAGGGATTAGTGCTGAAAGAAACATCAGTACTCAGGTTTACAGACTTGAAAAAAACGTTGAGCATCTTCTCGAAAGTGAGAAAAGTTAATACTAATCTTGAGAGTTGTTTTATAACACCAGGTGCGTACGTTTTCTTAAGTGAACTTAAAATTATCACATCATCAAACATTTCTTCCTGCCCTCTATTGAGTTTAACTTGGTAAAGTTATTTTCTTACCATGTAAAGCATATAATGAATAATAGTAGTAGAAAATATTAGTAGTAGAAAATAAGTATCCTTTTAACATGTTTAACTTCTCATGTTTCCCTTCCATGAATTACATGATTTGTATCTTTGTTTTGTTTTGAAACTAAGTCAGACTTTGTATACATTTTCAGATTTTTACAGAAAATATTTTTTTAAGCCCCCTAAAAAAGTTTGTTGTTGTTGTTGTTGTTGTCTTAAAGAAATTACTGGAAGCCAGTTTAATACAAAATGATTTTAGTATTTGAGTAAAGCAGAGTCAAATATTAAGATAGAAGGAATCAATAAAATATACTCAGTCTGTCTTAGATCAACAACATGTCATTATATCAATTTACTGGATTTTTGTTTGTCTGTTTGTTTTGGTGTTTTGGGATTGAACCCAGGGCACTGAGGTACATCCTCACTCCTTTTTATTTTGAGACAGGATCTCACTAAGTTGATGAGGCTGACCTTGGATTTGTGATTGTTCTGCCTCATCCTTCCAAGTTGTGGGATTACAGGCATGCAGTACTACACCTGGCTATTTACTATTTATTTCTAGTTTCTAAATATACTGAGCCTCTTATATTCAGTATCCAGCATGGATTTTGAGAGATAAAAGCATGTTCAGGTTCACAGGATTTAGTGTTGATGATGACATAAGACTCAGTTTTACATTAAGAGAAATATGTTCTTATATAGCATGCCATTTATACAAATGTACTGCTTTACAAATTAGTACGGTACTAGTTCACTTGAGGACAAATATTTGATAAATGTGACATATTTGGAATATGTCCAATAACCACAGTATAGGCCAAAAAATTTCACTAGTCATGGGAGAGAGTACTTTAGACCGTCACACAAACCTGTTTACTCTTTAATTTTATACATATTTAATTTTTTCCCTAGTAAGTTGGAAGGAGTGAGTAGTTTGTTTATGCCAGACAAGAAGTAAATTAGTTGCATATTGTTAGAGGTAGGCATGTAAATAATGCTATATGACAGCTAATAGGTTATTAAAGGATAAAGATTAATGGAAGAACCTAAGGAAAATTCATGTAGGGCCTCACAACTAAGTTTAGACTTCAGTCATTCTTGGTGGGTGTTGCCGTGTAGAGATCATATAACT
Source organism: Sciurus vulgaris (assembly GCF_902686455.1). Taxonomy (NCBI): domain Eukaryota; kingdom Metazoa; phylum Chordata; class Mammalia; order Rodentia; family Sciuridae; genus Sciurus; species Sciurus vulgaris. Next base: position 105,628,958 of record NC_136461.1, read on the forward strand.
CAGGGCAATTGTAAACATTTGAGTCTTCAAGAAAAAGATAGGACTGGGATATAGCTCAGTGGCAAAGCATCTGCCTTGCATTCTCACAGTCCTGGGTTCAACCCCCAGTTCCCAAAAAAAGAGAAAAATATTAATTGTCATGCTTTATTTGAGGAAGTGGAAAGAATTGGAAGCTATGGAATTGACCCTTTGCTCAGAAAAAAAGCACATAGATAAGAGCAATGTGTGGATTTACAAACCCATTAGAGGCTCTGTACGGATTCTTGGTTAAACCAATAGTTTTAGTTTTTTAATTTACTTTAGGATGTTGCTGTAGTTCTTGTCTCTTAAAATGTTCTTTTTTTTTTTTTTCCTATCTAGCATTCCTGTTTCTCATTGTTTATTGCACGAGGACTTTGTGGTAGAGCTTCAGGGTTTGTTTGTACCACAGGGCAAGAAAAAATACAGGTAAGTATCCAAAAGGAACAGCTTTTTATTCCCCTTCATCCCAAAGAGTTGCAACTGAGATAGTTTTGGATTGTTCTTTAAAAGTCACTGTTGAAAAATAAACAGCATTTTCATATGTATCGAGTGTCTTCTGGGCTGTTACTCTGTAACAGTTGAGCGACTTGTTAATCTGAGAAGCCTGACTTGTGATTATTTTCTGGATGGACAGCTCTACCTCGAAGGGAGCTAATAGCATCAGCCCACCAAAAGCCACTAAATCATCAACATTTAGTTCTGGTAATAGAATGAGGTAGTATGTAAAAAGGTCTAACAAATATTAACTCAATAATTTCCTTTATATAGGAATTGGGAAAGGCAGGGAAGTCTGTATAGATTTATTTATTGAAGTGATGGGGGATTGAATCCAAGGCCTTGCACATACTAAGCACACACTCTACTTCTGAGTACACCCCCAATCCCAGCTGAGCAGATGTTTAAGGGGGACTTCAGGACATAAGGTTGACCAGGAAAGCAGAGTCTAAGATGTGATGGTCTTTGTATAATATTTGATAATTCAGAATTTGTATTTTTTTAGATTTCTGACTCTCTCACCCCAACGTAGACAATAAAGTACCAACTTCACAAGTTTTACATACAGGAGTACTTCGTGCACTACGGTTTCCTTAATTGATTTACATGTGTAGTAAGATAGGTCTTGAGTTCAACTAGTTGAGTTTTGAGAAATGTGTGCACCCACCCATAAAACTAAGCTCCAACTCAAGATAGCATCCCAGTAACTACCATTTTCTCCATTCTAGTTATTTCTACCCCTTTCCACTCAGCAATCAGTTTTGGTTTTCATCATCTGAAATTTGTTTTGCATGTTTCTGAACTTCACATCAATTAAGTTATACTTTATGTGCCCTTGCACCTGAGCACATGAATAAATTTATTCATATTGTGTGACAGTAGTTCATTTTTTTTTTTTTTTCTTTTTCTTTTCTTGGTACCAGAGATTGAACTCGAGGGTGCTTAGCTACCAAGCCACATCCCCAGCCCCTTTTTATACTTTATTAGAGACATAGTCTCACTGAGTTGCTTAGGGCCTTGCTAAGTTGCTGAGTCTGGGTTTGAATTTGAGATTCTCCTGCCTTAGCCTCCCGAGTCACTGGGATTACAGTTATGTGCCACTGTGCCCAACAATAGTTCATTTTTATTACTAAATTGAATTCCATTTATGAATGTGCCATCTTTGTTTTTTGCACTTACTCACTTTCAGAAAATCTTCAGTGAAATATGTTTAAATATTTGCCTATTTTTAATTAAAATTTTCATTGAGTGATTTTAAATTCACTTGTAGTTTGTAAGAAATAATGCAGAGATCCCCTGTAGCCTTTACCCAGTTTCCACCAGTAGTTAACATTTATAAAACAACCAGGATATTGACACTGATAAAATGTACTGATCTTTTTTGTAAAGATAAGTTTTTACTTACACTACTTTGTAGGTGTTCAGTTTTATATAATTTTGTAGTTTCACATATCCATCACCTCAGTCCCAATGCTGAATAGTTCCTTCACCACAGAATTTCTTCTGTTCTGCTTATGTAACCATACCCTCCTTTTTCTCTCTCCCTAACCCCCAGGAACCATAAATCTGTTCTCCATTTCTAAAATTTTGTCTTTTCAAATTTGCTGTATAAATAGAATCATATAGCATAACTTTTGGGATTTTTGCCTATTTTAAAACTGTTGTTATTTGTCTTTTCATGATTGAGTAGGAGTAGTAATTCTTTATTCTTTATACAAGTTTTTTGACATTATGAATTTTTTCTCTCAGTCTTTGGTTTTTCTTAACTTTTTTTTTTTTTTTGAAGAACACAAGTTTTAATTTTTATGAAGTCTAGTTTATCATCACTTTATGATTTGTGCTTTTTATTTTCTTTCTAAAAATCTTTGCCTATGCCAAAATCACAAATATCTCCAATAGATAGATTTTCAAAGATGGGGATTTTTTTTTTTTTTTTTTAGATCTATAATCTGTCTCAAATTAATTTTGTATACTCTGGGTAGAAATTCATTTACTTTTTTATATGTTATCCAGTTATTTTAGTGCCACATTTTGAAGATTTTCCTTTCTCTATTGAAATCATTAGCATCTTTATAGAAAATCAGTTGACCCACAATTATGGTCTATTTCTGGGGTTGCTAGTTTGTCCTGTTGATCTGTTTACATATTCTTACACAATCAGATAAAAAATAGTGTGAATCTTCCACCTTTATTCTTTTTCAAGATTGTGTGGGCTATTCTAGGATCTATGTATTTCCATATAAAATGTAAGATCACCATTTTAAATTTTCACAGAAAATCCTGTTGGGATTGCATTGAATCTATATAGATCAATTTTTGAAGAAGAGACAGAAATATGAATTTTTCAATTCATGAACATGATACATTTGTTTATAACCTTAAAACTTTCTCTTAGCATTGTTAAATCATTTTCATTATAGTTTTTTATGCCCTTTTGTTAAACTTATTCCTCATTTATTATGTTTTTCAATGCTGTTATACGTGAAATTTTAAAAGATTTTTATCTTTACATCATTATAGTGGGTCTGGTATGCCTTTATTACATGAAATCTGGATGTACTCCTGATATTTAAAATCATTTACATACCACTAGGGATCTACTACAATACAGAAACACCGTTGTAGGTGGCAGAAGGCAACTGAAGGATTTCCAATTTGCATTAAAAGGACCATGGTAATTAATAAGTGAATATATGGAAGCAAAGAGCTGAAATAATAGTTACTATTGAATACCTACTACATGGTGTGTTATCTCTTTATCTTTCATATTCATCTGAGCAATAGGTTTCAATAGTTCTATTTGATAAGCAGATGAGGAAATACCACTAGAGAGGTATAGAAAGCAATTGAGGCCCCATGGTTATGAAGTGACTTTGCTGGGACTCAAACCTTGCTGATTCCGAACATACCTACTTTCTCTAAGTGAAAGAAAGATATGGGCCTGAACTGAGGCAATGGCAGTGAAGTTAGGCAGTGAAATTGAGTGCAGTTAGGCAGGAGAAAATTTGTATAGAGAATTAGAGTTGATAAGATGCACTTTCTGGTAGGACATTTCCATTTGTTTCTTCCTTTGCGTTCTCATCTGGAATAGTCATCAAGGCAGCCCTGACTTCCCTGGGGTTTGAATATTCAGAGAGATAAAGTGTGGTGTGCTCAGTCTGGTGTTTGGCACTTTATTAGTGCTCAGTAAATAGTTGTTAAGATGTGGTTTCTGGGAGATGATTTTATACTAAGTGGGACAAGGAGGGAAAGGTAACATCAGTACAGGATTTGGATGTGTTGCTAATAGGTATAGCTGTGGACTAATTGTGTCTGAAGTGTATGTGAAATCAGCTAGAAAAGTAAATGTGCAGCTCTGAACAGAGCTAGGTTGAAGATAGAATCTTGAGTATTTGCCATTAACACTCCTTGTATCAGGTAGATAAGGCTGAGAGGTAATCGTTGTGTTGCAATAGAAGGAAAAAGAATACACTAAATATTTTCTTTTTGCTCAAGTCCAGAATAAAAGGATTTTAAAAGATTATTTTGGACCAGGTGCTGTGGTGCACACCTATAATCCCAGCAACTCCAGAGGCTGAGACAGGAGGATTATGAGTTCAAAGCCAGCCTCAGCAATTTAGCGAGGTCCTAAGCAACTTAGTGAGAGCCTGTCTCAAAATAAAAAATAAAAAGGGAAAAGGGCTGGAGATGTAGCGCAGTGACAAAGTGCCCAGTACCTCCCATCTCCCCAAAAAAGATTATGTTGGGATAAATAAAATATGGTTCTCAATATACAACAAATTGAAGACAAAACAAAAAAAACACCAAGCACCCTGATAGGTAGTACAGGCTAAGAACACAATGGAATATTACTCAGCCATAAAGAATGACAAAATTATGGCATTTGCAGGCAAATGGATGAAATTGGAGAATATCATGCTAAGTGAGATAAGCCAATCTCAAAAAGACAAGGGACGAATGATATCGCTAATAAGTGGAGGATGACACATAATGGGGGGGAGGGAAGGGTTAGTGTTAGGGTTAGAGTTAGGGTTAGGGAGGGGGGCAAGTATGGAGGAAGAAAGTACTATATAGAGGGTAAAGAGGGGTGGGAGGGGTGGGGGGAAGGGGAAAAAATAACAGAATGAATCAAACAACATTACTATATGTGGATTTATGATTACACAAATGGTATGCCTTTGCGCCATGTACAAACAGAGAGGCAACATGTATCCCATTTGTTTACAATAAAGTAAAAAAAATAAAATAAAAAAAAATAAAAAAAAAAAAGAATTTAAGCAGAAATAAATAAAAACATAAATGATGGTTTCCTTAGCAAACAAAAAGGGCATTAAGCCAGGACTTTTGAGAAGGATCTT